>NC_141700.1:397858222-398458222 GCF_964263255.1 Lissotriton vulgaris
ATGTACTCTATTTACTCCAGAATGGTACAGACAAATTGTGAACCATATTTACTTGTAGCCCAGAATTGTAAAGGGACACAAAAGATCCAATAGTAACGGGTACAGTCAAAGTATCTGATGTACTTGAATCAATCAGGTTTTTATGGGGCTGACATTTCTTTGCTCCCACTTACAGGAGAAAAAAAGCATAGTTTCAGTTTCAATATACTTTATTCGGTTTTTCGAATATGAAAACCATAAAAGCAACAGTACCACAATTAATATAATACACAGTTAAAACATAGTCTACCATCATGAACACAGTCCATTATAAAAAAAATTCCATTTAAAAAGATATAAAATATAAACAGACAGCCATTGGGGGACAACTATGATAATCTCAATATTTTACTGGTCAGTTAGTTCTCCCTGCAGTTTCTAGATTTTAGGGCTAATTTTAAAAAGCCAATCGAGAATAAGGTGCTTTCGGGCTTCAACATTTGCAAATAGCAAAGGGCTGGGCGAACCTGGATAAAATTCATTTTTTTTAAAAGGGGCTTTAAAAAGAACCTCTGGGGTACATCATAGAGGGAGCAAACAAATAAGAAGTGCATCAAATCCTGCGGAGACACATTGTCACAGCCGCAGGATGGTAAGGCTTGGCCTCTGTGAGAGCCCCTTGGAACAGCTAATAAAAGGTGAAAATAATCCAGCCGGAACCTTGTTAGCAAGTACCGCTCGTGTCCTGATATGGACCATGATAGATAGGGCTCCAGCGATGGTGTGGTTTTAAGCATCACATGATTGTGGACGCTGGATTTTACCATTTCCACCCCGTCTCGATTAATTTTTTTCATTAGTGTAAAGGATTTTTTCATAAACTCCACATCTGCGATAACAATCGAGTCTGGATTTAAAAAAAAATCTGGGCGCCCCAGTGCAAAAAAACAGCCTTTTAAGTATTTTAGCCATGGAATATTGAGCATGTGGTCCAGGGACAATACTTCCTTTAATAGCAGGTGGTTTAAGACCAGATCTTTGTTTAGCCAGCACTTTAGCCAAAATACTAAAGGCTGTAGTGCTATAATATTTTATACCAGTATCCTCGTGAACTATTAGATTAGATGTTCCTTTTGGTACCCCCAAGAGCTGTTTTAAAAGATTGTTCTCAACCACCTCAATACCCTCGGCAGCCACATACCCCCAGAGTTCGCTACCATAACTTCCTAGTGCAACACTTTTTGCCTGATAAATCTTTAGAAATGCAGCGATTGGGCGCTTACCCATTTTCTTCGCAAAGTTAAATATAGCAGTGTTTGCCCGAATTATCTCCCCTCTTTTCCTTTGCAGCAATGGCCCCCATTTTAAATGGTCGTTGAATAGAACTCCCAGATAAGAGAATGTTGTAGTCATGGGAACCTTCTCTCTGTTTACCACATGTGGGTACAATTTCTTAGTGCGCAGCTCCACCTGCATAATATAAGATTTGGTGTTGTTGATGGCTAAGTCGCGAGCAGCCATGAAACTACAGAAGGCATTCAATAGAGACTGCAGACCCCTGGCAGTTCTGGCATGGAGGACAGCAATGTTTGCATATAGCAGAATGGGCAGACCCCTGCACCCAACATAAGGGAAGTAAACTCCAGCATTGACCAGGCACTTGTCCAGCTCATTTATATATAGATTAAAAAGAAAGGGGGCCAAAATACAGCCCTGCCTTGCACCCCTGTGAACGTTAAAATCCCTGGATACCCTAAGGTCCTGCGAGAATCTAACATTAGCCTTTGTGTCCCTGTGCAGGTCCCTCAGAAAGTTAACCAAGGTGGCCTCAACCCCCATGACGTCCATGGACTCCCACAATTTCCCGCCGGTTGACACAGTCAAACGCGGAGGAAAAGTCCATGAACGCCATGTAGATGGTGCCCCGTCGGGCTATGGTGTACTTCCCGAGGACCATGTACAAGTTAAGGCATTGTGCCAGAGTAGAGTGACCTGGCCGAAATCCTTATTGGATTTTGGAGATAACCCTGTTTTTATCGGCCCAAGATGTTAATCTGTTCAGTATTACTCCCCCCATGACCTTGACCACAGAGTCAATGAGGGAAATCAGCCTATAACACGTGGTACTGTTACGTTTCCCTTCTTAAACACTGGCACAATTGTAGAGGGTCCCCATGACCTTTGGCAGCCAGACTCTGCCGCTGCATTGAGCACAGCTGTGAGAACCGGCACCCATAAAGACATTTTTGATTTAAAAAGATCCGGGGGCACGCCGTCTGGTCCCGGCGCTTTGTTACTTGTCAGCCCTAAAATACCTCTCTCAACCTCTTTCATAGTAAAATGAGGTAAGGTTGCACCTTGCCCACCACCATATAATTCTAACTGAGGTGTGTTGCTCTTGAAGATGAAGCTGAAGCGTGACACCCAGTTGTCTTCAGTGATATTAGTACCAACTTCATGCTCCTCTTCCCTATCAAACAGTGGTCTGTTAATAATACCCCAAAATCTCTCGCTGTTACATAGTGTGTTGGGATCTAAAAGTTCTTGCCAGATCTTATCCTTTAGTTCAGCTTTACATTTTACCAAAGTCTTTTTACCAAAGTCTTTTTATAAGTCAGACGTAGGGACTGAATCAGTAGAGGGTCTCTGGGATTAATTTTCAATGCAGCCTTTAACTCTCTCGCTGCTTTTGTGCAAGTATGGGCGAACCATTTGGGTTCCCTGGATGATGGACCAGATATAGGGACGGTTAACATAGACCCTACTTTTGTGACAATCCCCTCAAAGACTTGGAGGATATCCAGGGGGAGGGATGCCGGGGAACACACACGATGTTAGTTCGGGGGCACATGATTTATGGATGCTATCATAAAGTAAATCCGAGTTCACCTTTGACGACTTAAGTCAACGCCTTCCGTCCGTGGGTTTCAAAATGCCCCGTGTGTTTTCGACTTTTCCCGTAGGTTCAGTAGATTACCACCCAGGTAAACACAGACTGGATTATGGTCGCTGTAAATACTTTCCTGAATTTTAAAGCCCGATATGATGGATTGAAGACCATTAGAAAACAAGATATGATCTATGAAGGCCCCCCCTTTATGGCCTTTAAATGTGGGGACAGGCTGGTTACTAGAAATGTCCACCACAGACATGGCAGAAACCAGGTCAAATTCATTAAGTAGGTGGTTCAGCATATCTCCCCGACCTGAGTGTTCAAAGTAAAGGCCTTCCATCCTATCACAACCCAATTCTCCCATGGCAGTGTACATTGGGTTCCCGCATGGATGCACATTGAAGTCCCCAGTTAGCATGAGACGATGGGGATTACTTCCACAGTGCTGTCTGACAAAATCACCCAATTGGGCAATCTTACATTCCCCTCTAGCATTTACTGCATTGTAGAAGTTAATCATGGACAGCATTACATTCCCTCATTTTAGGGTGACTGCTTGGATATCAGTATTGTTGGAGATTATTGGTTTAACTACTCAATTCAAAGCTAGGGCAATATATAAAGCCAGACCTCCTTTAGCTCTGCACTGCGTGACGGTGTGGCCGGTACAAAAATGACTTTGTAGCCTTCTAAAAATATATTGCATTCCACCATCCAAGTCTCTTGCAAACAGAACACCGGAAATATCCTTATGAACTCTACCCACTTTGGGTCTTGAACCTTCCCCGCCAGCCCGGCGATGTTCCAGGAGATGACATTATGAGCCACTTGTCTAGGTGAAGCCATGGAAGAGGCCGCTTTTAAACCCTCTGGGCAAACAACTGGGCACCCCTCGTTCAAAATCTGTCCGGGAGGTCTCCCCCATGTATACTGATATTGGAGGGGAGACTTTTCTTCTTCCTAATTGCCCTTACCTGTTGGTGTTGGGGGCATTGCTGCATTACCGCGAGCCCGGCCACATTGCCCTGAAAAGTACCGCCACT
This sequence comes from Lissotriton vulgaris, assembly GCF_964263255.1. Classification (NCBI taxonomy): domain Eukaryota; kingdom Metazoa; phylum Chordata; class Amphibia; order Caudata; family Salamandridae; genus Lissotriton; species Lissotriton vulgaris. The sequence continues at coordinate 397,862,138 of NC_141700.1, forward strand.
CTCGCTGCGTGAGATGGCCGCTTGAAGACTGCATCGAGGATGTCACAGCAAAGCCCTCAGAGGCGCTTAAATCAACGCTGGAGGCACTAAATCGATGATGCGTCTCCCGCGGCGCGGGACACTTTTCTTCTTCCTGCTTGCCCTTACCTGTTGCTGTTGGGGGCATTGCTGCATTACCGCGGGCCCTGCCACATTGCCTTGAAAACTACCGTCACTCTTGCTGCGTGAGACGGCCGCCTGAGGACTGCATCTCCCAATGCACCCGGGGCCACGCACATTGAGGACATCACTGCAAAGCGTCCGGAGGCGCTTAAATCAACGCTGCGCCTCCCGCAGCGCGGGATGCACGCGGGTGCTGCCCAGGCGAAGCCCGGGCCAAGGGCGGGCCCGTCTCGTGTCCGTCAGCGGCTGGAAGAGGCCGGGCTGGGCCACGTTATTTATCCTTTGGACAAGAACTTCTGTATGGTTGGTCAATTTCTTGTGCATCTAATGTTACATGCTGATTGCCATTGAATTGTGCAGACTGATTGGTTGCTACAGCTAGGTTGTTAGTTGATACGAAGTGAGGTCACCCCATTTTCTCAAAGCTTAGCAATCATGGTCAGAAGGAAGTTGCAGACAGCACCAATAGGGGTAATAGCTGCCGCAAAATCAACAGTTATAACCATGGATGCTTTCCTATCAAGGGCAGCCTCAGTCATCGATAAGGAGATTGAACTGGTGAATAGGCATCTCTCCAGATCACCGGTGCCCTAATAATACCCTTAATGTCATGATAGAAGGATTAGAGGGCTCCCGACGGACATATTCAACGAAATATTGGTCACAGACTTGCTCAATGACATACCTACAGATACGGGCGAGGTACCACCGAAGCCCTTGTCCCCTGTAACAACAATTGTAAATAGAAAAGACCCTGTAAATGCTGCCACCATGGGGAAGTGTGGGCCTGGTGTGAAGATCTTTGCTGTGTTACCCATGACCTCCATGGCTCCAGCCCACCCCCACCCCCACCTTCAAGGGTGGTTGGTCACCCTGCTGGCAGCCTTAAGAGGAAGTGTAAGGCCCTTTTGGGACAAGCAAAAAAAATTAAACCTAATGAACCGCAGGTATCGACCCCAGTATTAGGGGGTGCATCCGGGGGTGAGAAGTACTTGCTGGAAACTCTTAAATTAGTGTTGAGTGCCGTGTTGGAGGAAAGGTTGGCACCAATTATGTCTGAGCTGTCTGACATAGAGCACAGGCTAGCTGCTATGAACCAGATTTCTTCTCGTCCTCTTGCCACTTCAAATAGCATGCCAACTAAGCCGACTCCATCAGTAGGCACTGTACAAGTATCAGGTGATTTTAATCGTGATGCTCCATCTAGCAACAGGGACCATCCTGGTATTTGCCTGGGTATTAGATCTCCAGAGAGTGTGGCGAGGGGTATTACTGAGGATACGACAACTAATAGGCCACCCTTAATGGCACAGCAAAAACATACATTGCAGGTCCTAGGGTATAACAGGGGTGGGAATCAGGGCGAGACAACCATTAGCAGCTCGAACTCCTTAGCAATAGATTTGCCTCCCCAATCTACACCATTGGTGGTCATTTTAGGCAATGTTCCACCCCTTCACCATGGCTCCACAGAAGTTTTTTATCAGCTTAAGAACAAGGTGATTCCCTGGCTCTCTAGCAATACCTCAGTAGGCCCTGAAATAGGACATAACATCATCATGGCGTGACGAGTGGGATGGGTGGGGAATTCAAGAAAGGTAGGTGGGGGTGATTGTATAATTGTGAAGTTCAATGATCGCTTCATTGTTGAGAGAATATTCAGAGAGACCCAAGCAAGAACGTTTAACACGGGCTTTGGAATACAGATCCTCCCCCTGGGTTTCTTTTACCAACCCGCATCATCAAATAGTAACAACTCTATCGCACATACTTGTTGGCAGCGGCGAAGATCTGAATTTGACAATAGATCCAATGGATTTAACCACCTGACCCCCCCGTATGGTAGCCGATAGCACTTGAGGGAAACGTCATCCCCTATCCTTCCCGCTAGCGCCAAACAGATTTGCAGCATAGATTCCTTTGGCCTGTGAGGCATTATAGGAGCATTCTATTTTTCAACCGAACTAGTATTTATCAAGTCTCCAGTCTGTGTCTCATTATAAGGTGGTGGATGATTCATCAATACATCATTCAAGAGTTCTTCATCTATGTCACTCTCTGATACCTCTTTCCCTAAATCAGTTTTGAGTGTCTTTTAATGTTTCTTTTCCTCTCCTCTCTGCCCTAAGGGTCTTTTTAAACCCCCAACATTGGATACAATTGAGTTCCATGTATTACACTTGCTCTCAGCATTTTATTTTGAGCATCCCTTCTAGCTTCTGCATAATGATCCATAGTTCTCCTATACCTCCCTTGATATGTCTCCTTGACTTTCTGATGAGCAATATGTTCCCAGGTATTTAAAGCTTCAATAACAGTGGTTCTAACAGGATCTTTCATTTTGTACATTCTTTCCCTTACATTTTCCAAATCCCTCAAATTAAATGTCCCATAATGAGGGAACTATAGAGCCTCATCTTGCTCAATAATTCTATGCCAAAACTCTAGCCATAGACATGGATGTAACCCTATGTCCATCATGACAGTGTTACCTGATGTGCCCTCAGGTGGTGCTTCTACCTTTGCTTTGACAGATATGGTCTCATCTTTCTTTATTACGTTCTGCAATGACTTGAAGTATTTCATTTCAATCAGTTCTGTATTCACAAATTATTTCCATAAATCCAGGAAATGCTATTCTCCCACAATTCACCTGTCCGGCCACCTCAACCAATGACAGCGCGACTCATAACAAAGTCAACAAATCCCAGTCATCAAGCGTCTAATCACAGCGTGACACAGTGTGACGTGAATCTCTCTCCTCGCAGCAGCTCGTCCTCCTTCACAATCTCCTGCACATTTTTCACTAAGCAAAATGACATTCCAATGTAAGCAACAAATAAAATTGACTGCTCCACTAAAGGATATTCACTCTCACAAGGTAACTAAACTTTTCTATACTCATTTGCTTCAAATGAAACCTTGACCAGATGGATTTTACCCTTAAGTGATATAGTTACTCTCTGTGCACCTGAGATCAACCATAACAATTGCTTACCACTAACACGCAAAGTCCAACACTGCAAAAAGGCAGACAATTTACTCAGTGTCTTCTACACAGAGACAACCCATAGGTAATTATCTCAAGAGTTTAGGCCATGATGGACCCATTTACAACCTTAGCTTTGCACAAACCCCCACAGTCAGACATGGGTTTTCACCATGTGGACTCTAATCACTTCACTCCGCCCAACTACACACACAACTAAGCCCAATGTTAAGTAAAAGCAGTAGTGTGAGAGGCTGGCTTGGTATATGATGTACATTTATGTAGGTGGGCACCCTGCACCAATCCGGACAACCCTTATGGTGATTTTAGTGGTCTTAGACAACCTTAGAAAGCTCTCTAAGGGGTAGCTGTGGAGTACAGCCTTCAGGCTTAGTCCAGAAGGTAAGTAAATCAGCTTGTTTTACCAGAACACAATCTTATAGGTATGGATTAAGTGAAAAAGAACCACACATTGTATTTATAAAAATATGTATTTATTATAAGACTCTCACTAACACATACAGATATCTCTTAGCTGGAGATATACACAATGCACACAATACTTTTCAATAGAAACCGGTAAGTAGAACAAAATACACAGTGGTCACCAGGGGGAGACCAAATCATATACTAAAATAGTGGTATGCAAACCACAACTCAAGTCAAGACTATACCCAGAAGAAGTAGAAGTGCCGGGGACTGAAGGAAGGACCTGAGGCAAGTAATCATGAGCCGCACGGAGGCGGTGTGCAGAGTGGGAACATGACCACAGGGTCAATGAATGTCAATGGGTAAGTCATGGTTGCAATTATAAAGAAGAAGTACCCTTCCCAGTAGACCCTGAATAAACCCAGTAGGAAGACAGAAGGTTGGAGAGCCACCCCGCCTGTGGATCCCCTAGGAACCAGGATACTTACACCAGGGAAACCAGGTGCATTGGTATGAAGTGGCATCAGAAACTGCAGTCAAACTCAATGGAGGTCTTCAGGAAGATGCTGCTGCTGGGAAGGTGAAAGTGTCCGGAGGATCCAAAGGTGGTTTCAAGTAAGTATGGGTGGAAAATTCGTTCCGCTCACGGATCTTGTGAATTTTTGGCACTTTTGCGATCCATGAATCTCGCGAAATTGCCCAAAAATACGCAATTCGCGAGTTAGCGGATTTTTTTTTCTTGTTCCCACTTCAAAAATACAATCTTGCGCGTGCGTCATTGACTTACCATGATTCTGCGTTCGCTGATGAGTTTTCCTCCCAGTTCACGTGCGCTGCGAGATTTTAGTAGCTGGCCGAGCGACGCCGCAATCACGAACACGTCATTGCGACCCGAAACAGGAAATTGCGAACGCGAACACGTCATTGCAACCCAAAACAGGAAATTCAAACGCGAACACGTCATTGCCACCCAAAACAGGAAAAAGGCTGGTAAAGTGGAAACAACATGTTCGTGACCATTGCGACCACATGCGCAAGTTCTCGTTCCCGAACTGGTAAAAAAATCTCGCAAACTCGCGAAATTTGTTTTACGCAAGCTCGCGGAATTTGGCGTATTTTTTGTAAATATTGATTACGGATTTGCATGAATTCGCGTATCGCGAATTTGAAAATTCCACCCATGCTTAGTTTCAAGTTGAGAAGTACCTGCAAGCAGCGGTGACAGAGTCTATGCCACTCAGGAGTGACCAGGAGGCATGAAGGACGAATGCCCACCGGCATCGGGTGTTGCAGGAGAGATGACGCTGACCATGGAACTTCAACTGTGAGGGCCAGGCTTTGCTGTGAAAGACCAGAAACTGTTCAAGAGCTGTCCAAATTCGTATGTCACGGGTTGAGGGGTCAGTGTCTGTCGATAACACCAACAAACCTTGGCAACTGCAAACAAAATGGAAAGTGAAGAAGGTGTAGTGTCGAGACCATTGTGGTCCTGATGACTCACCACACGCAGGGGAGTTAGGGTAGGCCCGAGCATTCAGGAGAGCTGGCAGAATTCAATGATGACCCTCAAAAGGACCCACAGACCAGAGGCACTGGAGTCGCAAGAGAACCTCGAGCTGCTCACCAAAGAAGCAAGCCCACGATGCAAGTACTGTGGTGACGGCAAAAATCTTGGTCACTGGAGGTGCTTGAGGTGGGGCTACTAGGAGCCCAAATATCTTCATTTTCAGGAAGCCAACAAGCCTTTGTAATAGCAAGTCATTGTGGTGCACTGGGGTTCGGATCCTGCAAGTTCGGCGAGGGCTACTGGCCTCAAACTTGGTGGGATGACAGGACAGGCCTTGAGTGATGTGGAGAACTGCTGCCTGTGGTGCTGTGCCTTTCAGCGTCCATGGTAGCCCAGGATCAGCAGACCAGTCAGCTTAGTTGCAGTGCCTGCAGATGCAGGGAAGTGACTCCTTCACTTCAAGGGAGATTCCTTCACGTGTCTTGGATGTCCACAGGCCTTGAAAGGTTCCTGTATGCAGCACAGGCATGGACATTGAAGCAAACGAGCAGGGCGATGAGATCAGGGGCAGCAGGAGTCTTTCAGTTGCAGCCTTGATGACCAGAGCCAAGTGCAGCGATGTTCCGAGTGCCCAGATGGTCGAAGAAGAAGTGGTGACTTGAAATGAACTATGTCCCGTGACAAATCTACCCTCGGGTAAGCCCTTAAAAACCCTAAGGAAAGAGTTGGGACACTTCATGGTTCCCTCACACGGGAGGGGTCGGACAGTGGGGAGGATACTCCAATGTCTTTTGTCCAGTTTCATGCCAGAGCAGGAGCCAACGGCTCCCTGAGCTGGTTTGAAATGGACTATGCAAAGATGGCACCAAATGTGCCCTTCGAGCAGACTGAGTGGCACTGGCAAGCGCTCCCACCAGGACACAATACACTAAACCTTGTCTGGGAGGTGGTCACACCTCCCTGTGACAGGATACCTATTGTTCAGCCTTGCCCTGCTCGAGCAGCAGGAGGGCAGAATTGAATCTCTGGTCGGCAGCATCAATATTGTGCTGTCCGGGTCTAGAAGACTGGTACTGGAAGCACTGAGGGCCTCCCAGAGGAGCTTTACAGTACGTGGAATCATATCTCCCACACCATTTATGGGTGTGGATCCCATTCAGACTAGTCACAAACAGCATAGTACCAGGCAAAAAGTAGGGGTAGCCATAAAAGCAGATCCTACTTCCCAACAAATAGCAACGTGCATCTCTATTAATACCCACACTCCTTTGCTGCTTCTCTTTGGTTTTATTCAGAGTGATACTCCATCAGCATTCCATCAATCCTTCTTTTTGCCAAACCAAAAATTGTGGACTCTTTGGACTTGGGCAATGGACTTATTTTTGGCACCCTAAAATCTCACTTCACTAGGCAGAACCATAGAGCTGCTACAAAGATTTGTTGCACTGGAAGCGTGGTAAAATGTTATTATTTTACCCTGACTGCTCTTACTACTCCAAACGTATTGGGCCCTTTACAATCAGAGAAACGACATCATTTCCATTTACCACAGAGGCAATGATCCTTTGACTAATCTTTCTCAGACGATGGGAGGGGTGGAAATTAGTGTGGACAAACACCTCGTTAGCTGTTTAGTGAGGACCAATAATTGACAGCCAACTAACAAATGTGAGACCAGATTTAGATAAACCACTCTTACAACCATATTATAGAAATAAAAAATGGCAACAGGAAGACCTACCGCCTGAAGAAGTTAAGTTGAGTTAGGATTAGGCAGACCAAAATCTCTGCAACAGCAATGCGAAACAAAATAAGTAACACCTGATGTTCTGATAGTACTAGATTTTTTACTTTGTAAACTTTATTTCAACTTATAAGCCATAAAAGCACATGGAATAAAAGATACATAAAATATTTGACATTTACAATATACGTGTACAAAATTCAATACAATAATATTACCAGTGAACAGCGTAAGAATTTAATACATTTTGTTTGGGGGTGCTTAATAACCACTAGGCTTAATTTTTTTGTTAACATAATTGCAAATCCAGCTATCCTAAAGCTAAGCAAATGTGGCTTTCTCTGCAATAAAATAAGTTGTTCACCTGCTAAAAGGTTAAAAGAATATAAAAACTCCAATCTTAAGCCTATTATACAACAAGTATTACCCTTCCTATTCTCCAATGAGTGTACAGCTGCCAATGTTATTGTTAGCCACTTATACAAGTTTCTTATAAGGGATGGTTAAGTTGTACCTTATTCTCCACATACTCATCAGAAAATAGGAGAGAGCAAATATTGACAACATGCATGTGCCGTATCTCAGAATCCTGAGTGCTTCCATATGTTCCTTAACTCTTAATTTATGAGTGAGCCGAATAATCTAACACCTCTTTTGCGACACTTAGATTGGGCAATAAAAGATATTATGCTCAATGGTTTCTTTTTGATCCCCACAGGCGGGGCAATTTAACTCCTTTGCCCATAGTACATGCTCCCACTTTGCAGTAAAAGCCCAGACAGGTAAAGAGCCATACTCGAACTGCAAGTAGAGATGTCTGGCTGGAGGAGGTTTAATTTAATTGACAATGTGCTCAAGCTTGAAGAAATCCTTAACTATGAGATAGTCATTTGTTAGGGTTACATGGCTTGACTGGCTATACATATGACTATCTTTATATCACCAGTATGCAGTTTTATTATATGATTTGGAAGGTAGAAGGATAGTTTGTTGTCAAATCCTACAAAGAAAACGGAAAAGCGTTCAAATTTAAAGTCCATTTAAGGGTGAGTCTATTAGCACAGAACAAAGGAAAATAAAAGTACATTTGGAATGGTTCAGGAAAGGAGGTTTCAGTCCATCAGCTACTGACTGAAGACTCAGCAAAGCAGTCCAAGTAAAAAGATAGTTCTCAAATATCGCTCTGCATATCATCCTCTCGCAAGGGGAAAAGAAGAATTATGATGATGATCCTCCTTTGGAGTTTCTTCTTTTATAAAGTTTCTAACAATGTCCCGGTGCTGTAGCATCACACCACCATTGAAAAAACATTGTATGTTTAGATCCACATAATTTCACCTAGGACACTTGGAACAATGCTTTCCCATGCTGGTCATGAGAAATGTGAGATTTTGAAGTCCACATAGTCCTAAACCTCTGTGGTAAGAGATACAAAGTAACCATATACAGCAACATCTGAAATCCTGTTCCCACAGGAATATTCCTCTGTGAGCGTTGAAGAAACATTCAGGAATGTCGAGATTTTTACAGATACAGGACAAATAAAGCAGCATTTCACTAGTTGGAAATGGGGCATTGCAATACGTCAGGGGAAGGGTCAGCGTTTGGGAAAAGCATTTTAAGTTGGCATTACACATTTAAAATTAAATACATTTTAAACCAACATCATATATGAGGAAATTAAATCAATTCAAATGGAGAAAGCATAGAACTTTCATCTAATGTTACTACATGAAAATAGCTAATGTTAGAAATATCCACTACTAATTTTTTTCTATATTCAATTAAGTGTATAATTTTCTAAATTCACATCATAATATTCATTTTCTACTTTTCATAAACTATAGAATCTCTAGTATTAGTATATGAAATTTCAAGATCGTGGCTAATTTTTGCACTGACTTTTATAAATGGTGCATTCTGACAGAAAGCATTAGAAGCACTAGGTCATTTCCTTTAACATCAGAATTTCATTAGTAACCGTTAATAAGCAACATGTACATAGGAAATTCATTAGTGCAACTAATGTATATGTGTTAGTATTACTTTATATGTATGATTCCTTCATCTCACTGTTTAAAGCAGGTTTTTATGGTGCTTCTTTTACACTTGTGTTGGTTTTATATGTCATTGTCTAACATGTGCAAAGTTCACTTTTAGCTTTTCATGTCTTCAATCAGTAAATGTGTTGTGTATTGTGATTTTTAAAATATTGCGTCATCACCTAGCCTATGATTGCACCATAACACATTTAGCACCTGCATGATCCATATTACAGAAAGAGCTATGGAACAAGTAACTGCAGTCCTTTTCTGTGAAACCATAGTGATCTAGGGTATACGAAGTTGGCACGCTTCCCATTACACCCCAGGCACACTATGTATATGAAAGCTCTTATTATATGCCTGTAATTGTGGTTTTGGTTCATTGCACATAGTCAGTTGGATTAACATTTCACTGAATCAGTTGGACTAATACACCTGAAAACAATGGTTTCTAAAACAAAAGGCCAAGACTCGAAAAATGGTGTCCCTGGTGGCTTGGATCCGTCTAGTAAAGTTACACAAAGCTGCCAACTGGACATATTTCATATGAGATGCTTTCTGCCAGTCCTAGCTATTTAGACAACAGTGCTTTGAATATGAGCACATAGAAGCAAGTACATGGAATACTAAAAACTAAATTCAAAGTTTCAAGCTTCTCAGTTCCTTTAATTTGTAGCTCCTCGGGATCAGATTTGTTTTTCTTGCATTGTTGGATTTGTAGTTTTTTGATCCTATTATAAAACCAGAACTATGTGTCCCAGAAAGCCAAGAAAACACCTGAGCTATAGGAGTTACTCATGCATGGACAAGGGAAACGTAGCTTTGAAAAGTACAAGTTCCAGAAGCCAGAGTGATGATTGGTTAAAAGGTAGATCTTGCGGAAAGAATCACAGAAGTTATTGGATAACTAGGCAAGTTGCCTATACTGTGATCAAAGTTACTGTATGCGATGTAAAGTTATTGTTCCTGGAATGTAATGGATCTTGAGCAAAATAGGAAATTGACGTCCTACATGACTAGAAGCTTCCTTACACTGTTACAGCATGGTCAGCAACATTAAACATGGGAAAGGACACTTTAATGCATTTTATCCTGGGGTGAAAATTAGTAATGCTTTTATTTTATATGAGATAATACAGTACTGAAGCACAACACTAGCTTCAAATGGCAGAACAGCAATGTATTTAGTTCTGACAAGATTTGCAAAATCATGAGTGTACCAGAGCTCTCCAGTTTCCAAGTTTGTTTGTAAAGAGCTCACCCAGTCCAGGTTCTTGCTTTGTATTCTGGAACATGTAATTCCGATTTTATAATGGACTAGATGAGCTAATCACACATGGACATGGGAAACCTGAGAGTTCTGGTGTGGATTACATTTTTCCTGCTCATATCCTCATCTAAAGGATGTGCACTAATATTTTTCATGTTCATTGCTGAAGTAGAACCCTTGGCCTGGTTTGATTTATCTGCCTTGTTGGAATGGGTAAAACAATATCAATGACAATACTAATAAATGCAATGCAAATGTATGCCATAATCTGAACACATATGACAATGGCAATGCTCATAAATATAAAGTCAATATATATTATAATTTGTGCCTGCACAACAGCGATGATACTGGCAGTAACAATGTCAATGTTGTTACCAGTTAAAGCAATGTGAATGTATGTCATTGTCTAGGAATACACAACTATGTAAATATAGGTAAAAACAATACCAATGTACTTTATGACAACTGTACACAAGCTATTGAGAATGTCGATAAAAATGACACCAGTGACCGCCATATTATTTTTAGGAGTTCCAGTGAACTCATACCATTGCTGTTGTATTTACCCAGGGTGACCTCTTCATCAATCCTGATTCAGAGATATATGGTCAGACAGTCTCTGAGACCCGCACCCATGCCTATCGAATAGCAGGTCATGGGTGGGTTCTCCCTTAACCCAAAGATAAATGCATGCCCAGGGAATACCTTGACTCATCCCACAGATAGATCATTGCAGCACAAACAGGTCCACTACAGTTGGCCCCAATAAACATGTTTGGCCAATGGCTTGTGTTCCCCAAAAATACCACAAAGCTAGATGCCACAGGTATTTAGATAGCCAATCAGGACATGAGAAGCTCTCCCTGAGGTCGAGAGCCATCTGGGTCCCTATAAGATGCCCAAGCCTGTTAATTTACAACTGTAACGTCTTTTAAGAATTGTGTTATGGCATTTCTCAAGATGTGTATAAAACCAGGCAAAACTTTATACACAGAGAGAATTTCCTCACACACATTCAATCAAGACTATCCCGACCACAGCGTTTAATTAGACCAACTTTTTCCTGTTTTGCCAAATGCCTCTTGAGTTTTTAATTCTTTATGGTAAATCCATATACGAGCAACAGCCTGATCCATCCAATTGAACATTTGGGGGCCCATTAGGATGTTGGGTGGATCGCCACGGCCATGCGGGCGGTGGCAATCCGCCCGACATCCAGGTCCGACTGCCACCCATTTCCCCCGCCATATTAGCATGGCGGGGGGGACAGCGGCGGACGGAAAGACCGTCCATCGCTTTTCCATCCCGGTCGCCTTGCCACCGGTGCGGAAAAGGTTTAATATGGTGGCGGTGTCTATCAGACACCGCCAGCCATATTACAATGGGCTTAAACAGATGCCTTATAGCCGCCATGGAAAGGCATGCGGTCTTCACTTCGGGGGGCCCCTGCGGGCCCCCATCGTGAAGGGGGGGGGTGTGGGGTGCACATGGGGGGTATTTGCATATACAATGCCACAGGTTTCGCGCAGTGCCTGCCGCTTTGTGTATGCAAATGCATATATGCATTTTTAGCATTGTGACTCACCGCCCGCCTACAATGTTAAAAATGCATGATGCGCCCGCCACTGTTCAGCTCGTGGGCGGTCCCGTTTTCCGCGAGGGTGGCGGCTGGAAAAGTCCGCCCGCCATCGTAATGAGCCCCCAAGTTTTTGTGACAGTCTTGAATATCTCCAAAACAAAACATATTGTATAATTTTGAAAATAATAAGAAATTAAAAAAGTGTAGACTAACATTTTTTTTAAATAATTTGTATTGTAGAGACAAAAAGGCAATCACAGTATAAAGTCACAACAATACAAGTAAATATATATGGCCATGGATTGCAATATCACATAATATATAAGTGAATAGAAATAAAGAGTTTTGATTTTATTTAAAAAGAGGGGGATAAGAGGAGGAAAAAGATGGACAGACAGGAAGAAAGATAAAGGTAAAATGTTTAAGAAGGAGCTGTGTGCAAGGACAAAACGTTAGTGAAAAATAACCAGTATAAGTCAGAGCTAATCTTCAGATGATGAGCGGAAAACATAGAATACAGTATGTATTCTATGTTCGTCACAAACAAAACTTCAAAATGTAAGCATAGATAATTAAGAAACAAGAAAGTATTACTCTGAATGGGTATCCAATAAAAAGATCTAACCATTTTGATCTGGGAGACAGAGAACCATAATGAGGCGATAATGAACCTAGGAAAACATTTTGTAATGTAAACAGGATGTTATATTGAATAACGTTTAAACATTAAAACCAAACTGCGCCCCAAAATGCCCTAACATAGCAGCAATTATATAACATGTATAAAAAGGAAATATTTTCTTTAGAACAAGAAGAGCTTAAAGGGGAGGCAGAAGCATCACATTTAGCTTTTTGTTCTGGTGTGATAACAACTCGTTGGTAAACTAAACAAAAATGTGACTGAGAAATATGAGCAGCCTTAGAAGTTCTAAATATTTTCAGCCATATTTTATCCCAAGATTGAGAGGCAGTAATATCTCTAAAATTCATTTGGGAACACGTAGAGCTGCTTAGTGGCACTTGCCATATTTGACACATTCAGACAGTCCTGGGGTTTTGGCAGTGATATGTTGAATTGAGGAACTTATAGATATGTTCAATAACCTAGCGTTAATGAACTTCAAAATTCCTGTATAAAATTATTTTCACCTAAAAGTCACCTTTGACAGAAGATAACACCAGTTATTTCATTCAGGCATTTTCCAAAATACTGTGCAAAGCACTACAAAAATAAACAATTATTTTACGTTGTCACACAACTAGGTGACCATATGTCAGCAATGAGAAGGGAATAGCATTTCTTAATTGTAATTTTATATCAAACAGAGATTGATAGTGCCATGTGAGGCCTGAATAGCTCAGAAAGACCTGGTGTTATGTTTGCATTCGAGATTTTTAGTCTTTAATGTTTCAAGGAAAATATATCTACAGGTAGCAGAAAGCAAACAATAAAAACACATCAGAATGTGCTATTAAACCCTAAGTGAATGAGAGAGCTCTGCTTTGTCTTTAGATTGTTAACTGCCTGGGCTTGAGAAATGAGTTCTCTGTCTTATGCACAATTTTCTGTGGCTGCATTTCAATCACTTCTAAGTAGATGAAATGCACAGCAGCTGAGTTATATTTTGAATGTTAAACGAGTCTGCAGGTTTACATCAGACCACTAAGATATCTGAGGAAAAAACAGAATAATCAGACCACGTTATACTGCCCTCTCGCATTCATTCATTTTCACTATTCCTAAATATTTAGAAAGAAAGCTAATTGAAATATGTTAAGACTCAGCCACTGTGACTCATGTCTCTTCTCAGACCTCCTTTGTGCACATTACATCAAGATTTCTGTCCCAATCATACACATCTCTTGCTTGGTGATAGCTATCTCCATGCACAACGTGCATGATTTTAGTTTTGGCTTGACAGCGTTCATGTTTTTAAGAGATATTGGGCCAGATGTACGACCCCATTTTGCATGCACCAACCGGTCTGTGACCCGTTTCCGCATGAAAAAGGGGAAAGGGCTATGTACAATTCCTAAATTGCAAGTCACAATTTATTTGCGACTCGCTGTTTAGGAATTGCGAATCGCTATTAGGAAGGGGCGTTCCCTTCCTAATATCGACCGTAACCCCATGTATAAATATTTGTGACCGCATTTGCGGTCGCAAAATACACACAAATTACCACTCTCTTCAAGAGGGTGATAATGCAGTTGCAAATTGGAAGGGGTCCCCAGGAGACACCTTCCACTTTGTGACTGTCTCCAAAATTATTTATTAAATGAAGCAAAAACGTTTCATTTGTATTTTTTAAATGCATCCTGTTTTCCTTTAAGGAAAACGGGATGCATTTAAAAAAAAGATATACTTTATTGAAAGGCAATCGCAGACATGGAGGTCTGCTGAGCCCAGCATGCCTCCATCCCTAATGGGGTCGCAAATTGCTACAGGAAAATGAATATTCATGAGCCTCGCAATTTGCAATCCCATTGGGAATCGCAAACAGTGTTAAACAGACTGTTGTTCCAGCTCTGTGTCTAAAATAACTCCGTCACTCAGGTCATATTTTAAGGTGGTCCCACAAGTGGTTCTTTTACCAGATAATAGTGCTCCCTCTGATAACTTAGAAAAGTCACAAGCAGAGGTTATAGGTCTTAAGGGGGCAATGAGTATTGTGATCTTGCCTAATAATACCCTAATGGATATGACTATGGCTACAGGTAGTGAAGAAAGCTCCGAGCATTTGGGAGCTAGTGTGGACGCTGGAATGGACCGAGATGGGGATACAGAGAGCGAGGGTGGCAATACTATTATCTGTACGGGAGTTCATGAGAGTTCCGATTCTGGGGCATCAGGTGCATCGGGTCACCCCCCGCCTCTTGCTTTGGTCCTGGCTCCCCCATTGGCTCCACCTTTCTTGCTGGCCCCTCATCTTTAATACCTGGATCGAGCTTACAAGATACTGTGCAGGGAGCTACATCAGCTACATCAGCTACATCAGTTCCCCTGCCTAGTGTTTTGTCGTCCAACTGCACTAATGCAGACCTGGTTGCTACTTTGCAGGCTTCTTTTCAGGGGATGTTCACATCTTTGTCGGCTGATAATAAAAAAGGGTTTGAGACTTCGGCGGCAAATCAGGCGGACATCAGGTGTTTTTGTGAATCTCTGGATAAAACATTAAGTGATCTTACTCTGAGAACAGAGGTACTTGAGGACACGGTAACAGGTCTGTCCTTACATCTTGATGAAGTAAAAGTGAACATCACCACGCTCAGGAAAGATGATCAAATCTTAGCAGAAAGGAAGGAGACGCTGGAGAATAATGCCCGAAGGAATAACCTTCGTATCTTGAATATCCCTGAGGATAAAGAAGTTTCGGACATTAAGCAGTTCGTCATCTCACTGTTGAAAGAAGCGTTGCGATTAGACCAGTCAGAGGAAGAGTTAGCCTTGGACATCCAATGCATTCATAAAGAGCCTTTTAGAAGGAATCCCCAAAGATCTAAGCCCAGAAAAGTCTTGGTTAATTTTCAGATTTACTCTCTTAAGGAAACCATTTTAAACCTGGCCTTAAAACAGAAATCTGTGAGTGCGAAGGGATTCAGTTTTTAAATTTGATCTCATCTGCCCAGGGCTACTCTTGATAAGCAATGGGAGTTCGGGAGGAGGCTTGAGGCTTTTAGAAGCTACGGTGCAGTGGCTCAATTAGTTTTTCCTGCAGCATTGAGAGTTATGTATAATAATAGTATGCATAATATCAGATCAGTGCAGGCAGCGGACGAGTTACTGCAGACCATGGGCAAAGAAAAAGGAGCGTCCAGCTAGGCTAAGCCTCCTTAGTGGTACCCTCGTATTATAGAGATATTTTGGATCTCAATAGTTTAATTGATGAAGGGCTATCTATCAATGTTTGGAAAATAAAAAAATATAAGGAAAGAGATAAAGGGAAATATATATGTATAAGAGGGGAGGGAGAGTGTGGAGAGAAAAAAAGGGGTGTAATTATTTTGAAACAATATTGGTGAAATATATAACACATAACATATATAACACATAATACATAATATATAACATGGTCTTCGTAGAGATATTACAGGGTGTATAGGATAGGTTTATTTCTCTTCTCTCTCTCTTTTGATATCTCTCTTTTCTTTTTTTTTTTTCTTGTTTCTTCCCCGGTCGTAGCAAAGGCGGGAGTCCATGATGGAGTGCTATCTTCTGGTTTTTCCAGATAGATAGAGCAAGGGTTTCCCAGGGGTGTGGGGGTTAGGCAGGGGCATAGGGGAGGTTGCAGGGGATTTTTTTTTAAAAAGTCCTCATTTCCGCTCTAATTTTGCTTTATGTTTGTTGGTGTTGTCAAAGGGACATGTGGCTGTCCGATGTTTTCTTCTGGTTAGGGGTCTATTGCAGATCAGCTTTCATAAATTTGGTGGTTCTGATAAAGTAGGGATGTGGGAATATCAGTATAATGAGTAAATTGGCAATTCTCTCCTGGAACACTAATGGTTTGCGAACTAATCCAAGGAAAAATAACATTATGCAATATCTCCGTGACTCAACTGCACAGATTATAGTACTCCAGGAGACTCACTTGGCCGAGTCTGAAATGCTTTCCCGGGTTAAAAAGAACAGGTTGATCGATATTTGTATAACGACATCGCAATCGATACACACTAGAGGAGAGGCTATCATTTTTAAAAAATCTATAAAGGCGAGATTGGTCTCTATGCTGGTAGACTCTGGTGGTCGGTGGGTAATAGCATCACTTATAATATCGGGGTCTCCAACTACTATAGTGGGATACTATGGTCCTAATCACAACGACCCGTCGGTTTTGAAGACTCTCTTTTCACACCTGTATCTATTCCCCGAGCCGGTTATCCTAGCAGGCGATTTCAATATAGTTCTGGATCCCCTAGTAGATAAATCACCCTCTAACAGAGCTAAAATCTTATCTAAAACTAGGTCTTACCTGCTAGATAGCATGAAGCAGCTAGGGTATAACGACATCTGGAGATCACTGCATGGGCTGCAAAGAGGAGTCACATTTTGAAACTACAGGTATCACCACCAGTCTCGAATTGATTTTATTTTGATTAGCCGATCATTAGTTAACCTGGTTAAATCGGCTTCCCATTTACCATTTCATTTATCAGACCATGCGGCGATTCTTTTAGATTTAGAAGGGGTTCCCAAGAGTCGATCAAGAAATTGGTCCTTTGATCGTTCATTGCTCTCCTCGCCAAATATCATTGATGCTCTCAATGTGGAGGTGCAGTTCTTTATGGTAGCAAATTTGGGTTCTGCCGCTTCAGGTGATATATGGGACGCACTTAAAGCATTCTTAAGGGGCTACATAACTAATAAAGCTTCACATAAAAACAAGCTCTCCAGGGAAGCAGTGGCCTCCTTAGAATTGGAGATGACTAGAATTCAAACAGAAATTGCTAGGCATCCGGACGCCCTTTCGACCACAGTACACGAGCGGCAGAATAAAGTGACCACCTTAACAGGAGAGCTAAGCTCAGTTCTAAATGCTAGGGTCTTAGTGAGATGGGAAGCCAGTAAGTTATTACCAAAAAAAGGGGAGAGTGATCAATGGATCAACGGACACTAATTACCACTTAAGAGGGTGGAAGGTCCAGTCACAGCATGTGCCCGTATATAGTACAAGTAATTCAACAAGAGGGGTGCTGAACTGTTCCTGAAAGGAGGGGAAAGCTAGGTAAAGCTGGCGCGACCAAAGGTGTGAGTATTACACCATTGGGCATCCATTTTGTTGGATGTATTTGCCTCACACACCCAAAAGGGTGTCATGCTTCATCATTGGCGGTTGCTCCTCGTCGGGGGGGCGGTGCAATCCCCGGCGGGCTCACCTCAAATAGGCGCTCTTTGGCGGAGATCTTTTGTATCCAACTGCCCTGTGGTGAAGTGCGGGTGTGTGGGCGGGATAGCAGGTAAGCCTGGTGTAGTGATTAAAATGCAGCAGGGGGTGCCGGAAACCACTTTATTCTGGAGGTCCCCCTACTACAATTAAAACCGTGAAAATAGCTCGCTAGGTGTCACCACGTTAGGTAGAGTGACCCTAGAAGAGCCTTGAAGAACAAATGGTCAACATGTTTCTCGCAATTGGGTAAATCACCTGCGATTCATCAGGACCTTATAGGAGTGAAAAATTAATAGTAAAAAGAATTCAATAACATGCCAGTGTCATGTATGTGGTGTAGGTATATTTTACCTCTGTGGAAAGTCCTATGCCTAATGGTCAGGGTCTAAGAGCCACATGAGTGGTCGGCGGGTCAGTACATCGGGGTTAAGCCTTCGGGTGTAGCTTAATCAGCCCGTGACCGCGTGGAATCACCTACTCATCTCCGCCGAGCTCGGATAGTAAGTTGGCACATTTTGAGTATGGCGAGGGGGCCTGTAAGCTGTTGGCCTGGAAGACGAAGACCGAGCAGGTTCGAAATAACATTAACTCAATTACGTCCCGTGGTGTAACATTCTCCACCGACGTTGACATTAGGGGAGCGCTTTGAGATTTCTTTAGTGAAATATACTGCGAAGATAAGAACATTGAAACCAAGCAGGTTGAAGATTGGCTGGCAGGGGTCTCTCTTCCTGCACTGTCACCAGAACAAAGCACTGCACTAGAAGATCCTATCTCTCAGGAGGAAGTTAGGCTGGCAGTTGCTTGTAGTAAAAAAGGTAGGGCATCAGGTCCAGATGATCTGCCGTCTGAAATTTATAAAGCCTTGATTCCAACAATCCTCCCTTTCTTAACTGAGTTGTTTAATAAGATCCTCCAGGAAGGGATGCCCCCTCCTACTTCATGGGATAGTGCCTCGATAACACTGATATTAAAACCAGGAAAATCAGCAACTAATTGTGGGTCTTATAGACCAATTTCTATCTTAAATACAGACTATAAAATCTTTACATATGTGTTGGCAATTAGGTTGGGGGCAGTTGCAACAAACATCTTGCATACAGATCAAAAAGGTTTTGTAAGGGGGCGTCAGCTATCCGAGTTGACCTATGATCTCATAGGTGCCATCGACATGGCGACAGCGGCGTCACTTCCCCTGGCAGTTCTTACTTTCGATGCCACCAACGCCTTCGATAGGGTTAATTGGGTTTACCTATCGGAGGTCCTGGGTAAATTTAACATCGGTGAAAAATTCAGGCGCGCAGTCAGACTCTTGTATAGGAATCTGTCAGCCTCTATACTTGTCAACAGGGAATTATCAGACCCATTTAACATCACTCGGGGTACCCGTCAAGGCTGCCCCCTCCCCCCCCTTCTGTTCGATCTGTATTTAGAGGCCTTTTGCTCAACGGATTCGGGACAATTGTAATATCAAGCCCTTTATTTTTGAAGGATGGGAGAGGAAGGTAGCCTTGTATGCGGACGATGTTCTAATTTTTTCGTCGGAACTTCGCTCTGCATTTCCGGCTGTAATTGCATTGGCTGAGGAGTTTGGATCCGTGTCTGGCTATAAAGTCAATGCTGCCAAGACGGATATAATGGTCTGGAATGACCCTGTGCCTGTGGCAGGGGTAGAGCTAAGTCCAGTCATGCGCTACTTGGGCCTAAATATATATAAGGATATAAACGAGATAGTTCCATCAAATTTCTCGCTTATCGCCAAAGAGTGTCGTAGGCTAATGAAATCATGGCCTTCACTTCCGTTATCTTTACTGGGCAGATCCAACTTAGTTAAAATGACTATACTTCCGAAGGTTACGTTTTTATTTAACACATCCCCCTTTTTTTTGAACCTACAATGATAGCTAAACTCCAAAGCAATATATGCTCTTTTATTTGGAATAATCGCATTCCTAGAATAGCTTGGAAGAAGATCAGGCACCGAAGAGAGAAGGGTCGTTTGGCGGCGCCTGACCTACATCTCTATGGGTGAGCCTTCCAGTTTTCCCATGCCAGGATGCTGTTAAAATCTCTGATAAACTCGGTATGTGGGCATATGTTTGCGGCACTGCTTAGAGGGGAAAAGGTTGCTGATCATGAATTTTTGTTTAAGTTTGGGGACCCCAAGTTTAAAAAATAAATAAAACTGAAGGTGTTGAGAGATATATCTAAAACATGGGCCAAACTCAGGCGTTCCACTAAAATTGATTATTATTCTTGTAGGGCTCCCTTATGGAATTCTCCTGGATCCCCGAGCTGGCTCCTGGATAGCCTTGCAGTACCGCTGCGAGAGGCAGGATTGGTGGTATGGGGGGATCTTTTTGTCAATGGCAGCTTACTCCCGTGGGAGGTGTTGAGTTCAAAAATAGGGGCTGGTTTTCTAGGTTTAAATACCTGCAAAAACAAAGCTGGGCACACTCACAGATTTCTGTTAAGGGTAGGTTTCAGTTGGGGGGACAGTAATATAGTGTCCCTCTTAACAGACAAGCCTCCAACTAAGAAAGAGGTCTCACTCTGGTACAACCTTTTATTGGGTGTAGTCGAGGGTGAGATCCAGTTGCCTGATTTGCTGTGGGCCGCACATATTACTAACAATAGTGTGGAGAACTTGTGGTTCGAGTCTTTCAAGATCATGTGGAATATTGTGAAACCATCTTGGCTACGGCAAAACCCCCTGTTCACTTTGCATAGGGCCTACTATTCGCCACAACACCTGTCAAAGATTTCAGATAATTCACCTGTGTCATGCCCTAAATGCGGTTTGATAGCTGCCTCCGACCTGCACATGTTCTTAGATTGTCCACTTTCATCACCTTTTTGGCTTGCGGTTTGCCTATCACTCTCCTCTTCCTTGGGATCCCAAGTTATATTATGTCCTGCTCTTGTTATCTTTGGGGTTTCTCCAGAGTTTCAGGGGCTGGCAAAAAATGAACTTTTTTATGGTATTTTTTTGGCCAGAAGGGAGATATATAGGAGATGGAAGGACCCACTACTTCCTTCCTTGCTGGATTGGCGCACTTCTGTGCTACAAATATCGAAGCTGGACCTGTTAACATCAGGCAACTTACGCAAGAGAAATTTCTGGCTTTTATTAAATTGGTAATGGGTTATTAATTGACAGTGTTTTGTTTTTTTTCCCCCCACAAGGTCCAATGATTACGCTGCTTGGCACCTCTTCCACATTTGTATATACCCTATAAGGTTGACATCGGTATAGAAATGTGTATTTTAATGCAGCATATGACCCTGACGGTTGTTCCAATGTGGTGTCGTTGGAGTTTGACATTATTTACTGAGGGGCAACTCGTGTTGCACCACTTAGAGCCCCTACCAGTTTACCTGTGACAGTAAGTTCATCTCCACGTGCTACTATTTGGTTACCAAGAGCGAAATATGAGGACAAAAAAAAAATAATAAGGAAGGGGCGTACCCTTCCTAATATCGACCATAACCCCATGTATAAATATTTGCGACAGCATTTGCGGTCGCAAAATACACACAAATTGCCACTCACTTCAAGAGGGTGGTAATCCAGTTACAAATTGGAAGGGGTCCACAGGACACACCTTCCACTTTAAAATTATTTATTAAATGAAGCAAAAACGTTTCATTTGTATTTTTTAAATGCATCCCGTTTTCCTTTAAGGAAAACGGGATGCATTTAAAAAAAAGATATACTTTATTGACAGGCAATGGCCGACATGGAGGTCTGCTGAGCCCAGCATGCCACCATCCCCAATGGGGTCGCAAATTGCTACAGGCAAATTAATATTCATGAGCCTCGCATTTTGCAACCCCATTGGGAATCGCAAACAGTGTTAAACAGACTGTTGTACATGGCAAATAGCACCTCGCAAATGCAATGCAATTTGCAAGGCGCTATTTGTCAGGTTGTACATCTGGCTCATTGTTACCAATTATTTCTCACCTCATGCTGTTGTCTATGTTGTGCACCATGCTGTCTTCCAGGAAATACTTCGCTTGAAATATATGAGGAACTATTTACATCCGAAAGGTACACTGAATGGCCATGTTGTTTGTCACATTCAGTTATTTGTATCTTATATGCTATCTGTACTGAAAGTGATCATAAAATTATCCAACTTTCGCAGAACCAATAGGGCTGGCTTTAATGTGATAAAGGCATGCAAACAGTATCTGCCTGTGTTTACATACATTGGCACATTAAAGTCAGAACTATTGGCTTTACTAATGCCTGTTGGGCTCTTGTGCCCTGTAGAAAACAGATGTGGTTGACACACTCAGTCATAGAGGATAGAAGGCGAAGCTTCACGGAGTGACTTACTGATTTCTGGAGGATGGCTTCCCTTCAAAGACATACTCATGAGGTGCTCACTGCTCAGCCTAGCGGACAACTCAGTTGACCTTTCTCAGTCGGTGCTTTCAGTGTTCCTCCTTTATTTTATGTTCAAAGCTCAGGAATATGGGAGTTTTAATTATGCAACTACCAAGGAACTGAATTCTGTTACTATGGTGAGAATTTAATGGACAGAACTTCATTGTAGCTCCATGGAAGTCTGATCCATACCAGTTTTTTAGGATGTCTATTAATGGTAAGATCTGCTGCAAAGACAAGAAACAACCAAGATCACCTAGAATTCAGGAATTAGTGAATGAGGGATTAGCTATTCCCAATCTGATGATGTTAAAGGTTTACATGCCAATAGAAAACACAAATTGCCATCACTAGGATGGAATAATTGGCTCAGAAATCAAGATTGGAAATAGGAACAAATCAACTCAAGTTTAGTAGGCACAACCGCATGTGCAGCTGTCTATCCCTCTGTTGTGCTTCGCTCTACAAATAAGCACAGCTGCATGTTTACAGTGATAACATATGAATAGTTTCTATCATACATGCATACAACTATTAGCCTGATTAAGAGTTGCACAGATGAGCATACTAGAGGATCCACACCAAGCCACTACAAGTGGCCTGGTGTTTCCAAATTTGTGATTGCTGATCTTGCAAGTAACAGGTCTGGTAATCCCAAATCAAGAAG
Organism: Lissotriton vulgaris; assembly: GCF_964263255.1. Lineage (NCBI taxonomy): Eukaryota > Metazoa > Chordata > Amphibia > Caudata > Salamandridae > Lissotriton > Lissotriton vulgaris. The sequence continues at coordinate 397,884,814 of NC_141700.1, forward strand.
CACAAGCAGGTTTTGTCAGGTATGGATCTACAGCCAGGGAACTTGCGGGTAAGGGCTACGGACAGAGTCACATTCCACTGAGCACCTGCAGAACGATAGGCTGAGAAAATAAATTTCCTTTTATCTATACCTTATCCTGCAGAGCTCTGTCCGCACCCAAGCCATTGAATCACTGCATTACCCCTGCTACCATTTACCCTTTGCGTAAATCTGGTACTAGGTGTTTAGGATTTAATTTTCGGAGTCTATTAAAAGTATGCTAATCTTAATATTAATGTAGACCAATCAATCTAATAGCCTTATTTGTGTTATTTTATAGTATATTTTGGATGAACAAAAGATCCGAATGAAACCAAACCACTAGGTTTTATGAATTTTAAACGCAAATTAATGTGTAAAAGGAAGATATATGTTCATGTTGTGCGCTTCTTTTCACTTTTGTCTTGGTTATGGATCTTGTGAGGTAAAGGGAATTGGGTTTTTTTGCAAGCAGACATGCCTCAATCAATCTGTGTTTTTTTATCTTCAGTGCCTATGGCCACTAACCAGCTGTGGTAGGACTTGTGTATAGTATGTATGTTGAACAGTAAAGGAGACCGTGCTGACCATTATATAATCTGATAGATGACTGGTTTAACCTGCTAAAAGACAAATACGTGAACCCATTTCAAGCTTGATTAAGTTTACTCAAGCCAAGTTTTCTAGTTGGGCGAAAAGGAACTATTAGTTCAATTTGTGTTATGCTGTAAAAAATCCAGTTTATAACTGGAACCTCAGTTTGTTTGAGTGAAGTAGCACACAGAAATGTACTTCTTATAAGGAAAGATAATGCTATTTCACAAGATGGTCTAAACCTCGTCCAAACTGGAATGGCATGGTGAGCAAAAAACGATAGATTTAGGCCCAGATCTCTGTACTGGGGTGAATGTATGACATCGTTCTGCATTCTGTCCATTGCCTGTTATTTTTGCATTTATCACCCCGAGTGGGATGGGTATGCTCAGACGTGAGTCCCGTTCTCTCCATGCCACTGGAAACAAGCTATCCAGGCTGATGAGGGCTGAAAGCCCGAAACCGGTCCTTGGATGCTTGTTTCCAGTCCAGGGAGGACCTGGCTTGTCAATTCGGGCTGGACTGTTCCCATGGGGCACAGGGTCAAGACTGATTTGCATATGGCTGGGTTCAAACTGGAATGGCATGGTGAGCAAAACGACTATGGATTTAGGCCCAGATCTCTGTCCTGGGGTGAATGTATGACATTATTCTGCATTCTGTCCATCAATTGTTCTTTATGCCAACCTCGTCTGACCCCACAGTGTCTTTCAAAGAAGATGTTGTCTATCATCACAAATGGTAGAAACATTTGCATTAATGCTCCTTATTTCTAGATTTTGCCTGACAACGACAGGTTCAAAATCCCTCTAACTTTTTCTAGATTATGTAGAATACTGCATATATAGGATAAAGCACTCATTCAGTACAATATACGAATATCGTAATATTGCGAGCAACTGGGTAGTTCCATGACCACATAGAGTGACGAGGCAGAAGCTGAAGGCCAAGCTCCTTAATAAGGCCATGGAAATCCAAGGTGACTTGCACCAGTCTTTTAACATATATCAGAGGATATTCTACTTCTAATAATACATAGACACACCATGAATCTTTCAGTAAACCTATTACATTGTTGGTGTTTTCCTCTTACATATGAAAGAGATAGTGTAGGTTCAGACATGATAACAACAATTTGTTGCAAAAAAATATTATCTGCTCAATGTAAACCAAAATAAAATATGCTGTTGCTTGGGATGTATATTAACATGTGTAGAGACATATAATGTAAAAAATATAAAATGCTGCTATAAATGTCTCCTGCTGCTGATCCCTGCTCATTTTAGCAAAACAGAGCAGAACAGGGAGAAGCACGTTCTTGTTCTCATTGTTTAAAGTGCAGTTTTAATGGCGCTCTGTGACCTGCATTTCATCTTTATTGCTGGCTCTGGCAGCAGGCATTGTGACATCACAATTCAACTATAATAACGTATTCCAGATGAACAACTATGTCATTTTCTTCCTACAGGTGACTAGAGGTGCCACAATTCGTCGATGATAAGGAAATTAGAGAGGGTATTGCAGGCTTTAATGTATTATAGCCATGTATTATAATTAAGTATGCCAATTTACTTCGTATGACTTTTCGTAGATCAGTTACATAAAAAAGGACATTTTTGACCAAAGGAAGGAGTCTACATTGAACACACACTACATGAGCATATAATAACCACTGCACCAGCGTGGAGAGATGAGGAAAGACCTGGGTCTCTGGAGCAGGGCATATTTTCATTGTGACAGGCAAAAAAGAAGTTGTTCAATTATAGGAGAACAGAAATGAGAAGAATCTCTGATTCATTTGGACTAAGGTTAAAATCATGTTCTTTATAGAGACACAACATTAAACATTGATCTATTGAATCGTGAAATAACCAACTCCATATGACTGTTTTTGACAATTTACACATGTTACCCAGCACTGAAATCAATACTGATTCAATTAACCTTTCCAACCAGAAACCTACCTGGAAAGTGATTAAGATATCATTAGACTTCTTGAAATAATGAAGCTGGATGGCCTAAGAGTGTGCTAAACAATTTGTAGTAATGTTAAACTGTGAATTGATGTGAACCTGGCAGAGTCTTTGCTGTCAATAAAAGGCTTTCTTGGCAATGGGACAAGGTCCTTCATGGCAAAATCTGTTTTAAAGTGTATTATTTTATGCAGATCATAGAGGATAACTGCTTGGATGAATTTTGGAGGAAAGATGGGAACATGTGGCGTTGCAAGATCTTAGCATGAGATTTAGAGGCATATTGTGATGGCATAACGATCACCACCACCGAGCTGGCGGTGGCGACAGTTATGCTATTGTAACGTGAAATACCCAAGCCATATTATGATGGCGGCGGGAATTGCAGCGTATGCGAAGTCCGACCGCCGCTTTTCCGCCGGTCGGCAATCATTCAGATTGCCATCCGGGCGGTGCTGGCGAAGTAGTATGGTGGCGGTACCCAGCAGACAACACCAGCAATATTATGATGTGGGTTTCAATCAGACCCTTCAGGGCTGGCGGGGATTAGTTTTGGGGGGCCGCTCCCTGCACCAAGTGGCAGGCACCGCGTGATGCATGCCACCTGGTGCAGGGAAATGCCAGGCATGCCCTTTTACCATTGCGGATGGTGCTGCAGCCAGCAGCACTGTCCTCAATGGTAAAAGGCCAGGATGCGCCTGCCAGTATGGCAGGCGCATCCTAATTGGGCTGGTGGGACCACCCGTTGTCTGGCAGTTGGTCCCATCACCATTATGGTGGCAGGCAGACTGATGTCATAATGATTCCCTAAGTTGCAATTCTGGTAGAGAACATGACCTGTTGAAGACTAGTTTGTAGGTTTGGGAAGGTGTATAGATAGGCAAGGAGAGACATTATCCACATCCTGTGCTTATGAGATGTAACATCTAATCTAATCTTTTAAATAGAACATTCAAACATCCCTCACATGGTTATAAAGGCGGAATAAACAATGGTATACAGATCACTGAAAGTTATGATAGAAAGTTGTAATAGAGAGTTGGGCCAAACCTCAGAATACTCTTGCAACTGAAAATATTACTCAAAAGTGTTCAAGTCTTGAGCAGGTTTTTAAATGAATCTCAACTTTTAAAGGGAAAACACAAGTGAACTGAATCTCACTGGTGGACTCACCACCCCCATTTATCATCTTGTTGAATATTTGTCCTGCCGTGATTCCAGTCAGGAAAGGCAAACAATGAATCCCACATGCAAGGAGAGATCAAGCTAAAGAACCAAAACATTTTGTTTTTCTCACAAATGAACTTCCACTTTGGCAGTTTGTAGGCGAAAAAGAATGCCCAAGAGGCCAAAGAACCACAACACTGCTTGGTATTGAATTCCAAAGAAAGTGTTCTCACTGTGCCAATGGGAGCATTTTCATTGGAAACACAGTGTTAATGAATCATTAGTAAGATTGCATTGTGGTAGAGATTGGGTAAACACCAACAGCTATATTTTCTAAACAGGGCTTATTAGAGATGTTAAGATAACTGGATTTTATTGTAGGTACAAAAACAGTCCCCTGGGAGGGCTGAGGTAGTTTCATTCACTGAAGAGTTGCAGCTGGCTCAAGAGATCCTGTTTCACTACTCAAAAGAACACTGGTAAGGCATCCATTAACAGTGGGGGTATTTATACTTTGGTTAATCCTCTTTTCAATTTACTGAACACAGGATAAAAAATGCGGGTTATTTGACTATAAATCCACTCATAGGCCCCCATTAGGATGGCGGGGGCGATCCGCCCGCCATCCATGCCAGATTGACCCCCCGCTATATTAGTACGGCTGGGGGGTCTGTGGCTTTACCGTCCCGGTCGCCTTGCGAGTGGGCAGAAAAGGGTTCTCTATGGTGGCGGTGTCTATCAGACACAATTCAGAAAAGAGGGTGGTGATGAACAGAGTGTCTGAATTAAGCAGACCACTCTTACCCAGTCCAAAGATCAGGGCTTGATCCATCACCATTTTTTAGCTCACTGCACCATCCCAGCTCAGAACCTGGCTACATGCAAATTAGTCTGTCCCTGGCCCAGTGCATCATGGGAACAGGGCAGACCAGACTACCAAGCCAATTCTTCACTGGAAAGGAGACAAGCTTCCGGGGACCGGCTTCTGGCATTTCAGCCGTCGTCTGCCCGGCTTGCTTGAATCCTGATGGTGCAGTGAGCTAGGGACTCATGTCTAAGTATACCCTGCCACACCTATAGTGGCCAAAAACGATTCAGAAAAGGGGGTGGTGATGAACAGAGTGTCTGAATTAAGCAGAATACTCTTACCAAGTCTAAAGATCATGGCTTGATCCATCACCGTTTTTTAGCTCACTGCACCATCCCAGCTCAGAACCTGGCTACATGCAAATTAGTTTGTCCCTGGCCCAGTGCATCATGGGAACAGGGCAGCCCAGACTACCAAGCCAATTCTTCACTGGAAAGGAGACAAGCTTCCGGGGACCGGTTTCTGACATTTCAGCTGTCTTCGGCCCGGCTTGCTTGAATCCTGATGGTGCAGTGAGCAAGGGACTCACATCTGAGTTTACCCTTCCACGCTTATGGTGGACAAAACGATTCAGAAAAGGGGGTGGAGATGGACAGAGCATCTGAATTAAGCAGAACACTCCTACCCAGTCCAAAGATCAGGGCTTGATCCACCCTCGATCAGGGTGAAACCTCGGCGCTTATTCTTTTAGACTTAAGCGCCGCATTCGACACGGTTTCGCACCCTGTCCTTCTGAAGGCATTGGAGGCAGCCGGAGACACCGGACCTGCACTGGCCTGGCTCTCCTCCTACCTCAATGATCGTTCTTTCCAAGTTTTTTCTTCCAATTCTGCTTCTTCTGTGCGTTCGTCTGCGCATGGGGTGCCCCAGGGGTCCTCACTTAGCCCGATGCTATTTAACATCTACGTGAGACCCCTGGCCACCATCGTGGAAGACTCTGGCCTTTCCCTTTACTCATACGCAGACGATACCCAAATCATTTTTTCTCTTTCCTCTGCCAAAACCTGTGCCCCATCTGCTCTCAAACTAGGTCTCAGCAGAGTTGCTGAATGGATGAGGTCTAATCTCCTGAAATTGAATGGGGACAAGACGGAGGTAGTCATCCTAGGCAAACAGAAACACCTCTGGGGCCCCCAACATTGGCCACCAGAAATGGGGCCTCTACCCCTGCCTGTTACACAGGTACGGAACCTTGGCTTTGTCCTAGATGACTCACTATCCATGCGACACCAGGTTGTCAAGGTGGCAGCCACCTGTTTTTCCATTCTTGGGTGGCTCCGCAAAATCCTTTGGATGCTCCTAGACTCGACAAGGCGTACGCTAGTCCAGGCTTTAGTCATCGCGCGCCTGGACTACGGCAACGTACTTTACCTCGGAGTCACCGCGGAGACACAGAGGAAACTCCAGCTGGTTCAAAACTCTGCTGCCCGCCTACTCTGCAAAGCTCCCTGGAGATCATCCATCTCCCCCTATCTCAAAGACCTACATTGGCTCCGCATTGAAAGCAGAATTAAATTCAAGGCCCTCTGATTTATGCATAAGATCAAGCAGGGGCTTGCCCGTGCTTATCTCCAGGCTATTGTCCAACCTTACACTCCCTCCCGCCCTCTTAGATCCTCTTCTCAAGGGAATTTCCTAACCCCGCGTTTCAAATTGGCAAGAATTGGCGGACGATCCTTCGCCTGCCTTGCCCCTAAGCTATGGAATGCTCTTCCGGCTCCACTGAAACTTGAGCCTTCCCTAGCCAAATTTCGAAAAAAGCTGAAAACCCTGCTTTTCCCTCAGTGATAACCCTCTAACCTCATGACCACTGCCTTCAGTCTTGCGCCGGGAGACCCCATGTGGGTAGCTGTGCGCACTATAAATTTAAAATACAATACAATACAAGAGCTCGAGCATTGTAGTTTCCTCATGGAGGCCAGCTGGAAATAAATTGAAGAGAATGAGGTCAAAGGGAGTGGAAATCATAGTTTCCTCTGATGGAGCCAAAGCCTTTGGCAATTGTCAATGTCCTTTCATAGATCAATTATTGAAAGAAAGACTGTTTTTCCTGCTATTCCACTAGTGCTTCGGCTTGTTAAAATAGGAAGTCAAATAGTTTAATGGAATTTGGAGGTCTAATGGTAATGTAGAACCTGCTGCTTCATTTAGGAACTACAACAATATTGAAGTATCACAAACTCTGGGAAGGTTCAAGGAAGCCCATAGGTGACATTTTCTATCTTTTATTTAGGGTGTGCAAACAGAATATTGAGTTTGAAATATTGAGTTACACAAATATAGAGTCAGAAATATTGTGGTTCAGAAAATCAACAGCAAGAATATTGTGGTCAAGAATATCTACATAATATAAATAATATCAATTTTAAAAATATTGAAGTGTTTAATCTCGTTTTCAAAAATATTGTTGTTAAAACTATCGATTTTTTAATTAATGTTATGTATTTTAGTATATGGTTTCAATGTATGTGATGTATTTTTTATATAAGAATTGTTTCTACTTGTAATATTTGTGTTAAATTTTTAGAAGTCATTAATATTTTTTTATTTGAATTTTGCCTTTTTAGTCCAATAGCAGGTTGTGGGTTTGTAGGGGAATAGGGTGGGAAGCAATTTATTATATTAAATTAATTGATTATTTCGTATTTACTAATATTTGTTTAATTGAGATGTTATAGTGTTAAATGTGTAAAGAAATGTTTTTTTAATTAATTAATATTTTGTTGTTAATTATTAATAATGATTTATTTTGTAATAAATTATGGTAATTGTGTAAATCATTTTAGGTGTGTGTTTTGGTGTTTATAGGTGTAAAGGGTTGGAAGTAATTTAATTGTTAAGGATGAATTAATAGTTAGTTGTTAATTAATTATAAATAATTAATTGATAATTAATTATGGTAATAGTGTAATTAATTTTAGGTGTGTGTTTTGGGGTTTATGGGGTAAAGGGTGTTAAGTAGCTCATTTATTTTTTATTAATAATTATTTGTAAATTGATATAAATTAAAATAATTAAAAATGTATTATGGCAATTGTGTAATTAATATTAGGTGTGTGCTTTGGTGTTTATAGGGGTTATGGATGGGAAATAATGTGTGTTTAATTAATTATTATATAGTTGGTAATTATTGTTAAATATTTGATATTTATTTTGGATAATTGTTTATTTTTTCAGTCTGTTGTTTTTACTTTCAAATGGGTAAAGGGTGGATATTAAATAAATTATAATTAATTGTTAATAGTAATAGTTTTTAATTTAAAAATAAGTTTTAATTATGTTTTATTATTGTATAGTTTAATGTAGGTGTGTATTCTGGATATTATAGTTTTAAAGTGTGTGTAGTTAATTAATGTTTATTAGTTTTTTATTCATATATTTTAATTGACTATTAATTATTTTAATTATGGAAGTAAATGTAATTTAACATGTTGAAGAGTGTTGTTATTGGTGCGTTGTTATAGGGTAGGAAACAAAATAAATACATTTATGTATTAATTAATGTTTTTGTTTGTAAATAGTGTATAGTTTTAAAGAATTATTTAAAATTGCATTCATTATTTTATTCTACATCATACTTTTAGGTATTTGTTATATCTAATAATATTATAATATGTTTTTTATATATTTAATATATTTCTTTTTTTAGTTTTTATATATGATTTATTTATATTTATATATATTTTTAAATTTTTACTTTTTTTAACTGTTGCAGTATGAATAGTAATTTTTGCCTCTCCTCTATCGAACACTTTCCCTACTATTGCACTCACTGGAGTGGGAATAATATATTTTACCCCTCGCTAATCAACACTTTTCCCACTGTTGTACTCACAGGAGTTTGAATAGTAATTTTTACTCCATCGCTAGCCAACACTTTCCCTACTGTTGCACTCACTGGAGTGGCAATAGTAATTTTTACCCCTCCTCTATCCAGCATTTTCCCTACTGATGCACTTACTGGAGTTGGAATAGTAAATTTAATTACTCCGCTATCCAACACTTACCCTACTGTTGCAAACACTGGAGTGGGAATAGTTATTTTTACCCCTCCACTATCCAACACTTTCCCTACTGTTGCACTGACTATACTGTAAAATGTAAGTTTACATTTTTTAATAGTTTAATGTTTTAATTTATTATAGATGTTTGTTTTTTATATTTTGAATCATTGATATATATATTTGTATTTTTGATATAATTTTAAACTTTTAACATAAATTAAAAATAATAGTTTATTATCTGTTTTAAAGTAAAAATATATGTATGAATAATTATATTTGTGTGTTTATCTTTTTTTAAGTTTATTTGTTGTGTTTAATTTATTAATATGTATATTCAATGTATTTTACTTTGTTAAATAAACTAAATATTTAATATATAATTGTTTATTTTATATGTATATAAAAGTCGATATTTTACACATCTATTTTATTACATTGATATTTTTTAGTTGATATTTTTGTACTTACCTGTTTAAGTATAATAGTCAATATTTTTGTTGTCTATATTTTTTACTCGATTTTTTAACATCAATATTTATTACATCGCTGTTATGTCAGTAAGCCTTTATTTACCTTCTGTTCGGCAGCCCTCTAGCTTCTTAAAGGTTTTTTGTATTATTATCCACTCTGTTCAGAAAGTATGAGATGTTGCATCAAGTCAGTTAAACCATATTTAATAGAGTGAAAAGAGAGAATATTTAAATATAATTTATAGCTCCTTCTTTTGCTCAGGAGTTAGAGACAATTCAGTTGCAGACAGGGCTGACACATGCTTGCCTTTTCAAGGACATCTAGTTTCTCGGTGAACTGGTACAAAGTCAAAGTAAGCGTAATTTCTTGGTGAGGCTTATTGGTATTTACAAGTTCATAAGATAAGTTAAAAAATGTTTCCTCGGTTAGACAAGGCACCTTGGAATAATACTTTTTTAGTTGGCATACTAAAATATGGGGACCCTGCCATTTGACTAACAGTTTGACTGATGATGGTACATTAACATGATTTTATCACCAGCATGGAAAACCCATGTCTATGTTCAATATAGTAATGAGTTATTTCTTGTTGCTGAGTCTTCACCATGCTTTGTTCCATAACATCTCTATTTGTAAGGAGCACGTTCACCTGTGGGCATCTTGGTGCTAAATAGCATATGTTTTAATGTAACCCAACTCAATGGTACTTATTTTATCGACCTCAGCAGGATGAAAGGCTGAATGTACCCACCAGGATCTGAACCTGTGACCATGAGGTCAAACAGTGGACACATTAGTCCACTAAGGCACCAGACCCAGACATTAAAGGCTGTACAGTGGTCATACAGACCTGCTGTAGACAGTAGTGGCTCCTGGAGGGAGTGCTGTGGGGCGGTAGGGTGGGGGAGCGACAGGGTGGGGGTAGTAAACTCTGAAATACTGTAGAACGAAGTTGAGTAAAGAAATATATAAATACAACAAATTACATTGCACATGCTGCAACACCAAATCGGCGATGCAGCGCTCATTGTAATTTTTTTTTTTTTTTTTTACTCAACTCCGTTCGGCGACATTCCGGAGTTTACTATCCCCCAGCATACCCCTCCCCCGCCCAGACTCACCTCCCCGCAGCACTCCCTCTAAGAGCCGCCACTTGCTGTAGATTTATGCATTGTAAAAGGGTTCTTCCTTTTGCCTCCATTGTTCTCTGTCCATGACTAATAAGGACTGGGTGACAACTGAATATAAGCACTAAAGGAGAGAGCACAGTTAAGCTTTATGGATGGCATCAGAGAACCTAAAAGAAAAGAAACAGAGGGTGATCCATTTTTCCCATTTTCATGACTATATTTCTTTATGAGGGACTTAATGATATAATTTTAACATTTGACTAATCCATCTGCTAGCAGTAGGCCAAACCTTTTAGTTTTTTAATTTCCAATCAATAGCAGTTTGATCCATAAATGTGGTTGTAAAAGGGGCACCGTGAATAGTTAAGATCTCTTTTGGAAGCCAAACTTGTGTGAACAGCTCAAACAGAGCTGATCACACAGTATTTTTAGGTGGGGAGAGGAAAAGTTCTCAAGGTACCTATTTGCATAATCAAAGATGACAATGATGTATTTATGCCCTTTGCTGGAAAGAATTAGGGGCTCCAATAAATCCTTCCCTGTGTATTGGGTAGGGATTCCTATGATGGTAAAGGTTCAATGGGAGTTTGGGGAACATGGAAGAATCATACGCTTGGGATGTGTGACAAGCTTAACAATATTTTGCTTACATCTGCAGCCAATCAGAGTCTATCAAATATTTTCTGTCTTTCTTTCTGAATGTGCTCCTTGATTTGGGCAGGTGCTGGCTCTTAAACATTGATTTTAAAAGCACCTAATTCTAAAAGGACCTGGTTCTTAAAGCATTTGGCTTATTGTTAGACTTAGGAACAGCTCTATAAAGTAATCTTTTCTTCTGAAGAAGATACAGACATAGCTGTGTTGTATTTGAGGAAGAAAAATCAGCTTTGTGTGCATGTCCGAGACTTGGATCTTCTCCCTGGAAGACACAGAAGATTCTATCATGTTCCTAGGTGATTTCACTGAAGGCCCCAGGGACTGGTGAAACTAGACCTGGAGGGTTAATAAGACATATTTTGAGACTGTTTGTTCTTTCTCTTCTCTGGCCCCACAATCAAGGTTTTAGGGGGCAACAGTGCTTGGCTGTCCCTGCCATCTGAGTCATTTTGCAGAATCTTTGGTGTACACTATAAAAATGAAGTTATTTAGTGGGGTGAGATGGGGCTGTGTTCATCCACTTGCTTCTTCCTCCCTCTATATTTCTATTGAGGTTCTTGTCCCCTTCCGGGTGTGGTACCAACAACTTTAATTCACTATGGCGCCTCCTGTGACAGTGGAGTTTGTCAATTGCACAATTTCTCATCTTAATCCAGTCAGGTCACCATTGCTAATGAGTGTAATAATCTCATAGGTGTGTGATTAACCTATCTATTTAAAAACAAGTAAACAGTCAAATATCTACATTATTGTTTAAATAATCATAATTTTCATAGGTGAGAGAGGGTTGCTATAGGTGTAACTTAAAATTTTCCATTACAACTATTTAACACAGACTGAGAAGTTTGCTTTGGGTGTTTTCCTTAAACATGAGTAATCCTTTTTCAACGTCATACAGAAATATTTACAACATAGGAATTTGTTGATCCTTCTGCTGACATAGGCCCTAGATAGGTATGCCTTAGCCAGGTAGGACATTTTTAGCATTGACGCTGGAAACAGGGCTCTGATTCCCTTTGTGTATTTCATCACAATATACTTTGAGAGTTTCAAATAAATTTGAATAATTTCTAAAGGCATTAGCATTAACTTTAGAAAAAAGTACAATTGAATTCAGATGTGCACATTGAATTAATGAATCAATCAATCAAGTTTACCAAGCACCAAACCCCAAGACTGAACTAAGCACTATAACAAATGAGATGATAATCAGAGTCAAACAAATACATTTTTCATGATTTCCAAGACTATGGGGCCGATTTCGATGGCGTACAGACTGGAGTCCATCCGCCTTCGTGGTGGTAACCGGGACTGTCCGCGATACATGCGGCGGTCCCACACACCCAATTAGGATGCGACCAGGACCTCCATGGCATGGATGGCAGTCCTTCCACCACATTAATAGGCCCCTATGTTAGTTGATTTAGCTCCTTTAGCTTGTCATGAAAGCATCAGGAACAATCTACCCCCAAAAATGATCTCAATGTCTTGTGTGTCCAAAAGGGACTAAAATTATTCCATAAGTTCTCTGGAGCCATGCAATAGAAGTACTTGTGAGTAAGGGTCAACATCTTAAATTGAATTCTAGCTGCTACGGGTAACCTGTGCATTTTCCAAAAGCAAGATGAGCTAAGAACTGGTAAAGGTAAATCAAAGACTCCTCCTACAGAAGAATTTGGCATTGTTTTCAAGTTATCATTATCGACTTCAGAAATCTAACATTGTATAATGGCAGAGCTATCCTCTGAGGAGAGTAGGTACTGGTGTGTTTTTAGCATCCTCTGATGATAATTTGAAGACATATTTATGTTATTTACTTGGCTACCTAAAGAGAGTCCTTTGTCAAAGAGGGCACCCAAGAGTTTCATATATACCATGACCTGAAGTCAGAAATAGCAACCCATAATCCTTGGTAGGCTGGGTTCTAAGTCTCCAACCAGTAATCAGTCTCTACAATCTAATATCTGTTTTTCAGACGTGCACTTAAACAGTAATATTTGTCACCTGTGTGTCATCAGTATGGTTTTAAAAGGGTGCTCTTGTGTGCCCTAATAATTAAATGGGATGTTGAGATGTTCTAAAGAAGCAGGGAATTACAGGGATACAGTACATCCCCAAATTCCACAGTGGTATGTTTGACAGAGTTCTGACCACTATACCTCTGGTTTTATGATTGGGTAAGAAGGACTACATCCAACCAACATCATAAAACTAGCCAGGAGAGTTGGGAGGTGGGTGTCAAATGTTGAATATAGCTCCAACATCATGTGAAGGTCAGTGCCCCAGAGTTCTCCATTTTCAATATAATAGACTGCACATCGATGAATGCATCTTCGGCATTACTACAGAGGCCAACGCCTATCTGCTTGTCACTCAGTATCTAGTTCAACTCTACACCACCCTACAGATGCATTGTGACATCTTTTTCAATTATTTTTAGCAGTAAAGTAGTATTAGTCCTAGGGATGGCACATTAGGAGTTCCAAAGAAGCTAACCTGTTTTTTTTTTCAGAAGAGTTGAAACTACCCAGGATATTTTCAAATTGATAGGAATCCTTCAATTTCTGAAAGAGCTCCACAGAATCTACTATGTAAAGGGTACAGAGCCATGATGTACTCATTGTCTGATCCAGTTTGACAAGGATCTGATGAACAGAAAGGGAAATTTAGGGATCCAATGATTGCGCTTTTATATAGTAAATACTTGACCTGAAGGGTTAGTTGTGTGTTTTACAGATATATGTATGCTGGTAACATATTGAGTGTGATAGTCATACATATGCAGCTAGATAACAAAACATCCGTTTTGTTTAGCAGTCAATTGGCTAGCAGTATATCATACAATTGAGACAGTATAGAAATATACCAAGGAAGTGTGAGTAACAAGTATATGTGCTGAGTCATTAAGGACCTGACAAAAGTGAAAGATTACAAACTTTACATCTTTATGTCAATGAGGCATCCAAGAAGGTAAATTCTTCAGTTTGGTAGTGGCATAGAACAAAAGCAAATGGTTCTAATTGCAGAGGGAAGGTGGAAATTGAGTTTGATATATAGGGAGAGGGGATGGTTCTAATTGCAGAGGGGAGGTTGGAAATGAGTTCCATATTTAGAGTGCACATCCTGAGAATACCTAGTTCAGTGATCATCTTTCCTTTTTATTTTGGAATGTAAAGGAGGAGGAGGTTTCGTGAGGTCGGTGGTGATCAAGTTCTCCTTGTGATGGTAAGTGTGTATACTAGGAATTGAGGTGAGACGGTGTGAAATATTTTGTGCACTAGGCACACTTAAATATAGTAAGGCTTCAATCAGCATAGGAGTGATGTGGTCAAATGTCTAGGTTCATGATATTAACCTTGCAGTGGCATGAAGGCTAGAGGGGATTCGAATTGCCACCCAGTACAGTTTTTCCATATCAACCGTAGAGAAAATTAAGCAGTGGCCACTAGTTTGAAGTCATCATCTGCTCTGAAAGGTTTACTCCCATTCAGGAGGCTGATTTGATCATGGGAATTCTTTGCCAGGAAACGGAAGTGTGGTAAAAGATTCTAGTTTTTGTTGAACAATAATCCCAGCTATTTGGCACAGTTCATATTAGTGGATTTGCTGGCTAGGTTGTTAAGTGCATCAACCCATACTTGTTTGGGGGTGTGCAATGAGTGGAGGAGATCATTAGGCAATCTGGGCCTTATTTAGAGATTGATGGACAGGATACTGCATCACAAACAGGCCAATATTCAGTGCATCATAGTTTGCTGCATTTGTAAAAGGGTGCATTGGAAATCCATCATATTTTGATGAAGTATTTAACTTAACAGACTGCAAAGAAGGCTCTCTGCTTTGACAGGGGGGGAGTGTCAGGTATTCTGTTAACATACATGCTTGAAATTAGAGAAAGTTTGTGCGATGATGGTGATCTAATCTGGTCAACCCAAATGTCATATACACCTATATGTCTTATGCATTGAGATGGTAGGGGACCTTGAAAAGTTTTAACAGGGCTCCCAGTCCCTTCAAGATATGGATTATAGATAGTTGTGGGTAGAATGCTGACTTGTGGTGCCCTGTAGGGGAGCAAAGATGAGAGAGAAAAAGTGTCTATTATTCTTACTGATTGAAAACAATATTTATAGTAGAAGGAGAACCATCTGTGAATTGTTGTTGTTTTCCCAATACTCACTCCAAGTGTTTTTATGCTGATAAAAGAGAGAGGAGACATAGGTAGAAGGAACTGCACTTGTCCAGGATACATACAGAGTGAATCAACTAGTTGTAATATTGCAGTCTCAGTACTTCTGTCTGGTCTGAAGTCAGGCAGGAAACCATAAAAAAACTAGTTTGCTGAGATGTATTGTTTCAGTTGTGTTTCGATAGCACTTTTCAATATTTTGAAAAGTAACTGAAGGTTACATACAGAGCAAAAGTTGTTTTGACCTTCAAGATCAATGACTGTGTTTTTTCAGTAGAAGTGAGATGTGGCATAATTGTTTTTTAAAGAAAAAAGAGCTAGATTGTTCTCATGAGATAGGCAATCATTTGTTTATTGGGTTATTTAGGTAGGATGAGGGTCTGTGGATTTAATGCTCTTTATAGGTTAATCTGGGATAATTACTACTGGCCTTATTACAACTTTGGTGGTCCTCCTGTGACTCCACCACTGCTCCATCCGCAGGAGTACTTTCATGGTTGTGGTGCGCCTACCCACCAGAATCAGGGTTGAATCCTTGGTGAGAGAGCCAGTGCCTGCAGCACGTTCCTGAACAGTGTGGCATGCATACCACACAGTGCAGGAATGGGGGTGCAATTAGAAGGGGCACAAATTGTGGTCCCTGCATGAACCCTTAGACACAGGAGCAGCAGTGCCTCTCTGCCAGCCTTTTCATTGTGGGCTCACCGCCATGAAATGGGCTGGGGACAGGCAACTCATAATATGCTCGTTGATGAGCAGCGGCACCACCAGCATAATATTACCCATTTCTAGACTACTGGCACAGCAGGATCCTTGATCTTGGTGGAGCTGGCGATGTTGTGGCGGTCCAGCCACCACAATCATGTGGATTGCCATACTCGTAATACATTTGTACATTCTACATTATCTATGTTCAGTTTCAAGCTTTTCATGAGAGGACTTTTATCACAAGTCACATTCAGAAGGACCTGCAGCTCTTCTTCCTTCATTCAGGTCATTCAAAGGAGATTTTAGATCACTAGTTTGTTATTATTCTTTTCAGTTTCAGGGCATCTATTAATCGGAGGCAATTTCCAGCACAACTTCCATTGAATCGGCCTGTCAGTAGGTTTATTTAAATCGTTTGAAATATTCGTCAGATTATGGGAGACCTTAGTAGAGTGGAGCGACATGATGAATGGTGGCATAGAATGGAGTGCCGTAGAGCAGAGTGGCATTAAGAGTAGCGGAGTGCTATAGAGCAGTATCGTGTGTAGTGGAGTGGCATGGAGTGGCATAGATTGGCACACAGTGCAGAAGGATGGTATACAGTGTGGAAGACTAGAGTGGTGTGGCATAGAGTAGAGTGGCAGAGAATAGAGTGGCATAGAGTAGACTGACGTGGAGTGGCATGGAGTGGCACGAGTGATGTTTGGACAAAATATCAGAAAAAAGTAATGTGATCCAAAAATATTGTGTCAAGATTATTCGGACATCAATATTATGATGGTCAGGAATATCAAAGATATAAATATTTTTTTAGTGTTACTTTAATTATCGATGTAGAAAATATCTTGTATGTTATAATATTGTTTGTAAGTGTTAATTAGTATGTATTGTGATTGGATATGTTCTTTTATTTTTTTTATTGTGTTTTTGGTAAGATCATTTTTTTCTTATTAGAATAGTAGCACGATTTGGGTTTTTAGGGGATGTGGGACGGGAGGTTTTTAGAAAATGTATGTTTTAAATGCAAATTGTAAGGTGATGATTTCAAAGATATTTGAGTTAATAATTTTGCATTTTAAAATGTATTTTATTTTATTATATTCATAATAATTTTATATATTTTAATTTAATAATTGAGATATATGTTAATTGCATTAAACATGTTTTTAAATGAAGAACAATTTAATATTATGAAACATTAAACTATTATAAAATATTTTACCAATGTAGAATTTTAATTTAAAGTTTATCTTTTAAATATAAAATGCATTTAAATATTTTTTACATTCATGATTGTTAATTTTGTGTTATGATTTTATTTTTGTTTTATTGTTTAAAGTTTATAAATAGTAGTAAATATTTTCAACATTATATTACTATTTAAAAGTAATTACAATATTGATTTTAACATTTGAAATTTAAACATGAATAAAAAAGTGTGAAGATTAGATTAGTGTGTTTGTATAGAACATTTTAGTAAATGTTATATAAAATAAAATATGTGTGGAAATGAAGTATTGATTGTATATGTAAGATTTTTATTTTGCAATACGTAATGTAACATTTTTCATTTTGTAGTGGATATTGTAAATTTTACTACTTTAGCACTTAATATCTTCTTTAAATAGGTGTAGATTGGAGTTGGAATAGTAAATCTCACCCCTTTAGTCTCCAACACCTTAGTCAAATTAATTTACATTGCAGGGGAAATCATAAATGTCCCCCCTTTGGTGACCAAGGTCTTCCCCAAATTGGTTCAGATTGGAGTGGTAATTGTAAATTTCACCCCTTTAGTGTCCAACACCTTCCCCAACTTGGTTTATAGTGGAGACGGAATAGTAAATGTCACGTCTTTGGTGTCCAAAACCTTCCACCAATATGGTAAAATTGGAGTGGGAATAGTAAATATCACCCTGTTAGTATCCAACAGCTCATTGTTTGGTTATATCTCCTACTCGGTAATCCTTTTTTGATATTGTACTTTTATTGACTGCTGCATTTTATGTTGACCCGTCATTGAAAATCTGAAAATTAGCATGCTAAAAAATAAATCAGCTTCCCCAAAATGGTTAAGATTGGGGCTGTAATAGTAAATGTCACCAATTTGTTTAAATTATTTATGTGAGATTGTGAAAATTTCATTTTATTCAAAACTCATTTATTTTACGGCACACTCGGTAAACACACTGACTGTTCAGGCTCCACCAACTGTTTTTGAAAATCCACTCTTAGGCCTGTCCATCTCGGCCCACGAACGCACTCCACTCCGTCTTTTACATTTTACATTACTGTCCCATTCTTGTAGCAACTTAGGAGCCCATTAGGATGGCGGGCGATTGCCCCTGCCATGCCGGCAGTAGCCACCGCTGGCCCAGCGGGGGGCGATCTACCCACCATCTACCCACCATATTATGATGGCTAGGGGGTCGGTGGTGGACAGGAAGACCGTCCGCCGCTTTACCGCCGGTCGACTCGTCAACCGGCAGAAAAAGTGCCTGCATATGGTGGCGGTGTCTGCGAGACACCGCCATCCATATTAGGATGCTAGCGGTCACTGGCCTTTCTATGGAGGTGTTGCCACTGTGGAAAGGCATACAGTCCTTGCATTGGGGGCCTGTTGTGGGCCCCCAGGGTAAAGGGGGGCTGGGGGTGCAAATGGGGGTACCTATGGTACCCCCCTCATTGCCATGCACTATGTGGCAGGCACCACGTGGTGCCTGCCATGTAGTGTATGGCAGTGCCGTGCACAGTCCTTTTCCATTGCGGGCTGGTCTGCAGCCACAATCGGAAAGGCACAGGATGCGCCCGCCAGTGTGGCGGGTGCATTCTAATGTGCATGGTGAGACCCCCGCAGCATCGGCGGGCGGTCCTGCGCTCCGTTATGGTGGCCATCGTAATAGGCCCCTAAGTCAGGATCCCCACTGGATCCTTGTCCTCCGAGAATAGGGCATGTGTTAGTTGAGACAATCGACTGCCCTCTTATGGAGGCTCCAACCACAGCCGTTGAGACTGCAACTTTCCCCTTGTTGTGGAAAAAGACATCTATTTTACCTTTTCTAAAAAAGCCCAACTTGGATAAAACTTATGTAGGAAATTATCGTCTCATCTCCTGCCTACCTCTACCAGCTAAGATTCTTGAAAAACACATGAATCAGGAACTAGGCAACTTTATAGAAAAAAATCAGGTCCTGGATCCCACCCAGTATGGTTTTAGAGCCCAACATAGTACCAAACCGGCCTTAATTACCGCTACTGAGGAAATTAGACTGGCAGTTGACAAGGGTGGATCGGCGGTTTTGATACTGTTAGATCACAGCACCCTAATAGATCAGCGTCAAGAGGTAGGAGTAGGTGGCTCAGCCCTTGCACTCCTTATGTCATTTCTACATGATAGGTAACAATTTGTTGAAGAAGGAGGTTTTAAATCAACATGTTTTAGGCTCCCTTGTGGGGTGCCTCAGGGCTCATCCCTGAGCCCCACCTTTTTTAACATTTATGTCACTCCCCTGGCTCGTATGATCAAAACTCATGGTTTTGAACTGGTATAATACGCAGACGACACACAGATTATCATATCAATCGGAAGTAAAAAACATGATACAGCTTTGAATTTCAAGGAGCGCACGAGAAGCGTCAGCGAATGGATGGCTGAAAACTGCCTTAAGTTAAACTCAAATAAAACAGAGGTTTTACTTTTCGGCAAGGACACAACATTCTGGCCCTTAGACTGGTGGCCATCAGAATTGGGAACTGCCCGTGTCCTAGTCACCAAGGCCAAAAACCTTGGAGTCATTATGGTTTCCACCCTATCCTTCTCCCAGCATGTAAAAATGCTCACTACTTATTTTTATTACACTTTGAAAATCCTGAGGAAAGTGCTCCTTTTTTTACCAACAAACCTACAGAAAGCTGTGGTGTCAGCCTTAGTGTTATCGAAACTTGATTCCTGCAAAAGGCTTCTCGTAGAAGTAGACAAATTGGTTATAGCAAAGCTTCAGGTACTTAAGAACTCCGCCACAAGACTACTCTTTGGATTAGCCAAATACTCATCAGCTAAACATGCCCTCAACACTCTGCACTGGCTACCTATGGAGAAGCGCTTCAGGTTTAATGCATTATGTATTGCCTTTAAAGCATTACAAAATTCAGGCCCTAGTTACTTGATAAAGCGCTTCAAATGGCATATTCCTGCATGCACGCTCCGGTCGACCTCACTGAAGCTAGTAATAGAGCCTTCTTTCCATCTTCAGAGATGGGGTGGTAAAAGTTTCTTCAGTATTAATACAAGATGGTGGAATAAGCTACCATTCTATTTAAAGAATGCTTCTGAGCTACTGTCCTTTAGGAAGGGACGTAAGACATGGCTCTTTACTCTATAACTCTGTGAAAGGATTGGAAAGATAACATCTAGGGGCCGATTCCGATCTGGTAAAAAGCGCTCCCAATAGCCTTTCGGAGCGTTTTTCCTGTACGAATCGTACCCTGCAACGTCCCCCGTACGTACGTCGAAGTACGATTCGTACCAGGAGATGGACTCCGTACGAATTGTACAGAGACCGTACGAATCAAATCCCCGTAGGAGTCTCACTCGGAACCCGCTGTACGCGACATCTGTCCGGTTCGCGGCTGGTTTACATGACCCAGCAAGTACGATACGTGTCGGGTACGCACCGTACGACCCTTTTCCTACGGGAGCTGTAAACTGTCGTTAAAGCAGAGTTTGCCCCGAAACAGGTACGGTACGCCCCCCCCTTGTACGGCGCATACCCCCCATGATCGCAGGGGTACGGCGCATACCCATGCGATCATGGGGGTACGCGTCGTATACCCAGCGTACATGGGGTACTCAACATACCCTATGCACGCAGGGTGTATGGCGCGTACCCCATGTACGCCGGCTGTACGGCGTGTACCCCCCATAATCGCAGGGGTACGCGCCGTACCCCTGCGATCATGGGGGATACGCGCCATATGGTGTGTATGTGATTGTGCGCTTTTCCGTAGGAATCGCCCTTACCTGACGTGGACCGTATGACTCGTGTCCTGATACCCCGGTCTGTATCGTACTCATCGGGTCGTACGGTGTGTGTACGAGACTTACGGAGACGGCTCCCGATGCAATTCGTACGGATGGTAATTTTACCGGATCGGAATAGGGCCCCTAGTGTATTTTGTGTGCCTATTCTGCAAGTGCCTAGATGCCCTTGTGTAGCAGTGCGCTATATAAATACTTAAATAATAATCATAATAATAATAATAATAATAATAATAATAATAATAATATTAATAATAATAATAATAATAATAATTTGTCTGTAGTAAAAATGGTTAGTGTTATTTGTTGTTATTACTGGTGATACAAAATATTAAAAACATTGTTGCATGTTTTAACCAATGTTATCATTAAATATATTTTTTGTGTAATGAAAACATGTCAAAAAAAATCTATTTTTATTTCTTTCCAATTTGTATTTATAGTATAGTTTAACATTCATAATCGTATATACTTCTTGTAAAAACAAACACATGTGTACAGTTAAGTCATTAAAAATATATATATATATTTTTATTTCTTAGCATATTTCTTTAAATGTGTCTGTTGTACATTTTCAACCCTTATTTTTCAATGTTTTACAATATTTTTACATTTTGTAATTTTTTTTCGATACATATTTTCGACATTATTACAAGACATGTTTTATTAGTATATAATAAATATTTGTATATATTTTATACTATTATTTAATTTATTCTTAACATCGGTTGATATGTTTTACATGTTTCATATTTTTTTACATCTTATTATATATTAATTCAACATTTATGCAATATTTTCCATTAATTTCTATAGGGATGCAGTCTTTTTTTTGTTTTATTTAGCAGACATATGTTCTTACTGGCATCTTCTATTTTATAATCTATTTGTGTTATTTTTTACTTTATTTATCCGGATTGCTGTAAGGTGCTGCTGTTCTTCGGAATAGGTACATTCTTTTTAGAGGATTTTTTAAGGGTTTTGAGGATGAGGGATTTGAGAAGGAGGTCTAAAGGTTTGGAGCCGATTACGACGTCACGCAGAAAGCCTCCTCCCGCCAGTTGAATTCTCCTTGATCGTGTCGAAACCCTTCTGACCGATTATGATGTTCGCGGTCGGATTGTTAACCACACGATCATTTCAAACTGGTTCCCACTGGCTCTCTGAGAATTTGTGTCAGTCATAACCACATCGTGCAGCTCTATGGACAGCATTTCTGACTGAGCAATTACGAGCCTTTCTGAGTCGACCTGTCTGACAGCAAAAAGGCTGTCAGAAACTGACTTTGGCGGGCCCTAACAGGCTTCCCTTAATTTCTGCGGGTTCTGGTTGGGGATCGAGGGGGTACCTAAGGGACCCCTCCTGTAAAACTAGGCACTATGTGGCAGGCACAATGAGGTGCCCGCGAGAGGTTGCAAGGTTTTACACACACCCATCATTTCCCCCATAGAAGCCTGTGTTACTGACGGTTGTTGGGCAAAACTAGGAATCAATGGGTCTCTGGCTGAACAATGTTCGGTTGCATCGTAATCGGGCAGGCAGAATCGCCGAACACGATTCGGGCGGTTCCGAATCTGAGACAATGATAATTTCCGCACAACATCGTAATTGGCCCCTTTGTTACAGTTTTTTTTGTGGGGTTTTTGTAAATTTATATGTATTGCTGTTAGTGTTTTTCACTAGTTTGTAGTTTTACATTTTTATACACTGTTTTACTAAAGTATCACTCTGCTATGTTAAATTGTGTGATGTTACCTATATTTTGATGACTAACTATTATGTATATGTATTTGGCAAATTTTATTTTTTATATATTTTACAGTTTTTTTCTCCGAACGTGTTCTATGGGCATTTGAAATTTAATTTTTTTAATTGGAAATCAGTTTGTTTTATAATAAACCAATGGTTTTTACTTTGATTTCCTTTTTTCCCAGTTTCCTGGAGTGTTGTTCTTTAAAAAAATGTATTTTATGGAACCTAGATACTTCGGATTGCTTCAAGGGATTTCTATTGGATTTGTTATCATTTTGCATATTTTGGGAGGGTTTTGGATATTGTTTAGCTAATTTGAGGTGGTTTACCATTTTTTTATTACGTGGCGATGGAGAAAGATCTGCATCTACAGAACAGTGCACTTTTTATTTCTTTTGGTTCTATTGGGTGGGAAATGTGATATTATGTTGTTTTTGTCAAATGTATGTGATAGATATGTGGAAATGTGTGGATTAAATGTTGTAATTATTTTATGTGATGGATTGGATTTGCTTTTAACTATCTTGTTTAGTGATGGTTACATAAAAAAGATTTTAAATGATTGTTTGGCTGATGTATTAAATTATTATATTTATTTTAAAAAAACTGGGTAGGCTGATATTTATTTTATAATATGCTTTTGGCTATAATTTCCAAGTAATTTACTCCTTTGTTATTTATTAACAGTTTGACATCAAATTGTAGCATATCTTACATTCTTTTGGTTTGTTTGCTAAGTTTATGGACAGTTTGGCCAGCACATTTCTCCATTCGTAGTTCTTCGTAGCTTTGTTCTTTTCTAATGCTTCTATACATTTGTATTTTGTAGGTTGAGTTCTGCCTGGTGTGTATTGGAAAGCGTTTTGCCATCCTTCCACAGCATTGTTTGCTTTGGTTTTCTACACCAAGGTGCTGTCATAGACATTCCACCATGGTATTTGGATTTCGTGTTGGTTTCTGTTTCCGGAGAGATGCAGTCTGCCACCACAAGTATCTTTGAAATGGTCCACTAGGGGAATAAGTTTGTCAACATTTTGTTGGTGGAATGGGCTTTCGATTAGTAAATTGTAATGTTTGGCTACCTCTGTGACAGGGACATAGGTTAGTGCAACCATTTTTGTTTTATTTCAAAGATAAATTGGTTGTTTGTGAAATTTTCCACATTATGAACCTGATTACGATGTCAGACAGACTTCAGTCTGCCCGACACCATCTTTATCCTGGAACGGGCCACCCTCAGGCAATAACACAAGCTCCCATTTAGAAAAAGAAGGTGCAGGTCATCCTTGCAGGGCACAGGAATGAACAGGGCCCACCAACCGGAGGCCACAAGCATAAGGGGGCTCTGCTGTGTGCACCCAAGCATGATTTCTGACATGGAAACCATGGCAGAAATCATGAATCATAACCTCAAGGGCCGAAAGGCCCGCCCTTAAGATTACTGGGTGGCTTTGACCTGTCCGACAGGCTCCTAGAGCCCGTCGGAAGCAGCCAGAATGACCAGCCAGTTTACTTTCTGACCACCTAGATCATAATTAGGCAGTCAGAAATTAAACCGCCGACAGTTGGAGCCATAATGGGCTGCATTATAATCGGCCTCTTAGTACAGATTTGTGGAGGTGCCTTATATATTTTGAATAAAATGATAGTAACAACCTGGTATGGCTGTATGAGGGTTCATTTTTAGAATGGTTTCAATCATGGATTGCTCAAATTCTATAATTATTTTGTGAGGGCAGTAGTAATTTGCCTTTTATTTTATAAGGGTTTGAGAGGTCATAGTAAGTACTGCTTTGCTTATTAGGTAGTTGACATTTATAAAAGGGATATGTATGCTTTGATATTCATCATGTCTATAGCTAAGTGACTGGCTCAGGGCACATTTTGAAGGTTTCATCCATCATCCACTTTTGACATTGACTGTGTTTTACTAAGTTATCTGCTGTTGAGAATATTAGGATTTGGTTCCTATTATTTAGGTTGTCATGAAAATCTAAAGGTTCCTCATTATGTGTAATTGTTAAAGGTTCACATATGTGTATGTCTTGGCATCTTCTAGGGGCAGGTGGGGAATTGCTAATGGCTTTTTTGGTTCATAAAATTAAATGCTTTAAAGTGGATATAGGTGGCAATCGGCCTGTTATGTGTTTTAGGACTCTAGGTAGTATATGTTTAAGTATTTTGCCTGCGGGTTTCTGGTAGAGGCTAGTGGTTGCCACTTGTATATCCTGCAATTTCTCTCTTACCTCTGTTTATGTCTCATTTGGTGGGTGGTTGTGGTCTCTTACATAAATTAGAACTTCTTTTGTAGTTGCCCTCCAATAGCATGCATTAGAATAATATTTTGTACGTTTCCAGTTTATATTTTCTGATGATGTACTTTCTGGTCGTAGGTGTAGCCCATGTGATTTTGTAACTTCTTCTGTGAAGTGATACATTTTGCTGCCTCAGTCATTGCATCTGAAAGTATTTTAGTAGTATACATATATATTATAATTTCATTTTCGCATGTTTGTTATTAACATGTTAAGACATGAAACTAGTTTTATTTTGTAAACTTACATGTATGTTCTGTTGAGATGTTTTTCATGTTTATGCAGCCTTTCTGTTGGGAGTGTTCTACTGTGGAGCAGTTGCTTTGTTTTCAGTTGGATGAAAAAAAATATGTTCCATTTCAAATATTACTTTTTTGGTAGTTTGCAGAGTTTGAGGTTATCTTTATTTTTGCCTGCTTTTTGGGTCAGTTTATAATGTGTTATTTATTCATATATACTTAATTTCTTATATATTTTTGCTTATTTGTGATAGTTTTTATTTCCTGGCAGTTTATTGGTTTTCAAGTCGTAGATGTTTTCTTTTAGGAAGCCATTGTAAAAAGAGAAAAGTTGGCGCATGTTATTATTTATTTACTATTTTACATTTTTAAGTTTAATAACAGTTACATTTTAGTTTAAATGTAAGTATTACTTACCTGGTTAGGTAGTAGTTGAGATTTATTTACTTCTTCTTTAATAGTTCGTTGAGAGACCCCAGCGGAGTTTCCTCATCTTGCAGGGTTTGCTGTTTTTGAAGTATTAAGGTCCTGATTATGATATCGGTTGGAGTTGCCTCTGACCAACACCATT
Organism: Lissotriton vulgaris; assembly: GCF_964263255.1. Classification (NCBI taxonomy): domain Eukaryota; kingdom Metazoa; phylum Chordata; class Amphibia; order Caudata; family Salamandridae; genus Lissotriton; species Lissotriton vulgaris. The sequence continues at coordinate 397,910,505 of NC_141700.1, forward strand.
TTGGTGAGGGACCCGCCCAACCATAGGTCAGTGGTTCCCCACACCTGATTATAATGTTACCGCACATGGGGCCACATCATGATGTCGGTCCGAAAGCATTCCGACCGACTCTGTGAAGGAACGGTTTCTGACTGACTCAAGTTCAGGGAGTCCGACTGACCGATTATGATGTTTACGAAAACCGTTTGATCAGACTCCCATTGACTTCAATAGGAGCCTGAGTCCTGACTGACAACACAGGCTCCAATTGAATAAAGAAGTTGCTGTTGAAAATCGTGCACCCTGTGGCAGGCACTTCATGGTGCCTGGCAAACTGTGTATGGTTGAAAAGAAGGGACCCATGGGTACCTCCACAGGCCCCATTCAGAGGGCCCATGGTGAGTGGCGCCTGCTATGGGCCTCCAAACTCATATTCCGACAGCTGATCTGTGTTGGAGCAACCAATTCGGAAAGGCTGTCTGAATCCGTCATTGTAATCCATCAGTCAGAAATGCAGTTCGTAGACCTGTACATGTCAGCTCCGACTGACCTAGTTTCTCCAAATGCCAATCGGAACTCAGTCGGACATTCTGAACGGTTTCCAATAATCGTAATCCGTCGGTCGGAAGGGTTTACGAGTCGGTCGGAAAGGCAGGATCCTAATTGGATTCGGCCAAACCGAATGCCGTTCTGAGCCTTTCCAACTGACATCGTAATGAGGCCCATGGTGCGGTCGCAAACTCCCATTTCTATATGGGAGCTTGTGTAGTGGGCAGAATCACAATGCCTGCCACTCTGTTCAGGGAGTTTCAGGTGGGCACTATAGGTGTCCTCCAGGCCCAGATGCGGAGGGCCATGGGGGAAGGCCCAGTGTCACTTTCCAAAAGCCTTTCCAGGCCAAAATGAAAAGGCTTTCAGAAACCGACATTATAATCCCGAAAGCAGAAAAGCTGTAACTATTTATGAGGAGCTTCCGACCAACCGAGGGGCTCCATGAGCCCACCGGAAGACGTTGGTCAGTCACTCCGACTGCTGCCTCTGACCGCACGCATCCTAATGCGGTTGTGGTTGAACCACATTGTGATGAGGCCCTTAGTTGTTTAAATTAATGTGCCTTTTATATTGTTGATTTAATTATTTGTTTGATTTCATTGGTTAAAGTTGTTTATATCTTTATTTTATTAGTTGGGTTAGTATACTTTGAATTTTTAGTTGATTCCTTTTATGTTTTAATTTTTTATGCTATTTAGTTTGATGGTTTTTTAACATAAATCTATTTGTATACAGATATTTATTACATTTTGGGTTAGTGTTTACATGTTTGGTAGTTAATGCAAATATTTTGGAGGGTTATTGTTTATATTTTAGAGATATAATATTTTGGGGTGAATGGTATATATTTTCTAAATGTAATATATCTGTATTTAATTTAAATATGTGTATAACAAGTCTTGGGTTTATTTGAAGTAATTGTTTTATGTGAAATGTGTTATCTCTTTATTATTGAATATTTAAATATTTTGTTGATAATGTTATAGTGGACATTGTGTGAATTGATATTTTCTGACATAGAATATGTTTATGTAAATATTTAACAATATTTTCGTTTGTGACAATTTTGTTTTCAATGTAAAAATATTTTTTTGCCAACAATATTTGTGTTTTCGATACTTGTGCATTTTTAAGTTAAGTATAGCGAGTTGATATTTTCGGCCTCGATATTTAATTACCAAAGAACTTATGCTTCGATATTTTATGCATCAATATTATGTCAATGAGCCAGAGAGAGTGGCGTGAAGTGGTGTGGAGTGGCATGGAGTTGAGTAAAGTGGCATAGAGTGGAGAGAATGGTGTAGAGTGGACCAACGTAGAGTGAAGTAGTGTAAAGTAGTACAGTTGTGGGTGTATGTAACTTTAACAAGGAACCAGACTCAAAATCAACGCAAAAATAAGTAAAACCAGAATATTGGCTAAATGCTGCTTTCTTAATTTTTGCACTGGAAATATTATTGTAGCGTTGAATAGGGACATCTAGCTGTTCATTCCACCAGCTGTTCATTCCACTGGCTGTCTCGAAATGACGCATCTTTCACAGTATTTGTGCTGTGCAATGAAATGTTCCATCTTTATCAGCAGTTTAAAAAAATTAATTTGTAGTTGGTGTCACTTTCACATAATGTTCAATCACTTGCTTACACTGAAAAAGGGAGGTCATGCAAACATCCATGTCAGGGTTGTGCCCCTCAAGTTGGATATGTTTCCCTCCTGGGCAAGGAAATGTTTGAATATTCTTTGCACTGGTAGGAGGAGAGATCAGTTTCTGTCAATCCTCCATTTCCAATGTTCAGTCCTGTGATGTCCATAGTTTGGGTATCTATGGCCTGTCAACAGGGCAGATGGTAGCCTCTTCAGAACCAAACCTAGTGAATAAACCAATTTCATACTTGAAACCCAAAGTGATACTCATTGACAGTGAAATACTTCTGTTAATTAGTGTTTCCTATGCACAGGGGCACAGGCAATATGCAGTAGTGAAGGATTGCTTTGAAGGTCCTAGATTTTCTTTCTCCGTGAACACTTTTTTATATAATATAAAGTGATATTTTTTATACACCATACAATACATGGGATTCTGAAATCCCTGTAAAAAGCTCTGTATAATTCTTTTATTATAGGCCTAATATAACAAACCCAGCCACCTGTTGTTTAGAAAGTGGTGTAATATATGGCCTTGTTATGCAACCACACTGTGCAATAAGGACACAATTTTGTATCAAGTCCAGTAAGGTTTGTTTTAAAAACCTTAGTGCAGTTCTGGGTACCTATGCCTCAGAGCAGATAGGCTTTATCAACGGAACAGATGTAAATCATTAAGTACCAAAACAGTTGAATATGAAGAAAATACAATTCAATAAACATAGATTGTATTTTTATCCTTATATAGTTCGCCCAATCACAAAAATTGCACCTGAGATTTCAGGAGATATGAATTTTTAAATAAACAATAAATCACATCTTTTCACTTAGTGCAATAAACCATTGTAATCCACTGCAAGTCGCAGTTTAGGATTAGCCGCAGCTAGTGATTTGAAAATGGCTATAATGGCACTTGTGTGAGGTACAAGTCCTAAAAGGATCCAGTCACAGGAATCCATAAAGTCCAGTTCAACAGTTACCTTGCAGTTGAAGCAGTCTGCAGCCTAGTTCTAGGGCCTATGGGTAAACCGCCATAGAAATCAATAAAGTGGTCCTGATGCAAGAGATTCAGGATTCTCAAGATGTTAAAGACTACTGACCCAGTGTCAGCATCTTCCTGTGGCCACTCCTTAATACACAAACTTAGAGATTCGAATTTGGCCTCAGGGGTCGATGTCCCTTGAAGTCCAGGTAAAGTCCTGTCAAAAACAGTTGCCACTGGTCTACTGCTCTCCAGTTACAGTAAAACCAGCGATTCCCCTTTAACTGGCAGTAAATTTCTTACTTGGTGACCAAACTGCATTCTGCTGATTCCCCCGGGTCGAGCAGATTTGGGTGCAACTTTTGAGGGTTGGTAATTGGTTTCTCAAGCTTCACCTTGGCTTCACGCAACAGCAGAATTCTTGGGGCTTGGATCTCAGTGGAGCAAGCTTCAAAGGTTTTATGGCTTTGTGGCTGTACCAGGCAGACAGCCAACTGACTCTTGGAGACACCTTCTCTGCCTAGGATTCGAGGATGACGTTTCCTCGAGCAGGACACTAAAGGCACAGTCCTTCCTTTGCTTGCCCAAGTTGCAGCAGGTGCAGTCCAGTCATCAATGCAACTTCTCATTGCTGGGCAGAGGGAACTGTACCCTAGTTCTTCTTCAGTAATCTCTCTCCCGTACAGATGTGATCTGGGGTCTGAGTGCCAGGGTGCCACTTTTATGCTAGTTTCTTGTCCTTAGGAATATGGCAATGGATATGACAATGACTAGCCAATGGGCTACCAGGTCTCCTCCTACCTAGTGATGAGTTCTGGCCAAGTGTGGCTTCTTGCTAGTCCAGAAGGCCCCATTCTGCCACATTTGACATGTCAAAAAACTTCTCTTGGTGTGTGGAGCTCTCTAGCTCATCCCTCAGATGTCACTACCTGGGGGCTACAGGCCCACAGAGAAACCAGTTTGGCTAGGGCTTTTCCCTCTCTGTTCGAAATGCCAGTCTATCTTATAAAACAAAAAACAGCCTCTCTCAGGTGTGACTACAATTTGCTTTTGAAAGGTGACTTGCCCTCTGAAGCTCACATTTTGAGGTCACACCTAGTTGGGGCATCCTGCCAGGAGGAGGTCACACCTCTTCTCTTGGCAAATCCTTTCCTGAGAGCCATTAACATCTTTCTCAAGAAGGGCGGGAGGTTGTCTCGAGGACAGCAACTTGTGTGCAATCATGAACAGTCACTGGAAACATTGGCAACAAAGGGGTACCTTTCTAAAGTTGCAAATTGTGCAAAAGTTACATAAAATTTGAGTTAAGCAACAAGTTGAGTTAAATGCGACAATTCCTATGACACCTTGAAGTACCATATTTAGTAATTCGATTCAGAAGTGAGCACTGCTGAGATGTCAGTGTGTAACTCTGTATTCGCTAATGAGGCTACTAGCCTTTCTACAGTACAAAGAAAACTTGAGGGTTTTTACTGCTAGCACATGTACGTTTTTAGACCATATGTCAATCTTTTTAATATAATGCACCCTTTCTTTAGGGAAAAGTAGGCCTGCCTCAGGAATGACCTATAAATATTGCAAAGGAAGGGTCCGGCTTTGCCATTACTTTAAATGGCAAAGTCGCGTTATCATTTTAGAAACTGATCTGCTTACCAGCAATGGCGGGCTGGGAGCCATGCTTTGCTTTGTCACACTAGTAGTGGCACAACACGTGCTGCAGGCTATAAGGGACATTTTAGCTTACCCCCTTACCCACCTTACCCCTAGTACCATACATTAGTGACTTATAAGTAGGTTAACTTATGCCAATTGTGGATGAGCCAATTAGATATATACCTTTGTAAGGGCTAGAGCACTGGCATGAGGCCTGTTTGGCAGGACTGAGTGCACTTACAGGGTGAAAAACGAGCAACATCAGTCCAAAACTTTGGGGTGGTCATGCAAAAAGAGGCATTTCCTTACATCCATTATAAAGAAATGACAGCAGAACTCAACTATGATAGCTTATTACAGTTGATTTCCGATGCCACAATGCCTGGTGCCAGAACTAGCAACCGAGGGGAGAGGTCACGAAGCATGATTAAAGCAGTTCTTTAAAGAAGTTGCTTTTTTCCTTCTGCTCTCTTTTTCTAGCTGTACAGAGGTAAACAGAAGGATATATTTATGACAACATGTTTATTTTTTGTTTTCTCAGGTAATTATAAAAAAATAGCATCTCTTTTCATACTTCTACACATTTCAGTGCATTTAAAAAAAATTGTGACTTAAGTTTCCTTTTTGCAACAAATATCCATCAACTTTTTTTATGTATTTAATTTTGCAAATGTGCTCTATCTTTCTCAGGAAAGAGCTATAGACTACGGATTTAAGTGGTTTGTGGGAAAGGTGATGGTGTGGCCATGTATTATATGGAATACCATATCCCCTGCTGTGCATGATAAGAATACTGCAAGTCACTTTGGAAGCAGGCTTTCGGGCTCTATATGGTCATGGAACTCTTCAGGGACTAGCAATACCCTGATAATGTACATCAGGCGGTACTTTATCTCTTATATCCCAGGTACATTTTAGAACAGGCCTTCAGTTTTGTTTTTACGCTCTGGTCACACTGTAGTTCTCTACCATTAGAAAAACAGCCTAATAAAACAGTAATGTAGGTTGTTGAAGTCTGTCAAACTTTAAAAAGAGAAATAAAATATTTGGGCCATTTCTCTACCATCAAATAATTGTGTTGGAAAAATATTGCCTGTGGTGTTATGAAGAAAACATGTTATGACAAAAAGGAACACTTATTGCTACTATTTCAATATCAAGAATTATGTCTGGATTTTTTTCATCCTGCAGATGAATGCCCTCCATGCCCTCCACATTTTAGTAACTCGGGACATTAATACTGTGTATAAAAATGTTTCAGTTCATTAGTACCAAACCACCAGTGCTGTGAGTGCGCAGATGTCATCAGATTGGGGGGGATGGGTTGGGGTGGCCGCAGAGGCACTTCTGCTGCCGTACTCAGTTGGGCCATGTGGGTGGGTGTCCCACTGGGGGGGCACCACGCTTTCCCCATGGGCCAGTACCAGGACGTAGTGGTCAAGTCATCGGCACAGCAGCACCACTACTGAGGACATAACTATTACGTCCTTGGCACCGAAGTAAGATGGAAAGTTTGACATCATTTATTTTCAAACCTGGCAACAACCAGTAAGAGTAGGCAGCCTTGCAGTATCAAATCTCTACAAATATTAGACTGCTGCCCAATTGTTGCATATAATGTACTGGAGAGAGCGGGGTTCAAGGGGGATGCACGATAATAGAAATCAAATGGGCAGAGAGAAACATTTTCAAAATTGGCTGAAGCACATCAGCAACATCTAGCATGATTGTAATGCTCTAAAAACCAAAAACATCTTTGATCTTTTCTGTCCTAAACATTCAATCAGAGGGACCATACACATGCGCAGAAGCAAACGTAGTAGGAATGCAGGAAGAAATGCACTGATTTCTACTCCTCAGAAAATGAGTAATTAACTTATTAAAGCCCCTCCTATGGCTATAAACTCCCCCCCCTAAAAAAAAAACGAAAGTTGCTTCAACACCTCATCTGGGGTAGCAAGCACTATATAAATGTAAACCTTTTCCTCCAATCCAAATAACAGACATACACATTCACCACTCAAATTCCTTTCATATTTCACTATACTAATTCACCACTAATCCTTTATGGGTTCCTCAGTAGTGTGCTACTCACCGAAAAAGTGCTTTGATGCCTCATCAGAGGTAGTAAGCACTATATAAATTAAAATACAATCCAATACAATATGAACCACAATGAGTATAAATGGCTAAAATAAAATAGTTGTGTGGCAACAAGCATCATGAACGTGTAACTGTTTTGTAAGTATGGCATTTATACATCAGAATAACTTAATCCAACCCACGTAAATTTAAATTTGTCTTAGTTGTAAGTCAAAAGAAAAAGGTATAGATAGACAATGTCAAAAAATGTGTTTAAAAACGAAGCAATTGAAAAATGCAGCATGAGAACTGGAATCAGATTAAGTTTCCTGAAACACCTTCCTTAATCACTGCGAGATCAGCGGGTGTAAGCTAATAAAGTTTCATCAATCTGTGATTGGTCCATGCTCCACAGAAAGAAAAGGAAGTCCGTCTAAAATGTGCTTGCCAATTAGGTAACAAAAAACAGTGACATTGAAGCCAAATAATGGTAAGCAATGGGTTGGCTCCAAGCCCCTTCATTGTAAACAATTCCCCCCGCAAGTGAGAGCGCATATGCTATCGCAGGCGAGACCTTAAAACATTGACAAAGTCAATAGGTCTCGCTTAGGTGAGATCTATGGCTTTGCCAATGTTTGTATGTGCAGTTCGAAACATTTTTAGAAACTCCTAAGGTCTGCTCTCTTGTGGGTGTTCACATAACTTGTTTTGCATTTCCATAATTACTCCTCTGACACTGGGTGTGATTCAAAAAGAAGTTGCAGTGACTTGCTCTTGTAGTATTCCTCAATTCGAGGAGTAAGTCTGAAGTACTTCTGACTTATTCCTGAAATTCACGAGTAAGTCACACACATTCATACACCAGCCATTGTGAACCGGGGCCTCTGTGCTTTTCATGGTTTGGAGCTTTGCACTCTTTTACCGTCTAACTAACTCATATTCTCAAGGGTAAGCATGTGCATAATTTGGGCATCAGCAATTTTGGAGAATATTGAACTCACTCATGAATATCTTCAGCATTTCAAATTTTGTAAATTGCCATCATGTGAAATTCTAAGCCGTTTTACAAAGAAAGTATTAACCACAGATGAATTTATGTGTGGCAGACATTTTTGTCCGAAAAAAGAAGTAATGGTGACATAAATATAATAAAATGTGATAATGGTTATTTTGTGAAATAATTAATAATGTTTTCTTACATTTTGAATTGGAGAGTATTATCCAAAACGTGTGAATTAAACGTAAATTGCGTGTGCACAACCTACAATTGTGTCTAGATATTAATGCTTACTCGTGAAAAACTTTGGAATGTGTCATTTTTATTCCTCAAGTTTTCATATACTTGACATCTGCTTTAAAACAGATTGAAAAAAATAATTTTAGAAGAGACCGTATGGAAATATGTTCAGTGCTGAATATTCATGAATATTTTAATTTACCTCCGAAAGCATGACGTGGCATATCAAATGAATGATTTTCTATTAAATTTCTGTAGTATTTATTAAAAAGGGCAGTAAAATAGACTTTACATTTATATTGACAACCCCAATAAAAAATGGTTTATCTTTTTCGGTTGTGTTATTCTTCAAAGAAGGCAGTTTTCTCAAGAGGAATTGCCCATGACAAATTGAACTAGCTTTCTTTTGCAAAACACAAATCTATATTTTAAAATGCTAAAAGATGAAAAGTCGTGCAAGCATTAACAGAAAGCCGCCTGCCACAAATTCACCCAGATGTGCAAATGTGTTTACTTTGGGGTGGAGGAGGGGGCTGAAGGAGTGGGGAGTCTGAGAATAAGACATCAGTCCTGCTGTGACATGGTTGTTCAAACATGCTTGCAAATTGCCCTTCAAAGGTTAATTTCAAAACAGATGTACGCTACACTTTCGAGGCGGCTTTAATGTAATATGACAAAAAAACAACATTGACTACTCTCTATACCTTCTAAAAGAATAAAACAAGGAAACCCCAAATTAACCTGAACATAACTCTTCCCGATACATATTTAGACAATAAAGATTAAATCCCTTGCTATGCAGGCAACAGGCATTTATCATACGATCTAACATGTAACTTCCAACAATTACCTTTTTCTTTAATCAAAATACAAAATTGTTCTAAATATGAGGAGGCAAGCCACATGCCATGAGCATGTTAGAAGGTAAAAGATAAAAGGCGTATTTATTTAAGAACCATCATGATTATCTTTTGTTGCACAGGACATTTGCATGGCTAAGAGGAAATGGCCTTTTTAATTTCTTTTCCCCTTCCTAATCACGTGAACCTTGGGAGCCAGTACTCTATATCCTGTAATCAGACAATTTGCAAAACATGTTCCTTTAGGCAAAAGCCATGGGAAGAAATGCAAGGCATACCCCTTGTATTCAAGATTAGAAAAACTGCTGTTCGAAATACAAATATAGTCATAACAATGAAAGAAAGGAGTACTGTGCTCCGCTTGCATCTTTTTATTGTGAGTTCGAGTCACTATACGAGCAACACTGTTTAAGAATAGTTTTCAGCATCTATCTATGTGTTTACCGTGAGTGATTACACTATTAATGTTTCATTGAGTTGTTTTGACATATGGTTTGGCTGTTTTAACCTGGATGCTGGTCAGCGATTTATCTTAAGGTTTTTCAGATCCCCTTTTTTATTAGCCAGATTGCTTAGGGAATCCACATATCAATGTATATCACCAGGATCCACTATCAGACAAAGACCGTCTCTTTATTCCACCAGTGAATATAGTCAGGAAGAACACACACCCTCCTTTTTTCTGCTTTGCCACCAGAAAAACTGCCCTTTTTCTCAGGAGGTTGACCATCCACCTGTATTAAACTTAGGTAAAGGACTGAACAAAGCAGTGAACAAAGGGGCCAAATGAGGCTACTTGCCACTTATTTGGGTTAAAACATTCCAACCATATCATAACTGGTATAACAGCATCCACTGGTTTCTGTCCAAAAGGTTTTTGCGCACTTGGTTTTGGTAAAAATGCAAACGTGGATCTCAGATCATGATATTATAAGCCCTTTCAAAGCTGTATTTACTCCTAGTAACCTGCAAACACTTATCAATAAATTTGGTGCCTTCTGCCAGGAGCATGGCTTAGACATTTTTGAAGCTAAAAATAATTTGTGGTCTTTAGTAATTGTAAAAAAGTAAAGGGAAGCTGATGATAGGGGAAAAGTCCCTGGAAAGGGTCGAGGATTTTGATTACTTAGGTATTACATTGTCGACCAATATGTCTTGGAGTTCACATATAAATAGGGTGGGACTTAAGCACAGACAGATTACTAGCAGCATTTTGAAAGAACACCAGGCATCCTTTACTAAGTCTAGAGCACCAGCCCTACTGGTACAAGGCCCTTGGCACTGCATGGTGCTAAGCTCTGAGGCTGTAGTGATGTCTCTGTTAGACACCACTGTGTTAGAGTGATCAGAAAACAGCCTTTTAAGAATATTGGCCTCTCTTCCGGCTAGCACTACATTACATCATCTAGCTTTGGTAATGGAAGTTAAAAAGTTGGAACTTAGAAGCATCACTGTGGCCTCTGCTATTCTGGCGAAGAGTACTCACCACCCCAGAGTGGCTCACTACCCTTCAACCTTGCAAGGCATTTTTAAGATATATAGGGGCAGATTTACGTTAATGTGCTCCACAGTGCGCCACAGCTCCGCCACCCATGGTGCAAGGCAGGGAAGATGCGTGACGCATCTTTCGGCGTACAGGCGGTGCATTGCTGAAGTCATGTTGCATGTGCGACATGACTCCTGCAATGCACAGGGACCACCCCTACATTGCATGGTGCATCACCCTTACGCCTGCTTCAAGCAGGCGTAAGGAATTGACGTAGAAAGTGACTCAGTGAAATCTTGCAGATTTCACTGAGTCACTTTCCAGGGGCGTTCCTGCGACGGAACGCCCCCCCTGCACCGGAACGCCTACATGAAACCTGACGCAGGTTTCATGTGGCGCAGGGCCTTACACTGTGACGCATCTTCATAGATGCGCAACGTTGTAAATGCCTCGTAGGGATGCGCCACGTTTACGCCGCCTTGCGTGACCCAACAGCGGCGTAAACGTGGAGCAAGGGCCTCATAAATGTGCCCCATAGATTCTATAGGATCTCGTGGTTATCCTTGACCAACAACATGCTGGTTTCTTAATGCTACAAGGATGTTTTTTCACTCCCTTCTAAGGGGGATTGAAGAAACAGTACAGGAAACTCTGTAGGCTAGTAGGTCACTAACGGGGGCTTTTGTGATGTTTAATTCAGTGTACGGTCTAGAGAAATACTGGGACTTGATCCGAGAGTCGCCAAACCGGAAGCTGTACCACCAATTCAGAGTAGGGATGCTCACATTAAAATAATTTGCCGCAAAATAGGAAAGCTCTGTCCTCGTCAAATCCCCGTCTGTATGGACCACATTGAGTATGTGCCATATGTGCACATGTGCTGTTTGCATGTCCGGCTTATGCCCAGCCCCAATCCTACTGGCTGAAACCTGTGTGCAGACAACTGGGCAACTCTAGCCACTCTGAGGCTATTGTCATCGGGTCCTTCCATATTTGTGCAGCAGCGAAATATTGGGAGCTAATGTGGGTGAAGAGTAGATCTGCTCTGAAATGATCATGACTTATACTTGATTACACATGTCTGAAGTATTAGCTTTGGTTTTTATTAGTTTTACTAAGTTTGGATTTTATGGTGTTTTAACATAGCTTTTGTGTACCTGGCATCTAAATGTACAGTGTATTGCATTTTTTCTACTGTGTTTATTCTTCTACTGTATATTATTGACATTTATGTCTTCGCCAAAACAAAGTAACTTTTGACTTGCTCTAATAATTCCCAGTGACCACTCACTAGGCGCCATAAATACATCAACTTGCTTGGCGTAAATTTCACGCTATTAAGTGACATCTCTATTAGTACCAGTCCTGCCTTTAGAGAACAAGGAATGAAGACGTTTTACAGTTGTGTGGCATAAATACCAGCCATGAATAGAGCGATGCAAGCAAGCCTGACTTTTTTAACAAGGTTTATGGTCTATCCCCGGAGAAATTAGAAATTATTCTAAATGGTAAATTTAGAGCACACTCTTCGCATAAATGGACTAAAAATATATTGACTCTGAAGGGCACTTGTGAATTAGTAAATACAAATGTGGTGTGCAAAGCACTCCTTACCCTTCCGGGAGTATTCAGGATTAGCTTGTCCAAGTGGTCTTCGAAACAAGCATTGGCAAATCCAATAAGTTTCGCCTATGCAAGATCTAGTGGCTTTGTCAATGTTTTCTTTACACATATTGCACAGCAGCTTGGGTTGTTTGCAACATGGATTAAAGTAAAAAATAAAAGTGCTGTGAATTTTTTTAACTTTCAGCCAACAGTGCAACATGTCGAACAAACATTGTCAAACATTGTCAAAGTCAATAGATCTTTCATAGACGAGAACTATTGGCATTGCAAAGATTGTTTCTTGTACAACTTTGTTCTTATCAGTCACTTTGTAGCCAAAAAGACACAAAGATCAACAGAAATATATATATATATATATATATATATATATATATATATATATATATATATATATATATATATATATATATATATATATATATATATATATATATATTTATATTTATATAAATATATATATAAATCTAGAATTTAGAATCTAGATTTTGATATTGTTCAATTGTAGCAAAATATACATCTCTGTCTAATAGCACCAGACTAACCCCTCCTCCTCAAAAGCAGGGATGGCACCCCCGCCCAATAAGGGGCTTGGAGGGTCTTTGAGAAAGTGTTTCTGACCTGGTCTGGCATGATTCAAATGTAAAGCGCTTTCCTAGTTGTAGGGAGGAAATTTCAAGCACTTAGGTTGAAACCTGCAAAATTGCCTTGGCCACAGAAAAAAAAATAAAGTGGGTATCTGAACAGAAAAACTGCTTGAGAGTAAAGGGTGTTGGAGGGCAGATAGAGAGACAATAGCTTGCAAACTGCATTGGCATGCATTGTGGGAGGGAACACTTGTGAATTGTTTGTTTGTGTGATGGATCAGGAGGCTTACTGTGCAACATTATCCAGCTGCAGGTTGGACCGTCTTACGACAAGCACATGGGGAACTATTTGGGGGGAACAGCAATTGAGAGAGGACAAGTGACATGTACTACAGGTACCCGGCTTGGCTAGGGAAGAAAGTCGAAAAAGATAAAAGAACAACCAATCAAATAAAGGGCAGTTTACTAGTATGGACTCCAACTCATTTTAGTACTGCATTTCCACCTCATGTACAAGTAGTTCTTCTGGGAAATGTATTGCTCTCTTTCACTGTTACTGCTGCAGTGTGCAGTGGGAAATTTACATTTCTCGCGATGACTTGGGTACCACACAGGCCCTTGTTTAAAGCCTTCGGTCTTATGCTGCTCATCAGTGTGAGGTGGGTCCAGTACCCAAGAGTTCTGAGGTTGTGGCCAAGTATATGCATGCATGCGCAAATCAAGTAAACCCCTAGTACCGTAGTGGCAGCAAGCTGACGGTGTGCATGCATGCACACATTAAAATGGTTGTATGAACAGCAATAGAGTCCTGTGTACATGCATGAGTGCCAAGAGGACCAATTGTGGATATACAAATTGTTATTCTTCATGTGCCTGCACAGAGTGAGATAACAATGACTAATCACATACATAAAGTAGGAATTCCTTGTGTGCACACACATCCAGAGCAAAGTCACCCAGTGTACACACACCAGAGTTACCTGGTGTACTCACCCATAAATCAAATCAAATTCAAATCAGGTGTTGTTAAGCGTGACTACTCACCCGTAAGGGTCTCAAGGCGCTGGGAGGTGTGTGTGTGTGGGGAGGGGGGGGGGGGGGTTCGCGAGTTCCAGTCGATCAAGAAGGGGGTCTGTCGAAGAGCCAAGTTTTGAGGTTTCTTGCGAAGATGGGGAGTGATGTTATCTGTCTGACGTAGAGCAGAAGGCTGTTCCAGTCTCTGGCCGCACGGTAGGAGAAGGAGCGGCCTTCCGATCTGGTCTTTCTGGTGCGGGGGACCACTCCGTAGGAGAGCTGGGCTGATCGTAGGGTCCTTTGTGGTGCGTGGCATTTGAGTTGGTTGTTCAGGTATGCTGGTCCAGTGTTGTGGAGGGCCTTGTGAGCATGGGTTAGCATCTTGAAGGTGACTCTAGCTTTGTTGGGGAGCCAGTGGAGTGTGCGCAGGTGCTGGGAGATGTGGCAGTGTCTTGGAAGGTTGAGAATCAGTCTTGCAGCAGCATTTTGGATGTTCTGTAGCTTGCAGGTGAGGTTTTTGTTTGTACTGGCATGGAGTGCGCTGCCGTAGTCGAGCCTGCTGGTGACCAGGGCATGAGTGACGATGTTTCCGTGTTCAAGGGGGATCCATTTGAAGGTCTTATGTAGGAGGCGAAGGGTGTGGAAGCAGGAGGATGAGACGGAGTTGATCGGGCGTTCCATTTTGATCTCTGAGTCCTGGATGATTGCCAGGTTGCGTGCGTGGTCCGTGGGGGTGGGTGGGCTTCCGAGGAGGGGGGGCCACCAGGTATCATTCCAGGCATCTGGGTTTGGGCCCATGATGAGTACTTCCGTTTTGTTGGTGTTTAGTTGTAGGGAGTTGTTTTTCATCCATTTGGCAATGGCTTCTATGCCTTCTCGAAAGTTGTGTCTGGCGGTGTTGTGTTTGTTGGATGAGGAGAGGATGAGTTGGGTGTCATCTGCATATGACACAATGTTGAGTCCGTATGTTCTGACGATGGGGGCAAGCGGACCCAGGTAGATGTTGAAGAGCGTAGGGCTGAGGGATGATCCCTGGAGGACTTGGCAGGTAGTAGGTGTAGGGTCCGAGAGGAAAGGGGGGAGTCTGATTCGCTGCGTTCTGCTGGAGAGGAAGGAGCGGATCCAGTCGAGGGCCTTGTCTTGGTTCCCTTCGTCATGCAGTCTGCATACTAGGGTGCAGTGAGAAACTGTGTTGAACGCTGCTGAGAGGTCGAAGAGGATGAGGTCTGCAGTTTCTTCTTTGTCCAGTATGGTACGGATGTCGTGTGTTGTGTCGAGGAGGGCAGTTTCCGTACTGTGTTTTTTCTGATGCCGGATTGGGAGCAGTCGAGGATGGTGTGCTCTTCGATGAATGTGGCAAGTCGGCTGTTGATGGCTTGCTCGATGACTTTCACTGGGAATGGGAGCAGGGAGATCAGTCTGTAGTTTTTGAGGTCGGTGGGGTCCGCCGAGGGTTTCTCCAGGAGGGGGTTGATTTCAATGTGTTTCCAGTCATCAGGGAATGAGGTGGTTGCCAGGGAGCGGTTGATGGTGTGGCAGAGCATGGGTGAGATGGTGTTGCAGCTCTGTTGAAAATGTGGTAGGGGCAGGGGTCCGTGGATTGACTTCATCATCTTCAGTATGTCTTCAGTGGTGAGGGCTGTCCAGTTGTCAATCGCTGGCTTCAGCATGTTGGGTGATTGGTGAGGATTCAATGTGTTGGTTGTCTTAGTTGAAGTTGTCCTAGATGCTCTTGATTTTGTGGTGGAAAAAGGTGCTGTGTTTGTCACAGAGATCTTGTGAGGGAGGGATGTCGGTGGACTCATGGGGGGGCTGGGCGAACTCCTTGATGATATTGAAGAGTTCTTTGCTGTTGTGTGCTTGAGTGGAGATTCTGTCTTCAATCGCTTTTTTCCTCGTTTTTCTGATGAGTTGTAGGTGGGCGTTGGTGGAGGCTCTGAAGTTGTTATGGACATCTGTGGATTTAGTGTTCCTCCAGGCCTTTTCAAGGTGGCGGCAAGTGCGTCTGGACTCTCAAAATTCGGTGGTGAACCATCTAACTTTCTTGGCATGGGTGTTGTTTTTCTTGAGGGGGGCTATGGTGTTGCCGCTGTCGGAGATCTATCTGTGCAGGGTTTGGGCTGCAGTGTTGGCGTCGTTGTTTTCTGCGATGGTTGGGGTGGAGTTGCTGAGTGATGAGGTTAGCTCAGCTGCTCATCAGTGATTTTGGTCCAGTTTCTCCGCGGGAGCAGGTGCTGGTGTCTATGGATGGTGGGTGTTCTGAAGGTGAAGTGGATGCATCGTTGGCCAGTCCATGGGAGTTCGGTGGTGTGGCTAAATGTGATGGAGTTTCCTGTTGTGAAGAGGGGGTTGAGGGTGCGTCCTGCTGAGTGTGTAGGTTTGGTCATGATCTGGTGGAGTCCAATGATGTGGAGGTTGTCCAGGAGGGATGTGGTGCTGGGGTCCAGTTGGAAATTGAGGTGGAAGTTGAGGTCTCCCAGTAGGGTGTAGTTGGTGGACGCGATGGCATGCGGGGAGATGATGTCCGTGATGGAGTTGGTGAAAAGTCTGTGGGGTCCAGGGGGTCAGTAGATGAGGGTTCCTTGGAGGGTGGAGGTAGGGCTGGCCTTTATCTTGAAGTGAAGGTGTTCCATCAGGTCTGTGGGCTCTTTGGGGAGTGTGCTCGCGCAGAGGGTGGATTTGTGGACAATGGCGATTCCTCCTCCCGTAAGGGTGGGGGGTTCCTTCCTGGAGATCTTGTATTCTCAGGGAATGGTGATGGCGATCTCCGGTCCTGAGGTGGTGTTGGTCCAGGTTTCAGTAAAGAATGCTACGTCTGGGGTAGTGCTGTTGAGGAGGTCTCAGATTTCGGTGGCATGTTTGTAGAGGGATCGGACGTTGAGGAGGATGCATTGCAGGGTCTTCGGTTCATTTGTGTGCTTGCAGGCGGATTGCGCTGGGTCAGGGGTCTTGGCGGAGCTCCAGGTGTGCCGGCAGCGGTGACAGCTGAAGGGTCCGTGGGTGTTGGCTGGTGATGCTTGCTTGCAGTTGTTATTGTGGCCTGGGATGAGAGTGTGGAGTGCTGCTGGGTTTTAGCATTGGCGGTGCAGAGATCCAGGGTTCCTGATGCTGGTTAGGGGTGGGCGGAATTTGCGTAATCGTGCTATGCAAATCTCGGTGAAACGTTAAAAAATCTCTGCGAACAAGCAGAAATTCCGCGAACATGCAAATTGCTTGTTCGCAATGCTTTTTTACTGTTCACAACCGCTGTTTGTGTGCTCGGGGAGAAATATCTTGCGAACAAGCAAAAATGTTGCGAAATTGCAGAACACAACATTTTGGGCAATTTCGCGTTCTCCGCGGAATGCGAAAATACCCAAATTACACAAATTCCGAGAACGGAACGGAATTTACCGCCCAGGCCTAGTGCTGGTTGCAGTCGATTCTCGGATGGGCGCAGACGGAATTGTGTTTGGCATCCCCGCGGCACGGCTGCTGTGCGACCTGCAGCAGACACCATAGGGGTCGAAGAGGGCTGGACAGCTGGGAGGTGGGAGCCAGGATGGGAGCTGGATTGGGACGGTCACACTGGTCATGCTGAGGGGGGGGAGGGGCCGCATGGGCAGCAGCAGCAGGGAAAAGCAGGCTGAAAAAGCCAAAGGTAAAAATGAAAAAAGAGAGAGAAAAGTGCAAATAAGCCAGCAAAAGTGCAAGAAAGAGTGGAGGAATGACACAGAGAAGACTGGAGAGTGAAAGGGGGAGATTGAGATGAGAGTAAAAAACGAGTGTAAAATGGAGGAAAGACACAGAAGGAGAGTGAAGGAGGGAGCTTGAAAGAGGGGAAAATGACAGAAAATGGAGGAAAGACCCAGAAGGAGAGTGAAGGGAGAGATAAAAGTGAGGGGAAAAAACGAGTGAAAAAGGTGAAAAAAAGGAGAGAAAAACCAGAGCAAGGGAATGGAGACAGAAGTCCACTGGACCTCCAGGGATGAGGCTCAGGTGAAACCTGCGGGTGGAGGAGGGCCTCAAACACCAACACTCAAGAGTATAGGGGCTCGGGGGAAGGCCTCACTTAGTGGTGGAGCTGCGAGTGAGGGAGAGCAATTTCACTAACAATGAGTCTGTGTCTTGCTTGCCTGTCTACGCAGCGGCCGCCATTAAGTAGGGATCGGTGAGGGCTGGACAGCTGGGAGGCGGGAGCTGGGTAGGGGGCTGGATTGGGCCGGTCGCAATGGTCGTGCTGGGGAGGGGCCGTGGGGCAGCAGCAACCTGGGGAAAACGGGCTGAAAAAGGCAAAAGGAAAAAGGCAAAAAGAGGGAGAAAAGTGCAAATAAGGCAGCAAAAGTGCAAGAAAGAGTGGAGGAAAGGCACAGAGGACACAGGAGAGTGACCATAGATACACAAAGTGTGGTAAGATTACTGAGTGCACATACAGTATGTTGACCTTATGCATATACTTATACAGAAGATAACATTGTGCCTGTGCATACCTGTACACATGCGTGTACACACAGACACATAGCTGACCCTGCACACGGACATATACCTGCTAATATACATGACACAAATTAACCTCATGTACACTTACGCATACACACACAGAGTGGCACTGTGTGCCTCTGTACAAATGTACAGTAAAGTAACCCTGTTCATGAACTTGCCCAGTGCAGTGAAACTAGTGAAGTATTTATTTGACATGCAAGTAGAATTTTTGATTAGAAAAGTCAGACCTACGGACATGTCAGCAGACAGACATGCAGGCAGTAGGGGAGTGTGCACACATTCCTTAAAATAACTGTGTTTGTACATAGCAAGGTGAGCCTCTGTACACACACTCACGCAGTAAGGCGATCCGGGCACATTGCAAAAAATAAAAAAAGGCGGTGTGGCTATGTGAGCACGCGGAAACAAAGCCCTGTGTTTGAAGAATTGATCAGACAGCGTGACTTTGATTCAGAGCTCTCAGGCTAGCATCAATGCTCTTATGCTCCCCGTCTGTGAGTTTCATTGCCCCATCTGATCTGTCCATCAGTCCCTATACCCTGCTAACAAACTACCAGTGACCTCACACAAGCATCTCTTAAATGGGAGGAGAATCACAGTAAGAGAGACACAAGGAAAGCAAACCGCAAAATAGATGGAAGGGAAGGAGAGAATACCATAACATCCCTTAAAGGGAAGCACATCAATACCAGCCCCCTAAAAGAGGAGAAGAAGCAGCCCTCCTTAAAGAGAAAGAGAGCTCCAACACAAGACTTATTTATGTTTTATTGTTTTAAATTATCCATTTTAAATGGAAGTATTACAGCACTATACATATAGGAGGTGATGCAAAGTTCCCTTAATTGAAAGAGGAGTAGATGTGGCACAATGACCAAAGCTGGTGACTGTAGAGCTAGGGAACCAGGTTTGAGTCTCGACATTGGCTCAACATCCTGTGATTCTGGGCAAATCACTTAGTTTCTCTGTGCCTAAAAATTATTTTTTTTAAATCTGCCCTTGTGTAACTGGGGATCATGTAAAACACTCCAATACCATATGGCTGAGTAGAGCAGAAGGCGGGGTTTGGGTGAAGCCACAGTGAATGAGAAGAGCGGACAGTGGTAAAGGAAAGAGACTGCAGAAGCATGCATTCTCTAAGAGAACATGTGGAAAATTAAAAAATAGTACCTGGGGTCAATGGAAGAGCACAGGTCACAGACAGCAGTACTTAGTTCATGCTCCACAGCATGAACGAGGGCTCCGAAGTTCAGGGGGAAGCCACAGGCCAGGAGGAGTCACTGACCAATAGGAGGACAAGAAACAAAAGTGATATGGGAGGCAACCAATGGTCAGTAGAGGTAAGTAATAGATGGTCTCCAAGCCCCTATTAAGTGCTGTGCAGGCGATACCTAAAAATGGTAAAACAGTGGAAATAGCAGCACACTTTCCCATTAAACTAGCTAAAAAGCAAAGGGGCAGATTTATGATGCCCTTGCGCCTCTTTGCGCCGCAATTGCGTCACTTTATTTGACGCAACGGTGGCGCAAACAATGCGCCCTATTTACAACGTGACGCATCTAGGAGATGCGTCACGTTGTAAAGCCCTGCGCCATAAGGAGGCGTTCCTGCGCAGGAACGCCTCCTGAAAGTGGCTGAGTGAAATCTATGAGATTTCACTCAGTCACTGTCAGGCCAATGCTGCGTCAAAACCCTGCGCCTGCTTGAAGCAGGCATAGGTCTTGACGCAGCATTGTGAAGATGGGGCACCCCCGAGCCTTGCTGGAGCTACGGCGCGCTTGCGACGCAACTCCAGCAATGCGCCACATTTCCGGCACAGATGCGTCACGCATCTGTGCCGTTTTTTCACCATCGTGCACCGCATTGGAAATGCGGCGCACCATTGGTGGCGTAGCTGTGGCGCCCTGTGGCGCACATTAACTGGTGCATCCCTGGGGATGCGCCAGTTAACATAAATCTGCCCCTAAATATCTATTTGAGCTACAATTATGAAAATTACACTTTTACAAAGTTGGCATTTGGCTGCCCCAAACAATTTTATGACTGAAGCCTCTCCCAGGTCACATAACTTGGTGTAATTAGCAGTTGGATTTTGTTTATACCTCCCTGTCAGCCACACAGTAAGGGATTAGGTCTGCTTGGGTGGGCAATCAGCTGGCGGGATAAGGTGTAAGTTGGCACAGCTCCGCTTCCAACTGAATAGGCTGTGCTCTGCCTTCCGCAGTCCTCTTCAGTGGTCCATTACTGAAGGGATATGCAACATCGAGGAACCCTCATCAGCTGCAGCCTCCTGCCTCATCCTACTGGAGATTTTCAACTTCCTAAAAAGTGAGTAAGGGTCTGGGAGCCGGCCTCCATGCCAGCACCATATCCAAAACTGCCAAAGCCAACTGCCCGCCATAATACGAGTTGTTTTGTAGCCTGGCAGGCAATTGGTGCAGCAGTCTCATGACAGTGCCTTTTTAAAAGGCACCAAAATGGGAGCACCACGGCCTTTGCCTGCATGGCATGGACTTTGCAGTCCATGCCATGTAGGCCCTGAGGGTTGCCCTTCTTCTTGGATCTCCAAGCACATGGGCAACCGGGCCCCTGTAGGACCCCCTTTCTTTCCCCACCACCACACTTTTCATGCTAGACTCACCACCATGAAAAGGCTGGTGGTTTATGTAAGTCATAATATGCTTGGCAGTGCCACACCGGGGAACTCATGATTCAGCCATTGGACCACAGGTGTGCTGGTTCCCAGCTGCCACCTCACCTCCACCGTGAGCACAGCAGTCCTATGGACCGCCGTACTCATAATCAGGCCCATCTTCACAGTAACTTTGAGTAGCTGCTCCCCAATGATAACGCTCGCACTTTGGTGAAAATTCTTCCAAGTCAAAACTTAAACGTGACTGGATCCAATCCACTTTTTGCATCCTACCTGCACTCTATCACTGTCGTCCATATCCTTTGACTTTGACAGGGTCTGTCATGACTAGATGTCTAGGGTTGGCGCTTAGACCATTTAGGTGCTAGATTTTTTTTAAAAAATTAAAAATTCATAGTTCTAGTTCTATTGATTTATTTTTTTGTCATTTTGGTGTCAAATAATGTAATAAAATGTATTCTGTTTTTCAAAATTTGTGTGGGATGGTTCTTGGGTTGTGCTTTCACTTTATTATTGTTTGTGTGCTGCATACATACTTTACACACTGCTTCTAAGTGAAGCCTGACTGCTTTTGTGCCAAGCTACCAGAGGGCTAAGCTCAGATTAACGTAATTCTTTTTGTGGTTCACCCAGATGGGGATTGTTGCTGTCGCTTTAATGGGGGGTCACCATCCCTTCAACCAAGAACCTAATATCTCACATGTATAGTTTCAAAACATAGGGAAGTGCTTTTACAAGAAAATGCTTTTCACTGTTTCATCTAAATAAGTATTTTAATTGTGAACATAACATTAAAAAATCACGAAGAGAATCTTCCTGTTGTTCTGTGTCAGGTGTGAGTAGCTCGTACATATATATTATTTTCCATTTCATTTGGTGCTTGTATTTTTTATATTTTCATTATGCAAGCAAAATTCCTTTTACTAAACATCCACAAATACTAGGACTCCCGATCTGCACCACCTGTCTTCTTGCAATAGAGTAACATGTCGAACAAACATTGTCAAACATTGTCAAAGTCAATAGATCTTTCATAGACGAGAACTATTGGCATTGCAAAGATTGTTTCTTGTACAACTTTGTTCTTATCAGTCACTTTGTAGCCAAAAAGACACAAAGATCAACAGAAATATATATATATATATATATATATATATATATATATATATATATATATATATATATATATATATATATATATATATATATATATATATATATATATTTATATTTATATAAATATATATATAAATCTAGAATTTAGAATCTAGATTTTGATATTGTTCAATTGTAGCAAAATATACATCTCTGTCTAATAGCACCAGACTAACCCCTCCTCCTCAAAAGCAGGGATGGCACCCCCGCCCAATAAGGGGCTTGGAGGGTCTTTGAGAAAGTGTTTCTGACCTGGTCTGGCATGATTCAAATGTAAAGCGCTTTCCTAGTTGTAGGGAGGAAATTTCAAGCACTTAGGTTGAAACCTGCAAAATTGCCTTGGCCACAGAAAAAAAAATAAAGTGGGTATCTGAACAGAAAAACTGCTTGAGAGTAAAGGGTGTTGGAGGGCAGATAGAGAGACAATAGCTTGCAAACTGCATTGGCATGCATTGTGGGAGGGAACACTTGTGAATTGTTTGTTTGTGTGATGGATCAGGAGGCTTACTGTGCAACATTATCCAGCTGCAGGTTGGACCGTCTTACGACAAGCACATGGGGAACTATTTGGGGGGAACAGCAATTGAGAGAGGACAAGTGACATGTACTACAGGTACCCGGCTTGGCTAGGGAAGAAAGTCGAAAAAGATAAAAGAACAACCAATCAAATAAAGGGCAGTTTACTAGTATGGACTCCAACTCATTTTAGTACTGCATTTCCACCTCATGTACAAGTAGTTCTTCTGGGAAATGTATTGCTCTCTTTCACTGTTACTGCTGCAGTGTGCAGTGGGAAATTTACATTTCTCGCGATGACTTGGGTACCACACAGGCCCTTGTTTAAAGCCTTCGGTCTTATGCTGCTCATCAGTGTGAGGTGGGTCCAGTACCCAAGAGTTCTGAGGTTGTGGCCAAGTATATGCATGCATGCGCAAATCAAGTAAACCCCTAGTACCGTAGTGGCAGCAAGCTGACGGTGTGCATGCATGCACACATTAAAATGGTTGTATGAACAGCAATAGAGTCCTGTGTACATGCATGAGTGCCAAGAGGACCAATTGTGGATATACAAATTGTTATTCTTCATGTGCCTGCACAGAGTGAGATAACAATGACTAATCACATACATAAAGTAGGAATTCCTTGTGTGCACACACATCCAGAGCAAAGTCACCCAGTGTACACACACCAGAGTTACCTGGTGTACTCACCCATAAATCAAATCAAATTCAAATCAGGTGTTGTTAAGCGTGACTACTCACCCGTAAGGGTCTCAAGGCGCTGGGAGGTGTGTGTGTGTGGGGAGGGGGGGGGGGGGTTCGCGAGTTCCAGTCGATCAAGAAGGGGGTCTGTCGAAGAGCCAAGTTTTGAGGTTTCTTGCGAAGATGGGGAGTGATGTTATCTGTCTGACGTAGAGCAGAAGGCTGTTCCAGTCTCTGGCCGCACGGTAGGAGAAGGAGCGGCCTTCCGATCTGGTCTTTCTGGTGCGGGGGACCACTCCGTAGGAGAGCTGGGCTGATCGTAGGGTCCTTTGTGGTGCGTGGCATTTGAGTTGGTTGTTCAGGTATGCTGGTCCAGTGTTGTGGAGGGCCTTGTGAGCATGGGTTAGCATCTTGAAGGTGACTCTAGCTTTGTTGGGGAGCCAGTGGAGTGTGCGCAGGTGCTGGGAGATGTGGCAGTGTCTTGGAAGGTTGAGAATCAGTCTTGCAGCAGCATTTTGGATGTTCTGTAGCTTGCAGGTGAGGTTTTTGTTTGTACTGGCATGGAGTGCGCTGCCGTAGTCGAGCCTGCTGGTGACCAGGGCATGAGTGACGATGTTTCCGTGTTCAAGGGGGATCCATTTGAAGGTCTTATGTAGGAGGCGAAGGGTGTGGAAGCAGGAGGATGAGACGGAGTTGATCGGGCGTTCCATTTTGATCTCTGAGTCCTGGATGATTGCCAGGTTGCGTGCGTGGTCCGTGGGGGTGGGTGGGCTTCCGAGGAGGGGGGGCCACCAGGTATCATTCCAGGCATCTGGGTTTGGGCCCATGATGAGTACTTCCGTTTTGTTGGTGTTTAGTTGTAGGGAGTTGTTTTTCATCCATTTGGCAATGGCTTCTATGCCTTCTCGAAAGTTGTGTCTGGCGGTGTTGTGTTTGTTGGATGAGGAGAGGATGAGTTGGGTGTCATCTGCATATGACACAATGTTGAGTCCGTATGTTCTGACGATGGGGGCAAGCGGACCCAGGTAGATGTTGAAGAGCGTAGGGCTGAGGGATGATCCCTGGAGGACTTGGCAGGTAGTAGGTGTAGGGTCCGAGAGGAAAGGGGGGAGTCTGATTCGCTGCGTTCTGCTGGAGAGGAAGGAGCGGATCCAGTCGAGGGCCTTGTCTTGGTTCCCTTCGTCATGCAGTCTGCATACTAGGGTGCAGTGAGAAACTGTGTTGAACGCTGCTGAGAGGTCGAAGAGGATGAGGTCTGCAGTTTCTTCTTTGTCCAGTATGGTACGGATGTCGTGTGTTGTGTCGAGGAGGGCAGTTTCCGTACTGTGTTTTTTCTGATGCCGGATTGGGAGCAGTCGAGGATGGTGTGCTCTTCGATGAATGTGGCAAGTCGGCTGTTGATGGCTTGCTCGATGACTTTCACTGGGAATGGGAGCAGGGAGATCAGTCTGTAGTTTTTGAGGTCGGTGGGGTCCGCCGAGGGTTTCTCCAGGAGGGGGTTGATTTCAATGTGTTTCCAGTCATCAGGGAATGAGGTGGTTGCCAGGGAGCGGTTGATGGTGTGGCAGAGCATGGGTGAGATGGTGTTGCAGCTCTGTTGAAAATGTGGTAGGGGCAGGGGTCCGTGGATTGACTTCATCATCTTCAGTATGTCTTCAGTGGTGAGGGCTGTCCAGTTGTCAATCGCTGGCTTCAGCATGTTGGGTGATTGGTGAGGATTCAATGTGTTGGTTGTCTTAGTTGAAGTTGTCCTAGATGCTCTTGATTTTGTGGTGGAAAAAGGTGCTGTGTTTGTCACAGAGATCTTGTGAGGGAGGGATGTCGGTGGACTCATGGGGGGGCTGGGCGAACTCCTTGATGATATTGAAGAGTTCTTTGCTGTTGTGTGCTTGAGGGTGCGTCCTGCTGAGTGTGTAGGTTTGGTCATGATCTGGTGGAGTCCAATGATGTGGAGGTTGTCCAGGAGGGATGTGGTGCTGGGGTCCAGTTGGAAATTGAGGTGGAAGTTGAGGTCTCCCAGTAGGGTGTAGTTGGTGGACGCGATGGCATGCGGGGAGATGATGTCCGTGATGGAGTTGGTGAAAAGTCTGTGGGGTCCAGGGGGTCAGTAGATGAGGGTTCCTTGGAGGGTGGAGGTAGGGCTGGCCTTTATCTTGAAGTGAAGGTGTTCCATCAGGTCTGTGGGCTCTTTGGGGAGTGTGCTCGCGCAGAGGGTGGATTTGTGGACAATGGCGATTCCTCCTCCCGTAAGGGTGGGGGGTTCCTTCCTGGAGATCTTGTATTCTCAGGGAATGGTGATGGCGATCTCCGGTCCTGAGGTGGTGTTGGTCCAGGTTTCAGTAAAGAATGCTACGTCTGGGGTAGTGCTGTTGAGGAGGTCTCAGATTTCGGTGGCATGTTTGTAGAGGGATCGGACGTTGAGGAGGATGCATTGCAGGGTCTTCGGTTCATTTGTGTGCTTGCAGGCGGATTGCGCTGGGTCAGGGGTCTTGGCGGAGCTCCAGGTGTGCCGGCAGCGGTGACAGCTGAAGGGTCCGTGGGTGTTGGCTGGTGATGCTTGCTTGCAGTTGTTATTGTGGCCTGGGATGAGAGTGTGGAGTGCTGCTGGGTTTTAGCATTGGCGGTGCAGAGATCCAGGGTTCCTGATGCTGGTTAGGGGTGGGCGGAATTTGCGTAATCGTGCTATGCAAATCTCGGTGAAACGTTAAAAAATCTCTGCGAACAAGCAGAAATTCCGCGAACATGCAAATTGCTTGTTCGCAATGCTTTTTTACTGTTCACAACCGCTGTTTGTGTGCTCGGGGAGAAATATCTTGCGAACAAGCAAAAATGTTGCGAAATTGCAGAACACAACATTTTGGGCAATTTCGCGTTCTCCGCGGAATGCGAAAATACCCAAATTACACAAATTCCGAGAACGGAACGGAATTTACCGCCCAGGCCTAGTGCTGGTTGCAGTCGATTCTCGGATGGGCGCAGACGGAATTGTGTTTGGCATCCCCGCGGCACGGCTGCTGTGCGACCTGCAGCAGACACCATAGGGGTCGAAGAGGGCTGGACAGCTGGGAGGTGGGAGCCAGGATGGGAGCTGGATTGGGACGGTCACACTGGTCATGCTGAGGGGGGGGAGGGGCCGCATGGGCAGCAGCAGCAGGGAAAAGCAGGCTGAAAAAGCCAAAGGTAAAAATGAAAAAAGAGAGAGAAAAGTGCAAATAAGCCAGCAAAAGTGCAAGAAAGAGTGGAGGAATGACACAGAGAAGACTGGAGAGTGAAAGGGGGAGATTGAGATGAGAGTAAAAAACGAGTGTAAAATGGAGGAAAGACACAGAAGGAGAGTGAAGGAGGGAGCTTGAAAGAGGGGAAAATGACAGAAAATGGAGGAAAGACCCAGAAGGAGAGTGAAGGGAGAGATAAAAGTGAGGGGAAAAAACGAGTGAAAAAGGTGAAAAAAAGGAGAGAAAAACCAGAGCAAGGGAATGGAGACAGAAGTCCACTGGACCTCCAGGGATGAGGCTCAGGTGAAACCTGCGGGTGGAGGAGGGCCTCAAACACCAACACTCAAGAGTATAGGGGCTCGGGGGAAGGCCTCACTTAGTGGTGGAGCTGCGAGTGAGGGAGAGCAATTTCACTAACAATGAGTCTGTGTCTTGCTTGCCTGTCTACGCAGCGGCCGCCATTAAGTAGGGATCGGTGAGGGCTGGACAGCTGGGAGGCGGGAGCTGGGTAGGGGGCTGGATTGGGCCGGTCGCAATGGTCGTGCTGGGGAGGGGCCGCGGGGCAGCAGCAACCTGGGGAAAACGGGCTGAAAAAGGCAAAAGGAAAAAGGCAAAAAGAGGGAGAAAAGTGCAAATAAGGCAGCAAAAGTGCAAGAAAGAGTGGAGGAAAGGCACAGAGGACACAGGAGAGTGACCATAGATACACAAAGTGTGGTAAGATTACTGAGTGCACATACAGTATGTTGACCTTATGCATATACTTATACAGAAGATAACATTGTGCCTGTGCATACCTGTACACATGCGTGTACACACAGACACATAGCTGACCCTGCACACGGACATATACCTGCTAATATACATGACACAAATTAACCTCATGTACACTTACGCATACACACACAGAGTGGCACTGTGTGCCTCTGTACAAATGTACAGTAAAGTAACCCTGTTCATGAACTTGCCCAGTGCAGTGAAACTAGTGAAGTATTTATTTGACATGCAAGTAGAATTTTTGATTAGAAAAGTCAGACCTACGGACATGTCAGCAGACAGACATGCAGGCAGTAGGGGAGTGTGCACACATTCCTTAAAATAACTGTGTTTGTACATAGCAAGGTGAGCCTCTGTACACACACTCACGCAGTAAGGCGATCCGGGCACATTGCAAAAAATAAAAAAAGGCGGTGTGGCTATGTGAGCACGCGGAAACAAAGCCCTGTGTTTGAAGAATTGATCAGACAGCGTGACTTTGATTCAGAGCTCTCAGGCTAGCATCAATGCTCTTATGCTCCCCGTCTGTGAGTTTCATTGCCCCATCTGATCTGTCCATCAGTCCCTATACCCTGCTAACAAACTACCAGTGACCTCACACAAGCATCTCTTAAATGGGAGGAGAATCACAGTAAGAGAGACACAAGGAAAGCAAACCGCAAAATAGATGGAAGGGAAGGAGAGAATACCATAACATCCCTTAAAGGGAAGCACATCAATACCAGCCCCCTAAAAGAGGAGAAGAAGCAGCCCTCCTTAAAGAGAAAGAGAGCTCCAACACAAGACTTATTTATGTTTTATTGTTTTAAATTATCCATTTTAAATGGAAGTATTACAGCACTATACATATAGGAGGTGATGCAAAGTTCCCTTAATTGAAAGAGGAGTAGATGTGGCACAATGACCAAAGCTGGTGACTGTAGAGCTAGGGAACCAGGTTTGAGTCTCGACATTGGCTCAACATCCTGTGATTCTGGGCAAATCACTTAGTTTCTCTGTGCCTAAAAATTATTTTTTTTAAATCTGCCCTTGTGTAACTGGGGATCATGTAAAACACTCCAATACCATATGGCTGAGTAGAGCAGAAGGCGGGGTTTGGGTGAAGCCACAGTGAATGAGAAGAGCGGACAGTGGTAAAGGAAAGAGACTGCAGAAGCATGCATTCTCTAAGAGAACATGTGGAAAATTAAAAAATAGTACCTGGGGTCAATGGAAGAGCACAGGTCACAGACAGCAGTACTTAGTTCATGCTCCACAGCATGAACGAGGGCTCCGAAGTTCAGGGGGAAGCCACAGGCCAGGAGGAGTCACTGACCAATAGGAGGACAAGAAACAAAAGTGATATGGGAGGCAACCAATGGTCAGTAGAGGTAAGTAATAGATGGTCTCCAAGCCCCTATTAAGTGCTGTGCAGGCGATACCTAAAAATGGTAAAACAGTGGAAATAGCAGCACACTTTCCCATTAAACTAGCTAAAAAGCAAAGGGGCAGATTTATGATGCCCTTGCGCCTCTTTGCGCCGCAATTGCGTCACTTTATTTGACGCAACGGTGGCGCAAACAATGCGCCCTATTTACAACGTGACGCATCTAGGAGATGCGTCACGTTGTAAAGCCCTGCGCCATAAGGAGGCGTTCCTGCGCAGGAACGCCTCCTGAAAGTGGCTGAGTGAAATCTATGAGATTTCACTCAGTCACTGTCAGGCCAATGCTGCGTCAAAACCCTGCGCCTGCTTGAAGCAGGCATAGGTCTTGACGCAGCATTGTGAAGATGGGGCACCCCCGAGCCTTGCTGGAGCTACGGCGCGCTTGCGACGCAACTCCAGCAATGCGCCACATTTCCGGCACAGATGCGTCACGCATCTGTGCCGTTTTTTCACCATCGTGCACCGCATTGGAAATGCGGCGCACCATTGGTGGCGTAGCTGTGGCGCCCTGTGGCGCACATTAACTGGTGCATCCCTGGGGATGCGCCAGTTAACATAAATCTGCCCCTAAATATCTATTTGAGCTACAATTATGAAAATTACACTTTTACAAAGTTGGCATTTGGCTGCCCCAAACAATTTTATGACTGAAGCCTCTCCCAGGTCACATAACTTGGTGTAATTAGCAGTTGGATTTTGTTTATACCTCCCTGTCAGCCACACAGTAAGGGATTAGGTCTGCTTGGGTGGGCAATCAGCTGGCGGGATAAGGTGTAAGTTGGCACAGCTCCGCTTCCAACTGAATAGGCTGTGCTCTGCCTTCCGCAGTCCTCTTCAGTGGTCCATTACTGAAGGGATATGCAACATCGAGGAACCCTCATCAGCTGCAGCCTCCTGCCTCATCCTACTGGAGATTTTCAACTTCCTAAAAAGTGAGTAAGGGTCTGGGAGCCGGCCTCCATGCCAGCACCATATCCAAAACTGCCAAAGCCAACTGCCCGCCATAATACGAGTTGTTTTGTAGCCTGGCAGGCAATTGGTGCAGCAGTCTCATGACAGTGCCTTTTTAAAAGGCACCAAAATGGGAGCACCACGGCCTTTGCCTGCATGGCATGGACTTTGCAGTCCATGCCATGTAGGCCCTGAGGGTTGCCCTTCTTCTTGGATCTCCAAGCACATGGGCAACCGGGCCCCTGTAGGACCCCCTTTCTTTCCCCACCACCACACTTTTCATGCTAGACTCACCACCATGAAAAGGCTGGTGGTTTATGTAAGTCATAATATGCTTGGCAGTGCCACACCGGGGAACTCATGATTCAGCCATTGGACCACAGGTGTGCTGGTTCCCAGCTGCCACCTCACCTCCACCGTGAGCACAGCAGTCCTATGGACCGCCGTACTCATAATCAGGCCCATCTTCACAGTAACTTTGAGTAGCTGCTCCCCAATGATAACGCTCGCACTTTGGTGAAAATTCTTCCAAGTCAAAACTTAAACGTGACTGGATCCAATCCACTTTTTGCATCCTACCTGCACTCTATCACTGTCGTCCATATCCTTTGACTTTGACAGGGTCTGTCATGACTAGATGTCTAGGGTTGGCGCTTAGACCATTTAGGTGCTAGATTTTTTTTAAAAAATTAAAAATTCATAGTTCTAGTTCTATTGATTTATTTTTTTGTCATTTTGGTGTCAAATAATGTAATAAAATGTATTCTGTTTTTCAAAATTTGTGTGGGATGGTTCTTGGGTTGTGCTTTCACTTTATTATTGTTTGTGTGCTGCATACATACTTTACACACTGCTTCTAAGTGAAGCCTGACTGCTTTTGTGCCAAGCTACCAGAGGGCTAAGCTCAGATTAACGTAATTCTTTTTGTGGTTCACCCAGATGGGGATTGTTGCTGTCGCTTTAATGGGGGGTCACCATCCCTTCAACCAAGAACCTAATATCTCACATGTATAGTTTCAAAACATAGGGAAGTGCTTTTACAAGAAAATGCTTTTCACTGTTTCATCTAAATAAGTATTTTAATTGTGAACATAACATTAAAAAATCACGAAGAGAATCTTCCTGTTGTTCTGTGTCAGGTGTGAGTAGCTCGTACATATATATTATTTTCCATTTCATTTGGTGCTTGTATTTTTTATATTTTCATTATGCAAGCAAAATTCCTTTTACTAAACATCCACAAATACTAGGACTCCCGATCTGCACCACCTGTCTTCTTGCAATAGAGTAATCATGGAAGTGTCACATATGAGATATGCAAAACGTCATCCAAAGGCTCATTGAAAACAGAAAAATATACATATGTATACAGAACTCTTCGCAGCATTAAAGAAGCAGTTACATTAACATCATCTGAGAATGATGTGGCTAGAGCCTGTTGCCAATGGAATCCAGTGTGCCTTAGTTGAGCTCCATCAGGTTGCCTTATGTGTCCTGTTAAGCTATGGTAATACTGAGACTTGATGTCCACAGGAGCCAAAGTCTATTGCCAAGAAGCTGGCTCTATTGACATGGACCGGAGCACATGAAGACCTGGATCCAGAGACAAGAGCATTGTTGGAGAGGAAGGTCGGACACTCATGATGGTGGGTGCAATCCTGGTATCGTGAACATTCAAAGCAATATGTTACGGTGTAATGGACTATTGTCCAAATTCCACCATTTACCTTCCTTTCTGTTGTATTGAGAGCAACAGAGAGCACTGGAGGTAACACAAGACAGTATATGAGACTGCCCAGTGGCCTGCCCATGAAGATTGAAGCCTGCCACTTACATATCGAAGACACTGATAGCGCAGTGCATGAAAATGTAAAACCGTGCATGAAATGCAAATTTTAAAGCGGAAAAAGCAATTAGGCCTTCACCAGGGGCAGGAAGAAGAGAGAAGAGGAGAGTGGAGAACTATTGTGGGTAAACTAGGCAACATACTGTTTAGCCATAAAACCATACATCCAGTCATTCCAGTCCCTCCTATACATTCATGCTGAATGGGGTGGGGCTGGGCAGCTGTTGAAATGTGCACCCTGGTTCCCAGAGGGTAGACCAATGAAAACATTGCAGAGAGCGAAAGGTGCACTCTAGATTAATCTGTGGCTCTAGCCTATTGTGAAAGAGAGTGTTGCACATCAGCACTGTATCAGAGGAGGTAACTGCCTTTGAGGTGGCCGCATATGAGCTGAAGGTTAGAAGTATATTTTACAAAACAAGGGAACCCAAGGTGCAATCGCTAGGGACCTTTGGGTAGTACTTTTTAACAGAGACAGTGGTCCCTAAACAAACAAAATTAATTCAATGAATATAGACTAGATAGTTCTATATTAACGTTCAGCCGGACCGTTTTATTTAATTAGATAATTGATTGTATCAAAATCTTAAAAATGTAAGTGGGACACTAGCCGGTGCCCGACTAAACACACTCCACAAGAAGAAACATACAACATAAATTGTAGGCAAAACAAGAGGTAGTCTGATTGGCATAAATTATACACAGACTAATCATAAACTACACATATGCACATATAAAGTCTCAATGCATTAGTGACTTACATTTTTAAGATTTTGATACAATCAATTATCTAATTAAATAAAACGGTCCGGCTGGACATTAATATAGAACTATCTAGTCTATATTCATTGAATCAATTTTGTTTGTTTAGGGACCACTGTCTCTGTTAAGAAGGTTAGAAGTGGCACTTTTGGTAGTTTTAAATAAATAAATAAAGAGCATGATCAACATTCAGATTAAGGGGTGCCAGTAGTTCGTACATCCACTTCTCATGCCCTTGGTCAGTGTAGTAGTCACAGAGCACATGGTCAACTATACCAGTCCATTACCCATACTCAGAGTGGTGGGGAAATTGACATTACAGCCAGAAACAATCCCAGTCACGATGGGACATGCCAAAGCAACCAAGGAACAAACACAATATAATGCGATATCGCAGTCCCTCAGTGGTGAAGACCAAAATGCATCTAATGTGCTAAAAAGCAATATTCCTGAATCGGCCCTTAATAATCTCATGGATAAATTCAATTGAATACTAATTACTATACAAGACACCATTTATGTGTTGGAACACAAAAAGATTCCATAGCAATGACATTGGGCCTCTAGAGAGCTGGCCAATCGAATCTCATGTGACGAGTGCTAGAAATGGGATTCGTGCAGGCAGCGGCAGGGCTATAGAGCAAGATCTGCAAAAGGAAACAGTAGAACTCCTTGAATCAGTCAGGTACTTAGAATTTAGAGTAGAAGACTCCAAGGGGTTCTTGAGGAGAAACAAAGTGCACATTGTTTGTCTGTCGTAGAAAGATGAGGACACAAATAGGGGCCACATGGCCTGTCTATGTTCTTCACAGTAGCGAAAGCTCACAGAATCCCAGCCACACATTTTCCACCCCTAGTGAGGTCTCAATCAGTGATCACCCAATTATTAAGTTAAATAGACCTTGCCACCTTTTGTGGTATTCAAGACAATAAGGGCCATAGCAAGCAGAGAACAACAAGGTATTCATCTCCCTTGACTAAAAAGCAGCTGTGCAGTCCAGATGAAGCTCCTTTCTTGAGATGAAGATTAGATTAGATTAGATTAGAAAAATAGCTTGTAAAGTGCCTGGTTACTCCAATGGAGTGTCCCTGTGCTAGGAATTCTTCCTCTCAGTAGAGGGAAGGGGAAACTAAGGAAGATGTGATCTAGGTACATGCTCA
Source organism: Lissotriton vulgaris (assembly GCF_964263255.1). Classification (NCBI taxonomy): domain Eukaryota; kingdom Metazoa; phylum Chordata; class Amphibia; order Caudata; family Salamandridae; genus Lissotriton; species Lissotriton vulgaris. Next base: position 397,943,828 of record NC_141700.1, read on the forward strand.
GTTTCCCATCCAAATTGAGGATACTAGCTGGATGCACAACACACTTCTTCTCATAACCCAATGTGGTTTGTGAGTCGCTAAAACAGCAGATATCAGCAGGATATTCAGAAGAATAGCAAATTCAGTGACAACTGTCTATGAGTAAAAGTAGGCAAGACTGCAAAGGAATTCATGGACAGGCAATAACTGAAAAGAATGACAGTGGTGATGACAAAGAAAGAGACTCCAGAGAGGAAAAAAGCTGCTGTATGTAACACTGAAAAACATAGACAATATAATTGCCTATTTAAACTGATGAGGCACTTAAAATAACTCACTGGGCATCTGCCAACTGAGGATGCCTTGACTGGATTCTGCATAAGTGAAAGAAAATGTTAACCTGAAATGCCTCTTCTCCTGCAGGTTGTGCTACAACCTTTGGAATCTCTCCCCCCAAATTTCGATGCCTCCAGCAGAGGCTTATCATGCTGAAACAGAAGTCATTCAATGTAGACACATTCGAGGGTGCAATTAAAAGAGTAGCTGGATTCTGAGATCCAAGTATGTGCATCTCCCTCCTTAAGTACTGTTTATCCATAGGATGGAAAGTACTAATTTCATTCTTCTACTTTTATTCTTATTGTTTGTTGGTGTTTGCTGTAAGTAACTTTGTTTGGCTGTCACCTATGGTGGTTGTTTATGAGGAAGTTTTGAGGGGAAGCATTTACTGGTCCTATTGTTAAATTAGACCAGTTGATGTGCCTGCGATGCCATGTTTTAGTTAGCATTCGCTACACCATTTCCTTTGCAGGCACCATTTTAGGCTGTTCAAATCTAATCCTGTCCTTTTCTGAGAAATGCCCTTTCCTAAGTTTTGTTTCTGTAGTTCTAAGTTTTGTTTTAGTAATGAGTAACTGTTCATGCCAGCGCATAGCTTTCCCACTAGGTAAAGGCCCTCTCCCACTTGTCTGGTAGTGGAGTTTGGTCGCGGCCCAGGGTGAAACGACTTTGGACCGTGCTAGGTTGTGCAAGATACAAGTACAGAAACCTTTTTTTGTATTTCACTTTCCAGCTATATCTACTTGTAAAATTCCACTGTGGATGTGTCTTTGCCCAAATATGAAATGTACATAATGTATCCCTATGCTGGCTGTTTTTTAGTTCCCTCTGTAGCACTACAGAGACTGTGCAGAAGGGGCTCCGCTCTGAGTGTATATGAATAAACAGTTATTGGTCTATATTCTCCACTGTCTGACTGGCTCTTCATTTGGTACGGAAGGCTGAGTGGTGGTCATCAGTGACCCAGGTGGCCCCAAGCAGGTCACTCCCTTCACTATACGATGAGACAGTGTTGGATTTTTTAGACTAATTAGCCATGGGTGAAGTCCAGGTATCAGTGAGAAGATCTGGCAATTGGACAGGGAGACCACAACTGGACAACATTTTGCATGCCTGACACATACCTCAACCATCTCATGATACTCGCTTCTCACATGGATTCTCACATGAAATCTAAGAGGGCCAGGTAACTCTTCAAAGCCTCATACAATATACACATACCTTCACAGACATAAGATAGATTTTGCCTTACTCCAAAAGCAAAACAGAGACTCAATATATTCTACCTAATGCAACATTTACATCCTTTGAATGCATGAAAGTAGCTATTTCCACCATCCCATCTCTGTTCTGCGGTGAAATCATATGAATGACCTCTGCTGCCTCATGAGTGTCTTTAAAAGGCAGAGGTAGTGTGATGCCTGTCATAAAATGGGACCACTCCTGGTTAGTGCCTGCAAACTGGTCTTGGAGCATATGTGCAGACAATGTGGCTTCCTGCCATAGCTACTTTGAATACTCTTTTGCCGTTGGACTACATGAATTCTTCCCTACTGCCCTTTAGGTTGTGCCTTAGATTTCCCCAGTTTGCAAGTTAGCGTGCATGTGGTACTCGGAAATCTGCAGGTAAAACAATGCTCCGGACTCAAAGATTCGCTAGCCATTGGGTCCTCCAAGTGATAGCCCAAATCCAGAAGGTCTAGCGCATAATGGGCTTTGTAGTCCTGCATTCCACAAAGTTTCAATCAGCTACCATGTTCCCTGGAACCATCAGATGTCAAATAAATCATCTTCTACTTTTACCACTGCAGAGTCTTGTTGATTGCTAGTCTGGCAACCGATCCCTTAAGTTGATGCTGCACCAAGAGGACATTCCAGAACCCCTGCAACAGACAATAGCAATGACCCCACTCTTGTGTTTTTGCATCTTCTTTCCCACAGCACAGTGTAGGTGGCAAAAGCAGCTTTCCGGTGGCTGGCATTCAGCACCAAGGATAGCCAGGACAACTCTGTACCCGGGCTCCATGGGCCAGGTAAAATGGAACTGACTGTCGTGGCCTGGTCCAGGGATCCGCAACACCTTTACTCTGCAAGGGTACAACTCAACTCGTCCTCTAAGTGACAGATTGCCAATAGTAGTAGAAATATTTTATTGCATTGATTTTCTATTTTTTCAAAAATGTATAACTCTAGTTATATGTAAGCTATTCCATTTATTTTGGTGTCTACATTAAGATAAAAATATACTTTATGTTTATGAATTGGTGTCAGATTTCTCTTGAGTCATGTCATTTACTTATTGTCCATGTTGGTACTCTGAAATGCTTAACACAATTTCCTCCAGCAAAACTTGTGTGCTCTTTGTCACTCTACCAGAACAGAGCTAAGCATCTATTACTGTGAATCCAAGGACCATCTTGAGGGTATTGTGATAATATTACATGGTGAGCCTAACCAGCTTCACCACATAATATTGCTTTCCTACAAGAGTTCTGCCTAATTCTCAGGAATTGGCTGTATGGCAGTGAGTTCCTCAGGGAGCATAGGTGTTAATTGTATTCTGGTATGCCAGGAGGGGGTTTCTTTCTGTCAATTTATGAAATAGAGTGGTATTTAAATGGGCGTTCTCTATTGTTATGCTTAACTCAAGAGATTTCACTGCTATGACTCTACATGCTAAATTTAAGACCATTACAATTTTGGTTAAGTCAACTCTCAAACTGGGTATGGAGGGAGTTTGACCTTTGCCAAATATGGACTATTTAGTCTATATTTATTTTCCAAAATAAAATATTGTTTCTAATAGGATACTACAGTGCCAAAATGATGGTGGATTCAGGATTATCCATGTGCAGAAAAACAAAGTTGGGAGTGAGTACTATTCCCATTGAAGTACCTTTGATCTGGAGAAAAAAGTCTTTGTCAAACTGAAAATCATTCTGTGTAAGTGCAAAGTTAAGTAAGGAAATAATAAAAAGGGTTGTACTTGATGTTGTCTTGCCCTTGTGTTAGAGAGGTTTAAATGTACACTGACACCATTAGCTTGCAATATGTTGGTTTACGGCAATTCAATATCTAGTGTAAACAGCGGAGTGTCACAGGGATTGAAAGGGATGTTTTTTTAATCAAATTCATGAAGTGATTACAGTCTCTTGTACGTTAATTACTAAGCATGTGATTTTCACAGTAAGCCCTAAGACTGAGAAAAATCAAACTCTTTAATAATATATTACTATTAAGGAATAGATTCATGTATTTGTTTAAGGTAACAATGGATAAGAAATATATTCTTTATTAATACACTGTTTTTAACTTAAAAATCCTGAGAAATGTCTTGTCAGTGATTTATTGATGAAAAACACATTTAACCCCTTGTTGGCATAATTCATTCATTGACTACCGCACATTTCTTCACATCAGTTTGCGTACTTCATGAGTCAAATATTGAATACAATGCACTTAGTTATCCCTTCCCACAATTTTACTCAATATTTCACAAGTCCATGAGTCTCAATATTTCAAGTTTGACTACCACTTTTAAAACGAAACAAAAGTTAACATTTCTGAAACTTCTGTAACTGTTTTTTAGTGACTGACCCTGTTTGTTGGTCAGCTTTGCTCACACTCTACTCTAGTTCAAAATACCTAGTTTCTAACTTTTACATGGACCAAGAAACCTATCCGTTGGTTTATTTTGGCATCTTTGCATTATTTAAAAGGCCTCCTCCTGACTGTCTCAAGTCCTTGTTGTTTAGTATTAAGCACATACATAGCCACATCTGTAACTCACCAATCCGGAGTGTCTCAAGAATCTATAATAAAAAAATTAAAAACTAAAAATCGGTCTATATATCTTATATTCTATCCATGTTTGTCACTTTGATCCTATGTTCATACTTGTACATTCGTCTGTTTATCTGGTACCTAGTATTCCATGTCATCTTTAATGGAATACAGGAAGCAGGGGTGATTACATTTCTTTTTTCTTCTTTCTTTATTTGATTTTAAACCAGGATGATATACAAAAATAGCCCCCAACCCCACCGAACAGACATTTTCCATTGAGACAGCAAAAGTAAACAATTCTTAATTAAAGAGAAACAAAAAAAGACAAAAAGAGAAATAACAGGTATCTTTTACCGCAGACAACCCCACCTATATCAGCAAGTCTGAGTATACTCCCAAAACCCAATGATGTTTTGTAATTCCCAGTTGCTAAAAGGAAGCCAGGTTCTAGACATTTTTTTCCGAACCTTCTTGTTTCCTCCGGGAATAAATAGCCCTTTCAAAGTGATAAATCGAAATTAGGCATGCAAACCATTGATGGAATGCAGGGGGGAAGGGTTGAGCCAGGCAGTAGTCAGACAGATCCGATAGACAGCCATAGCTAAAAACATGAACGGTTCAATATTGGATAGTGCTAGTTCATCATGGAGCCCTAAAAGGATCCACCTAGGAAACAGAGTAATGTCTATCCCTAGCTTATTAACAAGAAAATAATTACTCCAGGATTTGAGACCATCTAATGCTGTACATGTTGCCAACTGATGCGCAAGATCCACACCATACTCCCTGCATCTGGGGAAGCTCGTCCCGGAGGTGCTCCCCCATCTGACTATGTTCCCAGGAGTAAAATAAAGATTAAAGCAAGTCTTAAAATGTTGGGCCTGTAGACTAGCAGAAATTAGAAACATCTGGGCACCCGCCATTGACCTTGCCAGGTCACTGGGTTGGGCGTTGATCTTATCCACCCAGTTCTGCGAATGTTTGGCCATATCATCCTGCATTGTGTGTTGTGCTCCTATCTGAGTTTCATCATCCAAAATCAATTTGACAATCTCTCCCTTATTAAAGCTCACCAACCCACCACCTTTCTTCCACAAAAAATCCCTGATTTGCAGATAATTGAAAAAGTCACTATGGAGAAGCTTAAATTCTTGACACAGCATCTCAAAAGTCTTAAAGGAATTGAAAGAAAAACATCTCCAAGAGTACAAAGTCCATGTAAGACCCATCTACTCATATAGGCTTCATGAAAGATATCAGGCAACGGCAAATTATCCAGTATTGGGGTATAATAATTAAATCTTCCCAGACCACATTTTTTGCTAATTTCACCCCAAATACGAAAGACCACAATGAGAACTTTGAAGCAGACTTTTTTTATAAGAAAACTTGGTTTGCTGGAAAAGACAGTCTATAAGAAGCTTATATGTGGAGGGAGTCGTATCATCTTGTCCAGGAGGAACACCCACTTTTCCTAGGAGGGCAGCCAGTTGCTGCAGTCCAACAGCCCAATAGTACAATTTGAGGTTATGAACTGCTAATCCTCCATGATCTTTAGGTAATATCATAAATCTGAGCGCACACTGGGGATTCGCATATGCCCAAAGGAACCTAGTCAGCAACCCATCAAGGATTTGGAACCAGTTATTACCAATCTCCAGTGGGATGGCCCAAAGGAGATATAGGATTTTGGGAAGACAGATCATTTTGTAGGTTACTCCTTCCAATCAGGGACAGCCTCAGATTGTTCCATCTTCAGAAGTCCAGTTTGGCCTTCTGAAATAAAGGGGTATGGTTGGCCTTCACAATCTTTCCGACATCAGAGCTAATAATTACTCTGAGATAGGTTGCCTCTTTAATAACCCGTTCATCCAGAAGAAGTTCCTCTTTATTGAAAACTAGCAGCCCGTCCCGACCTTGTCCGGGAGCGACAGGCTTCCCCGACCCCCGCCCGCCCGAGATTGTCCAGCAGCCCGGGCCCCCGCCCGACCCGTCCCCCACCTGCCCCGACGCCCGCCTGCCCCGACCCCCGCCTGCCCCGACATGGGTCTCCTTACCTCAGCCGCCGCTCCTCCCGCCTGTCCGCTGCTGATATACTGCTTTAAATATGTCTGTTCTTCTTTGCAGAGGTGTACAGCTGACCAATCCGTTCTACAGAGTGTACATTGGCTGGGAAAGCTTACATCATAGCTAATCTTTTTGGCCTAGAGGTGTGTTAATGATTACTGTTTCACCATAAAAACACAGGATCATTCTCTTTTCTCCTGCAGCCTGGGCCCCCGCCCAGCCCGTCCCCCGCCTGCCCCGACATGGGTCCCCTTACCTCAGCCACCGCTCCTCCCGCCTGTCCGCTGGTTGCACCGCCGCTGGCCTGTCCGCTGCTTCTCACATCACGGCTCCTCCCCCGCGCCATGTCCGCTGCTCCCTTACCTCAGCCGCTACTCCTCCAGCCTGTCCGCTGCTCACACCGCCGCTGGCCTGTCCACTGCTCCTCACGTCATCGCTCCTCCCCCGCGCCATGTCCGCCGCTCCTCGTCGCGCTCCTGGACGCCGCACCTCCCCGCGCTTTTGACGTGAGCACGCACGTCGCGGCCGGCGCTACTTCGGAGGGACTACTTTTTTTTTTTACTGTACATTTTTTAAATAACGTTTTTTAAAAAATTTATATAGCCTATAACCATCTACACACCCTGACGATTCCAACGATGTATCGGGTGTGTGGATTAGCGCTGTGGTTCCCGAGTTTACCCGCCTCAAAGGCTGAAAGTTCTTCCTTTATTATTGTAGTATAGATGACTCCTCCCTGATTAATAGATACCCAGAAAATTAGGCGAATCTCTTAGCCTCCTTTTCAATCTCTATAAGAGCACCACTCGGTGCAGAAGTAGCGATAGCCAGGTCTTCGGCATATGCCAAAATCTTCATCTCCCCTCCTGATAACTTTATCGGCTGAATTACACAATTATGATGGATTTGCCTGATCAAGGGGTCAATATAGAGTGCAAGTAGCAGGGCGGAGCAGGAGCAGCATTGTCTGGTACCCCGATCGATGACCACCTCTTCGGAGTTATCCCCCATAAGAGAGATCCTGGCTCTAGGCAGATGATAGAGGGCTTTTACTGCACTAATAGGCCCCTGGCTGATTCCCTTGTAGGACATTACTGTCCAAAGAAACAGCCTGGACAACCTATTAAATGCCTTTTTGGTGTCCAACAGGATAAGAGCTGTGGGATCTTGAGTAGTTATAACCCACTGGATGGGGTCGGTGGTACCCCTGCTCGGGATATAAGCATGCTGCATTGGAGATGTAAGCGGTTAATGACTGACGATAAACGGGTGGCGAAGATTTTAGCATAGATCACTGTTAATAGGTGTGATGGGATGATGTCAACCCAGCTCCGTGGGGGGTTTGTTTTTCTTTAAAACACCACTAGTTTAGCCATTGACCAGCTATCAGGCAGGGATAGCCCTTCCTGGTCGCCTGGAATAGTTCGGTCAAAAACCCTTTCAATGCCCCTGCAAATACCTTATAAAATTCTGTGGGAATAAAACCCATGCCTGTAGCCTTCCCATATTTTAAGCTATCAATAGCAGCACCTGTCTCTTAGGTTGAAATGTGCATATCTAGGGCCTCCCTGTCTCTTACCATGAGGGTCTCTTCCCCAAGTTCAGAGATATATTCCCCATGACTGCAGAATTCTCATTAACCTCCTTAGTGTAAAGATGTTGTTAGAACTGTTGAAAGGCCACTCGGATCCCAGCCTGATCAGATCGAATACCAGAGAGGGGATCCCTGAGATCCAATATCTGGCTCTTAACAATGGACTGTCTAGTTCTAAAGACTAGCTGTTGCCTTATCTTTTTGTTAAAGTTAGACACCTTTTCTAACCATACCAAATACTTGTCCGCCGCCTTCCTTGATGAGATCTCAACGATCCTTGCCCTGTCCATCGCTACTTCCAGAAGAGCAACATTAGAGCTATTCCCTAAGGAAATCGTCTTGACTAATTTGAATTCTGCTTTGGTAAGGCCTGCTTATAATTGCTCAGTTAATACTTTTTTATTTATTTGGCATTCTAGACTATATCTTGTTGTTTCCCCCCATAGCCAGGCCTTAAAAGTATCCCAAACGATATTGACTGGGGCACTGCCAAGGTTATCAAGCATCAACTGAGGAATCCATACCTGAATCTGGTTAACATACTGTGGATCTAAATGCAGAGCCCTTTCAAATGATCATGAGTAATCCGTTTTTGGGGGTTGGGACATTTCTATTTCCATCACAAGTGGATTGTGGTCAGACGTAACCCTTGGAAATCTAGAGATACTAGAGTATGTTATCAAACCCTTGAAGACTAGAATTTAATCAAATCGCACATGGACCTTATAAGGGGCATAAAAGTAAAGCCAGGGTCTGACTTCATAGATTATCTCCAGACGTCAACCAATCCATGATTACACTGTAGCTTACCAAGCGCTCTAAACACTTTGGGTTTTCTACCAGAGTATTTCCTACACCCTTTTGTTGAGGCAGTACATAGCATATTGATATTAAACTCACTGCATATTATCAAGGGTAGGGGCAAGGAGAACAGTTCGCTATTTAGCCAATGAAACAGAGCAGGGTCATCCAGCACTGGGCCATATACAGAGCAGATCGTAAAACAGCTGGAACCAGACCTACACTCAGCAATGGCCCAGCGTTCGAGATTATCTGAGCAGGACCGAGGAAAATTGCAGAGTCCCCTTCTGGCCAGAATGGCTACCTCCTTGGTGCGGGTTCCCTGTGTAGTAGAGCAAGCCAACTGATAAGCAAGGCCCTCAAGTACATGTTTACGGGAGCTCTCTATATGGGTCTTTTGTATACATAAAATATCAGATTTCAAAATCTTTAAATCAATAGCAATCCTTTGCTGCTACCAGTAGTCATTAAGCCCACAAATGTTCACAGAGGCAATACGAATTTTAGTAATTTAAGAAAAATGGGAAAAGGCAAAAAAGCAAACTCTAATTATAGATCCGGTCAGAATCTACTACTAGAACATGGGATTTAGATCCTGCATTAAAAATTACATTGTTTGCTAATTTCACAATTACAACAAAGTCTGTTTGGTTCTCCATTCACCCCCTTCCCACCGGACCACCCTCCTTCAGCCATGGACCTAGCCCCCCACACCAACCCTGAACCCTCAACTGGAGCAGTGGGTTGCCAAGGACCCTGATGATGGCTCCTGCAAAAATGCCCAACTCACCCCCATCAGGCACTGGGGAAAAGAAAACAAACCTGGAGAGAGAGAGAAAAAAGAGAAGCGAGTAGAAGAAAAAAAACACTCCCCTGGAGCGAGAGAAAGAGAAGAAAAAAAAAAGAGGGAGACCAAAAGGCATCTTGACCAATTTATCCCCTATACAAGAACCAAAACAAAAGGCAGTGTCAGTGAAAAACAGAGAGAAGTTTTTAGCCAGTGTGTCCCCCCCTTAGGGTTCCTTTTGGGGGCTTCTGGAAGATCACAGCCCACACGGATTTCATCCAAAACTTCTTATGCCTTCATTTCGGAGCTAATGGAGCATGTCCTACCCATGAATAAAGCCTTCAGTCTGGCTGGGTTAAGGAGAAACACCTGGCAGCCAATATTCTGCAATGGGGCAAACATCTGCCAAAGAAACAACACCTCCTTTCTACAGGTGCATGGCAAAGGTCAGGCCTCACAAAAAAGGCATGATCATCAAATGAGCGTCTTGAGTCGGGTCAAGGTTTTACAAAAATAGCTTGTTGCAACAAAAAATTCTCCCAAAAATTAAAATTGCTCATGGCTTATCTGATTGGCCTCTCTGTCTGTTGTTCAGTAAGGTGAGGAAGAATCTGTGCGCCCTTTGAATCTCGGTCTCCCCATTCCAGTGAGCCATATCGGGGAACGGACCTTTAAGTAACCTGATTATAAAGACTCTGGCATCGTTGCCCTCAACGTTTTCCGCTATGCCCAGGAAACGAAAGTTATTCTGCCATTGGCGGTTTTCGCATTGGGGAACATCGCAGCAATGTTCGCTGTAAAAAAGTAACTACTAAACTCAGCGAACATTTTTTGCAGGCACATCATACCCCCAATGACATGACCTGGACAGTTATCGAACAGGTCAATAATCCCAGGAACAGAGAGAACATCCTGTTTGAGAAAGAGCAGCGCTGGGTCTATAGACTCAGCACACACATCCTGGGATTAAATGATCAAATACCTTGGGCCAGTGTTCTTAAACATTAACAATGTATCAAAACAAGGTGTTTATGATTAGGCACCTAGATGACAGGAGCACCTGTGAGCACCCATTCTGCAGTTTAATTGGTTTATAATGATATACCCCATCTCTACTATTATAGAGAATGTTAACTATTGTATCAAAAGAATCTTTTTGTGTTGTTAACTTAGCAATACTAGCATTTCCATACTTGTTCAAGTCGGTTATTATCCAGGGGCAGTGACAATGATTGCCTGTTACATCCGTCTTTTAACACCGAGACGGACTCTCGTTTTCCAAGCCTCTTGTCCACCTCAGACTCTGAGGCTTGCTTGCCAAGCCTCGTTTTCAGCCTACATCATGAAACCCCACCTCGAGCCTACCGCTCGCGGGATTACGGAGCTTGCATCCCAAGCCTCGTTTTCATTCCACCGCCTCGAGCCTACCGCTCGCGGGGTTACGAAGCTTGCATCCCAAGCCTCGTTTTCAATCCAGCGCCTCCCATTGGCAGACGCCCTACGCCTCTCCTTCTTAGCGCCGGGCTCACCCCTCGCTCAGGATCCACGAGATCCAGCGGGGGACAGCTAGGTGCCGAGTGGGTGCTGAGCGTTGCGGGCGTAAGATCACCTCTTTGGACATCTTCCTAAGATAAGTTTCTGTGTGTGAGATACTGCCAGGTCTCTAAATCCTCTACTTTGTGTTTGTTTTTCTTCCCTTAATAGGGTGTGCCATTGTCGCTCCCACCCCCCTCCTGAATATATGGGGCGTGGTTCACTTTATGTACAAGTGAGGATTGTTTCACTTTTATGTTCCGATATTTTGCGTGCTTAATCAGTACTCAAATTCACCGCCAGCAGGGCTACTAGTATCCACAATGTAGCTCTGTTTTTCGCGATACACCTCGGGGATTATTTCTCCGCCGCCATACTATAGGTATTGTTGTAATCACGGGCAGCCGCCTGGCTTCCCACACGGATGGACTTAGCACTGCAAGTTTCCATTTACACGTTTGTTGCCTTACTAATGTGCAACGCCCTGCGCTAGACTACACGTTTTGGTGCTAGTTGAGGCCCATCACCCTGGCTTTGGGCACAACTACTATTCTGCATTATCATCCATCTCGGCCACGGCCATTGATAGGTTTGTCAGCACGTATCACGCCACAATAATGGATTAATGGCCATGAAATATGATCAATAATGATTGATTGTCTTGTTTATATGTTTTGTGTGTTTTTGTCTGTCTGTCAATTATCTGTTCACAGACTTCTAGGCTCCTCGCAACAGAGGTAATTCCCCAAGCCTTTTGGTTTGTACTTTTTATGCACCATTTTTACACATAGTGCTATTTTTAACTTTCACAGCCTTTGGCAGGGTGGGCCTTAGCGCGCCCAGACCTGCTGAGGCAACACTCGCATATTGGTCCTGATGAAAGCCCTGTAAATTCACACACATAAAGGGCAGAAACATGTTGACCTTTCCCTAACAGGGAAACACCAGTATATTTTATTTGGTTAGTTTTCCCTGCACATAGTTAATTTAATTTTAATATGTCGGGTTGACCAGTTAATAAATGATTTTTTGGGACAACCTCAGACATTTTTAATCACACTTAACTTTTTTTCACTCTTCACTCTCACAAAACCTGCTCCGCAGTCTCCTGGCGTCGCAGCACACTGGGGAGGTATTCGATCTCTCCCAGTGGACCCGATGATGAAGCATGTCACCACTAGGGTGAGTGAGGGTTTCCTGAAAAAATCAAGCATTTTTTCTTGAAAGTTGGTCCAGTCCTCTGACCACTTACATCTGGCCTCATAATTTACGTGCTATATTCACTTCTTAAACGCCACACTGACGGACACTCTTCCTTTGTTTATTTACTTTTTGGTTCTCGAAGACCTCCAACTTCCAAAGCTCATCAACCAGCTGTGAGTCCTGGCTTTCCACTTGATGTTTGAAGCATGCATGTAGTCTCCTCGATGGCCACTGTCCCATTTTCCAAAGTCACCAGTATCTCTGTCATGTCTGAGCAGCATTTATTAACCTTACAGATAGCCCCCTTAATTTGTTTAGCAGCCAGGTGAGCCTTACGAGTCTCCGCCCTAGCTTCACCCTGTAGCTGTTTTAACATAGAATAAATCACACCCATAGTGGGTGCTTCTGGGGATGCAGGTCTTCATAAAACTGTTGAGTTGTGGAGTAATCCCATGCCAGTTGAGCGGGAGCGGCCATGCAACTTGATTGGTGTCAGTAAGTAAGGGGCTTTTGCTGGGAAGGCTACTCTTAGTCTTCTACTTTTTGTAAGGCATTTTTGAGTACTTGGAGGGAAAATGCCACCAGGTGTACTACTGTATAAACCTCCAGAGCCAGCCCCATCTTCGGAGAGATCCTCCTTAATGGCCAAACCATTTGAATCATCAGTAAGTGAGAAACATGTATTCCCCTTGTCTGGGGAGGCCAGATCACTCAATACAAGGCTGTCTTGTGGATAAGTGATACACAGGTATATTTGTTTATAAAGAGTGCCAAAAGGCCAGGTAGGGTCAGGAGGGTGGAGGTATCAGCATTATCTATAGTCAAATGAGCCTTAGCCAACAACCTCCTTTCAGCTCCTAGGGCCAGTTTTATCATTTGCCCCCGCATGTTCACGATTCTTTTTCACTGCAGTAGACCTGGAAATGACCCCCTCCTCGAGCCCAATAACAATAGTGATATCCTTGCCCCAGTTCTCACAGGCAGGCAGTCAGCTGTGATCTGGTAACCTTCTCCCTCTCCTGCTCCTACACCAGCATTTTCCTCAGCGTGAACTGAGGAACGAGTAGAGGATCTGATAATTGAGGGAATAACTGTTTGTTTCTGCTCGACCTGCATGAGTCTGCCCTCAGTGACCCGGAAAAATTTTGCTGCTCTATAGGGCTCTGCCGGGTTAGCAGTGAGGGAGCCGGCTTTCCCTTTCCCTCTGCTGTCTACTTCAATCTCACCCCTTTCTTCTTAATTTCCATGGTGCACGCGAGCTGTGGATGGAGAAGGTGGGGGCACCTCCTTTTGTTCCTTCTTCTTAGCCGGCTTGGTACATGGAGGTATAGTGGATTCCTGGGTTGCAGCGCTGTTCTGAGTCGGGAGCCAAGCAAGCCAAGTGAGTAGAAATACACTCGCTCGCCAAGGAGCCCCAATAACAACTGCAATCTGCCCCAGGAACTCCGTGGCACATCCGATCACTCCTCTCCTGCCATCAATAGAAAAAACCATATCATCAGAGCAAGACATGGTTGAGTGCAGTGGGGTTCTAGGCAGCTGCATTCTTGATCCACTCGTCGTACCCATGGAGAAAGTCCAAGTGCTTTTTCAATGTTATAGACCATGGGGTGATAACATTTGTGTATTAACATTCATTGTTCTGGTCGTTCTGCCTGAGTCCAAACATTGTTAACATGCTGTATGTTTCTAAGATTAGGTCTACCTCATGCCAAGTGCTATGCATCATAGATCTTTGTGAGAGCATGTTACTAACTTATACATTTGTTTATAAAGTGTGGGCATGCAATACTTAATATGGATAGATCAACTCATTTTTCAGCATTATATACTTCTTTCAATCCCCTCATGCATCCATGTATCTAAAAGCCTACCTTATTATTAAGCTTTTAATACGTGTTCAGGTATGTAGTTCTGGCAAAATTAAAATGGAACAATCATAATGTATCCTCCAAATATACCAGCTTAAATATATAGTCACCGGGATCCTAGTGCTTCTCCACACCTCCATTTCAGGGTCAAGACAGTGTTAGTGGAGACCACAACATTACATCCTTCCCTTGTAGTCTTAGCTATTGTCTCATATGCATATAGGCAACTCACTGACAGTTGTGGTGCATTTGCAAAATTAATCTTGTTTGAACTCTATTCTTAAATTGGGTCACCATCTTAAAGTGGTATAAACAAAGGGACTAGTTTCTTGAAAGGATGCTGTTTTTGTGGTTGCATCCGGCCTGGTGATGTGATTCTCACACTAATGGTTGCCATCTTTAATTGGTGGGGAGAGAAGTGTAACATGGATTCCACCACATATTACCATTACTGTTTTCCCACCGTCAACATGTTAGCAGTGACAACAATCCCTGAGAAATATAAACGCTTGAAGAAAAAACTGTTTCTATATTTTATAGATCTAAAAGCTGTTTTTGATCGAATTGACAGACCCCTCTTGTGCAGAAAACTAAGACGGTGGGGCCTCCAAGAAAAAACACTATGAGCTATCGAATTATTATACACTGATACATGGATCCAAATCAAGGAGGCAAATGGAACAAGACTGTCCAGGAAAATACCTACAGCCATAGGACTTAAACAAGTTTGTGTTCTTGCCCCACACCTATTTAATCTTTTCATTGCAGATTTATTGCCCTGGCTTGGCCAGGTAAATTCACATCCTCCTTTTCTAGGTCCGTTAACTCTGATGCACCTCTTGTACACAGAAGACATTGTGCTTTTGAGTCATACTAGAGTGGGTCTCCAAAGATCATTTGAAGAACTTGCCAATTTTGACAAGGCCAACAAATTAAAAATAAATGCAACTAAGACAAAAGCAATGTCAATATCAAATAGACCAAGCTCCCCCCCAAAAAGAGGTTAACAATTGCATATATTTGGGGTTGTACTTCGACAGGAAATTGAATTTCCAGACACAGAAGAAGTATATGGTGAGAAAAAACAACCATTGACTTACGCTTATTGTGCTCTTGCCAAGACATTGGATGGCCCTTCCTTACAGCAACTGCTAGCTGTCATCACTGCAAAATTGCTCCCAATGCTGACTTACGCAATCATGTTAATGCATGGTAAGGACACTCTGATCTTGGATAAACTCCTAACAAACACTTACAAGTCAGATTTTGGGCTTCCCAAGAACACCTTGCCTGCACAAGTCCGCCTGGAATTCGAGCTAACACACCAAACTATAGCAAGAAGATACCACACTATTAAAACTTGGTACAAAATATGGATTAATCAGACCAGCTCCATGGTCAGTGCTCTATGGTAGTCTTTGAGGAATGATGCAGATTCTAACTATAGCAAATACTTGTGTCCGTCCCTGGAAAAAACAAATAAAACTTAAATCTACTGCATCTGATCTTTAGTCATGTCAATAATAAAGCAGCCAAAATCCACTCTCTCATAGATGACAAATACACATTTTCTGGTTAGTCTCATGCCTGGATGGTCATACAAATGTATAATACCCTACAGCCAGCAGCATATCTCAGTACAACATATCCAGTGTATTTAAAGAAGAAGCAACTGGCTGTCCATCTTGGTGTGTTGCCATCATTGGCTGGCAAAACTTGTATGGAGACATAAAGTATCAAAATTATGCAGACAATGTGGTGCCCTAAAGAAAGATATTATACACCTGGTCTGCTTATGTCCTGCTTTAAAGGGAGCCTGTATTTTACTGTTTAAGCGCATCTTCAATGATCAGGGGATTCGAAGCTGTCGAACAGCCATAATGAAATATTAAAACCCAACTGACCCCCAGATCAATTGTAAATTCTTGACATTTGTGTCATTGCATGACAATTTACTTAATAACTGATTACTTTTTTCATAGCATAAAAAGTGGACTACCCTGGGTAAAATTAGTGGCCCAAATGCACTGGCGATCAATGAACTCGTGGACCATGAGATTTCGTTTTTAAGATCTTTTAAGAAGCTTTAGATATGTTAATGGATACTTGAGATTGTAGCATTTAGTATAACTATAATTAACACATTATTTACACATGTATATATATAATAATATTTCAACACCTTTTAGAAGATTGAGAGTCAATAAATATTACAAAGCACCTTTTATAAAAATTAAGGACATTTCAGCATTTTAAGATTGTTTTTTTTTTTAGAGTTGATTGTTGTTGCATGTCACATAGTCTTTTTGCACAATCAGAAAGTAATGTATGAATGAATTAATTGCACATGCACTCTGACATTTTAATTATACTCTAGTAGTTAAAGTGATAATTTATTATTATGTCAGTCCTTTGATTCCCAAATATTATTAAAATGAATCTATGAATAGTTGTGGAAATGGAACTTTCTAGGATAGTTGGCAAAAAAATGAAAAAAACATACAAGTTATTTGAATTTTAACAGTTTTACAATGAGTAGCATTTGGAAATAATGTGTTCGTTTTAACTATCTTGAACCAATAAAGTATTCAACACAAATTCCCAAAACTAAACATCTTCTTATACGACTTGCCCAAACGTGCCTCTGCCACCGATGCTCGGAAGCAGCTCCACTGGCTTCCCTCGGGGATCGCATCCTCTTTAAATCCATGTGTATGGTGTACAAAGCCTTAGCTAAAACTAGCCCTACGGGCATTGGATCTATCTGTCTCAGTACAACCCCGGCAGGAATCTT
This sequence comes from Lissotriton vulgaris, assembly GCF_964263255.1. Classification (NCBI taxonomy): domain Eukaryota; kingdom Metazoa; phylum Chordata; class Amphibia; order Caudata; family Salamandridae; genus Lissotriton; species Lissotriton vulgaris. The sequence continues at coordinate 397,960,582 of NC_141700.1, forward strand.
CGTTCCTCACATAAAGTTCTACTTTCTGTACCTCGTGTTAGGAAGACAAGATGGGGAGGCAAGGCCTTTTCCAATCTGGCCCCTAAATGGTGGAATGCTCTCCCTCTGGAAGTAAGGTCCCCCCCCACTCTACAAGCCTTTAGATCTGCTTTAAAGACCCACCCCTTCACACGCGCATACCTGTAGTGGTGCTCTGCAAACTTTTGATCTGTTTTGATAGGCGCCTTGACACCTTCGGGTTTAGTTTGCGCGATACAAATTGCATAATAAATAAATAAATAATGATCATGGGATGTTAAACTCTATTAGTTCGCTAACCCCGCCATTGTTACTTGTTGTTTGTTCATTAAGGACTATGTTTGCTGACATATATGTCACCAAATGAAAAGCCATCGATAGACACTATCTAGTGACCAGATTTAATCTAATTAATTAATTTCAAAATAATCAAACAGCATGAGTGATATCTTGTATTCCCACAGAGGATTAGTATATACATATTTTACATTATATATACAAACACTTTCCAAGGTTCCCACAAAGCACATTGATCTTTATTCTGAATATATTTCTCTAGGTACAGTATCCATAAAATCCAACTTGTTGCATGAAAGATGAAATATTGTTTATCAGTCGTTATGCTGTTGATTAACCTACTCTAGAGAGACTGTACATTAAAAAATGAATTAAAAAGAACATTTCATCTTCTGTGTTAAGTCCATTATTTAATGTGTCAAAAATCTTTAGATATATTGGGCCTCCAGCCTCCTAAGTGCTTTTCTATGTCCACTTCTCTTTTGTTAGGTTTCATCTTTGTTATCACTGCCCAATGTATTTGTGTTTATGTGTGGTTCGTTGTGTTATAGTGATTAACCAGTGGAGCTGTGGCCAAATTACAGTTTATTCACGGTCTGTCCTGGCATGTACGTTTCTTAACTTGTTAAGTAATCATGCTTATATATATATATATATATATATATATATATATATATATATATATATATATATATATATATATATATATATATATATATATATATATATATATGTTTGGGGTAACCTCTTTGAAGTAGCTTATTGGTAGATTTTTTGGCCTCCTTGAAAAAGTCAGTTTTAAGTTTACATTTTCACCTAATTCTCAGGAATTTACTGTATAGCAGTGAGTCCCTTAAGGAGCGTGGGTAATTGCTGAGAATGCCAGGAGGATGTTTCTTTCAGTCATTTTACAAATTTAAGTGGTGTATAAATGGTTGTTTTCTACTCTTATGCTCAAGTTAAGGAAGGAGAGTTCACTACTGTGGCTCTGCATGGTCAATCTATGGCTATTACAGTTTTCGTTAAGTCAACTTTGTAATTAGGTAACCCTCAACCCTATCATCTACCATAGATCCTTGTTCAGAAAGACTATTCAGCAGCACCTTTACAAGCAAGCTACCTTTTTAAATTTCTAATAGAGCCCTATCTCCATTCACCTCACTTCAACGTCAAGTTCTTCTCTGTCCAGCTTCATGTGCATCAGCAATATATTTCCATTGTCTGGGAAAATGACAGCACCTTCATCTTGTGCAAAGGCCAGTCCTTGGTATCCAAAAAGGATGGGATCCCACAAGCCTCCGTTACTCTGGTTTACTCACATACGCTACATGAATGTACCATGCAGCTACAAGCATATGTACATGACATACACACAGGAAATCAGTGCCAGTAAAGCTCATAGAAGTGAAACAGTGACACATAAAAATATCTAGTCTCAACTATGGAATATTTAGTCATAATTGTGGATTTACAAAATATAATACACTGGAGCCACCACTATATGTGCTAAATATACGACAGGGTTAGAACAGAAGTATACTGTCTGACAATGAGAGCATGCTTAGTTAACTCCTTCAGGTCAAAGGACAAATCCAAGACCTAAGTCCTGTGAGGGAACACACCTAGGCCTCTGCCAACAAGATAAATAAGTGTTACACTAGGGGCAAAATTAAAAACCAGGATACCAGCTACACATATTGGGGCACACAGGACATGGGACTACAACTTTACACTATGCAGAGGACTGTCCCAGCGTAACACTATATCATGTTGGTTGTTCTCATGCATATTACGCTTTTGCGGTCTCTGCCCTAGACATCTGATAATTTCCCAAAACACAAAAATCTTCTTGTCATACTTCATGTTCAAGAGCCCATTCCTTTCTGACCAGTCAGCTACAATCTGGTTTAATGTCATATCAAAAGGGGTATTATTCTTTCAAAAGCTTGAAACATTTTAGGATTCTACAAAATAAAAACATTTGCCAGCAGGCTGGTTTCTATGAAAGGCTAAAAGGATTTAGAATCCACACATGTGGCCCTAGCTGGCTGTCCCAGCTCAGCTGTAGTTTCGACCCTGCTAGGAATTATGCCAAATACCTGCAGCCATTCCACTACTGACACCAGCCTACACATGGCAGTCATCAAGGCTGAATGAAACTAGACTGCACCATGCAGAATCTAATTATAGACTATTAGGACACCTAACATGTGATATAGACATATCACTGGAGGTGTCGTCCAGCTTTCTTGCTAAACAATAAAACAATCACAGAAATAAAGTTTTTGCCACCCGGCTTAATTGAACATTTCTGACAATCCTAGTATGTTTCCCTGTGTTTGGGCATTTTATCACTAGTCACCTTGCAGGAGATCTCCATTGTTTTAAAAATTTGAATGCATCAGAACACCCTAATCTTCTGAAGATAGGAATTCACCCAAAGGTGAACATCTTTGTAATGATTTTAATTAATCAACAAATAAAATGTACTTACTTACTTACCTTTTATCTTCTGTGACCACTCTTCTCATGTCCAGGCCATGACACAAATGTTTGTTGGTGGGAGTTGATTGATAATCATGGATACAGGCCTGTTAAGCTGCACTTGGGGACGCTACCTGTTAAATCTATGGAGACCCTCGTGACTTGGGCATCTGAATCACATGAGGGTGAGAGATATAGGTGTGGTTTGTCTAAATGTGAAGGAGGGGGTTTGTTAGCCTTCATTATGGGCTCTTGTTTATGTGTGTAGCCCTATCCCTTTTTTGGGCCTGCCCACCAGGATTGGATTGTTTACTGGCAGAGTTACACGTCCCCCTTCATGACTCAATGCTGTCTGTGGAACTTCTGATGATGCTGGCTGCAGAGCTTCTGAGGTGATAATGTATTTTTGCTGCCAACAGCACCGGGTTCACAGGACAGAGCCACTTGCAGCGGGTTCACAGGACTCCAACTGCCAGGCTCCCATGCACCACCTGTTCACACCAGCAGCGCCCTGAGGTGCACTTAAGCGCCGGCGGGCTCACGCAGTGCGGGACGCTACCGCAGACGCAAGCAGCACCGGGGTGAGGGCCACGTGCAGGCGGTCCACAGGACTCCAACTCCCAGGCTCCCCTGCACCACCTCGTCATGCCCACAGCGCCCAGAGGAGCACTTAAGCACCGGCAGCCTCCCGCAGTGCGGGCCATGCCCGGGTGAAGCCTGGGCCAAGGGCAGGCCAGTCTGCGCCCATCAGCGACTGACAGAGGCTGGGCTAGGCAACCCCTTTGCCAAGCTGTGGAAGCCAGCATGGGTAAGCACAAATTAACTTGCTCAAATGACTTGCCAAAGACTAAAGCTAAAATTCCCCGTAATTGTGCTTCTATGATGTCTTACTTAACCAGCGCTGTTGGGCAATCACAACAGAGATCCCCAATGTAGAAGCCCAGTTGGGGATGGGTGATGGGAACGAGGTCCCCCATTGGTAGCTCCTTGCACGTCAGGAACTGACTTTGTCTTGGATATCTAAGCGGGCCCATAATTCCATCTAATGGAAAAAAACTGTGCCGCACTCAAGCCAGGAATCCTACTTGGGGATTGCTAACAACACGTCTGTGACTTCTAGAACTGAACTGACTTCTCCAACTGAACTGTTTTCAGCACCTATGAAGAAAAAAAGAAAGAAAGGAGCTAAGGGAGGAGCCAACAAAAAAGTGTGTGCCCCCCAGGTGGTGCCTGGTAGTCACCTAAATGTCAAAGAAAGGCAACCCTCTCAATCTGGAGCTATACCGACGGATATTTCTATGAATATTATTCTGACCCATATTGACAGTTTATTTGAGACTTTGAGAGTGGAACTAATAAACTGTGTCAAATATGGGGTGGATGGAATCATGAAGAAATTGTTATATCTTGAGAATAAATGGGAGGGGGCGGCCCGTTTGAACACCATTCCGAAAAAGAATGATAAGGGGGTAATTGGACAATGTGAATCACCCTGTAGGAATAGTAATTTAAATACAGCCAGAGGGATTGTTGCAGATTAGGAATGTGCTAGTACCTTGGTTCTTGGCCCCAGAAACCTACTGAGCTCCCCCAGGAAATCAGAAGAGATTCCAATCAGTTGGTAAATAATGAATCTCAGGAGTGCCGATATTCAATCTATGGTTAACTTGCCCAAGCTGAGTGGCTTGGTGAGCCATGTAAGGCTCCATCTGTCTCCAGAAGCTACTACTTTAGTTGCTGTTCTTACTGGGGTACTCAACCTTAAGGTAAATAAGAAGATTTATTATGCAAAGTTAAATTTTGGTGCTCCAGACACTCTGAGGGAGGTTCAAAGGCATCCCCTCATGTCATAATGGCCAGACGCATTGACTGGGTTGGCCATTTTCCTAAAAATATTGAGGGAGATTGTGTTGTGGTCAATTTTGACAGACAGGATGTAGCAGGTTGGCTCTTCGGGCCACTGAGCATGGTGAAAATGGGGGAATTAGAGGATTTCCACTGGGGGTGTTTTATCCACCTAAAACATCTGAAAGGGCTAACAGCTTATTGACCTTTTTAGGGCCATACCCAAAAGGGAATAGACAAAGACTGGATAACAGAATCCTGTTGATAGAGGATCGCCACTTAGGTGGCGGGACTCCTGCAAACCCTTTAACCCCGTGGGGTACAAATGGAGCTTGCCCGGTTAGCAGTGTTGTGAAAACATCAAACAGATTTGAATCTCTATCCAGGTCAGATGGTAATGGTTGTCTAACCACTAGCCCTCTTACACAGGTGCAGGAGGAGGATACAGAGAGGGAGCCCATAATCGATTTGCCCCAACTACATATGTCATATGAAGTTGGTCTAGTAAAAATACTTAGCTGGAATATTGCTGGGTTAAGAAAAAAAATGGAAGATATTAATTGTATTACTTTTCTAAAAGATTATGACATTTTTGGGCTTCCGGAATCATGGGAAGTGGATAGTGCATCTTGGTAAGATGGTTTTACTACTTACTTTGAACCTGCTAGACCATCAGATATGGGAAGACCGAAAGGGGGTTTGATCACCTTGATCTCTTTAAAGGTTAGAGGGAGTCATCGTAAACTAGAAACAGGATTAACAATCTGTCTAATTGTTGAAATTATATCTGTAAACTCAATCAAAGTTTTAAATGTCAATTTTTATAATTCATTCAATAGAAATACAGTCCTGGAACATTTGTAAAACCTATTTAGAGGGTTATAAGGAGAACCAATCTGCGCCTTATTTGGTTGTCATTTTAGGTGATTTTAACATACATTTATGCTATAAGAGCTGCTGTGTCTCTGATAGTTTAGGGCCAGTTAGGTTCCCAGAGATACATTTTGAGCGTACATCACAGGGTGAATTTCTGGAGCAAATCATAGCAGATCTGGATCTCTCATAGCCAACTAATCTACGTGAAATGGACGACATTCCACCCTTTAAAGGAAGGGGAAACCATACGACCATTGACTATCTCTTTATAAATCCTGCCTTGACTATATGCTAATGACTATGTGGCTATGTGGTCACAATTTAGTGACCACAATCCCATACATCTGATTTTGGGGGGTGGTATTGGCCTCAACTCGGAAGCCAATAAATGGGTACCCATAGCAGTAATTAAGAACACAGATCAGGGCCATAGATTGAAATGGTGTATGGTTATCCCAGAGGATTTCTGTAATGATTTAGTTACAAAAGTAGGCCCCGAAATGGAGCTATGTTGCGACAGTGGGGCTAGAGAAAATTAAATGTTAACTGCCTATGGTAACATTTGTATACAGGTAGAAAAAGACCTTTCGTATACCCGTAAGGAATACCCAAACAGAGGAGAGAGGTGGTTTGACCAGAGGTGTTCAGTGGTGCATCAAAAATTAATGGCTGCTTTAAAAACCAGACCTCAAGATAAAAGTATGATAGCTGCCTGAAGGAAAGATTATAAGTTGCAATAAATATCCATAAGACGGACATAAAAAATTATGCTTTTAATGAATTAATGTCAACTGATGTAATAAAGAATAGCACCAAATTCTGGAATGTTGTAAATAGACCATTCTTCTCTGATAATAAGGGCAGTTTACTGGAGCGTAATATCACTGAAGAGGATTGGTTCAATCATTTTAATGTCATATATGGGGATCAGGGTGAAACCGAACCCAGGAGTTGTATTTCTGGGGGCAAGAAATATTGCTAGGGGCTTTAAGGATTACAGGAAGGTCTATAAGATTCTCAAATATGACACTTCCCCCCTGATAGTTTTTGCCACAGCAAGATTTCTCCAATCTATGTGGTACATGAGATGTGCAATACTAAAGCTGGAAGCTCATATTTCGTAATAAGGGCTACTTTTCAGGAGGTGTCACACTTTTTATACAATTTTATATATTTTATATACTGAGATTGCGGTGTAATATCCGATGTTTTTTAATATGTACAGGAACCGTTTGTATGTGATTTTTAACACAAGGTTTTATTTGTTTTATCCTTTGCTACTGTGTTATGCTTACTGTGTATGTATGACCTTTTTATGGTATGTTACAGAAATAAAGTACTTTGACTGACTGACTGACAATATTCCTTAATTTTTACAGAAAAGGAAATAGCAGTGGCTATAGCTAAAATGTCGAGAAATGTAGCCCCTGGATCGGACGGGGTTCCTACAGACCTTTATATAACTAATATACCCCTCTGGTCTATATTGCTAGCCAATTTGTTTAATAAAGCATGTGAAATTGGTTTACCACAATCCTGGTCACAATCCGTAATAGTACTGCTTTTTAAGAAGGGGAACAGAAGCGACCCGAATTGCTATAGGCCAATTTCTTTGATAGACTCAACCATGAAGGTTTTAGGCAGAGTGGTTTTGGTCACACTCACAGAGTGGCTCAATGACGCTAACATCCTCTCAAATATACAGTATGGCTTTAGGAAAGGGAGAGGCACTACGGATCAGTGCCTAAACTTGCTTCTATTATTTGGGAAAGACGTGATCGCGAACAAGGGCTCATTCCATCTGGCATTTATGGATCTTTCATCAGCCTTCGACCGTGTTAATGGATCCAAGTTGTTGCATCTGTTACTGGAGTCAAGATTGGATGATAATATTGTAAACTTTTTTGCAGATCTGCATCAAGATGTCAGAGCCACAGTGGGATTTGACCAAAAAGGAAACCTAACACGTAGCATCCACATTATCAAAGGAGTGAGACAGGGCTGCATATTAGCTAGCCCCTCTTTTATTCACCCTATATATTAACAACTTGAAACAGTTTTAGTGTGCTAGTTTGGACATTCCCCATGTAGGAGAGCAATTAATTCCGTCTCTACTGTACGCGGATGACGCTGCCTTAATAGCCAGAACGGCAAACGGCCTACAGCATCTTTTAACAACATTTGCCACTTTTATGAAGTCCTTGGACTTAGATGTTAATTTCTCTAAGTCTCACATTATAATCATGGGGGTAAAGTCTAAGAAATGTAAGACCCATTGCTGTGAAGGGAATGAACTAACACAGGTGGCATCATTTTTATATTTAGGAGTGTTATTTGATGAAAAGGGCACATGGATCCCACAAATGAAAGTCAAAAGAAATGTAATGGCCAGATCAACCATGGCAGTTCTAGATTTCGCCCGCAGATTGGGATCGAAACCTATGCATGCTATGTTAAATACCTACAGCGCTAAATTCCTTGGTATAGCTAGCTATGGTTCTGATCTCTGGGGACACAGAGATGCAGATGATGTCCAAATGGTGGAAAATATATTTTTAAGAAACTTGCTATCTGTGCCACAATCAACAGCTACCTATATCATACACCAAGAAATTGGTATAGGTTTCATATCAGATGTCATATGAATAGCTCCTCTACCTAAATGGATAGGTATTTTGACTAACCTGGAGCTTGAGAAAAAACGCAAAATTATTTGCGATTGTTTGACTCTTGATTTAGCTAGAAGTATACCGTGGTTAAAATATGTAAAAAGAATTGCATCTTATTTGGGGAGACCTGAGCTACTTAGCTGCCCGGAGAAACTCCTAAAGGTGGACATGCTCTGGGTTAAAAGCATGTACGTGCATTTATCACGAATCGATAGAGAGTCCAGGGGATTTAGGAAACCTGTTGTGCGGGCACACCAGTTGTTATGTACATCACAAACGATTGAGCCATACTTAACTATAGTTACAAATCAGCATCATTATTTTCTTCTGGTAAGATTAAAATGTAATCAATTACATTTTCTCCTTTCTGAACCAATGGGATGGAAAAAGCTGGAGGATTTGAATGTGTGTACTTGCAATAATTTTACCACCCAGGACTCAATGCACTTAGTATTATTTTGTGACCATTTTTTGCACATCCAAAATCGCTTTATTTTACCAATTTTAAAAGGCAAATGATTTACCCAGGCTACACTGGCTTTTATATATTTTCAAATGTTGAATAAAGTTTGAGACATTTTTAATATAGCTGGCTTTTTGACCGCTGCTGTGATTAAGGAGAAAAGGAAGAATTGTTAATAAGTAGCATTCCTTTTAGAAAACTCACACATTCTTTATGTGTATATTGATGATTTAGATCTTGCTACTGGTATTCTGTGATGAATGTGATTTTGGAATAGTTTTTAAAATAATTTTTATTGTGTTTTTTGTAGTATGGTTTTATGGTTTTAATGAACCGAATAAAGTGAATTTGACTGCCTTGCTGTGTGTAGCCTCCCAAACTTGCAACTTCCCATAGAGACAGCCATAGATTTTACTGGTAGCTCTTTGCGGACCATTTTACCCTGGGGTTTTCCGTGTCTGAGTCATAACAACAGATTCAAAGGACCACAGCTGTGATATTTACGTTTACCCCATTTGAAAGGAAATAACTTTGTAAGGTCCATTGCTGACCTGCAAGATGCAACAGTTGTACAAAACAAATGGGCAAAGGTATGACCTCTTCAATCGCCATAGTAATTGGATGTTCTACTAACTGTCCACCCATCATTCTGGCCAGCATTTTCAAGAGAGACAAAGCCTAGCTAAGACTGCCTGGAAGAGGTTCAGATTTCCTGGTTGCATTATGAGATGTCTGGTATTAGCTTGGAATCTGATATATTAGGGCATTATGGAACGTTGGTTACTCTAGGGGTTTGAATTGTGTCAGGGAAGTAGCCCTTGAATGTGGTTTTAGTCCTTCTAATTCTCACTTGTTACACCATCCCGAGAGAGCTGAGCTGAGCAGTCTGGCTCGAGCTCTCACTGATGACACACATAGGCTGGCATGCTTACATTTTGCCTCTATTATTTTAATATTTAAATCTGTTTTTGACATAATTGAGCTGTGGATCTATTTACCCAATCCCAACATATCGACTAAACACCTCAATGGCAAATAGTAATCAAAAACCTCTCTACTCAGATTAACTCTTAAGCTAAAGGCACATAGAAGGGAAACAGAGAGAAGGAGAGAGGCAAATGAATGAATAAATATCAAATTAATGTGGTAGGGAATATTGAAGACAGAATATCAAAGGTTCACTGTATCATGACCAGAATATTGAGGAAAAAAATATCATAGAGGTAAGTGCACAGTGAAGAAGTGTGGCTCACTGGTTAGAGGAGGCAGACCTGGAAGCAGAGGTCAGCCCGGGACCAGGGTTCAATTCCCGGCTCGGCGGGGTCTTGAGTCCTAAAATGTCCATGAACTCGACAATTCTCGCTCCGGTGCCTACTCGATTCACGGGTTCACACTCTGCGACTCTGGGCAATAGCTTGCTTAATCTCCACAACAGCCCCTCGCGGCGGGATGCCTGGCTTTCACCTTGCGGATACCCTGCCGGGGTATCTCACAGGGGAATACCAGGACGGGTTCCCTAAGCAAGCGCCTTGATGCCTTCGGGTGATATGTGCGCTATATAAATCGCAATACATTTACATTTACAGAGGGAGGTATGGAGTTTACTGCTCGTAACTCCACATGTACATACCTTGAAGATATATATTGGGAAATATGACTGTCCTCTTGTAGGAGTAATGACCAGGCTCCAGTACTGAGGAAGAATGACCTACTCTTTCTTACACCTAGTGCAGAGGAGGCAGGAAGCCTTATGATCTGAGAGCTTTCTCAAGCTCAAGAGAACTGATATGGTCCAATAGCTGTGTTTGCTGTTTTAAGGATAAGCTGACTAAGGTCAAAGAACCATCCCAGAATTATAGTGATGCTTCAAGCTGCTCATCAGGCCCAAGAAGCATCAAATCAAAACCAAGATTATCATTGTTTCCTCTGTTGGCAAAACCCTATGAGAGACACTCCTATCGTTCAAGGCTTCATCATTTTTTAGTGACGTAAGAGCTCTGAGAGATGAAGTGCTAATTTTGTGTAGGGTGCAAGAAGCGTTCTTCCCCCTCACAGACTGCCATTCCTTCCCAATGTCTATATGATCACCGGGCCTTGAATCTTTTCATACTTTTCCGCTACCAAGCCACTTGCTGATGATGGCCTGACTGCAAAGTGCATAACACTTGACATCCATCGCCTTCCAAATGCTGCCTACCAGCATGCCCGGCTCCAGATTTTGCTTTGTGTGTTCTCAGACCATGATCAGTCCTCCATCAGAGTATCCTTCGAAGTGCCCTGCCGATCTCCAGATGTCTCCCCCGAAACTGGTTATGAGCCCCAATCTGCCAGAACCCAATTTTGCATCTGCAGATATTTCCAATCTCCTTTCATCACTGCCAAAGGGACACAGAACACAGGGAAGCATGAAATATCCACTAATAAATAGCAATGGTCCGAGTACTCAGAAATCTGGGATGAGATGGTAGAACTATGAAGTCATTATAGTAACCATAAACAACTGAGCCCAATGTGAATAATAGTCTCAGCTCTTTTATTAAAAAGATAATCAGTGATTGGACAATACAATTAGTGAGCAATATTTTTGGGAGAGCTATATTTAATTTTCGAAATCTATCTGGCCATCTCAGAATAACTTTTTCTTTTCTCACCTCAGTAGCACTTGAAAGTCAAATATTATAAAGGAGGAGCTTGACTTGAGTGAGCTTGGATTGGCAAAACATATTACCAGATTTGACTACATGTTATTAGTATTTCACACGTATTACAAGGATTTTCCTGCGCATATAACATCATTTAATATGTGCTCATTGTGGTCTTTCAGACTGAATACATTGAGTTGAGATTGACAGTGCACTGGATAAGACTAGAAATACGTATTTGTTAACACAGACAAATGTAGGTTAGGTGTTTTTTCCTCACTATTAAAAATATACAGGGCTAAAATACCAGCGGTTCTGTCGTATGCCACAGAACACATTCCAATTCAACAATGGGGTTACATGGACCGTCAGGAAGGAAAAATCCTGAAAAAAATAATGAAGGTCCCGAAAGCTACTCCAGTACAGGTCCTAAGGCTGGAATTTGGAATTACTAGCGCCTTTGCCACTGCTGTGGCAAACATAATTAGATGGGCCTACCAGCTACTCCATGCCACGGAGGGAACTCTACGTCTTTTGATACAAAAAGAGACTTTTGGCACAGACATGGTTAAACAAACTTTTTCAGCGAACATGTCAGTGGCATTTCAAATGGCTGAAATCTCTACAGAAATCCTGCAGACTTGGTCCGCGTCACAACTAAAACTCTTTCTTAAATGTTTTACACCTAGGGTAAGTTATGATCTGGACTCCGCTCATATCTGCAGGCTAAAAACATTCAAGCCATTTACTACCATCATAGAGTATAAACGTATACAGCCATATATCTACTTTTGTCTCTCACATAATGCAAGGAGGGTAATTTTTATGTATCGGGCTGGGATCTTACCTGTACAGGTTTATAAATCAACATGGTTACCCGGAGATCAATCCACCTTATGTTTGCTATGTCTAGGGGGTGAGCAGACTGTGGAGCACTTACTGTTTGTTTGCCCTAACTCTAAAGTGGTAGCAGCTCGCGCTCAGCATTTATCATCGATTTACAGATCCTGCAGGTTAACAAAGGAAAAAGAAATTTTAGCAACGGTTATAAATCCCCCAAATGAATTTGTATGTTATAATTTGTATAAATTTTTTAAATCCATGTTAACCTTATATTAATTTCCTATGTACGTATTATATGTATAGTTTACTTTTATCTTATGTTATATTTGTGGTCCTCGGTAGAGTACCAACACAAATAAAATCTTTTTGACTTTGACTTGACTTTGACTTGAGGTTAGGTGTTTTATTGCAAATGTGGTTTGCGTATTTTTTCAGAGAGAAAAGTGTAATTTATACTTCCCTGCCCCCTACAATCCCTCTGAAAAGATAACACAGATGTGTTCCTTTGCAATTGTTGCAGTCTTAGGGGCATGTCTCTTTAACTAGCGCCAAAAGTCAGCCATAATTGGGGTAAGTTGCTGCAATGACTGATCCAGTGGATGCTTTGGGCTCGCATTACACTGACCCTTCTGAACGAATACAGCTAAGCTGTGCTTCCCTCCCCTCTTTGCCATGACCAGAATTTACTCCTGTACTTGTCAGGAGCACGTTTCTGGCCAATTCCAGGGTGGGAACATATCTACAAAAAGTCCGAGAATGGCCACAAAGTTGCTAGTTTGAGGTTCTATGATTAATGTGTTTCCTGTCTGAGACTGCAACCGATGAATCATCAGAATTCATTGATTCTAAAGATTCCATCACTTTCACCCTAAAACCGTGGACCTTATTTAGGCTTTGGAAGACGGGATAATCTGTCACAACCATGGTGGATATTCCTTCTGCCGTATGGCACGTGCATTGTAACCTTTGGCACTTGTGATATAATGGGCAGATATCCATCACGTTTTGACATATCCTGTCCGTCAAACTCTAAACAAGGCCATGTGTTTTTACACAGCGATTACATTCAAATATATATATATATATATATATATATATATATATATATATATATATATATATATATATATATATATATATATATATATATATATATTATTTGTTGTCCTTTGTCTTCTTTCGTTCATTTGAATCCTACTGTAGATATTGAACAGCATATCTCTCTTAAATGTATTAGTAATGCTTAGAAAGCTTTGTAAAGAGATTATTTGAAGTGACCTCCACAACTGACTCACGTTCTTAAATACTATCAAATTAAAATGTATTCATGAAAGAGTTGCATAAAATATATTTATGAAACGATGTAGAAGATCCATCTGTCAATTCAATCAACTGTCAACTGTCACAGCAGTAAAAACTGTCAGTTATTTTGAATCCATGATGGATTGAAAATCTGTTGTGATAGCTGTCAGCTGACGAAGAGTTCTGTTGTTAGTGTGGTTCCTCCTGTCGGGATAAAGGTTTTCCCTGCTTGTGTAGTGTTCCATCAACTTTAAAATATTTTCAAAAACGTTTCCTTATTGCAGTTTAGGAATCCTGCCAACTTTCTGGCATTTGAATGGTCTTTCCAAAAGCATTAGTGTTCCTCCACCCACTTTTATGAAGTTGAACAAGATGTACAACATCGAACGGAAGGGCATATTATCAAGGACCGGTGTTAAAACTATCGCAGTTTTATCAGCACGAAACTGACGATAAAACAGCAATAATGGGCTTGATAATACGCCCTTGTTAATTCCCATAGAAGCCCATGTTCTGATGTTAACATGGGCTTCTATGGGAATTACTAAAGGCGTATTATCAAACCCATTATCGCAGTTTTATTGGCATTCTCCTGCCGATAAAACTGCGAAAATTTTAACACTGGTCCTTGATAATATGCCCCATAATACTTTACAAAGTAGTAGCCACCGCATAAACAAAAAATAAACACATTTTGCAATGTATTTTTAATACACAGAATGTGGTCATATTTAGAAGCGTTCTAAAACTGGATTATAAAATGAAGCAAGTTATGAATTTCCTTTGGGTTTGGTTCAACCAAACTTGAGCTAAACCTGTCTACCATGGAGGAAGAAAGGATGGAATTTAAAAGTACTTTATAAAAAATGTTAGTTCCCTTTAATTGTGACAACACTGTCACGTGGAATCAGTCACCCTCCTGTAGAAAAGTCTGGTTGAGAAATCCCACCCGTGGGAGCTGCTGCCCATCCTTGCCACGGAAGGCTTGTCTAGACACATCTGAAGTATTTCCCCCTACAAATGTGCTGCAGTCCCCTTCCTCAGGGAGACAAAATCCTAGATATAGACCACCTGTGTGCAGTGCAATGCACATTCTTTTCCATTGGACTACAAGGAAGAAATGCCTGAGCGTGCACTTTCCCATCTCCCCAGGTGTAGACATACTGATTTATGTAAAGTTTATTCATATAATTTTTAAATACTGCTCAGTTATTTTGCAACCACTTCACAATGCATTTTAGGCTTCAATCTTTTTATTGATATTTATCAAAAAACAAATCTTAGAAAGAAATGCCAGGTCATGGGCTACCCAGAGCCCTTGCAATTGACTTAGTGGAGAGTTGAACAAGAAATGGGAAAGAACAAGAAAAGATAAACTGTCGACACCCCTCTCTCCACCCCTACCCCGGCCCCGTTCACTGCAATTCGGTAGTCGTATTTTGGGCTCTTGGTGTTTCACTGTTGATTTGTGTGAGCAATGGTGTTGGTTGCAGGAAGACGCAGGAGACAAAGCTATTTGTCAACTGCATCTAATATCTGAGACCAATATTGTTGTATGTGTTCACATTCCCACAGGAGGTGGACCAGTGTTCCAGTTTTTCCACACATCTCCAGCAATCTGGGCTTTGTTTAGGGTCAGCCCTGTGAGTGCGTTCTGGAGTGTAGTACCAGTAGGTGACTATTTTTGTTAGCGTTTCGGTCAGCCCCATATTGCTTGCCATGCGCCGTGCCACAATGCATTTTAAACGATTGCACAAACACAAGCATCCTCAAGTGACTTCTTAGGCACACAGCAGAAGGGATATCTATGGAAATTAGGAAGCAAGAAGGGCAGAATGTTAGAGCAGGAAGAGCATATGGGTTCCCAAGGATAGGCTGTTTGCCTCCTTGACTGAAGTAGATAGCCTCAGCGAAAGATGCAGTAGGTGTTGGTGGGAGAGGAGGGACAAGCCATGATGGTTTCATTAATAGACCACAAATCCCAAACTTCTTGAGTTGAACACTGCTTAAGCATTCACAAAGCGTATAGGCCAGGTCTTAATGCGCTGACACATACAACCCCAAGAATAAACCAAATGCTGTTTCAATGTCACAGGCCACTGACACAGGCAAGGATAGATGGGGACCACACTCTCACACACACTCAGGGATATTTCCATTGCACTTGTTCTATTATCATCTCCTGGTGGCTGGCTCCATTTCTGCTCTAGGCCTCCCCAAATTTTAATGGCACTACTGCACCACAGCGATTTTGAAACCCTTGTCCCTAAAAACTCATGCCCTGCTCAAAGCCCTGCTTGAAACACATTGAATGGTGCAGCATACCTATTTGCATGGCTTGAGCTTCACACAAAAAGACGTCGGAGAAGCAGTCACAACACTGACACTGCTTCCCCTTAGAATTGCTCCCTCTGCTTCTTTGACAAAGGATGACTTTGCCTCAGGTGGAGACCCTTGCATGAGCTCCCTGTTGAGAAATGAAAGAAGATCAGGCTGTCTGGATTCCTTTGTCTAAAGTCATTAGGGGAATGTTCTTATGTTTGCCATCGGGTTTTCAGTGCATCTGAAAGACATGAATCAAACTGCTGATGCTAAAAGAGGTTACATCTTACCACATATTCCTGGGGTTTCCTTGTGGCTTTATTTTCCAGTATTTTACTCAGGTAGAAATAATGAATCCCTCTAAACTTCAGTATTAATACGGGTGATATTTAGTAAATATTGAGGCTCTGGGAGCGATATCGATTGAGGGCACATCAATATGAGTTCGTTCATATTTTATCTTACATTAATGTATACATTAATTGCTAAACACACTTTTGCTGAATCCGGGTAAAGTGATTGCTGGTACAACTAGCCTGCACCTCCTATCCTGACATTCAGGGGGACAAACATAAGATATAATTCCCAATAACACCATTACTACATGCTTTCCTCAAGAAATATTTTGCAGGTGGTGTGAAGCATTTTCTTTCTTAAAGTGGGGATTTACTAGGTCCCTGATGTGTTAAGTTGCATCACTTACAATGGTTTTGCCGCTGTACTTCTAATATGAGCGCACAGCAAAATAGAGAATAAAAACATTGGGGAGGGGGTAGACAGCTGCAGGAATAAAGGCTGCTTGAAATTGTGGCTCAGATTGCCTTAGAATAATCCGAAATATTGTGGATGAGTCATTCGGGAAACTTTGGGAAATTCGAATTGATAAAACCTGTGCTTGTTCTAAAGTTTTTTTTATCACAGTCACTAACCAACCTATGTAGGCTTTAGTGGGTATTGTGTTCCCCTCAATAGCTTATTAATTATTTTTATTTATTTGATGCTACATTTCTATAAAGTTCAACTCTACCTAGCGATATCAGTGTGCTGCCCAGATATACATTTGAGAGTTGGATTATCTCCCAGAGAAACAATGGTACCAGCATATGAACGACCCATAACACTAAAGAAGGATACATGACCTGTGTTTTAGCAAAATAAAGTCTCAGAAGAGATTGATGTACAAGAGATAGAAAGTCAAGGATTGAGATGGGTTGGTGTATAAGAACGGGTACAGCTTGGGGTAGGGGGATAGAAAAGAAGGGATACAGTCGAGCTACTGAGAGGGGGAAGTGAAAATAGATGTATGGGAAATCAGCATGGCTAAATGTATATAGGTGAACAACGAGAGAAGGAAAGAGGAACGGGGATAGGTAAGTGGATCATGAAAGAAGTGGGAGGTTCTTTCTTGTCTGAATTTAGTATAAAAAGATGGGGTTTTAGATTTTTTCACACCCAAAGTAGATTTTGGAGACATCTCAGCAGTTCAGAAAGTTAGTTCCACAAGGGAGTGGCGACAAAGACTGAGATGTAGCTGCATGATGAGTTTTTTCTGCAATTTGATAATATATTTGCTTCTGAGTAGTCTTCATCACCAGGATTTTTCAGATAGGATCAGAGGTATTCAGGCTGTTATAGACAAGGGGGCCAAATTCACAAACAGCCTCGCAGTCGCTGTGGGGTTCTCACACTTGTGGGGGGACCTCTGTACAGCAGTTTCACATTGCAGAGTTTCCACCACAAGTGCAAAGAAACCCACCACGACTGGGGAGGCCCTTTGTGAATTAGGCCCAGCACACCAGCTTGAATTTGCTTTTTGCCTGTATGGGGAGAGGAGAGTGATGTGGTCAGTTTTTTTCTTAAAAGGTATGCTGGTAGTGTTATGTTCACCATACTAATATTGGGATCACACCCAGTAAATCACCTTAGCCCCAAAAGGAAATGAACCCTTTTCAGAGAAAAGGAGAGCTAACAGGTGTCTGTCATCCCTCTTCTGGTGAGTTACTGTCTATTATATAAGGAGTAAATTAGCACTTAGTGCAAACCTGTCAGAGAATCTCCTATCCGTGGGTGTCCTTGTACCTCAAATCAGTGTGCTCACATACTGGCTGATATTTTACCATCATATGATTATTCTAGAATATTTATCTACAAATCATATGTATCAGAATGGTTATGATTACCAACAGTTCAGCAGATACTATGTAGTGTTAGGCGTCACTTGTGTAATTTGCTGTAGGGCAATTACATGAAAATACAGCGAAATTACACAAGATTCCACAAGCCGTGTAATTCAGCATTTAGCGCTATTTATTTAGAGCAAAATGCACCCTTGCATCCTTATTAGACCTGATGCATTTTACACTGAAAAAAGAAAACTACACAAACTGCAGCAGCCAGCAACCACTGAGACTCGCTAACGTTGTTGCTCCTATGCCCCTGCATAGGACTTTTGTGCCAAATTACTCATTATTACAGGAACTGGCATAATTGGGTAATTTCCAGGAATTTTGAGTCAAAAGCAAAACTTAAAATTACTGAAAATACTCTGATACCCCAGCATAATTACCATTTCCATCCAGCTTAATATTAAGCAGATTAAAGTGAATGGTAGATAGGCCCAATCATTTCATCATACATCCCTAACCTGTTCATCTGTTTCCTATGCTAAGTGGCCCATTAATGTCAGCCTTTCAGTCAACATGGATGCTGCAAAATCAACCAGGCGCACAAGCTCACAACAAACACAAACTTCTCTCAACCATCAAACATGGTGAATCCACTCTCCACTTGCTCATCGAACACTATCCGGAGGTATTACACTCTTGAATATGCCCTTACATCCCTACACCCAGACAATCCAACACAAACCACAACTCTGTACTACAAGACAACCAAATAATGATTATGTTTATACACATATAACCCACAAAACATACACCCTCAATCTCACAAACTCCCATCCTTTCCAAGAAAAACCCTTCCACAATTTTCTGCCTACTCCTAGCATTGTCTTTAACATCCCTCTGAGCCTTTTCTTCAGCCACTATCATACCACTTTACCACATAACCATCCTCTTCTCCTCACACAAGACCACTGACAACTCTCTTTTAACACTTCCCTCCATCAATTAGGCAAAATTATCCTCCAACTCCGTTTACAACCATCTCTCAAATCCCAGGTTTTCCCACCCTCACACTACATAGAGATTCTACCCTCATACTCTATATCACACCTTTTATCCTCCAATATATGCAACTAACCAGTCCTCCACACTCAAATCCAACACCTCAAGTCACTACCAAAATAACAGATAACACTACCCTACGAAACCATACACACATACAATATGTATCTGAATCAAATCTTGCACATTTAAAAATGCCCAACCATCCTAATATACCTACAGTCATCCACTCTTCTTTGAAATCCAACATAATTAACACACATGTAAACCCATTCCTACCTCATTCTCTCCATGCAATGAATACACCAATCGCTCAAACCCACAATTACAAGACAACTCTTACTCATACATCAATCATCCATTGCAGAATTCAGAGCAATAAACATGACCTTCATGCTCCACCACCTCTTTACCGGTACATCTTCCACCTTCAATAAACACAAAAGTAAGCAACTCTACAGTAATCTTCATAACCTCACATCTCCTTGTCTATTGCACAATAATCCATCCTTTCAGACTCAACTCCACAGCCCCACTCATCAATTGCAGCCAGACTCACCACCACCTACACATCAGACCCAACATTTTTTTAGAAGACTTATGGAGAAACATATTGATACCTTGAAAACAAGGAGAGGGGCTCAAAAAGTCCAAAGAGACAGAGCACCAAAGTTGACAAACAAATTAGAGAATTCCCTTGGGACTAAGCAGCTTCAAATCACTCCATTCAATATCAATGCTGTCACTCTCTATTGCATTTCATACTTGGAACATCTCCATAGGGAATACAGAAAAGGTATTTATTAAGAAAATATGCATTTAATAAAACTTCAAGGTAAAAAGTCACAGTGTCAAATCATCAAATTGAGTACATAATAAAAACATGTCAGAATCACATAATGCCGTCTGTCTATAAAAAACATAATCAAAATACATAAATCCTACATAAAGAATTCATAATTACAGCAAGAATTAAACACTATATGGATGGATCATAGATGAGGCAAACCAACTGTCCCTTTGCAAGTTTAATTCGAAAGTATTGTAAACAAGGCAAGGAGCAATAAAATCTGGCCCTGTACTTCTTGTCCCAATTAGAATTTAACAAAGCTTTATGTGTTGACACGTTTCTGTGGGACCAAATCGATAATGCCACCTTCTTCAGGACTTGGATAAATAATATTCCTTCCTTTTATTTCACAGTTTCAATAGGTATATCTAACAAAACATAAACATTTTACAATTTTAAAAACAATCTTGTCACAAAATTCATGCAACAATACTATATTGTACATATAACTATTTTGTCTAGCTAAGTATTTTGCCACGGTATTCTAGAGCCATCTTTTACAAATTACATATACTGTAGGGTGATGTTATATCACATAGATTCATACCAGCAATTACATTTTTGGTAGAAACAACAAGTACATTTTGTTTCCATATATTTCCTATAAAGGTGTTCCTTAATCCACATGCTACTCACACCACTTCACCAGACTATATACAGCACATGGATCACAACGATATGTTATTGATTATTTTATTCAAATCAATCTAGATTTTGTAGATTAAACCTGGGCACCCAGCTCCTTAAAAATTCCACTCCATATATATAAGTAGTGCCTTCTGTCATTCGCTTGTACAGCCCACACGGTATTGACATACTAGTTTGTGTGAAACCAGTACCTTAATTTAGCTCCTGCTGTCCCAATATGTTAAGTAGATCTGATTGGTCAGGGTTGGAGACCAGCTTAAAGGGCACATGCCTGTTGGATTGATAAACACAATCCTCAATACCAAACTCCATCCATAGGATGGGTACAATATCGTAATAAAATATCATGAAATAAACCCTGTTCATGGTCCTCACCTTAACAAATGTGATGAGAAAGGCCTTGTTTCAATTGCCTGCGTTTTAGATAAAACGTCTGTGTCTTAGATTAAAATGAGAGACTGTGATGTTCAGGAATCCTGGGATATTATTTAAAAGTCTATAAAGATAGATCAAGCAGGGACAAATCTCGGTAACCAACATTCTATTTCATAATTGGGTGCACTAATATATCTCCCTGATATATCCTCAGCTCACCTTATACTTGTAGCGCTGTCACCAGTGTTGATAAAACTGAGATCGGTCATGTATAAACCATTGTTTGCACTTCATGCTGCAAAGCTTGTGGAATAGAAAAAGCAGGAAAAGACAGGACTAAGACATGGCCGCCACATCATATATGCAGAGGAGTTTTACACTTTATGCAAACTCTAAACGTATTGAATCAGCTAAATTACTACATGAGGGAGTGTGGCCTCAATGTTATATAGACTCGCACCACTCCCCCCACATGGTAGCCACTTTTCTAAATTGCTACATACCCTGTTGCTTGTACGTTCCCAATCCGGCAGTTACCGATGCTGTGTGCCCCACTTACATCATTCAGCTATCTTCTCCCTTACAGGTTACATTCAATAAAGCGGTAACGGCTTGTTGTTTTTACCGTTGCCGCTCTCGGGTTTAAACTAACCCCACCCGACTATCTAGTACTCAGTGCTTTAAATGTGGGAAAAAAGTGCAGGTACCCATCAGATCGAGCTGGGGGCATGGCAAGGAGGCGGGCTAGAGGCGGGACTAAGGGTGGGTCTAATGAAAATCATTTGAAGGGCGCAAGAATTTTTTTCAACAGGCCCCTTCCACCGACCTGTGTCATTCTCGAAAGCCTTGGCTCTTTCAGAAAGAGCAAAGGTGTTCGAGATTGACTCGGACACCTAGTCACTCCCGACTCTCATCAAATGATCCTCATCTCATCCATCATGTGCTTTATTTTAAACCCATTGCAGAGTAACCTCTACTATAATTTGCTTGCCCCTTTCTTCTTCTTCAGATAACCCCCCCCATTTTTTCAGCTGGCGTGTGACGTCACTCCTGAAAGCTCTCCTCAGTTGTACCCTTTTTTACCCACCAGCTGCTGTGCTATCCTTTCCATTCCGTCTTTTTTGCATAGAAGAAAGTGAAAGCCAGAGCAAATTGGGCTTTTTAATGAACTTCCCTTTCTTCCTGCGCACAGTTTCCTGGCGGGGAGTGAGATCACACCAGAAGAGCAACGAAAGTCAAATATCGGAGGAGGGAGTTGGGGGGCGCCTTGGAAAACATGTTGGGGGGAGAGAGTATCTTCAAGCAAAAGTCAGAGTGGCACTGCAGGAGCTCTCTAAGAAGGGGTGAAGTAAATCAACGCCTCATTAACAAGCAAATAGGTCTTTCATAGACCGGTGAAGTACTCAGGTGCGGCTTTGTGCGTGCCCGGAAGCTGTCTCAGCCGGGCTCACACACGAGGGGGAGGAGGGGGAGGAGGGGAAGGAGGGGGAGGAGGGGGAGGGGGGGCTGTAGTCCAATGGGCATTGCTCGCCTGGGTCACACGTCGCCCTGCCTTGGAGCCAAGCCATTACTGCCCTCCGTGTGAAATCACCAATATGTGAGCATGCGCCGCAGTGTAGAAATGCGATGAATGCTCACATTACTATGCGTGACAGTGAGTACCGGTACTCTATTTTGTTACGAAGAAGTGCCGGTACTCCTGGGGGGGGGGGGAAGAAGGGCTGGTACACAGTACCGGTGAGTACCGGCCCATTCAAAGCACTGCTTGTACTGTTAGCATTCGCTAAAACGGACCGCAGCTCATTATATCTGCTACTGCCAGGGTCATAAGGCTCGCCCCTACTTTCTTACAGATATAGCTCCAGCATTCTGCCACTACTCACCACCGTGCACCACGTCTCTTTGCCTGTGTGGAAAACGCTCGCACTGCACTCCTGGCACCATGAATACTTCACAACGTGCGTATCAGGGCAATAAAAGCAACAAAGTCTCAATGCATACCCTGAAGGGCCGCTTAGCGCTTATAATGTCAGCGCTGTCTTGTGTGACATGTTTTTCGGCCGTATTCGAAGTACAATATTAAATTTGGACTAAAATCGGCAGCCACAACTATGGGTCTGATGGTAATCCCAATGGCTCCCCTAAGGTTGTGATAAAACTCCCAAAATATGTATTAAATAAACATAAAAATATTATTATTGAGAGTATATTTTTTGCGCCGTCATACTTTTTGGTCCTATATTTGACCTCTTGTTTATTTCTCCTTTGAGGTGACATCTGAATATCTAATATACTCATCTGGCGCCTCATATTACTGCCAATACGGGAGTGCTTCTCACAAATAAGGTGCATCCTGCTCATTATAATTAATCATCCCTAACAGGCCCCAGCGTATTACAACAATGGAGATATTTACATCCATATCTACAGAGCATTCTGATCTACCCCTCGCAATTATTATTACCCTTATTGTTTTCCATGCCTAAAATGGTCTATGAACTGGGCGAATTGCTCATGACTCTTAATGCCACATAAAGCTGGACAGAAACCAAAAGATTTTTACTTTTCACATTTTATCCTATAAGTTTCATCCAATCTTCTTTTGAGTTTAATCCTCTTTCAATGGTGTTAAGACAAGAGATGTACCATTGTTCCCGGTTCTTTCTTTTGATTTCTATATTGCCACCCCTGATGTTACCTGTGATTTTCTCAATTACATACCACTCAAAGTCAGTGTGTTTATGCTTGACTGAGTTATAGTGTTCCTCCAAGGGGGTATTATGTTTATTAGTTTACAAAGCTGACCTATGATCTAGCATGCGTAGTCTCAGTTCCCTACCTGTCTCTCCTACATAAGCTAGCCCGCGGTAGTCAAGTGGTTGGACAACTACCGTGTTGCCATTCAACACAAGACACCACAACTCACACCAGCTTAAATAATTTTACCCACAACTATATATCGACCTTGGAACAAAATGAATTTGGAGAAACTAAAATAAACTGCTTACCTTCAACACAGATCTGATTACAATAAATTCTGTACAAACGCTCAATGGATGGCTCCTGGAAGCTTTTGATCTTAGATAACTGAAGCAACCATATTGGATTGTTACTTAACCAACACAAAAAAAACAGCCCAAACCTATTTGCCACAAAACATTCCCAGACAAGACACACATAAGTCCTACCCTTCTTTAAAGAGCTATAATCAATTGAATTTCTAGATCTTGTCAAAGTGAGTAAGCCAGCCGGCTGCCCCTTTGGCCCTTGTCCACCTTAAATATTCAAAAACATTCTTGTAACAACTTCAGCGGTCATTCCAGTTGGAATACTCAATCAACAACTCCATAACAACAGGATTTTTCCCAGAAGACTTAAAAAAAGCCATACATATGCCCATTATTATTAAAATCCAACCTGGGCAATACAAACCTAAAGCAAATGGACCTTTCCTGGGCAAACTTATAGAAAGAGAAGTCAATGCCCAGATGCCCAGATGTCACGAGTCATTAAAGACAATTTCATTCTTTATAACTTCCAAACTGGATTCCGTCCAGGAAGAGGCACTGAATCAGCTCTAATCTGGATCTGGGATGACCTTAAGAACACGCTAAACCAGAATGGGATTGCTGTCCTTCTCTTGGATCTTTCAGCTGTCATTGACACAGTGGATTATAAACCATTAATCCAAAGACTTCAGGTAGCTACAATAGAGGGCATAGCGCTTGCTTGGTTCACATTGTACTTGCATAATAGAACAAATATTATCTCTACTACACCATTGTCTTCTAAACCATACAGTATTAAAGCAGGAGTCCCTCAAGGCTCAACCATCTCCTCCATGCTTTTCAACACCTCAGAATTTTCATGGAATCCAAGCTGTCAATGAATGTACAAGTGGATAACGTATCCAAATTAAGATTACTCACGATTAAAGCACTGCAACATATCTTCCCGCCCCTAGGATTCCCTACAAGGTTCACTCTACCATCTCGCTTGTCCTATCAAAACTGGATTACAATAATGGCGTATATCATGACTCATCCTTATAAACTATGAGAAAATTACAAAGAACTCAGAATGCTGCTGCTACACTACTCAAACAGCAACGCCACAATCATGCATGTTTGCTGTCTTGAGGGCCCTACACTGGTTATCAGTTACCAGAAGTTTCACCTTAAAGCTGCTTTGTATCACCCACAGACAAATACATGGAAGAGGGTCACACTTCATCAGGGAAAACATCCATACAACAAAGACAACAACAATCGAGAAAGGCTCCCCTCCTCAATATTCCTGCATACAAGAAAACTAAATCATGGGTGCAACATCTTTCTCTTTTCACGCAGTCAAACTATGGAAATTGCCACCCATAAACATAAGTTTCACTGATAATCATATCATCTTTAGAGAATTAGTCAAGAGTAGGCTCTTCCCCACATGATGACTATACTCACAACACAGCAGTGTACCACAAGAGTTTGTGCAAAACATTGAAAGTTCTAATGCACATATTGTCAGTGAGTCTATACATGAATATATATATATATGTGTATATGTGCGTGTTTACATATGTGTTCAATATGCATATGTGTCTACATCCTTGCACACATAGATATTTGTCTAGAGAGACATACTTATGTGTATATGATATATACAAATATCTAAATATACAGATCTATTGTTCTTACAGGAACGGCACTATATGTATATGTGAGCACATGCATGTGTATGTAGGCATGTTATGTATTTATGTATCTATCGGCCACATGCATCATTGTTGCCGTTTGCGATTTCATAATTGCGAAAATTAAGGAATCGCAATTAAGAAATCACAAACGGTTATGCACCAAGAAATCGCAATTTTTTCAACGATTTCTTTAAATTCCTTAATTGCGATTCACAATTTGCAAATCGCAATTAAGGAATCCCTTCCCATTGATTCCTATGAGCCTAGAGGCCCACAGGAATGAATGGGAAGTCATTCTCAATTTGCGATTAGCAATTTGCGGATCGCAAATTGAGAATGTAATTTGAAGGGTTCAGGGGGTGTCCAAAGGACCCCTCCCTGCACCCCTGAAATATAACTTTAAGTGCATTTTTCACACACACATGCCCCAAGGGCATGTGTGTGTATAAAAAGAAACTTTCAAAAATGCACTTTTGTGTATTTTTGAAAGTTTTTGCAAATTACCATGAAGGTCAACTTCATGGTAATTTACCTCTCCCTATTTGCGAATTCGCAAATTTAAAATGTTCTTGCATTGCATTTAAGAAATCGCAAATTGCGATTTCTTAAATGCAATCGCAATTTTAGAAATCGCAACATGATTGCTATTTTTAAAATTGCGAAAAACATGATGCATCCCAATTTTGTCAATTGCATTCGCAAACGGCCAAAATTTGCGAATTGCACCGTTTGCGAATACAAATGACAATGATGCATGTGCCCGTATGTGTCTTTTCCTATGTCTACATATATTTCCCATGAAAAAAATATTAAATCTCATCTAAACCATATGAAACAAGACGTTTACATGTATATATACATACATCCTTCTCTATCTCATTGTATATAGAAAATATAGCCATATAGATGAATTTCTGCATATTGGTTTTTGCTGCAGCGTTGTCATAAATGATGTTGGTTCAGATGTCATTAGGGATGTTATCAATGTAGTCATTTAACCTGTCATGAGTCATGTAATATGTAAGGGTATAAGCAGTGCATGGTGAGGGCGCGAGTTATAGTTATTTTAGAGCACTTGTTACAGTTACTTCAGATAGCTGTAACTGGTGAATTTCAGTGCTTTTTAAGTTTAAAATGCATTTTAGTAACTCACCCCTAAAGTGCGCCTTGGATAAACGAGAGTGCAGGGTGAAATGTACATAAAACGCAGGACATGTACTTTTAAAGTTTTACTTGTCTTGGTAGTGGAAAACTATTACATTCGTTTTTCACTACTGCAAATACTTTCTGTCCCACAGGATAACATTGATATTACCTTATTACATTTTATAAGTGTGATTTCCAATTGGAAAGAGATAACACCCCCCACCCACCAAGTCTGCTGTCTTTGGAATCACAATGTAAAATCACAACTTATGGTTAAGTCAGATTTTAAATTGCAATTTTAAAAATACACTTTTAGAAGGTGGCATTTTCTTACTTTAGCCATTTGGTGCCTGCTGCCTGTCTCTGTTCAGTATAGGTTAGGTGACAGCTGAGCTTTATGTATTCCCTCTAAACAGCCATACACAAGGGGAGTGTAGGTGTGACTGGATGGGCTATCCTGGGACATGGAAGGGAGGAGCTGAGCACAGCCTCATATTTACACCTGAATAGGCTGTGTCCTGTCCACACATAAAGAGCTGCATACCCCCCGTAGTGAGTCTGAAGCAAGGACAGGAAGGGAGGACCCCTGTGTACTACAAATACCCTTCTTTGAATTCTCCCCACTTCAAAGGGACAGCTGACTTCAGACACCATGGCTTCAGTACACTTCTGGACCTGTGGATACTCTGCCAAGAAGAAAGACTATAGTGCTCTGAAGGGCTATCACTCGGCTGGACTGCTGCTCTGGAAGAACTGCTGCCTTGCAGTGCTGACCTGCTGCCCTCTTGCCTGGAGAGGAAGAACTGGACCTTGAACCCAGGCCCCGAATGACTCCAAGGGATAGTCTGCTTGCCTCCTGATCTGGGCCTCAGGGACATAACATGCTAAAGACAGCTCCTGAACCCATCTTCAATATGCTCCTGACCCCCACAAGGCACCTCTCAGGTCGTGAGCCCTTGGAAGTGTTCTTGGGGTCCTGAAATCAAGCTTTTGGGCTCTTTGTTAAGGCAACCCAGCCTGTTCACTCCGTAACCATGCCGCTCGCACAAAGGATCAGCAAGAGCCACGGTAGGTTTGTCTCTTAGCACAGCAAGCATCACCACTCATGACCCTGAGGCTCCAGCTCATCCGCCCGTGTCACCCAACTGCTCTTCATGCCCGGCAGTCCATCACCAGCGACACTCTACTTCCTGCACGAAAACCTGCTTTCCTGAGAATGGGACTTTTGGCACATTTCTTGAGAAGGTAAAACTTCAATGGGACTTACCTGGAACTGTATCTGACCCGAGCTTCTTTACAGTCGGCTTTAACTATTGGATTTGTCCCAGTCCATCTCTAGTAAACCTCTCTAACAAGATCCAACTGCAGAAGGGGGTAGGGGGAGATGCCGCAAATTAGTGCAATGCAGTAATAAAAAATGCTTAGAAAATAAAAAAAAATAATAACACTATCTTTGCTTAGTCTGAAAAATATATTGAATAAATCTTCAACTGGAACAGGGCTGACACAACTAATATCACCCGCTCAAGTTTTAAACCATTATTAACGTGTCATCGGTGCATTCTTTTGGCCAGCAGTAGCCCACAATCTGAACTAATATTTCCTTAGAGCAGCAATGGCTGGTCTAAAGTGAATTTTCAGTTTCTAGTAAATGGTTCTGAAGCTTTTTTCTCCTGTCTGTCGTCAGCACCTAGTATGTTTTCTTAAACAATTCGGAGAATTAGTAGTGCTGTTTATAACACATAAATGTAATCTTAAAAGTATGCCACAGATCTTCCTTCTGCTGTTCGCACTAGACCACCACTGGAGACAGATCCGGTTGATTGCTAGATGTAAGTAATACCAGCAATGACAATGCACGCCTGGTGCTAAAGCTTTGAACAAAATTACTTCCTTTTACACACCACTGACTTAATTATGAGCCGGCGAACATAAAACAGGTCAGACCATTTGTGCTCGCGAATTATATTCTCATCAGTAAAAACGCTGGCATTAGTAATGATTTATGAATGCAATGTCATAATTCTTTTTTAGTGAACATATCCTCTTTCAGTAATGTGTGTGTGGCGTTTGAAGTTCTCATTTGCAATTGCTGTCTGTGGTGCACTGTCACCAGGCGAGATATGGGAGACTTGTGACAAAAAAAACAAGTTCCCACAGTTTACTCGGGGTCTGTAATTTCAGCACACGTTCTCCTGTGTAGGCAGCGGGGATTAAAGCCGCCCTGTAAATAATTCCATTTTGCTAAACGCTGTCTGTCTTCGCGTTGCCTTTCATAATTTGACGACAGAAGGGAAAAGATTTGCGCGGTAAGCACCGGCGGTTTGGCAGCTTCAGGGAGAATGTTCCCAGACGCGGGCCAGCCAGGTGGCTACCCCGCTGCACTGAGCTAACAGCCCAATCTTAATCCAAAGTGAAATGAAGGAAGGGAATTAAACAAAACGAGTGGAGTGCCTGCTTCTGTTGGTGTCAGATATTTGTCCTAAAACCAGGGCCGGCTCTAGGCTCATGGTGGCCCTGTGCAGGGAGCGTAGGTGGGGGCCCCGGAAGAGGGGGTCCGGACCCTCATGGACATCGATTCGCCAAAATGTTATGGGTGACAAAAGCGACATGTCACTCCCTTTCACACCCAGTGACATCACAGGCGTGTCTAACCTTGGACTTTCGACGGCCTCTTATTTACTGCTTGAGGTGTTATGGAAAGAGCAAGAAAAGGAGACAACAGAAAAGTAAACAAAGCTCAGTCTCTCTCTCTCAGTCAGTGAGTCTATCTCTCTCTGTCATTCAGTCTCTCTCTGTCAGTCTGTCCGTCAGTCGGTCTCTCTCTCTCTGTCAGTCTCTCTATCTCTCTCTTTCTGTCAGTCTCTCAGTCAGTCAGTCTCTCTCTCTCTCAGTCAGTCAGTCTATCTCTCTCTGTCATTTAGTCTCTCAGTCAGTCAGTCTCTGTCAGTCAGTCAGTCTGTCAGTCAGTCGGTCTCTCTCTCACTCTCTGTCAGTCTATCTCAGTCAGTCCCGCTCTTTGTCAGTCTCTCTCTCAGTCTCTCTCCCTGTTAGTCTCTCTGTCTGTCAGTCTCTCTGTCAGTCTCCCTCTCTCTCTCTCTGTCAGTCTTTCTATCTCTCTCTTTCTGTCAGTCTCTCTCAGTGAGTCAGTCTCTCTCTCAGTCAGTCTCTCTGTCTGTCAGTCTCTCTCTTAGTATCTCTCTCTCAGTCAGTCAGTCTTCCAGACAGTCTCTCTCTCCCTCTGTCAGTCTCTCTCAGTTAGGTATTCTCTCTATCGCAGTCAGCCAGTCTCTCTCAGTCAGTCTATATCTCCCTTGGTCAGTGACTCTCTCTGTCAGTCTCTCTCTGTGTCAGTCAGTGTGTCAGTCAGTCTCTCTGTCAATCAGTCTCTCTCAGTCAGTCTCTCTCTGTCAGTCAGTCTCTCTCTCTGTCAGTCTCTGTCAGTCAATCTCTCTCTCAGTCAGTCTCTCTCTCTGTCAGTCTCTCTCTCTGTCAGTCTATCTCTCTCTGACAGTCTCTCTCTCAGCCAGTAAGTCTCCCAGTCTCTCTCTCTCTCTTAGTCTCTCTCTCTGTCAGCCAGTCTCGCTCTCTCCCAGTCAGTCTCTCTCTCTCCCAGTCAGTCAGTCTCTCTCAGTCAGTCATTCTCTCTCTACCTCAGTCAGTCTCTCTCTCTCCCTGTCAGTCCCCCTCTCAGTCAGTCTCTCTCTCTCTGTCAGTCTCTCTCTCTCAGTCAGTCAGTCTCTCTCAGTCAGTCAGTCTCTCTCGCAGTCAATCAGTCTATCTCTCTCAGTCAGTCAGTCTCTGCCTCTCTCTCTGTCAGTCAGTCTCTGCCTCTCTCTCTGTCAGTCAGTATCTCTCTACCTCAGTCAGTCAGTATCTCTCTACCTCAGTCAGTCTCTCTCTCTGCCAGTCAGTCTCACTCTCAATCAGTCTCTCTCGCTCTGTTAGTCAGTCAGTCACTCTCTTAGTCAGCCAATCTCGCTCTCTCTCTCTGTCAGTTTCCTAGCCAGTCAGTCTCTCAGTCAGTCAGTATTCAGTCTCTGAGTCAGTCAGTCAGTCTCCCTCTCTCTCAATTCTCTCTCTCTCTCTCTCTCTCTCCATTCTCTCTCTCAACTCTGTCCACTCCATCTCCACTGTCTCTCCACTCTCTCTCCACTGTCTCTCTCTCCACTTTCTCTCTCTCTACTCTCTCTCCACTCTCTCTCCACTGTCTCCCTCCACTGTCTCCCTCCACTCTCTCTCCACTCTCCCCCCACTCTCACCCCACTCTCTCTCTCTCCACTCTCTCCACCCTCTCTCCCTTCACACTCTCTCTCTACTTTCTCTCCACTCTCTCTTTCTCTCCACTCTCTCTCTCCACTCTCTCACTCTCTCTCTCCACTCTCTCACTCCACTCTACCACTCTCTCTCTCACTCTCTGTCTCACTCTCTTTCCACCCTCTATCTACTCTCTCCACCCTCTTTCTACTCTCTCTCCACTCCCTCTCCACTCTCTCTCCACTCTCTCCACACTCTCTCTCTCTGCACTGTCTCCTCCACTGTCTCCCTCCACTTTCTCCCCCCACTCTCCCTCCACTCTCTCTCCACTCTCTATGCACTCTCTCTCCTCTCTCTCTTCTCTCTCTCTCTCCACTCTCCACTCTCTCTCTCTTCTATCTCTCTCTCCACTGTCTCCTCCACTGTCTCTCTCCACTCTCTCTCCACTGTCTCTCCACTCTCTCTCTCCTCTCTCTCTCTCCACTCTCTCTCTCCCTCTCTCCACTCTCTCTCTCTCTCCACTCTCTCTCTCTCCACTCTCTCTCTCCACTCTCTCTCTCCACTCTCTCTCTCCACTCTCTCTTTCCACTCTCTCTCTCCACTCTCCACTCTCTCTCTCCACTGTCTCTCTCTCCACTTTCTCTCTCTCTCTCCACTGTCTAGCTCCACTCTCTCCACTCTCTCTCTCTCTCTCCCTCTCTCTCTCTCTCCACTCTCTCTCTCTTCACTGTCTCTCTCACCACTTTCTCTCTCTCTCTCCACTCTCTATCCACTGTCTAGCTCCACTTTCTCTCCACTCTCTCTCTCTACTCTTTCTCCACTCTCTCTCTCTACTCTCTCTCCACTCTCTTTCTCCACTCTCTCTCTACTCTCTCTCCACTGTCTTTCTCTCCACTCTCTCTCCACTGTCTCCCTCCACTCTCTCTCTCTCCACTCTCTTGCTCACTCTCTCCACTGTCTCCATGCTCTCTCCACTCTCTCTCTCTCTCCACTGTCTAGCTCCAGTCTCTCTCCACTCTCTCTCTCTCTACTCTCTCTCTCTCTACTCTCTCTCCACGCTCTCTCTCCACTCTCTCTCTCCCTCCACTCTCTCTCTCTACTCTCTCTCCACTCTCTCTCTACTCTCTCTCCACTGTCTTTCTCTCCACTCTCTCTACTCTCTCTCCACTCTCTCTCCACTGACTCTCTCTCTCTACTTGCTCGCTACTCTCTCTCTCCACTCTCTCTATACTCTCTCTCCACTGCCTCTCTCCACTCTTTCTCCACTCTCTCTCCACTCTCTCTCTCCACCCTCACTCTCTCTCCACTCTCTCTCTCTACTCTCACTCTCTACTCTCGCTCTCCACTCTCTCTCTCCACTCTCTCTCTCCACTCTCTCTCTCCACTCTCTCTCTCTCCACCCTCTCTCTCTCCTCTCTCTCTCCACTCTCTCCCACTCTCTCTCACAAAGTAGTGTGCGTTCCATGGGCATCCGCAGAAATGTTTCTGGGGGGGGCACATTTTTAACTTCATCTCCATCCCCCTTGCACCCTTCTCCCCTCTGCCTTGCAGCACCCTTCTCGCCCTCCCCCTTGCACCCTTCTCCCCCTCCCCCTTGCACCCTTCTCCCCCTTGCACCCTTCTCCACCTCCGCCTTGCACCCTTTTGTACCTTGCACCATTCTCCCCTCTGCCTTGCACCCTTCTCCCCTCTGTCTTGCACCCTTCTCCTCTCTGCCTTGCACCCTTCTCCCCTCTGCCTTGCACCCTTCTCCCCTCTGCCTTGCACCCTTCTCCCCTCTGCCTTGCACCCTTCTCCCCTCTGCCGTGCACCCTTCTCCTCTCTGCCGTGCACCCTTCTCCTCTCTGCCTTGCACCCTACTCCTCTCTGCCTTGCACCCTTCTCCTCTCTGCCTTGCACCCTTCTCCTCTCTGCCTTGCAACCTTCTACCCTCTGCCTTGCAACCTTCTCCCTCTCTGCCTTGCAGCCTTCTCTACCGTGCACCCTTCTCCTCTCTGCCTTGCACCCTTCTCCTCTCTGCCTTGCACCCTTCTCCCCTCCCCGTGGCACCCTTCTCCTCTCCACCTTGCACCCTTCTCCCCTCCGCCTTGCACCCTTCTCCCCCTCCCCGTTGCACCATTCTCCCTTCTTCCTTGCACCCTTCTCCTCTCCACCTTGTACCCTTCTCCTCTCTGCCTTGCACCCTTCTCCCCTCTGCCTTGCACCCTTCTCCCCTCCGCCTTGCACCCTTCTCCTCTCTGCCTTGCATCCTACTCCCCTCTGCCTTGCACCCTTCTCCTCTCTGCCTTCCATCCTACTCCCCTCTGCCTTGCACCCTTCTCCCCTCTGCCTTGCACCCTTCTCCCCTCTGCCTTGCACCCTTCTCCTCTCTGCCTTGCACCCTTCTCCTCTCTGCCTTGCAACCTTCTACCCTCTGCCTTGCAACCTTCTCCCTCTCTGCTTTGCACCCTTCTCTACCGTGCACCCTTCTCCTCTCTGCCTTGCACCCTTCTCCCCTCTGCCTTGCACCCTTCTCCCCTCCGCCTTGCACCCTTCTCCTCTCTGCCTTGCATCCTTCTCCTCTCTGCCTTGCAACCTTCTACCCTCTGCCTTGCAACCTTCTCCCTCTCTGCTTTGCACCCTTCTCTACCGTGCACCCTTCTCCTCTCTGCCTTGCACCCTTCTCCCCTCTGCCTTGCACCCTTCTCCCCTCTGCCTTGCACCCTTCTCCCCTCCGCCTTGCACCCTTCTCTACCTTGCACCCTTCTCCTCTCTGCCGTGCACCCTTTTCCTCTCTGCCTTGCGCCCTTCTCCTCTCTGCCTTCCACCCTTCTCCCCTCCGCCTTGCACCCTTCTCCTCTCTGCCTTGCATCCTTCTCCTCTCTGCCTTGCAACCTTCTACCCTCTGCCTTGCAACCTTCTCCCTCTCTGCTTTGCACCCTTCTCTACCGTGCACCCTTCTCCTCTCTGCCTTGCACCCTTCTCCCCTCTGCCTTGCACCCTTCTCCCCTCTGCCTTGCACCCTTCTCCCCTCTGCCGTGCACCCTTCTCCTCTCTGCCTTCCACCTTTCTCTCCTCTGCCTTGCACCCTTCTCCCCGCTGCCTTGCACCCTTCTCCTCTCTGCCTTGCACCCTTCTCCCCCTCCGCCTGGACTCCAAAACGTAAGCTGATAACTTTCTTCAAACAAAATAATTTTGACCTAATAGACAAGCTTTTTATTTTTAGTAAATGCATGGCAGGTGCTCTACTATCAGTTTGCAGTTTTCATCCAGTATCCATATGTACTCTGGCTATACAAGGAAAGTGCCACCATCCCAAGCCAAGGATACACACTAAATACTAAGAACTACCAACAATATATCGCCCAAACAAGGGTGGGCAGAGAGCACATCACCCTCACATGCATTCATGTTTTAATGAGGATGCTTTTCTCTCACAATAAAATTAATGTTTGTACAAATGCCATTTTGACACCTCTATGTGCTGTACATAACGATTGTCACTGTAACTCAGCTTACCGAACTCAGAGAGAAGGTTGACTTGGTACACCGAGAGAATAACAAATGACTCGGAGGACTTAAACAGATGTCAGGGTGAGCGTGAAACGGACTACGATAAAACAAGCAATTAAAATTGTATTTTGTTTAAAAGAACCATGACTTGTCGGAAAACACAATTTCTATTATGTATAAAAGTTCCTAAAAATGTCACAGTGATTACAAACTATATACACAGGCACGTATGTTGGAGAAAGGACCTACAGGCTGTCTGAACAGAGATAATCTTCCCTTACTTGCAGGCCCGTTATCCCATTCCACCGAGACCTCTGTTTCACCTTTCAACAATAAAAATAAACTTACTCACTGTCTCGTTCCTTGTCCCAAACTTGGTGGCTGAGGAAGTGCTTCTGCATCTGGAGCGTTCTTTCTAATAATTATAATTCACCATGGGCCAACCTGTGCACAAGCACATAGCAGAACACTGCGTCTTCGCCACATGCCAGCTCTCCACATTTGCCGAGGCCCACTCAAGAGGGGTGTGCAAATCGCTTTCACTTTCGCAAGTTAGACATGCGTGTAAGCATGCTTTTAAAATGCTGATGTGGAAACACAGAGCCAGCTTCAACGTTGTCATTGTGTCTTTAGATAACTTGTAGGGGGAGGCAGGGAAGCAGTTTTTTAAGGGTGCCACAATCACATTAAGAGGTCCCCAGCCCATGTAGGACCCCAAACCCTGACAACCCCCCCTCCCCCACCCCTCACCCCTCACAGCCCTGGCCTCCTCCCTTCTCAAAGGAATAGTGCCCTGAGGAGAATGCACCATCCTAGGGCCCCCACCCCCTCCTCCTTCCGGGCCTGGCTCGTGGCTTTGACTGAAGAGAAACAATGGAAGTTGATACTTTGTTTCTCTTCAGTCAAAGGTCGGCAGCGAGGAGCGAGGAGCAGGCTGCAGACAGCAGCAGCTGCTTTAGAGTGAGAGAGCGAGAGACACAGCTCTCTACCGGAGAGCTCAGCTGAGGGGCCCCCTTCAACTACTAGAGACTGGGTCCCCCCCCCTCTTCCCCGAAAACAACAACACGTGCTGAGAGATGGAGAGAGAGACAGGGGAAGCGCAAGATATCCAAAAAAATAATAGAAGCCGGGAGGCTGCCAAATCCTGCCAGGGGGCCGCCAGTGCCACGACCGGATCCTCGTCGTGGTGGCCCCTGGGGTTTGGCGGCCCTGTGCAGGTGCACAGTTTGCACATGCCTAGGGCCGGCCCTGCTAAAACTTAGGTATGTTTTTAGCACTTTCTATAGTGGTGGGAGCCAAAATATGAACAAAGGTGCCTGGAATTAAAAAAGAAGGGTATTTGGGGAACGATTGCACATGAGCGGCCTGGTCACAAACATCTTTTGGATGGCTTTATTTCATATATTTTGTTTCATTTTTGCACGATTTTATAAAAACTGATTTGCTTGGGTGGTGAGGTGAGACAATAATTAATTTATGTCGCAGTTTGTTGTGGTGTTGATGACTTGTATTTTGTGCTGTTGTGTTTTTTGTTTTTTCTTTGCTCCATTTGTGCCCTGTGTTATTACTGTATTGCACTATGGTAGTTGTTTTGCATTACGTTTTGACCGTTTCATTGCTTTGTGACCTGTCATGTCATGTTATGTTTGTGCTGTTTTGTGTTGTGCTATGGAGTTACTTCGGAGACACCAACACATACCATTCCAGCCATACCAGCACATTCCTTTACCTAATGCAGTAAAATCCTGCTGCTCTAGGTCTTCAAGTGTTGCTTCAATCCAACAGTACATTAAAACTAGAGTACATTCGCTTCCATTTCTCACAAAAGAAAACACAATAGACTTGCTGTACTAATCCACTCGTTGAACGTCCACATGATGTACATCAGCAACTGAAGGACACCTTGAAAAAATAATGCTAATACACATTTGTTCTGAAAAGCAAGGACATTGGCACAACATTCTCGTTGATATAGGCCATGCCTTTGTGGATACATTCTAATGAGCCTCTGCCTTTAGAATTCAGCATTGATCCTATTGGCTCTCGTAATCAATTACTGAACTGGAAAGTCTTGGCCATCGGCTAAATATGTCTTGAAACAAGGTAATATTGGTCCCAACTCCCAGGAGCTCTCTTGGATATTCTAATTTCCGTTTTGTTAGGAAGTTCTTCCACTTCTACAAACATACCACCATGTATAGCTAATACGATATGAAATCCTTTCGTGTTTAGACTACTATACTAATATCTTATCACACCATCACAAAAATCAAAATATAAAAGTCTAGAGGATACAAAGCAGAGAAGCAAATTTTGTTTTATCCGGGATAAATTTGGCAATAAAACAACTGCTCTGGAAACCATTTAATAAATTCATAGATCACGCTAAAGGCACTCTATGGAAATAAACACAAATACCTCTGGCAGATTGTTGTAGGCCAGAGGCCCTTCCCTGATAATCCAACAAACAGTGAGATGGAGAATTTAACAGAAGGTCACAGAAGGCAGGCAATATTAGCCCATATCTGGGGAAAATTTGACCACCCGCTTAGAATCCAATCAAATTATTTAAGATAAAGGACATCCTCAAAAACTACACTCTCCACAAAAGTGTTCTACAAAGATTCTTCAGATGTTGATCTCTGCCGCCCCAACAGAATTAATCACTATGATACTGTTGAACAGGCATTTGGAAGTGCTGTTATGAGCCCCAATGTACCCCCATATAGTCCTAGGTAGCTGCACGACCTTTCACCTATATTCGTCCTATCCTTGCTCTACATAACAGTTCTGGCGCTGACCTTTTACCTAGTTATGTGCCAAATAAATGTTGAGTGTTTTCTTTCAAATACTAGCCTCAAATATTACGCTTGAGGATTCTTAGTATCATATCTTAAACCCTTGCCTAGGGCATACAACGCAGGATTACCATCTTCTGTATATTAACCCAGTACAAAAGTCACCGCTATCGTCATCCTTGAATGACAGACCCACAGAACCATTGCACATCTATGTAGAACCCTTGAGGGTACCTTTCGGGTATAATAGAATCATATTTTCAC
Organism: Lissotriton vulgaris; assembly: GCF_964263255.1. Lineage (NCBI taxonomy): Eukaryota > Metazoa > Chordata > Amphibia > Caudata > Salamandridae > Lissotriton > Lissotriton vulgaris. The sequence continues at coordinate 397,998,048 of NC_141700.1, forward strand.
TGGTCAACCAGAGGAGAAGCTTCCATGCTGACACAAGACACAGAGGTCCCTGCACGCAGAAACTCCAGCACGCAGTGGTCTGACATCCCTTGTGGGGTGTCTGACATGAGACCAAGGCGGGGTCCTTCATTCTCTCTCCCTAGTTAATGGGGTTGGATCTTTCTTAGGGGATTCTAGACTTTACACCTATGTACATGCTAGGTACATTTAGATAAGGTTTGCATTGTAGGAGTAAGCTTAATTACTGCCATGTATCAAGATGCCAGCATACATTTACTGTTTTAGCACAATGGTAAAATTCTACCTTTTATTTACTTTGTTGGTGCTTGTAATCTTATATATCTGTTTCTGTCTAATGATTGTGACTGCAAACATGTTTTATACTAAAATTGATTGATTGATTGATTGATAAAAATTTATAATGCGCATAAACAATAACCCGCAGGTATCAAGGCGCCTAACAATACGATCAAATTGAAACAGATGTCCTTACACATAGGCTTCTCGAAAGAGGTGAGTTTTTAAAACATTGCGGAAATTCTGTAGAGATGGAAGGGATCTCAAATCAAGCGGAAGGTCATTCCACCATTTGGGGGCTAGCGTCGAAAAAGCCCTGCCACCCCATTTGGCTCTTCGTACACGCGGGGCTTTAAGGAGCAATTTCCCGGAGGAACGCAGGCTCCTACCAGGGGTATAGTGGGAAATGATAGAGCCAAGACCTGTGTCGCTATTTTTTGCGATGGCTCTGTAGGTCATACATAGCACTTTGAACCGGATTCGAGATTCCACCGGTAACCAATGCAGCGATTTCCTGGCCGCAGTGGCTGAGGAGCGCCTGGGAATGTCCAGAACAAATCTGGCTATAGCGTTTTGGACCACCTGCAAGCGCTGTAAGTGGCTCCGATTTAGCCCAGCATACAGCGCATTGCAGTAATCCAAACGAGAGCCAATCAATGCAACAGCAATTTGCTTTCTTGCCTGCAGGGAAAGATATTTCCTGATCCTTCGCAGGGTGTGGATCAGGCCCCAGCAGGTAGAGACAGTTCTGCTCACCTGAGCGCCCATGTCAAGGGCTGGATCTAACATCACCCCAAGGTTCTTAGCAGACGTGGTGGGGGAGGGACATATTCCTAGTGAGTCAGGCCACCAAAGGGCTGACCAGATGTATTCTTTTCCCCCAAACACCAATATCTCAGTCTTCTCCCCATTCAGTTTAAGAGAGTTCTGAATCATCCAGTGGCCAACCGCCTCCATACAGGATCTAAACTTGGAGGCGGTAAGCACATCAGAATGGGGGAGAGAGACGAGTATTTGGGTGTCGTCTGCATAAGAGACTACCTCCATCCCGAAAGATCTTATTAATCTGGCTAGTGGGGTCACATAGATGTTAAAAAGGGTCGGACTAAGCGCCGACCCTTGAGGGACCCCACACTGCACTGGTCGGGATGGAGATAGGAACTCTCCCAGCTTGACTCTTTGTTCTCTCCCAGTAAGGAAGGAGGTCAAGAGATCCAAGGCTGCCCCTCTCACCCCCACCTCCTTCAGGCGAGATGTAAGCACTGAGGGGGAGAGGGTGTCGAAGGCCGCTGTTAGATCTAGCAGGACCAGGAGGGAGGTCTGGCCCCCATCTACTGTCGTGCGGATCTTATCAAGCACGATGGTGAGGGCTGACTCGGTGCTGTGTTCCCTCCTGAATCCATGCTGGGAGGAGTCCAAGCATCCCGAGCTTTCCACAAAGATAGCGAGATGCTTGTTAAGATGTGCCTCAAGCATCTTCGCTGGAGCAGGAAGCAACGAGATGGGACGGAAGTTTTTTAGGACCTCCGGATCAAGGGATGCCTTCTTTAGCAGAGGTTTGACTACCGCCTTCTTCCATTCCATAGGGAAGATACCATCTCTGATAGCTAGATTCATTATGTCTAGCAGCGGTGGTAAGAGAGTCTCCCTACACTGCTTGATGATTTTCAGTGGGCAGGTATCCAGAGGGGATCCTGATTTGATCTTATTGATCAGGATCTCCAGATCTTGTAGGGCCAGCGAAGGAAAGGAGTCCAGGGTGCACAATGGGGAGATGTCTGTAGTATTCATATTCATCTCAACCCAAGTGACAGATGCACTAACACAGACTCTTTGTTCCTCGAGGGCCAGATGGATATCCTGTATTTTGGTGTGGAAAAAGGAGGCAATCCTGTCACACAGATCCTGCGAAGGAATGACAGGGTCAGGGGCTTGCAGGTTGACTAGAGAGTCAACAGTTTTAAAGAGCTCCTTCGGCGAGGAGAGCGAGGTGGTCAGGGTTACAAAGTAATCTTGTTTGGCCCGGATAATCTCAGCTTTATATTTCCTAACAAGGAGTTTATGAGCTTCCTTGTTCTTAAAGTCCCAGCTGGCGTGCCAGAGCCTCTCCTTTCGTCTCACTTCTTGCCTAAGAAGTCTGAGGGAATCGGAGAACCAGGGGGCGGATGGTCTCTTTCTGGCTCGGCGACGGAGCTGTACTGGGGCCAGTTTGTTCAAGGCTTCAGTAGTGACCTGCTCAAAATGGCCAACTGCAGTCTCTACACTGTCCAGGCTAGTGACAGAGAGACTTGCGGCCCAGGGCACAAAAGAATCACTGCTAAGGTTCCTAAAATTTCTAGCAGTTTCCAAAACATGATTCCCTCTTTTACAAGAGTCCAACCTATGGTATTCCAAAATAAAAGGAACCGCTAGATGGTCAGACCAGGATAGGTGCATCGAATCCTTAATAGTAAGCCGAGGGTCATTAGAGAAGAGGCCATCCAAAGTGTGGCCAGCACGATGGGTCGCTCCTCTGACTCGTTGCTTGAGTCCACAGGACTCCAGGGCCTCGATAAGGCATGATGTATCCGGTAAGTCATGTCGTTCTAAGTGATAATTAAAATCACCTAGGATTGAGAAGTTATGTTGGCCAAAATAGGGTTCCAGAGCCTGGAGAAGGTTGTAAGTGAAATGAGTTCTCGAGCCAGGTGGTCGATATACTAAGATACCATTAAAAAAAGGACATTGCCCTTCCTTTATTGTAAAATGAAGTGCTTGAGAACTATCAGGGAAGTCGAGTAGAGGTACAAAGTGGCATTGCAAGTGGTCTTTGTAAAGGATCGCTAAGCCCCCTCCTACTCGACCCTGTCTATCGGATCTGACCAGACAGTACCCATCTGGGACCGCCTCAATTAGATCAGGGTCAGAGGAGTCCTTAGCCCATGTTTCTGTGATAAATACTATGGTAGGTGTTTTCTCTAGTACCAGCTCTTTGAACATTATTTTATTCTTAACAAGAGAGCGAGCATTAAGCAAAATGCACTCTACTCTTGCTATCTTATGGCTGGAGGTGGCGGGACAGTCGGAGGGTGGATTTCTAGGGGCTAAGAGAGGAAGCCTACACATAGAAGAACAACCGCAGAGGAGGGGGAGGAGAAGATCATCCGGCTCATATGAGTGCGAACATCGCAGTCGAAGCGGTTTAAGACCCAGCAATTGCTGGTAAGAATACCTATAGAGGGCGGGAGAGGAATCGTCGGAGTCCAGAGGCCAGTCGTCCAGCGCGTCCTCAGCGCGGACGGGCGCAGACGGGCTGGACTCTGGCGTGACTCCGGCGGGCATCCGGCGCACACGCTGCGCGTATACGCTGCGCGTCATACCCTGCTGTCTATATAGGGCTCTAGTTAGACCACGTGTCTATTGACCCTGGTTCAATAAATGCTTATTGAAAATGTCTCCATCATTTATTCTGTGTATCTCTCTGAGACTAAGTGAACACGTTTGACTGAAAAAAAAGTGCTGTACTGTTTCCACGATCCCCTGAAGTATCAAGGGTTATCATGTTTGATAGTTGCCAGAAACTATTTGCTCCATTGTAAGGTTAGGGGGCTTAAGGTGACACTGTGTGCTAGCTGGTCTAAAGGCTAACATCCCCTTTGGGGAGTCTGGAATCAGTCTGGACACCAATCCCTTAGTTTATGCTATCTAAACATGCAGATCATATGTATTATTTGGAAGTACACAACAGTGCTATTTCTCACTATTTCTTGCACAGAGAATGGTATCCACGCATGTTTGTCATTAATTCACCTTACAACATGGATCTAATAAAAACGTTTGCTCAAAAAACACCCACAAGATAACTCCCAGTAAAGGCCATGGTAGTTCAAATGCTGATGTGCTCAAAAGTTGCTAAAAAACAACATGATATGCACATTAGATTAACATAAATACTTACACAAACAGATAAATGAATACAAAAATATGTGTGAATACGAGTAGTGTTCCATAATTATTTTTGTGAACTCATTCGAACAAATAGGATACCTATACTAGTGGACTGTATAACAAATAACAATTCCTATGTTGATAACAGCAAACCCTGTGACAGGCTTTAAGTTAGATAAATCGTGTTGCACTTAGACTGTAACATCTTGAGTAAAATAGTTGCTAACAGCATAGCACATGCCTCTCAAGCAGTAGCTCGACCAGACCAATACGGGGTTGTGCATGGTAGGTTAAAGGCAATGAATTCACACTATATAAAGTGTGCTTTGGATTATGCAGACATCATTTAGCAAACCTGTTTTTGCCCTTGAAAAAAAGGTTTTGAACTAGTGATTCACAGTTTTTGTCACATTTTACCAAGTTGGACCTAGCCCTATATACCAGAGCAATCTCTAGTTTAATACAGTGGACCAAAGATATGTGGCAGGATAGAGGATGAAAGGGCACCTGTCATAGAAGTCCATGTCAGTGTTATTCTTTGCTTTTCATACAGAGCATTTGTCAAGGTTAGGAGGGGGAACCCAAATTCTAGAAAGCCAAAGTATGAGCTATAAGGCTTCGGAGGATAATTCAGAGCAACTGACTACTGTCTATACTTCAGACTGATGAGACTGGCTGTCTTTGCAGAGATAATGGAAAACTTAAGCTCGTGGATATCAAAAGTGCCCCAATTAGTACATATTTCAAAACCAATCAAAAGATAACATCGTTTAATGAAAAGTGTGCCATAAACCCCAACGAATAATCAAAAAATCAAGGAATGCACAAAATAGATTGAAGCAAATAAAGCTGAATTGTTCTATATGAATGGAAATAATTCAGAAGGGTGGAACTAAATGAGATTCAAACAATTTCTGGCAGATAGTTTCCTAGGGCACAACTGAAATTATTACTCTCCTTCTCATTGATTCTTAATTTTCCAAACTATTTGCCTACACCAACACCAAAACATTTTCATAGATTAATCTAGGAAGAAGTTCAAAGTGGATATGATCTCTGAAGCTTCTGAGGGAATGCCATTTGATGTGCTACAGGAGAGCATGTATGAAATAAAAACTGGTTCTCACCAATAATAGGGAGTATTTCTTGGCCAGAAAATTGAAGATTATTTATTATTTGAAAAGTTTTAAAAAGCGCTAACAAGAACCAGACTGGTATCAGAGCGCTGTACAAAGAGGAAAACTGATGTTGATGTGCAGAGACAATCTAAGTACAATACAATAAAGCAACATGAGAGGAACCTGAAGCATAAATTAAATGAGGGTGCTAGGGCATGAAGAGGTAGTAAGTAAACAAACAGGTAAAAGCCCACCTAGACGGGGCAGAGCAGTTTCAGCATTGAATTGCTTCCAATGAACAATGAAATACATTTTAAACTCCAAATAAAAATGATTGTCAAGCACATATTTCAAACACAAAGTGAAAATAATTGTCAAACATACCTTTCAACACACAAGGTAAAAATGATTGTCAAGCCCGAAAGGTAAGTGTCTAGCAAATGACATAGAGGCTATTGCTGATGAAGTTCTTCCAACAGTAGCCATTTGATCAGTTTTTTTTAAATGAAGTAGTCGAGGGGTTGGCTCTGATCTCCGTTGGAAGGGCATTCCAGATTATTGGAGCCAGCCCAGAGAAGGTGCGATTGTAAGTTCTTTTTTTTGTTGAATTTCAGTGGTTTCAGTAGTAGGGTATAGGAGCTTCTTAAGGTTTGCCTGGATCTGGAGAGCTCAAGTTTTTTTCACAGGTAAACAGGGCTTTTGAAATGTATAGCTTTATGTGTCAGACAAGCTATCTTGAAGTGGATCCTTGCTTCAATGGGAAGCAAGTTGAGCTGGATTAAGTCGGTGTAATATGATCTTGCTTTCTGGAGCCTGTGATTGTCTGGCAGAGGTGTTGAGAGTAGCTCTTGGCGGAGCTAACCTAGAGTTAGGAAGCCCAGCTAGGGTTACCAATCTGTATTCTACTCTTGAGTTAACTAAGGATTGGACTGCTGACTGGATGGCCTCAGGAGGTAGGAATCACTTGGGTTCAATATTACGGCTATTCATCCAGATATTCAAATGCTTACTTGCTTCTTTTGTGAAGATAATATAGAAACCATTTTATAAATACATCACAATCTTTTATCCACGATTCTTGGCTTAACAGTATCAGCTACAAGAAAGGTGACATGTCAGACCAAAAATCAAACAGACCTAACATCTTAAGATGAATATGCCAAGATTTCTTCTATATAATAAAAAATAAATCAGGACTGTGAAGATGACAAGATGACAAAGGCACCCTGATTACTTATTAAGGTGAATTTAGACACTGATGATCAGATCTTCATCTGTTGTCAAACTTCTCAAAACAGAAAAAAACACCTGTAGGCCGAACATTTAGACTTCTCCACACTGTATGACCACATAGACACTGCAAAACATTGGTCAACACTAAGAACTACAATGATTAATCTTACTTAAACCTGTTAAACAAGAAGCTCTCTACCAATACAACTGGGCAAGTGAGGTTCAGACCAACATTTAACAGAAGTAAAACAAAGAGTGTCTTTTTTTACATATCTGTATAAATTACTTCCTTGAAGAAATCATGAAAAAAGGCTTTCAATGAATCAAAAATCTAAAAGATGACAGTTTACCTCTTATTTCTTCTGATGATTCCCTGTTATTTACTCACACCACTAATGTCTTGCAATGTGCTACACCAAACATCAAATTATTGCACAGAGAATATGCAATAAATTGGTTTATTAGTTGAGAGGGGTAAAAGTCCAGCTCAAATAATAAGCACAATCCTTGTCAGGGTGAACCACAAAAACCCCAAAATTAACCTGTGCTTAACCCTCTAGTAGCCTGGCACAAAGCAGTCAGACTTAACTTAGAGGCAATGTGTAAAGTATTTATGCAGCACTTAAACTGTAATAGAGTGGAAACTCAAGAAAAATCCCCCAAAAAACTCAGACAAATAGAGTAATTTGTAACTAATACAGTGAAACCAGAAAGACAAAAATCCAATCAATATAACCAGTGATATGACTTTTTAAAGTTTTAGATTAAAATAGCACCAAAAGGCACATTGCATCACTTGCAGTTATCTGGTTGTGCTGGACCAGTGGAAAGTCAAAGTTCAGGCTGACCCCAATGGAACACAGTTTGCATACACTAACCAGGTGCATCCCACTGTAGGGTTGCCTTCTCTATTTCATACAGGCAGTGTCATTTACATTGGTGGGGGCTGGGAGGAGGAGGCTGCTGGCGTGAGGAGCAGGCCTGGAATTGCAGATGGGCGCTACGGTAGTGTGAAAAGGCAATCAATACTCGAGATTCAGGTTGGTGTCGAAGTGATCTGTCACTGTCACTGTGAAGAGTAGGTTTCACTGGAGCTTTACATTGGAAGTCCTCGTTGATGGTCAATGTTCAGTGTGACGAGATCACTTTGTGGTCATGCTCAGCGAACACTTCTGTAGCTTCACGTTTTATTCAGGAGGAGTACAATTTGATGCTAACCGAGGATCCAGGATCTGGGAACACCTATTTGGGATCGTGACTCACTCCAGAAAATTACCAGCAGTAGGGCTCAGGCAAGTCTAGGCTGGTCCAGTTGGTGATGGCCAACTAGACAGTGTAGAATGGCCTCTCTCAGGATGTTTGTTGTGGCCCTGTAGCTCAAACAGGATGTTAGCCAACTTACCCTGAAAGCCACTTAAGGGGAGCCTGGGATCAAGGCAAGCAGGTCCAATCTACCTTTTTTAGACAGCAGGGCAGTCCTTCTTCTGAAGCTTCCACAGGTCCAGGAGTTTTCTGATGAGAGTTTCTGAAGGTGCCACTTTTATACATGTTGCCAGCCTTTGTGTGAGGAAAATCCCTGCCAACACCCAAAGCTGGATCTGTTCAGACACTCACCTTCCTTAATTTGACTCCAAACTCTCTATGATGACAAAGGCAAGGGAGTCAGGTTCCTTTGTGTGTGCTGCAGGTAGGGTCCTTTAACATGTAATCAGAGCAGGTAATAATTCTTCCACAGTCATACTGTCACTAAGGCCCTCTCCCTCCACATCTATACCGCTTTTATCTCAAAGTCTGTAAAGCATTGAAGTCCTAGTTGTCAGAGCACTAAAAGATAATCTATCCCCACCCTCTGGTGTTTGACATAGAGCATCAGGCTAATCTAAAGAGGCAATGTGTAAAGTATTTTTGCAACACACACACACAGTAGCACAATCAAAACACCACAAAAATACTCCACACATGGTTGGAAGAATAGATGATCTTTTTATAAGTAAAACAATACCAAAACAACAACAAGCCATTGTTATGATTTTTTTTTTAAATAAATCAAAACGTAGTGCTTAGAAACAAGCAGCACTTAGGGGTTACTTAAGGTCGCGCTGGACCAGGATAAATTTAAAGTTTAGGCTGACCGCGATGGAGGGCAGGCCAGCTACAGAACTCACACAGGTCCTCTTGACAAAGTACTTTGGATGGAGCAAGCATCAGCGTCGAAGATCTCGATGAGAGGAACAGAGGAGTCAATGCATTGTTGTTGATACCATGGACGCAGGCGATGTGTCGGTTCTGATCTGCACAGTTGATGAAGGCTTCCTCGATTAACCTCTTTACAATGCAGGTACTGCATCATCATTGAGTCGCGCTATCTGTCATCGTCAAGCCGTGCAGTCTGTCAAAGTAATGTAGTCGATCGATTCCTGTGTCAAATGGTAATATGTCAGCTCTGATCATGGCAAAGTCGTCACCGCGTAGATATTAATGGTTCTGGACTGCAGCAGTCACCTTCCAAGAGCTCCAGAATGGATTGGCACCACTTGGCAGGGCAGGATTCACAGAGGGCATAGCCCAGGTGCTGTTGCCGGGTTGAACGAAGTCTTTGGGGGCCCTGAGACTTGAGGACAAGGGGTAAGCCCTTGCAGTTACTCTGGGTTCAAGTGAGATAGATCTAGTCCTTGTCCTAGGCAGGGCAGAGATCAGGAGGCAGCAGGACAGCAGGACAACTCAGCAAAGCAGAAAAACAGTTCTTCCAGACAAGCTTTAAACGCGGACAGGTTCCAATATGGCCACCGTAGCGGTGTGGAAAGTCAGTTGATCTGTACTTTAGCATTTGGTCACATGGTTCTCACTCTATCGGCATGCAGTACAGCGATGGGTAGATATTACCCCGTCTGTAGGTGTGTTGTGAAGCAGGGACGAGATGCTGCTTTATACGATTGCGGGTGCGCTAAGAGTGTGCATGGGGACACAGGGGCTGTACTACTGGCGATATTGAGGGGCAGGCACTTGTCTCCATGATGAGAAAGGATTTTAAGAACGTGAGAGAAGTCCCGTGTAAGTGTGAGTATACGCGGTAACTTAAGGAGATGGCCCAATTAAATCAGTACTATTGGGTCATACCATAGTGGTCTGAGTCTTTCTCGATGTGCATATATCGGGAACTGATACGCACCCATTGGTATGACAAGGGTCTTATCGATTGTTAGCTTGCATGAAAACGACATTTGGAAAAACAATGGTGTTGTGACAGGGTCAGTACATATTTAACAAAGAGAAAAGGCACACACTAATTGAAGTGTTGATGTAAGGCTTTGATATTATTTCCACAGGTGCAACTGAAAAGCAACGGTAGTGCTTTCCAAACAAGGGGTAAGAGTGATGCACACACCCCTTTTGGTCTGGTGCAGGCTGGTATGAAAGTCCTCTGACGACAACGGGTAACTATATATGATTGAAACCCAAAAGTAAAGAATATACATTACGTTGAAGTATGATTTTATTTGGTTGACCAGGTTTTACTGAGATAGAATTGTTGTCCCTTTTGTCATGTTAGGCAATCCGCATTACACAAAACATTGTTCAGAGAGGCGAGTGATTGAACCCCACGCCCTGACGAATTTGCCACAACGTATGTAACTGGCAATGAAACATGTTGGCCTTCTTGGAAAAGGTTAGCAACATGCAGTGCTTTTAATCCGAGTAAGCTCACATCTTAAAATAAAGAGGGCAACTTAACAGTGAGTATTAGCTCAATTTTAAGTTGCATTGAACACACTGTTCTCTGCATATCACAGGGTTTATATCTTGGGACAGTAGATTTCTTTTTTCTGCCTTTCTTGTCTCTCTCTTGGACACTACTTTTTTTGTTTCATTGAGTGGGCAACCGATGATGATATACATGGGCATACTGGCGGGAACCTGCTCGTAGCTTCCCTGGTGTTGCATACGTGAGGTGCCCACTCACTCTTCCACTTATTTTCTAGTAAGTGTTCTTCACTCACATGTTGTGGGGGAGGGCATGCGTGGTTGGGCGTTTGACTGCCAGCGGTTCTTCTCCCTTTTTAAAAAAAATATTATTTTGAGAGTTGTGGTACTGCAGGAATTTGGACGGGTTGCCAAACAGTGGGTGAAAAAAGAGAGACCCACGTTGGAAGCAGTGCCTAAGAGTGACATTAAAGAAACTCTCTTGTAGCCAGGTTTTTATTGCATTGATACTTCCAGAGATGCAGACAAGCAAAGTATCAATCCTTGTAACACAGCAGTCTTTACCCCTGGCATAGTTCCTCAAAGATCCAGTAGTCTACCGTCCTGGCAGGGTAGAGGCCTGGTACTAATACCTAATTGTGCCTTTTAAGGGGTGGGTGACTTAAAAGCAGCCCCTTGAAGTCCACAGTTCCCCCACTCTTCCCAACCCTGACACCTGACTATCAGTAGGGGGTAATCAGTCCTTTTTGTGGGAAACAGGATATTACCTTTTCAGGTGTGTCAACTCCCCCTCCCTCTTCCTTCCCAGGAAGAGCAATCAGAATGTGGAGGAATGCAGATGTATTCTCTGTCACACCCACCCTGCCTGTGTTTGTGATGGCTAGAAGCAATGCACAACATGTAGCTGTCACCCACCTAAGACGTGTATTGGAGGCAGGCTGCAAGACACACAGAGCAGTAAGAGCAGAGAAATACCCACTTCCTAAAAGTGACATTCCTAAAATAGTAATGTTAAATCCAGTTTTACCATCGGAGAGGATTTCTCATTACTATTCCTAATATATAAAACATGGTGCAAGTACTCCTTTCTGATCAGGAATTGCATTTTAAAACTATATTAAGGAATTCCCAATGCTAGCCTTTCGGAGGAGTAGGCCTCACAGTAATGAAAAATGAATTTAGCTGTTCGCTATTACCAGGGCATGTAAAACCTAATGCACATGTCCTACTTTTTACTTACATAGTACCCTACCCTTTTTGTTACCCAGGGCCTTCCTTTGGAGTGACTTATGTATAATAAAAGGGGAGATGGATGCTTGGCAATGAATATTAAATGACAAGTTAGAGTGTTAGTAAACCACACACACAGGCCCTGCAATGGCAGGCTTGAGACAGGTTTGAAAGGCTTCATGTGTGGGTGGCAAAATGAGTGCTGCAAACTCACTAGTAGCATTTAGGTTACAGGCCCTGGGTATATGGTACACCACGGTCATCATGTTTAGGGTAGAAGCACATGCAGTTTAGCACTGTTTAGCAGTAGTAAAATGCTCAGAGTCCTAAGGCCAACATAAAGATGCAGGAAAAAGAAGAGGTTATGTTATGTTATGTTAATTTCGATTTATATAGCGCCAAAGGTAAGAGGTTAGCAGACAAACAGTTTGAGGGAAGATCAACCATGGATAACAGTTCTAACACGTGTGTCACCAGCTGAAAGTGGGGAGATCTACCCAACCTGTAGGGAGTTCTCATCACTAAGGCACAGGAGCCTGGATAGATCATCAACATTTTCTTGGTCTACCCCATGTCAGTAATCCAATATGAAGTTCATACGCTGTAGGAAAATGGACCACATCAACAGTTTTGGATGGATTCTCACCCATCATTTGCATGAGCTACCTGAGGGGTCTGTGGTCAGTCTGAATCAGGAAGTTAGTGCCAAAGAGGTGTGGCCTCAACATCTTCAATGCCCAAACCACAGCAAAAGCTTCTGTTTATATAGCCCTCCACCTCTGTTTCCTAGTGAGTAATCTCCTGGAGATGAAGGCTACAGATTGTTCTAGGACCTCCTTATTTAGCCGTGATAAACCTGCCCATACATCATGTTCTGAGGAATCTGTTTAAAGAGCAAATTCCTGGGAAAAGTTAGACCCCCTGCACACAGATGCTGTGCACATGGCCTGCTTCAGGGAGACACTTGCTTTCTGGCATGCCTTTGCCCAAATCACAATCTATGAGCTGCTTCTTAAAAGTCAGCTCTGTCATTGGGGTAACAATTTTGGCATATCCTTTGACAAAACTCCTTTAGTACTCAGTGAGGCCCAATAATGTATTGAGCTCAATCTGGGTTTAGGAGGGTCCCCTGGCTATAATATTCTCTATTTTGCCCTGGAGGGGATGCACCTTTCCTCTGCCCACCAAGTGTTCCAGGTTCACCACAGATCCCTGCCCTACCTGCCACTTACTGGCTTTGATAGTCAGACCTGCCAGTTTCAGTACCTAAAGCACTTCCTGGAGGTGAACGATGTGGTCCTTGCAGCTTCTACTACTGACAGCTATGTCATCCAGAAAGGCAGCTGAGAAGGCCTCCATACCAACAAGAACCTGGTTCACTAATCTCTGGAAGGTGGCAGAGGCATTCTTGAGCCCATAAGGCATCACTTTAAACTGATATTGGCCCTCTAGAGTGGCAAAAACTTACCTCTCCATGGCTTTTGTGAGGGAGAACAGTCAGTACCCTGATGTAAGATCAGAGGTACTTAAGTAATGGCTAGCCTCTAACCTGTCAATAACCTCATCACACTGGTGGATGGGATGAGCATTTGTATAACTGAGTTTAGCCCTCTATAATCCACATAGAACTTCAGTTCAGGTGTGGAGCCCGGCGGGGCAGCTTTTGGGACCAGAGCCACAGGGCTGGACCAGTGGCTACTGGAGGGCTCTATCACCCCCAATTGCAGCATTGTAGAAACTTCACTTAATGCTGACCCACACCTTACCTGACAACCAGTAAGATTTGTTTTTAACAAGGAGTTTGTCACCTGTGTCCACACCATTGGGTAGTCTCATGGATAAGGAGAAAAGAGATGGGTACTCTCTCAACACTTAGTGGCAGTCTCTCTGCTGTTCCTGCGGTAGACTGAGAGGAATGCTTACTCCCTCCAAAGACCCATCGATCTCCTTGGAGTCTAAGAGGTCAGCGAGAGTTTCACTCTCCTCCTCCTCTTCTCCATCTGTCACCAACAGCATGGTGACCTCAGACCTCAAAAAGTGGGGTTTGAGGTGATTGACATGCAGCACAATTTGGGGTTGCCTAGGAGTCCTGAGATCCACCAGGTAGGTAGCCTCACCCTTTCTCTCAATCACCTCATAGGTACCAGTCCAATGGTCCTGGAGGGCCAGGGTTTCACAGATTCCATAACCTACACTTTCTGCCCATGCTGCAACTTCATAGGGGTAGAAGATTGGTCATACCACTCTTTCATCACAGCCTCACTGGCCTCTAAGTTGATGAAAGTCATTTTGATCAGGAAGGCCAGTATGTAGCTCACCATATCCAGGGGAATCTTCCTGGGAACTTGCTCCCATCCTTCCTTGACCACACTTAGAGGTCCTCTGAAAGTGTGCCCATTCTGTAGCTCAAAGGGGAGAACACACATTTTTCAAAAGAAGTCAGAGGAAGGATGAAAAAGTCTCCTCATATGTGGCGGTTTTAAGGGGCATGTCAGTCACTTGTGAGTTTGATGCACTTACGGATTCTCTTATCAGGGATCAAGTAGTTAGATGCACAAATGATATGAAGGTACAGAAAGAATTGCTAACCAGGAATCCCGACCTTGAAGAAGCTATCAACATAGCCAAGGTGTAGTGTAGTTCCTATATTCCCAATAGGTTCTGAGCATTGGAATAATATATCCTATAGATGTGACATAGGACTTAGGTCGACTAGATCTCTATCGAATATATTAGACTTAATTAACTTGTCAATAGAATCCTGGTTAATGCACTTATCCTCATTATAAATGCCTTGAAAAAATAACCAGAAGATTGTTCTGATGTCTTCATCAGAAGAGTAAGCCACGTTATCGTGGGTGATTGAACTAATGCTGTTCCGAACCTGGTCGGTCTTAGATTTCCAGGATAGAAGCCTCCCTTCGCCCTCACCATATTGGAAGTGGGCGATTTTACTAGCTTCCCACCTTTGTAGGACACGTGTATTCAGCACTGAATCCTGGTCCCCCTTTACTCGGACCAATTTGTTTTGCAGTTCTTGTAAAAGGATAGGCTAGGCGGCTGATTGCATGTTGATTTCCCTTTGAAGCCTGCCTATTTCAGCCTCACTTGAGGATACCTCCTCTCTGTACTTCTTCCTCCTGTAGGAAACACTGCTAGTAATTTGGCCCCTAAGAAAGGCCTTGAAAGAGTCCCAGACCTTTCCTGGAGTGGCCGAGCCAATATTAAGATTCATAAAGCACTCGCTTTCCTTTGCCAAGAAAGAAATCTCGTCTTGTGTTGAAAGCAGTGAACGATCAAACAACCAGCTTCTAGGAGCTGCTTTAGAAAAACCTGACATTACCATTGATACAGATGAGTGGTCTGACAAATGTGATGGGAGATAAGTAATGACTTTTACTACACTTTTCAGTGTCTGGCTAATCAAGACAAAATCAATCCTTGATTGATGGTGATATTTGTAATTACGGAATGAGACACCCATTTGTTGCCCAGACATAATCCTCCAGATATCTAAGTAGCCATACTGCTTCATGTTGGCCAATAGGAGAGTCCTGGTTTTAGAAGGAGTGAAAGCCCGACTATTTGGTGACTTATCTAGCAGGGTATCAAGAACTATATTGAAATCGCCTGCAAAAATGGTGGTTTCTGGAAAAGAGAGTAGGTGGAAAAAAACAGATTCCAAAACAGAAGGATCATCCAGGTTTGGACCATAGTATCCTACTTTAGTAATTTGTGCCCCTGCAATATTAACTGTAGAGATGACCCATCTGCCACCTGGGTCTGTTAGTTTAGATATCAGACGGGCTTTTAGAGATTTTTTAAACAATATCACAAATCCCCTATTTTTCATAGATTGTGTTGTAGTTATAAGAAAATTAATTCATGGATTTTCTTTTAGCCAAGGCAAGCAACTCTGGTTCTGTCAAATGCGTCTCCTGGAGAACAATGACCTGTGCATCACAGTCGCTGAGATATTGCAAAATCTTATCCCTTCCGGGACTGGTGCGGAGGTCATTGATGTTCCAGGAGAGAATCCGCAAGCTATTCATGAAAGAGTTGCCTCTTTCCTACAACTATCCAAATGCCAGTCGCAACTGGGGGAAACCCAAGCAAAGAGAGTATAATCATGCCAAAGACCACTTTAATACAAATAAGACAAAGAACAAACACTACCAAGAGAGAAATGAGGAACTTTTTAGGTTTTTCCCTTGCAACACCCACCCACGTTCCCCGTGCCCTATTCTACCCCCCCTATGAACATGTCCAGAAGATAGTGACCAATCCGGGCGTTCGCAGTGTGTATAAATTTTACAAAGGAGCCCGAGATGCCTAAGAGGTTTGAGGTTTACCCGCTACATTGTGTTTAAAACTTAGAGTATGGAGCCTCCCTTTTTTTCTTTCTTTTTCTATAATTTTTACTCCTCTGTTTTTTTATTATCGTTGTCTTTCTTTTTTTTTAATGAATATAGAGAGACAGCATTTTATTCATTAAAAAGATATAAATAAGAACATAATCCCGGAACTAATATCCCCAATACAAATTTAGTGAAAGGAGTGAGAGGCCATCCTAACGAAAGTCAGATCAAAAACAGGGCAGAAATGGAACCCCCGCTAACCTGATTGACCTTCCTTATTACCCAAAGCCAACAACAATTCGTCTGCTGCTTGAACAGATCTAATGTTGTAGATTTTATTGTTGTGCATGATCTTTAATGCCGCTGGGAACTTGAGCTGGGCAGTGGCCCCTAGCTGCCTGAAGGCGTCTAGTCTCCTCCCCAACTCCCCAACTCCCACTGTTTATCCAGGGTTACCCTAGATAGATCTGACCTTATCTGGAAAGTGAAACCCTTACCACTCAAAGATTTCTGTTTAAGGGCTTGACTGAGGATCAACTCTTTAAGGGAGTAAGTGTGGAAATTAACTAGGATTTTCCTAGGTTTAGATCTTTGTGGATTTTTCCTAAAGGGATCGCTATGAATTCTTTGTATATCAGTTCTCATGTTTTCCACTGACTGCTCAAGCTCTAAAGAATCTCTTAAAAGCATGATGACATACTGCTTCATGTCAGTGCCCCCACTCCCCTCAGGAACGTTAAGGATACGAAGGTTACTGCGCCGGGCATTGTTCTCCAAGGTCTCCATTCTCTCAGAAAGGGCGAGATCTTCTTTTCTAAGGTTCACAATGCATGATCAAGATATAGTGAGAGTCCCACCACCTTTTCTTCTAAAACTGTGGATCTGGTGGTAAGACCATCAATTTTATTATCAAGAGACTCTCAGAAGTTCCTTATTTCTGGCTGGTTGGCCGCAGAGACCTCGAAACCCCTTTTGCATGTCTAACGACAGGGATGTAAACATAGACTTCAATGAGATTTCTGTCGGGTCACTGTTGGTCTCTATTGGAGTTTTTACGGGAAAAAGAGGTCTCTGTGAAAAGCACGACTGGGTTACTCTAGTCTCTAGCGTTAAATTAGTGCCTTACCAATTGTTGGGCACCATGTAGTGTAGTTCCCATATTCCCAATAGGCTCTGCGCATAGGAATAATATATCCTATAGATGTGACGTAGGACTTAGGTCGACTAGGTCTCTATCGAATATATTAGACTTAATTGTGAGCGCCAGCTAGCTCAGAGGTCACTAGAAACGTTCTCGAATAAACCAGAAGGGATTAGTTTTTGACAACCGTATAAACATGACAACTTTGTTTCCCCAAGATAAAATGTCTCTTCAGAGTCGTGAAAACAAGAGATAGATATTTCACTCAGTAAATCATGCATGCTTCGTTTCATCAGAGGTGCAGAGAAATAGAGAGAGGGATGTTTTTAATAAAAGTATTTATTTAACAGTCTTATTTCTCATGCAGAAGAAATGAACTGCTACAATCGTAATACTAGCTGCAAAGTATAATGCGTACAGCAAGAAGAGTATTATAAAATATTACTGTAAAAGCATGGTATGATTTCTAAGCCATAAAATACATACATAAATAACAAAGACTAAAAGTACTCAACTGGTGCTTCTAAAATATGCCTACCCCGAAGTACCTAACCTAAGTCTAGTACGAGGGGAGAAGTAAGTGTGGTGTAGCATAGGTTTAGTTTCTTTGCCAAGAATCTATCGAAGATTTCTCATAGGGTCTAATCTAATCAGCTCCGTACCTTGGTTTAGAATGAAGGAGGTCTGTTATCGCTGTCTCAGGACACGACTTCCCAACACCCCACAAGGGGAGCTTGGAAACACCGGAGCTGGATTCTTAGCGAGAGAAAGGCAGCCTCTCTGTCAGTGCCTTAGCTGGAGGGTCGACTTCCTTTGGAACTGAGTTTTCCAAGAAATCGTTGTGGCTTTTTGGAACTGGTGGAAGTAGCCATGCCTTTATTTGGACTGCATGGGTTATGTCTAAATATGGGTATGATTTCTATTCCTATATAAGGGGAATGTGAATTATACCTATATAAGGACATGAATCGGGAAAATTACACTAGGGTCCTAAAACGCTATACAACAAAGGGCTTAGAACACACAGCACTGTGTATGAAGGAGATGAAGATTTCAGAAGGGTTGATTAAAGAGAAAAGTGAAGCCAAGCTCTCTCCCAGTGAGGAGGCTGTGTGTAAAGTAGGCGAAAAGAACAAAGAGGTTCCTCGTAATAAATCAGAGGGTTTTCTGTATTTTAGATGTGGTCGTCCCAACCATTTGGCGAACAATTGGAAATGCCCTGCTAGGAACATAGCATGCAGGAAATGTAATAGGATGGGGCATTTTTCAAAGGTATGCAAAGTATTCAGTCCCAGAGTACATGTCATTCAAAATCAGGAGCTAGGGAAGGATGAAGAGAATTTCTTTATATTTCAGATAGAAGAAGGGAACAAGGAAGAAAGGATTCAATATCCCTCTTGTGACATTTATCTTGATGGGGAAAAAGTTCAGGTATATGCAGACTCATGCTCCCCGTTTACCCTTATTCAGAAGAACATTTTTGATGAAAAGTTTGCCAAACATAAAGTCAATCTCGAAAGTGCAGATATATGTCCTTCTGGGTATAATAGAGAACCTATTCCATTGGAAGGAATGGCAAGATTGAGGATTTCATTTAAAGACAGACACACAGTAGGGAAGGTGTATGTAACCAAACAACGGTCAAGCTTGTTGGGGTGGAAACATCAGAAAGAATTGGGTATCACCCTGGTCCCTAACAATGTGGACCAAGTCTTGCTGGTAGAACCCCCGGTGGTTGGGGGTAACCTTACTAAAGAATTTCCAGAAGTCTTTACTGAAAATTGGGATTGTTAAAGAGTTACATGCATAAGATTGTTTTAAAAGATGGAGCTGTCCCAGTATTGCACACTACTTGTTCCATTCCCCTTCTCATGAGAGAGCCTTTAAGGTTAGAACTTCAAAAGCTGGTCAACTAAAGGGTCATTCAGGAAATTTAGAGTTCAGAGTGGTTGGCACCCATTGTCATTACAACCAAGGGCAATGGGAACAACATTCGGTTATGTGTGGGCTTGAGGGACTTAAATGCAAATATCTTAGTGGACAGACATCCCTTACCAAGGATACATGAGATGGCGAGCACAATTCAAGGGGCAAGATATTTTAGCGTGCTGGATCTATCCTCGGCCTATCATGAGGTCAAGCTCCACCCTGGGTCACAACTTTTGACGGCTTTCACCACTCCATTTGGCAACTATAAATTCCTAAGGATGCCTTTTGGATTGGCGTCAGCCGCCTCAGCTTTCCAGAGAATAATGCAACACATCCTAAAAGATTGCTTAAAAACAATGTGTTTTCAAGACGATGTTCTTATTTATGGTTCTAGCGAGGTAGAACACAATTCTAATGTCTGTATGGTGCTCAAAATTTTTTAAGAAGATTGGTTTTACTACAAAAAAAATCAAATGTAAATTAGGTATTACTGCTGTTGACTATTTAGGGCACACAATCTCAGAGGAGGGCATTAAACCTAAGATTGGTTTATTTGAAGCGGTCAGAAGAGCTCCTACTCCCACAAACAAAGAGGAAATTCTGTCATTTTTAGGGTTGGCAGAATACATGGCCAAATATTTTAGGAATTTTGCCATATTATCTCAACCTTCTAAGGAATCTACTAAGAAAGAATTCCACTTTTGTGTGGGGCAAAGAACAAGGTGAGGCGTTTGAGATCATAAAAGAAGCAATAATTTCAGCCCCATTCATAGGCATTTTCAAAGTGGAAAATGACACAATATTATCTACGGATGCCAGTAGTAGAGGTATAGGGGCCACCCTTTCCCAAAGGTTTGACAACAAGGTGAAGGTGGTGGCCTTTGCCTCCAGAACTCTAATAGTGGCCGAATCCAATTACTATACAGTGGAAAAGAAGGCATCAGCTGTTTACTGGGCAATCAAATACTTCAGATTCTATGTTTGGGGTTTGTCATTCGAAGTGTGAACCGATCACAAGCCTTTGTTGTCTTTGTTCACAAAAAAAGATATGGGGAACATGACCCCTCGCATTGCTAAATGGGTTTTGGGCCTTCAAGGTTTCAATTTCAAAATGGTTTATTTACCAGGGCCAAAAAACAAGGTTGCTGACTATCTATCAAGGGCTTCGGTCGAGTGGGATGAGAAGTCATCCATGTCCAAAGAAAATGTCCTGGAGATTAAGCTACCTGCCATAGCGCAAGATCAATGGGACTCTCACATGGAGCAGGATGATATCATCAAGAAAGTCAAAATGTATGTAATCAAAGGGTGGCCTAGCAAATGCAATGTACTACCTGGGGAGGTTCAGCTCTATTGGAACGTAAGAGATGAGTTGTAAGTTGTGGGGAAGTTTCTTCTCAAATCAGGCAAGATAGTTGCACCGGAAGGTTTAAGGAACTACATAATTGAGCTTACACATTAACAGCACTTGGGGAGAAGTCTCAGCAAGGCAAGGTTAAGATCAGAATATTGGTTTCCCTACATGGATCAGTTAATGGAAGAGAAGGTGCATGAATGCAGCATGAGGGATAAATCCAAAAGTACTTGGCACATACTACTCATACCTTTTGAGGTCCCTATGGTTCCATGGGACAAACTGGGACTCGACAGTGCGGGTTCCATACATGCGAAGGGGCCTCAGGAGTGGTACATTCGGGTTCTCATTGACTAATATTCAAATTGGATCACACACAATTTTGTGAATAGGATCAACCCAAAATCTCTCATGGGATTTTTGAGTGAAGTGTTTTCAAAGGAGGGTATTCCCTCCACCATAGTCACAGATAACGGGGTACAGTTTGTGTCTGAGGAGATGAAGGAGTTTCTTAAAGACTTGTCTATTTCACACATACGCACACCCTTGTATTGTCCCAAGGCCAATGGGAAGGTTGAAAGAGCTCATCGATTGTTAAAAGAGTGCATTTAATTGGCAGTCAGTTCGGGTAAACCTATGGAGGCAGCCATCAGAGACATGCTATGGGCATACCACATCACACCCAACCTTACCACAGCTCACACCCCTTTTGAATTATTGAGGGGAAGGAAGGCGGGCTCTAAGTTGTCTCCCATCTGGTTGTCCCCTAAAGAAGCGGTGGTAGTCAACCCGGATGAGTTCAATAGGAGGGTAGAATCCAAACAAAAGAACTACAAAGAGATGCATGACAAGAAAAGGGGCACCAAGAACAAGTCACTTAAGCAAGGGCAAAGAGTTTACATCAGTGAACCCTTTGGGGTTAGTAGCAAGGCCGACACATTCTATGCTCCAGAGAAAATCAAAGAGGCAAAGAAAATTTTTATTATTCTTGAAAATGAAAAAATGTGGAGCATGGATCGGGTAGCCATATGTATGGACAGGGCAGGTCACAGTGAGGGTAAAGATCCACACGCACATAGTACCCTGTCGGAAGAGGTTCAGGTGAGAAGAAGGGAAAGACCCAAGAACGCTCCTTACTGGCACAAAGATTATAGAATGTTGTAATTATTTGTGATCAAATGTTGGTATCTCGTTATGGGGTCCTCTGCGCAAGACCACTGTTTATTGGTATCTCATGTTGTGTCTCCTTCATTTCTTTTGGTCTCTCTCTCTCTCTCCCCTTGCTTCACAGTCCTTTCCATCTTCCCCCTTTCGCTTCTGCTCTTCCTATCATCCTCCTCTCCCCTTATCTCTCGCCCTTGCTTCTCTAATTAAGGGAGATGTGTTATAACGTACCTGTGCTACTTTCCTACTCCCCCCTCCTCCACTGTACCTATTGGTTCCTTCTCAGAACTCTCAGGAGGAGGCTGCCTTGGATTGTTGACAGGCAGTGCTTCTGTCAGAGTGAGCCCAGCACTGGCAAGCTGAAGGTACAGAGATTCTTGACTTACAAATAAAGGACGTTCATCTCACCTGCTCAGTTGTTAATTACTTCACCCAGTCAAACAACAGACATGGCAAGAAGATGTCCCACTTATTCCTCAAGGCTGCAGGTAGGCGTCTAATCATGCCCTTCTTGTTGAATCTCTCAACAAGTCAGTTTGTTTGTGGATGGTAAGGGGTGGAGAACTTGTAAGTTACCCGACACTCCTTCCACTTTGAATGTATGTATGCCGACATGAGGTTTGCGCCCGTCAGACATAAATTCCTTGGAGATACCCACTTGAGCAAAACTCCACATCAGGGCCTTTGCCACTGTAAGCACAGTCATGGCCCTTAGAGAGATTGCCTCTGGATACATAGTGGCATGATTCACCAGAAGCAGGATGAACCTGTTGCCTGATGCAGTCTGGAGATCTATGGGCCCTGCAATGTTGATGACCACCCTCTCAAATGGAATACCAATTACGGGCAAGGGATTAAGGGGGGCCTTCAGCTTCTGCCCTTCTTTCCACAAGCCTGACAGGTCACATAAGTCCTACAGAATGCATATGAGGAATTCTTGATCCTAGGCCAATAAAAGTGGGGGATAAGCATTTCAAAGGTCTTGTCTTAGCATAGGTGTCCTGCAAGGGGATGTTCATGATCCCGCTCCAGTAGGAAGGCCCTGTAGAATTGGGGGACCATCAGAGCCCTTACTGTCCCAAGCACGGGAGCCTTAGGTTCACTGTAAAGGTTATCCTCTCAGTATATATGATGACTTCCAGAGGCATCACCTGCTGCTTGGGTTTCTGCCTGTTGCCTTAGTCCCACAAGGGTTGTGCACTCCCTTTGTGCCCTATAGAACTCCTCCTTGATGGGTCATCCTTCCACATGCCATCCATCAAGCTCGGGCAGGTGTCCAGGGAGAGTAGTGCCCTACCAACTGGACTCTGGGGCAGCCACTACAGGTGCCCCATCTGCCTCACTAGAAAGACACACAGGGATTGGTTTCCTACACCCTCTGCCTTTGCCCTTCTTAGAAGCTAGCAAAGCCATTATTTCAGACTCCAGCCACTTTTTACTTCCTTTCTAGGCAGCCATGTACCTTGTGGTAGCAAAGATCCAGTCAGGTAATCCCAACATCTCCACATGATCCTTGAGCTCCACTTCCTAATTGGTAGTGTGCTCAAGATCATTACCAAGCAAACAGTCCACTGGCTTGACAGGGTTAACAGCAACCTTCTGAATATCTAAAACCCCTCTCCACTCAAATGAAAAAAGGGTCACTGGGTAATGACCTAGTCTGTTGTCAGCCACCACAACCTGGTGAATGTTTTGGGAATCACCTGCTCTTGAGACACCAGCTGACTCCTTACCATATACACGCTTCACCTCTATCATTCAGAGCCTCAACACCATGCCCATTGATGGTGACCCATTACCTATACTTGGTAGTATTTGTGGGTGCATGGATCTTAGTAACCATCTCATGGTCAGCCACAGACACTAGGGAGCCCCCCTAAGCTCCCCTCCCATTAACTGGAACAAACTCCTTGGCCAACACTGCACTAGCCATCCCTGGAATCTTTCCTCCAGTGGGAGGTGGTGCTCTTTTTAGAAACTTGGGATCCCATTTGTAGTGTGCATACTGAAAGCACTTATAGCACTTGGTAGTCTTCAGCTGCTGACATTTGTCAGGGTAGGTTTCCTTCTGGTGGCCAGATTGGGAATGAGAACCGTACCCTCTCCCCTGTGAGTTTTCTTGGGGGCCTTTAGAGAACTCTGTTTTTTTTATCTTCCGCTCTTTCTTCTGGTGGGTACCTTGACCACCTTTTTGGCAGTACCCCCCAGATACCTTCTTGGATACTCTGGTGCTGACCCTGAAGTCTGCCTCCTTAGCAAGATTCTTGAGGCCAGTAAGCTTGCTATCAACCAGGTGTTGGTGCAGCTCTTGAAAACAAATATCAAGTGTGTGAGCCTTTAAAATTAAGTTGTACAGCCCTGAATAATCATCAGCAATTCTGCCCCTCACCCAGCCCTTCAGCGCTTTGCTAACATAATCTAAGACATCCACCCATGTTTATGATGAGATCTTGTGGCTGCCACTCAATTTGAGCCTATGCCTCTCAGGGGTTTGTCCAAACCTACTGACTAGGATGGCTTTCACAGCAGTGTAGCATGTCTGGCCCTCTACCTCTAGTGTAAGGAGTGTGTCCCTACTCACTGTGGGCATGTACCTCCCTAAACAACCAATCAGAACTCCTATGGGACCTTGTGCACTCTTAAAGCCACATCATAGACGGTAGACCATTTGCCTGTGTCATCCCCCACCACAATTCTGGGTACCAAATGCTTGGGAATCCGGACTCTGGACTCAGCAGTGAGCTCTGCAGTTTTGCTGCCACCATTGCTGTTGTTGGACCCCACTTGTAGGGCTCTTACACCCAGCTCTATCTTGCTGAGCTCACGGATCATTATTTTCTCTTCCTTGGCCAGCGTTTACTCCCCTAGAGCTTGCTCTTTCTTCATTGTAGCAAGGGCCCACTCCTTCACTACTGTGTCAATGGCCTGCTCCTCCTCCAATTTACATTTTGCAAGCTCTAGCTTCACTTTTCTCTCCTCCACGTCCTCCGCTCCACTGGGGGCAGGTTCTTTGAAGACACACTGCTGCCTGGTCTGCCGCAGACTACCAGTCCAGCGAGGATATAACCCCCCACATCAGTGGGCTATATGACAAGACCACCAGACAGGTCCTGCTCCAATCCTTCCTCAGACTTTGAATCCACTTCCTCATACTCTGTGTTGGTCTTGTGTGCTGCTGCACATGGTATTTAGGTTTTTTGAAGATCTGCCTTCATGGCACTTCCCTTAGTGAACATCCTCCATTCTTGAGAGAATCCATTGAGCTGGGCCACTATGTGGGTGTCCAGAGTAAGCAGGCCAAATTTCTATATTGCTAGTAAGGCCACACATATTGCAGTGAACAATGAGTTTTGGAAAAAAAAGTATTTTTGAAAAATCAAACGTGCCAATTTAGGGAGAATTTGAAAAGGTTTGCATTGGTCTTAGTAGGGAGTTGTAGTGAACAATGAGTTGCTATATGGATTTGAACAAAAATGTCCTATCCTCACTGCTGATTACCAATGTTAGAAATAGGGTTTCTGGTTGTCATGGAATGCATCCTGTACAAGCAGGAACCACCACTTTCAGCAAGGGTAAGCTAAATACACACTAAAAGATAACCTGTGCTCACCCTCTGGTATCTTGGCATGGATCAGTCAGGCCTATCTAAAGAGGCAATGTGTAAAGTATTTGTGCAGCACACACATACACACACTAACACAATGTAAACACCACAAAAATACTCCATACAGGTTTAGAACAATAGATTATATCTATATGAGTAAAACAAAACAAAAGTCAAATAAGTAGAACCAGAGTTATGATTTTTTTTAAATAAATCAAAAGTAGTGTGTAGAAGCAAATAGCACTTAGGGGTACCTTGAGGTTGTGCTGGACTGGGGTAAATTCAGAGTTCAGGTTGACTCCCATTGAGGACTAGTCGGCTACAGGACTCATGTGGGTACCACTGAAAAAGTATCGTGGATGGAGCAAGTGTTGACGTTGAAGACTTGATGCGAGGAGCAGAGGAGGCGATATGTCATTGTTGATTCTGTGGATTCAGGGGATGCATTGTTTCAGGTCTGCACAGTCGATGAAGGCCTCGTCGATTAAACATTTTATGATGCAGGTACTGCATAGTCCTGGTTTAGATGTGCTGTCCGTTGTCGTCGAGCTGTGCCATCTGTCAAAGCAATGTCGTAGATCAGCTTCTGTGTCGGGGTTGAAGGGCAATGCATCAGTTCCGATTGGTGCTGTCATCAATGCGTAGACTTTAATGGTTCATCACAGCAGAAGCCACCTTTCAAGGGCCCCTGACTGGATAGGCACTACTTGGAAAGGCAGGACTCACAGATAGCATAGTCCAGGTGCTGTTGCAGGGTTGAAGAAAGACTTTGAGTCCCCTATGACTACAGAACAGGGGGCAAGCCAGCAAGCCCTTGGAGTTAAGCTGGGATCAAGTGAGATGGGTCCAGTTTTTGTCCTCAGCAGGGTAGAGATCAGCAGGCAGAAGGGCAGCATAGCAAAGCAGAAAAGCATTTCTTCCAGAGCAGGAGTCAAGCAGAGTAGCAATCCTTGTAGCACAGCAGTCTTTACTTCTGGCAGAGTTCTTACAGGTCCAGTAGTATACTGTCTTGGTAGGGTCAGAGGCTCAGTACTTATACCCAGTTGTTCCTTTGAAGGGGGAGTGACTTTAAAGCATGCCCTTAAAGTGCACAGGTTCCCCTTTCTTCCCAGCCCTGGCTCCAGACTCTTAGTAGGGGGTAATCAGTCCTTTGTGTGGGAAAATTACACTGCCTATTTAGATGCAAGTTTCAACTCCCCCTCCCTCTTCCTGCCCAGGAAGGGCTATCAGAATGCAGATGAATGCAAATGAGGTCTCTGTCACACCCATCCTTCCTGTGTTTGTGAATGTCTAGAAGCAATGCATAAAGTATAGCTGTCACTCACACTAGACATGTATTAGAAACAGGCAGCAGGCACACAGAGCAGTAAGAGCAGAGAAATACCTACTTTCTAAAAGTAGCATTTTAAATATAGTAATGTTAAATCCAGTTTTGCAGATAAAGATGATTTATCATTACTATTTCAAAGCTATAGAACATGATGCAAGTGCTCCTTTCTGATAAGGAATTATAGCCTAAAAGTGTATTAAGTAATTCCCATGCTCGCCTATGAGAGGAGTAAGCCTCACAGTAGTGCAAAACTAATTTAAATGTTTGTTACTGCAAGGAAATGCAAAACTTAATAGTACATGCCCTACCTTTTACTTACGCAGCACTCTGCCTCTAGGACTACCTAGGGCCTTGATTAGGGGTGACATGTGTTTGAGATAAGGGGATTTTAAGGCCTGGCAAGGAGTTTTAAATGCCAAGTCGAAGTGGCAGTTAACCGCTCACACAGGCCCTAAAAATGGCACGTCTGAGACATCTTTGAAAGGCTACTTGTGTGGGTGGCATAATGATGCTGCAACCTACTAGTAGCATTTAGGTGAGAGGCCCTGGGTATATGGAATACCACTATAAAAGGGACATAGAAGTAAACATGCCTTTAATACAAGCACCACCAGAACAGTTTAGATCGAAATCACCACACTCTGTATAGTTCCCTCAAAATAAGGTGCTCAGTCCCAGGACCAACCGTATAGAATGTCCCAATAATTGAGATAATCACAACAAGAGGTAGAAGCACACTAGCACTAATATAAGACTATAAAAAGCCTTTGCATAGGACCTAATATCCAAGACAGAGTCAAAGCATAGAGTTACATGGAATTTTCAGTCATCGAGTTCAAACATCACTAGACACATATATTGGTAATGTTCATTTGTTATTTCTTTACTTCCACTTTAAAATGGTAACAAAGACAAAGCCAACGTGTTTTGTCCTGAAACATTGGGACTTGTTAAGGCACAAGATTCTAAATCTTATCTTAAGTCCATAGGGTCATTTTTCTTGCAGAGTTCTTCGAAGAAGAAAGCTTGTGGGATCCATTGATACCGAATGTGTTTTTCCTGTGGTCAATGATTTATTAATTCCTGCAATTCTTCATTGGGTGACAATGAAATATGACACCTAGGGAAACAAAAGTAATCTTCTAAGTCTTCAATAATGTACAGACTCTATTATTGAAAGGACATTACTGAATACCTGTAAGTGTTGGCAATAAACTCAAAATGAGCCAAACAGTGGGTTAGTTGATCTTCTGCAATAAGCCCATAATCTCTGAGGAAACCACAGTCTAAGGTTTGGACATGTAGCAAGAAAAGTGAATCACTTACTAAAGCAGCTTCATGAGTTGGTGAAGATATAGTTTGATTTCCTACAGAACTGTGGCATTTCAATAATTGTAAGAATTGTTAATTGAGGAGCTGTTATGGAATGAAGCAAGGTGATGAGAAAAATGAAAAGGTGAATTATTATTATGTTTTAGATCTCCCTTACTACTAATATAATGAAAATTAATCATTTGTTTATGTGCATCCGCTTTTTTAACTGAAAAGTACCATGCAATGGCTTCGACTAACTCTCTAATTTGTAAAAAGGTATTGATTTGGTTTTTAGCAAATGCTCCCCCACTACTTTTCCCATGCATTAAAGGAGGGTTTCTTGACAACGCAAAAACATCGTGATCAAGGGAGCTTGACTCCCGAAACGCGTTGATGACATTGCTGTAACTTAATAAAAGAAGCCTAAGAAAACGATATTCGTGAGTGCCTGGATGATTTCCATGGGCGCGTAACTGGAATCGGAATCTTATTTTCAACATATATATATATATATATATATATATATAACGTAATATTAATAAAAAAATTACAATATTTTTACTGTAGGATAGCGGAAAGGGTAAAATTTACTATTACCACTCCAGTGAGTGCAACAGTAGGGAAAGCGTTGGATAGCGTAGGGGTCACATTTACTATTCCCACTCCAGAGAGTGCAACAGTAGGGAAAGCGTTGGATAGCCTAGGGATAAAAATTACTATTCCCACTCTAGAGAGTGCAACAGTAGGGAAAGCGTTGGATAGCGTAGGGGTAAAAATTACTATTCCAACTCCAGAGAGTGCAACAGTAGGGAAAACGTTGGATAACGGCAGGGTAAAATTTACTATTCCCACTCCAAAGAGTGCAAAAGTATAGAAAGCATTGGATAGCGTAGGGGTAAAAATTACTATTCCCACTCCAGAGAGTGCAACAGTAGGGAAAGCGTTGGATAGCGTAGGGGTAAAAATTACTATTCCAACACCATAGAGTACAACAGTAGGGAAAGCGTTGGATAGCGTAGATTTAAAAATTACTATTCCAACTCCAGAGAGTGCAACAGTAGGGAAAGCGTTGGATAGTGGAAGTGTTAAAATTACTATTCCAACTCCAGAGAGTGCAACAGTAGGGAAAGCGTTGGATAGCATAGGGGTAAAAATTACTATTCCCACTCCACAGAGTGCAACAGTAGGGAAAATGTTGGATAGCGTATGGGTAAAAATTACTAATCCAACTCCAGAGAATGCAACAGTAGAGAAAACATTGGATAGCAGCAGGGTAAAATTTACTATTCCCTCTCCAAAGAGTGCAAAAGTAGGGAAAGCGTTGGATAGCGTAGGGGTAAAAATTACTATTCCCACTCCAGAGAGTGCAACAGTAGGGAAAGCGTTGGATAGCGTAGGGGTAAAATTACTATTCCAACTCCAGAGAGTGCAACAGTAGGGAAAACGTTGGATAGCGGCAGGGTAAAAATCACTATTCCAACTCCAGAGAGTGCAACAATAGGAAAAACGTTGGATAGCGGCAGGGTAAAAATTATAGAGTAAAATTTACTATTCCCACTCCAGAGAGTGCAACAGTAGGGAAAGCGTTGGATAGCGTAGGGGTAAAAATTACTATTCCCACTCCAGAGAGTGCAACAGTAGGGAAAGCGTTGGATAGCGTAGGGGTAAAAATTACTATTCCAGCTCGCAGCTGAGTAACTGTTTGTGCCGCTTCCGTGGATTTCCTGCCTGTGTAAACGACGCTTTGGAAAGGTGAGAGGAGAAGGCGTTACAGACCCTCAACCAAACACCGGGTTGCCTGCTGCTACAGGGGACGGGACTGCGAGACCCAGGGTTCCGCGCAGGAGCATCAGAGCGCACCTGGAGTCTCTTCCCGCCCCCTGCTCCTCCCTGTTCGCCTGCTTGCCTTAAAAGAGCTCGCGGCCCCCGCTTCGCGGGAGCCGCTCGCAGCTGAGTAACTGTTTGTGCCGCTTCCGTGGATTTCCTGCCTGTGTAAACGACGCTTTGGAAAGGTGAGAGGAGAAGGCGTTACAGACCCTCAACCAAACACCGGGTTGCCTGCTGCTACAGGGGACGGGACTGCGAGACCCAGGGTTCCGCGCAGGAGCATCAGAGCACACCTGGAGTCTCTTCCCGCCCCCTGCTCCTCCCTGTTCGCCTGCTTGCCTTAAAACAGCTCGCGGCCCCCGCTTCGCGGGAGCCGCTCGCAGCTGAGTAACTGTTTGTGCCGCTTCCGTGGATTTCCTGCCTGTGTAAACGACGCTTTGGAAAGGTGAGAGGAGAAGGTGTTACAGACCCTCAACCAAACACCGGGTTGCCTGCTGCTACAGGGGACGGGACTGCAAGACCCAGGGTTCCGCGCAGGAGCATCAGAGCGCACCTGGAGTCTCTTCCCGCCCCCTGCTCCTCCCTGTTCGCCTGCTTGCCTTAAAACAGCTCGCGGCCCCCGCTTCGCGGGAGCCGCTCGCAGCTGAGTAACTGTTTGTGCCGCTTCCGTGGATTTCCTGCCTGTGTAAACGACGCTTTGGAAAGGTGAGAGGAGAAGGCGTTACAGACCCTCAACCAAACACCGGGTTGCCTGCTGCTACAGGGGACGGGACTGCGAGACCCAGGGTTCCGCGCAGGAGCATCAGAGCACACCTGGAGTCTCTTCCCGCCCCCTACTCCTCCTACAAAAACGTGCAACAGACGTACAGCGGGACGCGTGTGCGGGACGCCGGACGAAGCCCGGACAAAGGGCGGACAGTCTTAGACAGTCCGAGACAGGCTGAGACTGGACTGGGCACGCCACCCTGCCCTTGTTGAACCTGACCTTTTCTTTACAGTAAGACTAATAATCCCTGAAATATTCGTTCAATCTTCGTTATTCTGTACCGTATTATTGTGAGTCCGCTTGTCTTGGCAGTTCGCTAAAGTTCAGGATTTAATACCAACCTCATTCAGAATGCCAAAGAAGAATGTTATGGTGGGGGGTAACTCTATTGAAAACTATATGGTACAAGTAGTGTCAAAGATTAATAACGACAGGAGGCAATCTCTAGGTCTTAGTCACTCCCCTAATTTATCTCCCTTAAGTCCATCACCAGACTCACCATGGATAGATATCCCATCTCAGGCTGAGGGAAGTGTAACTTTAGATCCTGAGACACTTGAAAATGGTCCCTCAAATATGAGTATCAGTATAGCTCAGGATCAAGATATAGCTACGACTAATGTTTCGGACTCGCAGATAGTTGATCTTGAAGAAGATCACACTGCACAAGACAGTGAGCAGACAAACACAGAAGCTGATCCTCCTGCTCAAGCCCCAGCTCCTCGAGCGATTAGAAAGTGTAGAAAAACTCAATTACTCCGCGGTGGAGTTTGCTCAGGGAGGAAGAGGGCCGCGTCACCATTGAGAAGTAGGGAAAAAGGTAGGAGGAAAGTAGAAGATGATGAAAAGTTAAATATGGATGAAGATCTTATATCTAGGATAGCAGATTTAATTGACATCAAACTTAAAGCTTTAATTAAACCAGTAGTGGCTAAACTGGACAAGTTATCCGCAGATGTGAAAAAGTTGGGTGTAGATCAGAAGGAGATAATGGAAGAAGTGTCTAACATATCTGGTACAGTTAAAAACCTGGTCCTACCTGTAAAAGAGGTATCTGGTCCTCGACCAGATGAAGGCACAACTCCTAACATCACAAGTTTAAATCATTTAGAACAGACCCCAATTAATGCATCCAATCAGTCACCGTCAAGGGAGATCCACCCTCCACATCCTCCTGAAATAACCCTACCAAGTGTAGAAGAAGATACATTACACTTCATTGAAGACGCGGCCCCATTAGTGCTGGTTTTAGCAAATGCTCCCCCATTAGCACCGGATCAATCTGAAACACCCACGGCGCTAACAAGTAAAGCCCTGCATTGGCTATCGGGTAACATGCGGTTGGCCCCATGGGGGAAGCAACAGCTAGCTAGAGATATTAAATCAGCTAGAAGGGCCACATGGATAGGACAAAATCCCAAAAAATTTAAAGGCGACTGCATAATTATAAATTTTGTAAACTCTGCAGTCTTACCAAATATCCTTCCTAACATTCTACCACCACAACGAAGGAGAGGTACCATCATCCCTCTTACTCTGGAATTCTTTGGCAAAAAACAACGGAGTATGACATATCCTAAGCCTAATCACACCTACACCAGGCCAATATGGCCAGAAAAAACAAACGGTTGGGGCTATGATGCACCAGCAAACAACTGGGGTTATAGTAGGGACAGATATGACCAACCATCACGACCATACCATACAGATCACCAATACTTTAATATCCCCACATCCAATAGGTATGATATTTTCTCTGCGGAGGGTGGGCTGGATGGGGTAGAATGACTACCAGAAGATGCAGGCACAGTGAATGCTAACCAAGTTTTAAAATCAGAGGCTGGTAATATTACGGTATTGGGTGCAGACATCACTCACAAAGGTATTCCTGGGCCACATACTGTTTCAAATGTAGCTCTGCTTCCAGTTCACACCATGGAGTATTCTGGGCCAGCTCAAGAATGTTACAGTATTGCTATCCCTACTAACCCACTTGTATGCGAGAATATGAATATAACACAATGTGGACGTCAAAAATGTAAGGAGGGATTTTCACTGTTATCATGGAATATAGCTGGACTCTCTGATAAACTGAAAGACAAAGATTGGTTGCACTATGTTAAAAAATATCCCATAATATGTCTTCAAGAAACCTGGGTAGTAGGGAAAAACTTGTATATTGAAGGATACCAGAGCTTTATAATCCCGGCAATTCCATCTGCTAGTGGAAGAGCTAAAGGGGGTTTGGCCATCTTTGTTAATTTGTCGCTCATATGTCACAAAACTGAACACAAATCTGGTAATAATAACATCCAGATCCTGGAATTCAAAAGGGGTAAAACTAACTTTGTACTGATTAATTTTTATAATTCTGTGAACCAGTTTGGAGATTGCAATATAGAATTCTTACGTGATTTGCTAGGGGCAATTGATAGTTCTCTGCCACGTTCTAAAATTCTAGTAGGTGATTTTAACACACATTTATGTGGGAACCCTAGCGTGAGACCTGCTGGACAACTGGGTTGTAATAGTATGGAAGGAATACATTTTGAACACTCGCGGAGGGGTACAGGTCTAAACGATTTAATGAATGAAAACAATCTATTCACGGCAATGTCGACAGTACCTGATCAAACTGTATTCCTAACCCCTACTTTTAAAGGCCATGCTACAGGTTCATATATAGACCACATTCTTATTTCAGCTGACTTTGTTAATATCATTGAGGAATTTATGATCCTCATGAGTATTTACAGCGACCACAACCCTTTATGCATTACTATGGGCATGAGTCTACTTGAAAAATGCAACCTTCGAGAGGACCGTGGCCTTTTAAAATGCATTAATGGTAAGCGTCGCCTAAAATGGTCAATGGTGGATTGCGATCAATTTTATACCTCTATTAATGCAGTATGTAATCAAGAACTGATGATATGCACATCCCCTGCATCAGCTCCGTTGCAAATCTTGACATCCTTCAAGGAGATAGCCAAGAAGGTGGAGTCATTTTTAACGATACCCATTAAGGGGAGAATAAATTCAAATAGCAACCCGAAATGGTTTGACAGTGATTGTTCAAAGGCTAGTCGCGAGCTTAAGAAAGCCCTAAAAACAAAACCAAGAGATCCATTGATCATCAGGGGATTGCGGACTGAATATAAGAAATCACTGGCCGCCCGCAAGCGAGCAGTTAAAAAAAGTGTATGGGAGTCACTTTTAGAACCCGAGACACTACAAAACAGCTCGAAGTTCTGGGAGATAATCAATAAACCAATATTTGATTGTCCTAGTATTTCAAATGTGGGCACAAACATTTCAGAGGATGAATGGATAAACCACTTTAGCTCTATTTTTATAAACAATGAATCACAGGCAGAACACAATTCAACCAAAGGTAGAGAAATCTCACTATGTTTCTCAAATGACGAAATAACTAAAGGAATTAAAGGTCTATCAAATAATAAGGCCCCAGGTCCTGATGGACTTCCGCCTGACCTCTTTAAATCATGTGAAGCACTATGGGCGCCGGTACTTACAGCAGTACTTAATGCTGCTGTGTTATGTGGATGCCCAAAATCATGGGGGGTATCTACAATAGTCCCTATATTCAAGAAAGGAGACCGTAGCAGCCCGGCCTGCTACAGACCAATATCGCTAATAAACTCCGTGGCAAAAGTGATAGGAGGAGTCATTTTAAATAGATTGATCAGTTGGTCAGAGGAAAATAATATAATATCTCCAATCCAGTATGGTTTTAGGCCTGGACACTCTACCATCTCGCAATGTCTGAATTTGTATCTTATCATTGGGAAGTACACCAAGGCTCGAAGAGGAACGATTCACATGGCGTTCATGGACCTTTCCTCGGCTTTCGATTGTGTGAACCGAGGGAAGCTCTGGGGCGCCATGGAAAAAATGGGCGTGGACAAAAACCTAGTAAACTTTCTAGAAGATATGCATTCAGATACTAAAGCGAATGTCAGATACACCCAGGACCTAAAAGTGACCAAAGACTTTGGAGTGTATCGGGGCGTCCGGCAAGGATGCATTTTGGCCCCGTTCCTCTTTAATCTATACATTAATGACCTGGAAGAGTTCCTTTTAAGCACCAACACAGATTATCCATACATTGGTCGAAAGGGTCTGCCGGTACTATTATATGCGGACGACGCAGTTCTTTTATCTAGAACGGCCAATGGACTCCAAATTTTACTAGATTCCTTTTACACATTTATGAAGACAAGAGATTTAAGTATTAACAACACTAAATCCTACATAATGAAGGTTGGTCAAGGTTTTAAAAAACCAAATCGCCTAAATGTAGCTGGAGTGGAAATCCCTGTAACTCACACATTCTCCTATCTCGGGGTCCTCTTTGATAGTCAACTTAATTGGGGACCCGTGATACAGAAAAAGAAGGGAGACGTTACTAGGGTAAACGCGGCTATATTGGATTTCTCAAAAAAGATGGGAAATAGCCCAGTTGCCGCTCTACTCCAACTTTATAAGGCCAAAAGTGTAACCACAGCTTGTTATGGCAGTGAAATATGGGGATATGTTCCCCTGGACGCACTCCAGATAGTCAAAAATAATTTTTTAAAACAGATTTTAAGGGTTCCCAGGGGTACAGCAAACTTTTCTGTGCATGAAGAACTGGGGGTTCCGTACGTATGCGATAAAATTGCAGTGAATCCCATGTTATGCTGGATGAATTGTTGGCTAAATGACAATATCCCACTGACCAAGCTTATTTTAAGAGAAGCACTTACATGGGACAACAGGATGGAGGTTCCTTGGCTTAAATACTTATCTAAGTGTTTTACTGATTTAGGCCGCTCTGAACTCTTTCTATATCCGGAATCCATCACCAAAACGGATCTTATTACGGTCAAAAATGCTTTTATTGACTCTAGACAACAGGAAAGGGAATCATGTGAACTAAAAAAAGAAAGTGTACGTAACCATATATTAATTAAAAGCACTTTGTTTACGGAACCCTACCTGACATGGCAAATGTCGAGTTACGACCGTTTCCTGCTGACAAGGTTCAGGTTCAACCTGTTTCATTTTTTGTTGGCAGTACCTAGGGGTTCTCACCGAGGTCAAGTGTTGCCGGCTTGCGGCTGCGACGATAAGTCTCCGCAAGACCTGGCACACTTCTTGTTTTTTTGTCCTTTTTATGCTATACCAAGGAAGCTATACTTGAAACCCTGTTTGAAAAAATGTAACTTTCTACAATTTCGCCCTGCACAACATTTTCTACAGCTGCTAAATTGTGATTACACTTTGTTCATATGTAGTTTTTTAAAACTGGCAATCAAATTCAGAAACAAAATGGAAGGATAGTAATACTGATACATGAATTGTTATTTATATTTGCTGTTAAAGGAATACTATTTTTAAACGGTCTTCAATGGTTTGATATAGTGCAGTATTCTTAATTCTGTGATTTTTAACTGTAATTGAATACTCTTTTTTAGATCATGTGTTTTTCGTGTTATTAACTGTAATGTAAATACTTTTATGGTTGTCAAATCGAACAACCGAATAAAGTTTATTTGACTTGACTTGACTTGACAGTAGGGAAAGCGTTGGATAGCGTATGGCTAAAAATTACTATTCCCACTCCAGAGAGTGCAACAGTAGGGAAAGTGTTGGATAGCGTATGGGTGAAAATTACTTTTCCCACTCCAGAGAGTGCAACAGTAGGGAAAGCGTTGGATAGCTTATGGGTGAAAATTACTATTCCCACTCCAGAGAGTGCAACAGTAGTGAAAGCGTTGGATAGCGTAGGGGTAAAAACTTACTATTCCAACTCCAGAGAGTGCAACAGTAGGGAAAGCGATGGATAGCGTAGTGGTAAAAATTACTATTCCAACTCCAGAGAGTGCAACAGTAGGGAAAGTAAATACTTCAAATATAAATAAAAATAAATTAAATATTAATACCAATTACAAATTAATTAAAAGTAATTAACAATTTTATATATTATAATAATTAATCAATTAAAAATACAAATAAACATTAATTATTAAAAAGTAGTACCTATTATTACAAATTATTTACCAATTAACAATTAATTAATTAACAATTAAAAAATAATTAAAAATTTGAACAACAAAAAAACAATAAATAAATTAAAATATTTAATTAATTACAATTAAATTACTTCCCACCCTATTCCCCTACAAACCCACAACCCGCAACATAAAATAAATTAATAAAAGTAACATAATTATCAATTAATCAATTAATTAAAATAAATTACCATTTATATTTTATTTAATTACCTAATATTTTAATATCAATTAATTCAAAATAAATAGCAATAAATAAATAAAAACATTTAATTAATTATATTTAAATTACTTCCCACCCTATTCCCCTAAAAACCCACAACCCGCAACAGAAAATAAATTTATAAAATTAACATAATTATCAATTAATTAAAATAAATTACCAATTATATTTTATGTAATTACCAATTACATATTTTAATATCAATTAATTCAAAATAAATACCAATAAATAAATAAAAAATTGTAACTAATTATAATTAAATTATTTCCCACCCTATTCCCTAAACTACAACCTACTACAGAAAATCAATTAATAACATTTACATATTTATCAATTAATCAATTAATTAAAATTAATTAAAATTAATTACCAAATATATTTTAATTAATTACCAATTAATAATTAATTAACACATAATTCAAAATAAATACCAATAAATAAATTAACATATTTAATTAATAATAATTAAATTACTTCCCACCCTATTTCCCTATAATCCCACAACCAGCTACAGAATTATATTACGCAAAAATAAAATACCATAAAGTGAATTAAGTAAAATAAATTAGAAAATAAATATACACTTTTCACACATATACTAATATAAAAAATACTTTAAAAAATTAGATATTATTAAAAAATTAATATTAACTTACTTACCTCAAATTCGATATTTTTGTTGTCTATATTCTGTCCATTCTATATTTTTGTTGTCTATATTCTGTCCATTCTATATTTTTGTTTTTTATATTCTGTCCATTCTATATTTTTGTAGTCTATATTCTGTCCATTTGATATTTTGTCCATTCTATATTTTGAATTCGATATTAATGCTATTCTATTTGATATTTTTGTATTCTATATTCTTTC
This sequence comes from Lissotriton vulgaris, assembly GCF_964263255.1. NCBI lineage: Eukaryota > Metazoa > Chordata > Amphibia > Caudata > Salamandridae > Lissotriton > Lissotriton vulgaris. Next base: position 398,035,512 of record NC_141700.1, read on the forward strand.
CATTCGATATTGTGTCCAATAAAACGATAAAACGGAAGTGGCAAGCCCAGTAATATTCTGAGACCTGGAAAGCATGAGTATTTTTTGGGAGAACCGAGGGCGCGACTTCCCCCAGATGAACCTGGTAAGATCACATTGCAAACCTGGATATCCGCGTGCGGGGTAGGAGTAGGAAGCTACTGAAACAAATAGAGAATTTTAGGAAGAAGGAACATTTTAATGGTGTGGAGGCGGCCCAACCATGCCAGGGGGAGACCTTCCCACTGTCGCATTTCTAAACGGACAGAGTTTCTGAATCTAGGCCAATCAGATGAGGACCACAAAGCGAGCGTAGGAGCCAGGTCAAAGGCCAAGTAGCGAATCGACTCGTCAGTCCACTGTACCGGAAGAAGGGCCCACAGCCCCAGGACCTCCGAGGCTGAGAGCAGGAGATTGAGAGCATGGGACTTTGCCAGATTAATCTGATAGCCCGAAGCGATCTCAAAGGACAACAAGAGTTCAGCCAATGCAGGAAGAGAAGTCGACGGGGAGGATAAGGACAAGAGCAGATCATCAACAAAGAGGGAGGCCTTGTGTTCAGCACCCCCATACCCACACCCTGTATATCATGATTGAGTCGTATAGCACTAGCTAGCTAGCTCGACAACAAGTGCAAATAGTAAAGGAGAAAGCCGGCACCCCTGACAAGTGCCTTGGTGGATAGAGATAGGAGCAGTAGTAGAGGCGTTGAAACGGATAGGAGTGGTATGTTTCGCTTAAGGGGCCATCAATTTATAGATAATACCAGGTCCCAGGCCAATCCTTCGAAGGACTGCCCAGAGGAAGCCCCAGTCCACGCGGTCAAACCCGGAAGATGGTTCACCAAGATTTTAGTAAATATCTTTGCCTCAGTATTTTACAGGGCAATGGGACGGAAAGAAACCGCCAAAGTTTGATCTTTGCCAGGCTTGGGGACAAGTACTATTTCCGCTTCATTCATTGTCAGAGAGAGGCCCGTATGATCTGTGAAGTTATTAAATAGATGGAGTAGATGGTCCCGCAGTTGCGGGTACAAGACCCCATAAAAAGCAACAGGCAGGCTGTCGAGAATCAGTCTTTTGCCCGTCGGAAGCTGCTTCAATGCCTTGGCGATTTCTTTTGGAGAGATAGGCTTGTCAAGCAATTCCTTAAAGTAGGGATCAATAGGGGCCCAAGGGCATGAATCGAGGAAAGCCTCAATTGCTTCCGATGGGCATGAGTCATGAGCGTAAAGATCCGTATAAATGGCCATTAAAGTTCGACTCTTGTCTGTTTCTGAGACAGCACAGGAGCCGTCAGGACATTTAAGCTTCACTATATGGGAACGGGCAGTCTGGACCCTCAGGCGGCATGCCATGCAGGCTCCGACCTTATCCCCACCCACGTAAAATTTTTGTTTAAGGTTTACCAGGAGCCGTCCGGCCTCATTTGTGCGTTGTAGACGGAGCTGACCCCATAGGACAGCCAGGCGGCGCTTGTTAGCAAGGGAAGGACAGGCATGGTCCACAAGTTCCAGGTCCTTAAGATCCAGAGAGAGGGTGGATTCTACCTACCAGGCTTTCTGGGTCCAGGCAATAGAGATAGAGGTAATCACCCCCTGAACAGTGGGTTGAAGGCGTCCCAACGGACATCTTCAGGTGTATCCGTAAGGGAGTTAGCTGTAAAGAAGGACTCTATCTCCCTACGAATGTCTGCCACATCAACTGGGTCACGAAGGGCTTGCGGGGGTGGCCGCCACTGAGGGATGGGGCCGCCACTGGCTGTGGAGATTGAAGCGTGAGCCAAACATGCGCATGGTCAGAGATGGAAATGTCCGCTGCGCACAGGACATGAGCCAGGGAAAGCGACAGGAAAAAATAATCTATTCGTGAATAGGAATGGTGGACTTGAGAGAAAAAGGAAGAGTCCGGGTGTAAATCTCTCCAGGCATTAACCAAACCAAGGTCAGTAATGGCATTCTTCAACTGCGCCTACATTACCCCAGCCACATGGTGCACCGGCGTGGAGCGATCCCACTCAGTGTCTCAAACCAAGTTAAAGTCGCCTCTGAGGATGACAGGCATAGAAAGAGAATGTAACAAAGTCCCCAGATGCTGATGCAAAACGCATCTTGATTCTGGTTGGGGGCATATATATTAACAAAGATACAGGAGCCCCGACCCCAAACCATGTCAATCTGGAGATACCTCCCACCCTCGTCAGCCGTATATTGGGGGACGCAGCATGCCAGCCGGGTTTGAAAAGAAATGCCACACCACCAGTCTTGGATGAGGAGCAGGCCCAGTATTGGGTGGGGTATTTGCAGTGGGACATAAGTTGAGTGTCAGAGGAAAGGAGGTGAGTCTCCTGCAGGAAGACCACATTAGGGTCCTGTTGAAGTAGATAACGCCAAACCTACTGACGCTTGTTAGGAGAGTGGAGCCCTTTCACATTAGGGGAGAGGAGAGTGACAGTGTGTGTCATTGTGTGGAAGAAAAGGGACAGCGCGGCACAGCAGCATCAACAAGGCACCAAACCCAGCAAATCTTGGGCCCCACTAGGTGCACCTCAGGAAAGCTAAGAAAGGTGGTTCCCAGGACTGGGAAAAAAACAGCCTTCAAGGATTGCGCAGGAGAGGGGGAGCAAGCTATTGATGAGAGAAGTGACAAAGAGCATGGATAGAACCCAAGAGCAAGGAGCCAATCAACCTTGCAGAGTGTCCAATATCCCCCCACCATGGACTCCAAGGAACAGCACATCTCGGCTTTTGGGGAAGAAGCATCCGGGAAGAATTGGAAAGAGAGGGAACAAAAGAAAACAAAAAGGGAGAAGAAAAAGAATAAAGAAAAAACAGGCCAACAGGGCCAAGTCAATGTGGAGTCTATTCGAAATAGCCCAGGCTCCAGAAGGTGGGCCATTTCGGAGAAGTCTCTCCCCTAGGAGACTCCATGGAGTGGGGGCGGCAGGCACATACGAGGTGGAGAGCCTCTGCCAGCAGCCTCCTGTGTATCAGTGAAGAGGTAAGCATATAAGAAACCCTGCCACTGGGCCCAGGCTGGAAGAACTCCAAGGCTAGGAACAAGGGAAGAGCACCACCAGGATCACCATAAAGCAAGAGGCAGTTAGTTTGTAAGTGACGGGGAGGCACTCAAAGAACTAACTTGATTGATAGCGTCCTGCTTGGCTTGAGATGAGTCAAGTCTCCTTGAAAAACATCTGGCACAAGGAGGAAGAGCAGTAGACCTTTCCGTCCTAAAAGGGCCCGTAGGACATGCACGAGGGGACAGGAGATCGTCACTATCAGAGTAAATAGGAAGGTGGAGAAGTCGCCATGCCTCCTGCAGGGAGTGAACCATCTGTTGTTTACCCTCCCAGGTAAACATCAAAGCAAAAGGGTGGCCCCATTGGTATTTAATTCCGAGGTCTCACAGCTTGCCCGTCACAGGTTTGAATACTTTCCTCCAGCGAAGCGTAGAAGGTGCACGGTCTTGGTAGATTTGGATAGAAAGCCCATTATAAGAAACCACTGGAACTTTCAGAGAATGGCTTCTTTATCTGCAAAAAATTCGACGCGCGTGATGTCCGGTACAAAGCTGTGGCGGTCGCTGGGCCAGTTACCCGATGTGCCCTATTGAGCATGGGCGGTGACGTGCCCTCACCCTCCCAGATGGCATGAAGGAGGTCCTCCGTGTATGACAGGATGTCCGTCCCGTCGGTTCCCAACGGCAAACCTTGGATCCGGAGGTTGGTCCGCCGACTGCGGTTTTCTAGATCCTCCTGTTTCATCTGCAGGGTGATGTTTTGGTCCTCCAGCTCAGCCACCTTTTTCCAAAGATCATTGAAGTCCTCCGTCCTGGCGTCCAATGTCCGCTCAAGGCCATCCACCCTGTTGCCGATCTCTGTGACCTCCCTGCGGATATCTTGCAGCCCGGTCTTCAGGGCTTGGCGGAGGGAGCCAATTTCAGACTTGATCTCTTGTAAGAAGGATGACATGTAGGCCTGGGTGATAGGTACCCCAGAGGGGGCCAACCCAGAAGATGCCAGCGAGGCAGTGGGATCCTCCTGCATGTGAGCGAGTGATTTGGACCACATGGAGATCACCGGGTTGTCACGGGAGGCCGCAGTATCAGTCTCTGTGGTATTGCGATGCTTGGAGGCATTAATAAGAAGATCAAGGACTGCAGGGAAGACTAGAGCACTCCAGCCAATGCTAGATCCCTGGGGGAGGGCAGCGGTGAGACAGCAGCGGAGCAGAGAGTCACCCAGCACTGGAATGGTGCACCCCCCAACTCACAAATGAAGGGTGTGCACACAGTGCTCTCAAGAGCGTGGGGTAGGCAGGCACATCAGTGCAGGTGACTGAGGAACAAGCAGACAGAAACAATCCAGGACTAGCGCACCCACCAGCATGAAGAGGTCTCACAAGACCTCATAGAGGTAAAGAGAACCCTAATCCAGGGGCGATCTAAGAAGGCAAAGAGGAGGGGTACACAAGATGAAGGGACAGAGAAAGGCCCCGGAAGCCTTCGATAGGGCCTGTAGGCAGCGTGGCCTCCACCAGCAAAGGGCAGTTATCCCCGGTATTCAGAGGCCCCACAGAGCTCGAAAGGCAACAGTCCAGGGTCAGAAGGGCCAAGTCAGGCAATGTAAGCTCCCCCCAAAGAGCTCTTTGGAGCCAGGACAGCAGGGAATAAGCCAGAGAGGCAGAGCAGGGGCCAGAGAGTCATTGGGGCGCCCAGTCTGAAATTTCCCCCCGTCCTGGTACCTCTAGTTTCAGGGCAGTCCAAATACAAGCACCGCTCTCACGGGACACAGGGGACGGGAGAGCTGGATGTCTTCGCAGCTAGGCGTCCTGGGCAGCAGTGGGGTTGATGGTCGCCTCCGCCAGCACAAGCACCGAGAACTCGAGAGGCCCCCTGTCCCAATTCAGGGCCCGAGTGGGAACACCAGGGTGCTCAGGCTCCTCCCGGTGTCATGTCCACTACTCTGCAGCAGCCAGGGAAGCAGCGAGGTGTCTCTCAGAGCGTTGCTGCGGCCGGTGCCCAAAATGGCGGCCAGAGAGGGACGGGTCATTCCAGGCCAGGGATCATGGCTGATATAAAGCCCCCTAATGGTCCCAGCAGGATTAAACAACTCCAGGGAGCCCCCCTGCAGAAGTACAAGCTTCACCGCCTGCAAGGCGGGCCCAGTGACAAGGGGAAAAGCAGACAAAGGAGGCGTTGAAGCGGAGACTCAGTGAACCGCATCTCACTCCATGTGCACCCAGGCCACACCCCCATTATACTATATTTGAATACAAATAATGATAGATAGTTTAACGTATTCTACATTCATTGATGTTCAGTTTGAAATGCTTCAAAAGTGCATTCATGGCAAGTCTGGTCAGAAATAGTGAAAAGGTTTATAATTACAACCCATGGCTACTGTGTGCTAGAATGGCCCCATTATTAACTCTGTTTGGGAACTTAAGGTACGCTATGCAACATTAAACATGCAGTTCAACATTTGAAGCATCGGTTGTTTGCCTTAAGTGTGGAAATAGTTGTGAAGCAATTCTAAACATTGAACCCTTTGCATTCACAACAAGGCCTAGCACTAGTCAGATGTCCTAACATGTTTTTGCAAAGCTGATCGGTCTATTGGCTTCTTTAATGTTTTTGTAAACTTTGTTATTTATTTATTTTTGTCATTTGTAAAGCGCCTGACTTGCCCCACATGGGGTATCTCCGCGCTGAGAACTCATTCAGGTGAAGCAGTGGGAGTTAAAAGAGTGAGGTTTTAAGTTTTTTCCTAAACTTGGATAGTTGGTGCAGAGGTGTACTTCCAGTGGAAGCTGGTTCCAGAGTTGAGGGGCAAGATAGGAGAATGATTTGCCTCCCAATCTGGTTTGTTTGATGCGTGGGATGACAAGAAGACCTTTCCCATTGAAGCGAAGGGTGCGCGATGATGTTAGTCAGATTTATAGGACCCAGCTGGTTAAGACCTTTGAACATTAAATTGAAGATTTTAAATTGTATCCTTTTGCAGATGGGTAACCAGTGAAGCTTGCTTAGTAAGGACAATGATGGGGTTCGATATGATGCACTGGTTACCAGGCGGGTTGCTGTGTTCTGCATCACCTGTAGGCTGTTTAGGGCAGATTTTTTGGCAGAGATCAGCAAGGTATTACTGAATTCCAGGCGGCTGAGTAGTAAGGCATAAACCAGAGTTTTACGGGTGGAGGTGGGAAGGAAGTGAAAGACTTTGCGAAGCAGGCAAGCTCGTTTGGTTGTAGCTATGTGCTAATCAAGGTTGAGTTTTCTGTCTATTAGGACTCCCAGGTTTTTGACCACTGGCTTAGGGGATGGTGCCGATCCCAGTTCTTCCAGCCACCAGCTAGGAGACCAGCTGGTGACTGCATCTTTGAAAAGCATTATTTCAGTTTTCCCTGCATTTAACTGCAGGAAATTACTGCTCATCCATGATGTTATAGTTCTCATGCCTTCAGCAAATATGCTTTTGATATTGGGGGTGTCTTTATCAAAGGTGAGAAGGAGCTGCGTTTCATCTGCAAAGGAAATGTGGGTTAACCCGATTTCCCTGAGGAGTCCTGCAAGCGGGGCTACATATATATTAAATAGCGAAGGTCTAAGACAGAAGCCCGGTGGTACTCTTTTGGTCACTGGGGTGGTTTTTGAGCTGAAGGGTCCAAGGTTCACTGTTTGGGTTCTTCCTTTGAGAAAGTCCTTCAGCCAGTCTAGTGCAGTATTCTGGATGCCTATGGATCCTAGTCTTTCCATCGGGATCTGGTGCAAGATGGTATCGAATGCGGCGGACAGGTCGAGCAGTATGAGAAATACTGCTCGGCCGGAGTACGCCTGCATACGAATGTCGTAAATAACATTGACCAGGGCCGATTCGGTACTATATCTGGGGTGGAATCCTGACTGTGAGTGATCAAGATAGTTGGAGGATTCAATGAAAGTGGATAGATGAGTATTGATATGTTTTTCCAACAATTTGCTGTACAAAGGGAGGAGTTAAATTGGATGATAGTTTGCTATTACATCGGGAGACAATTTATTGTTTTTCCTGATGGGCATTATCTGGGTGACTTTCCATTCTTCGGGAAGCCTACCTTCTTTGATTGAGCTATTCAGAATAGCACACAGAGGTGCTGCCAGTTCAGCTGCAAGTTTTATGGCAGTTTTGGCTGGTATTAGGTCTTTAGGAGAGCCTGATTTGGCTGAATTTAGCAGGGATTCAGTATCGTGGATGGTGAGAAGAGGGAATTCTTTAAGGGTGATAGGGCTTGATATGACTTTGGCGGGTTCATTTTTTTTTTTTTTTTTTGAATAGTTTTTATTTGCATCCAAGGAACACACAAAGCAAAAAACCTTTTCAATTTACAAAAAAAATATAGAACAGTTTTCAATAGCTACATTAGGTAATTATACAACATTGCTTAGGCCGTAACAGATATATAAAGAAGGTCATACAAACATAAGTTTTAAAAAAGAGAGTTATTGAGACATAAATAAACCCCAAATTCTATCAATTTTTCGTTTGGCCTGTAGCCCCCTTGAATCCGCAATAGCAGTCTCCATACTATAGGTTTCCTTAACTAGACTCCACCATTCCAAAACTATTGGTGGGTTTTTTTGGATCCATGCTCTAGCAATAATTAATCTTGCACATGTAATTAGAATATTCAAAAGATCTCTAAACCTTTCAACCCCATTGATGCCCACAAAAACATCAGTGTGTGAAAATGAGAAGGGTTGCTCAAGTCTATCAGAAATCACCTTAGTTATTCCTTCCCAATATTCACTAAGACGTGGGCAAGAAAAAAACATGTGGATAATATCCGCACCACTCAGATCACATTTTGGGCATTTCGTTCGATCAGAATAACTATTATTCGTTGCCCATTTGAGCATCCTCTCAGGGGTATGATATAATTGACAAACAGTTTTAAACATTTGCAGTTTTAAACTAGAAGATTGAACAGATACATTAAGACTTTTAAGAGATGTAGTAATTAAATCAGTTGGTACACTCACTGCCAATTTTCTATTCCATTTCTCTATTGAAGTAGTAATATCGCCGATCCTAAGATCAGAAAAAAGCTTATATCCTAAGCTTATGATGGATTGTCTACATCTCTATAAATACAATCCCATAACTCAGAGTCTAATACCATAATGAGTTCTAGTTTCTTCACCAAAAAGTCTTTAATCTGATAATATTTAAACCTTGCCAGTTCAGGTAAATTATAACAGTATTTCATTTTGTCAAATGCCATAAAACCCTGATGGTCATATAAATCTCCCAAAAATCTAATACCAGAATTTAAAAACATTCGACAGGTTGGATCATGAAAAATTATAGGAAAACCAGGATTACCCCATAAAGGTGTTTTACAATGTAAAAGAGAGATATTGCATTTAACCATAATAGATCTCCAGACACTCACGGTATCCCGTATAGTCTTAAATTTAACCCTTTTGAAATAATTGGGGTCATTCAGCCTATAGATAAACATATTAACATCCAGTCCAAGTAGGAACCTATGAAAATACAAGCATTTATCCATGACTGTCAAACTACGTATCCGAGTCAGAAATGCTGACCAGTAATAAAATTTGAAGTCCGGGAACGACAGTCCCCCTTGACTAAAGGGGAGTTTAAGCGATGATACGGCGCGCCGGGCTTTTTTATATCCCCATACAAAACTGCCAATGATACCTTCTAATCTAAGAAAGAAGGAATTATTGACCCGTAGGGGAATCGCTCGGAACAAATATAAAAACTTAGGCAATATTTTCATTTTTATTAAATTTATTCGGCCAATCATGCTGATTGGCAATTTATGCCATTTCTTAAGTTGCATAGCGGTCTCTTTTAATAAAGGTTCGTAGTTTAATCCTATGATAGAATCAATATCAGAGGAGATTTTAACACCTAGGTAGGTAGCAGCGCAACTTGTTCCAAAAATAGGGGCAATTGGCTGATAGTTCATAACCACTTGAGTTTTTGTAGTATTAAGTCTGTACCCAGAAACGGAGCCGTATATACCTGCTTCTATTAAAATGCCTTTCATGGTTTTAGAAACATCTGGGGAAAAAACGGCAATGTCGTCAGCATATACAGTAATATCTAATATATTTGAGTCATTAATAAAAGGACAAATTAAAGCTTGGCATTGAAGTGCAATTAAAAAAGGTTATATCGCTAAAGCGAAAAGCAGGGGTGATAAAGGACACCCCTGTCTTGTCCCCCTTTTAATAGAAAACAAGGTGGAGCATTTCCCCATATACGAGATCTTACCCATAGGGTTATCATATATTGATTGAATCCATCGTAAAAGTTGACCCTTGATACCAAATGCCTGTAAAACTGCCCACAGAAAACCCCACCCCACCCGGTCAAATGCTTTTTCTGCATCTAATAAAATCATACCGAGTGGGGTGAGTTTAATCCGTGCAGCATCAAAGGCAGATATAGCCATATTGATATGCGCTGTAGTGTCACGCTTTGGAATAAAACCATGTTGTTGGGGAGAAACAAGTTGGGACATGAATGGTGCTAACCTAGTAGCCAATATTTTGGCAAAGATTTTTGCATCACTATTAATAAGTGAGATTGGCCTCTAAGATCCCCTCTCTTGGGGTGCCTTGCCTTTTTAAAAAAAAAAAATAATTTGGGTTAAATTCCAGGATCTGGGTGCTTGTTGCCCTTTACCAATAGCACCAATCACGTCAGTAAATAATGATATTAGTTCCTCCATACAGTATTTGTAAAGTTCCAAAGGGATAAGATCTTCCCCTACAGCTTTGCCCATCGCTAAGGATTTAATAGCCTCCCTAATTTCTATTGCTGTAATGTCAACCGCTAATTGAGCAGATTGTTCCGGCTCTAAGCTATTGACTTTGTTTACGTTAATATAATTGTTAATGTTATCATCTGGAGTGGCAGCTTCTGGTGTATATAAAACTTGATAGAAGGAAGCAAATTGTTGTAAAATCGATTTTGGGTCACAAAATAATTGATTTTTATCCCCTTAAATTTCTTTAACCATATTAACCGATCGATCTTCCGCAACTTTGTAAGCCAGTAATTTACCACTCTTATCACCATTTTCATACTGATCTAGTTGATATTTTTTTAATTTGTTAATACTTTTACCCCTTAGAAGATCTTTTAATGCAGCTTTAAGCTCAATTAGTTTGAAATGTAATTCATCTAGGTTTGAAACCCCATTACAAATAGCGTCAGTTATCTGGAGTTCAATATCACGGATTTCAGTGAGCCTTCCCTCATTTAAAGTTCGAAGTTCTTTGTTTTGTCGCCAGATGTATTGTTGGGTAAATCCACGTATGCTTGCTTTACAAGAATCCCATACTATCCAGGGTGAGCTGGAATGTATGTTTATATCAATAAACTCTTTTATATGCTCTTTAAGTTGAGTTACAAACACCATATCAGAAAACAAATATCGAGGGAATGAGAAGGAGCGAGGGGTAGCCTCCTCAATCGCTAATGCAAATGTTATAGAAATCGGGTTATGATCAGAGGTCACCCTTGGGTGTATAGCCATTGAACAGTTACCAAGAATCAAGTCTGAAGCCCATATCATGTCTATGCGTGAGCATACCTTATGTGCAGCAGAATAAAATGTATAGCCGGCTATTTCAGGATTTAGACATCTCCATACATCTTTTAGAAGATGTATAGCTGCCAAATCCAGAATTGCCGCTAACTTGGGCGGGTTCAATGACAGTATTGTGGCAAGTATTTGCATTGGAGACATAGTTTATTGTAAATATCATCAATTTTTTTAGAAAAGTGTTTGGCTATGTCATAGCACAAAGATGGGGTTGGTTCTTCTTCAGGGCTGCAGGCTTTGGGGTTAATGAGGCTGTTAAGGACCTGGAAGAGGGTTTTAGATGTGTTGTCCATCTGCTCCAGTTGGTTAGCTATGTGATTTTTCCCAGCAGTTTTTATGTTCTTGTGATAGTTGTCTAAGGCTACCTTATATTTTTCTTTGTCAGAATGGTCCTTGGTGCGGCGCCATTGATGCTCGAGCTTTTTGCATTTGCTTTTTTCTACCCGGAGCTCTGATGAATACCAGGGGGCCTGGATGCATTTGGGGGCCAAAGAGGATTTTTTCAGGGGGATTAGAGTGTCAATAGTGGATTTAATTGTGTCCTGGAGGGCCATCAGACTTTAGTCCACTGTGTCCGAGGTTAACTGATATGGGAGGATAAATGCATCATGGAACAGGGCGGCTGTTAGTTTGTGCCACTTTCTGTAGGTCCGTCTAGCAGGATTCTTCTTAACAGTGCATTCGTGGGGACCTCTTAGGTCAAATTCGATTATCGAGTGGTCTGACCATATCAGAGGGTTGGTTGATTTATAGACTGTCTCTGGTGAGTTTGAAAGAACCAGATCCAGTGTGTGGCCTGCAATGTGCGTAGGTGCGTCATTCATCTTGATCAGCTCTAATGCTGCCATCTCGGTCAGAAGGGTAGCTGCGTATGGCTCTTTTAGGTTCTTACTATGGACGTTAAAGTCACCCAGAAGGAAAAATTTGTTGGAGGATAGCACATGGGGGGCGATCATATTTAGAAGATGAAATATGGAATTAAGGAGGGGTCCAGGAGGATGATAAACAAGGGCTCCCTTCCAACTCAGTTGTGGGTGGAGATCTATTCTAAATATGAGAATTTCGATTATGTTGCTGCAATATTGATCTAGCATTAATGCTTTGATTGGGTCTTTGTATATGAAAGCAATGCCACCGCCCTTCTTGCGTGGTCTGTCTACTCTTAAAATGCGGTAGCCATCTGGAAGTGCAGTGGCAATGGATGGTGTAGAGGACGGTTTGATCCATGTTTCTGTTAAAAATCCAATGTCTGGGAGGGAGGAAGAGAGTAGGTGCCAGATATTGATGGCATGTTTGGAGAGAGAGCAAACGTTAGCCAAGAAGCAATTCCAGCTCGCTCTAGTAGCATCTGGATTTGCAGGCTGGGGTATGGTTCCAGGGTTGCTCGAAGGCGGGAGAGGTATGCTCTGAAATCTGCAATATATGCATGCTAGGGGACCTTCAACAGAAGAGGGGAATTTGTAAATATATCAATGGATTCCTTTGTGTGCGGTGGACGGGGGAGTATGGTCTCTTAAGGATAGTAACTCCTGTCTGGAGTATTTAACGTTCCCCTTGGGTTGGTTAACCCAGTTTGTGGTAAAATTGATGGGTGGGTGTCTTTGAATGTTTTTGTAATATATTTGTAAATAAACATTCCTGTGCATATGTGCATTTGCATGATGGACTTCTTTAACAATTTTTGTAAGAAAGATTTACATAACATCCAAATATTGTCACCCTTGTATGTGCACAAAAGGGGGTTATCTTGGAAAGGGTTAGAAACACATAAAGAGACGAACACAAGTGCGTACACCTATATGCGGAATCAAACACAAATACATCCACCCTGAAATGGTAAAAGCTATTCAGAAACAGAGAAGTCAAAAGCAGGGTGTGTGTTGAATGGAGTACACAGCAAGTGGTGACAAGTGCCCAATAGAAGTGCCCGATGGCCTGTGGGACCCTTGCAAAGTTTTTAAAACAATAAAGAAAAATTAATTCACCAAATGTCCACAAGTCTATGGCATTTAAAGCACTACTTTCTGTGTGATGGCAGCATTACACTTTAGCAGAGTGCTGTCACTCATGCAGAAAGGAATCAGTGGTATAAAAGAAAGGGTTGTCCCACTGACTCATGCTCTGTGCAGAAGTGGGTAGAAGTAAAATGTCAATTTCCCTGGTAGCGATAGCGCCAGTGTAAGTATGGCTAGATCTGAGTTTTTTACTCAATACATTTGGATCCAGCAAATGAATCAGCACAAAACAGTTTCAAAGAAAGGTTTATCCATTTTGGGTTTGTCATGGCAAGTTTTGTGCAGATCCATGAAGCCGGGCCAGAAAAAATGGGAGAAGGGCTGATAAGTGGCATTTCCCATTTTATTTCCCATAGGAATGTAGAATAACCCGCTGAGCTGAATTGCACCAAAAGTGGCATGAAGGTAGAACTGGATTAGCAATACTTAAAGTGAAATATTGCAATATTTTACATGAGTAAAAGGTTTCTCACTTTTGATCTTTCAGTGGTTTTCAGTGTAACCACAAAAATAAATCAAGACGACAAGTGAACTTTTGTCCTTCTCTAAAAACAACCACTTGCAGACAGAAAGAATTAAGTTTCAATAGTCATACTTATGCTATTTCTTTAGTATGGCACAACAGAGTTAAGGTTTCTGAATGAAGAAAGTTACTCTGCATTTAATGCAGCCAAATAACTCAGGGCCTATTCACAAAGGTAGATGTACACATGAGTACATCTAGAAGGGTATGTTTTTACTCTTCCACTTCTCAATAAATTCTCTAGTTTTTATCTATTCACTATTTCCAAGTGTAACTTTACACAAAGTGTAGTCTTACATGTCTCCACCCTCTGACACAGGGTGTGGAGCCAGCCAAAGTAATTACTATAATTATTTAAAAAGTTTAGTAAACTTAAAAAAAATAGCAAAAATGTTTTATGATAAATAACAATGTAAATGAATTTTATATCAATCAAAAAATGCTACAGCACTAGTAACCTAATTTTCAATTACATAAAATTACAATTACATTCACTATATTAAATTAGTTTACTTAAAAAATAGCAAATATTAAAAATATTACCACCTTAAGTAAAATATGTATATTGCTATATGCAATGTCATAAAAATGACTAAAGGTTCTGTGTGGATTAAATTAAAAATAATACATTTATTTTAAAACATAATTAAAGTTACTTTTATGTTAATAAATAATCGTGTAGCAAAATTTTATTTCATAATATAATATTCATTTTATTTCAGTACATTTAAAAAAATAAATTTAAATGTACATATACATTTTTAAAAAGTCTAAATAAATGTATTTATTTTAACATTATTTGCTAATAGGTTCTAATTTAAGTCCCTACCTCATTTGCTTTCTATGGAAGGGTGTTGCAGTACCTGTTAGTGACCGTCTATATTGGTGCTAGACTTATTCCACACTGGACAGCACATTCATGACAGTTTTGTGGCCTTTTGGCCTACAGGAAGTTTTGTGGGTGGTGTATTGTATTTGCATGTCCCTCCATAAAGCCCTCCTTACCCCGTCCCCAAATCCCATCTTACTCCTACCTAACCCCCTCCCATTTTGCAGTAGATATGCCCCATTTTGCCACCACTCCCTCCTGTTCCCTCCCACATTCACTGAGTAATAAACGTACATGGGTGGAGATCTCCACATATACAAATGTAAGAGAGGTGGAGGTGAAAATGTACACTTGTAGGGTCTAGAGTAGCATATTATAGTATGAGAGTAGTACTCTTGTATTACTATTGTACTACAAAGTGCAATTTGTGAATAAAACCCTAGAGTTTAGAAAGGTACACTGCTGATGCTTTGATCTTTCTTGTTTGAGTGTGATGAAAGTACCAATCAGGTTAATCCATTTTAGATTTCATGCACACTACTGATGCAATACGTCCATTAAAAATATTTGTTTTTTATAGCTAAGCAACATTCTGTATGCCTCCAGTTAAGCTGGAACAATATGATGATTCTTTGTAATGTTTAATTAATGGTTCTGAAAAAAACTGTGCTGGGGCCATTTATTTGAATCTAGAAATGGTTAGCAAACAAAACCCAAGAATTAAACAGTTGCAAAGTAAAATAAAGTCAATGAGGAAGTGTACTCTGGAAAGAAAGACGCTGACTATCAAAGTAATGACAGCATGCAGTAAAATGCTTCCTGGCGAACTTACACTTGATAATTCCCCATATGCCTTCTGAGTTTAATACTGCTGAGAAACGATTTTGTTAAATGTGCATAGGAATTTCTGGATTCTTTGACGCATTCCTGAAGCAAATGTATTTTCTTTTTTTTTAAAGGAGAGTCAAATATGTGAAATTAGGTAATATAGCGTTAGATGAAGCATAGTTACTGTAAATTGCAAATGGAGAATCAAAAGTTCAGACACAGTTTCAAATTCAACATGTAACTGCTGGCTGAAAGGGACTGCATCATGCAAATGAATACATTTTGAAAGATGTGGTCTTTAAGTCTTGTAAGAGCCATCACAAAGATAGCTAAGAAGAGAGGGTATTGGCTGGTCTTATATGTTTGACCTTCCTGCAGCAGATAGAACCATAGTAGGTGGTGAAGGAAAAGGCTAATCACAAACATGGTTGAAGAGTTGGGTTTTTATGGATGGCCAATATTATTGCGAAATTTGTAGTAGTAGTGAGTTCCAAAGGGGTGACCTTTCTACATGGAATTCTCTTCCACTGAACATTTTGTCCCATTGGGAGACTCCCCAGATGGGGCTGAGATCACTTATGATGAGTATATGAAAGCACTCCCTATACTTTACCATAGAGAAATCTCCATAGTAGGGATAGAGATTGCCAAATGGTAAACTACAGGGATTGATTCCCTTTACTCTGTGGCAGAGATCTCCAAATGGTAAAATATAGGGGTGTGTGAAACTTGCATAATTTGCTCTAGCATAGTTCAGCAAAATTACTGCAAAATTATGTGAAATTACATGTTGTTATATGAAAAGCAGCTCACACTCAAAAATTACCTTTACAGTCCATGCGGGTAAAAATTAAACTTGAAAATATAACTTCAAGTTGATTTCTAGGTGTTTGTGTTCCAAACACTGATGCTTGCATTCAGATATGTTGTTTTGAGCTGAGAAATTGCCCACTCAGGTATAAAATCATCATGAAATGCCCCTCACATTCAAACATTACCTGAGTTGTACAACTGAAATAAAAATTTGTCCCCGAAATTATGTGCTGTGGTGCAGTAGTGTAGTCTCTGACATTTTGCTTACATTTCATTACGTCAGTCGGCATGATTAAAATTTTGCTCAGGCCTAATATAAATATATGAAAACTGTTAAAAAATATATTCAACTTCAAAAATGCTAGTAAATATATTTCTATGTTAAATATTATTGTATATTTATTTTGTATGAAGAATATTAAATTACAATTACATTAATGTAAATATATTAAATAACATTTAAATTAATTTAGTGAAGTTTCAATTTCAAAAATACTTTCCAACCAAAAATAAATATGTGTTATTATTCATTATTAATTATTAAAAGTGATGTATAGAACTAATTAAAAGTAATTTACTTTACTTTATTAAAATTCAATATCACATTATGTTATACATTTTAAAAAGGTTGTTAAAATATTTGATATTTAAGTAATACACATATATTATTCTGAGATATTCTATTAACATGAAATTTACCTTTGTAACTTTTTTAAATTGCTTAATTTAATTCAACATTATTTTCTATGGGGTTTAAGTCCCTATCGCCATTGATTTCTATTGGAGGCATTTGAGTACAAGGGGCTGGCAATGGATCACCAACTGCGCAGATGGCCTTGCCCCCCTGCCTATGCAACCCCGACAGATAGTGACCCAGGAAGGCTACCTGGTTCACTGTCGACCTCCAAGAATCCATACGCACCTGCAGACGCCTCAAAATTAACTGGAGAAACAGCAAAACCGCAGAATATTGCACCACCTACAAGAACGCAATGACGGAACACCACCAACGCATCAGATCAACCAAAAGGACCTTCATCCAGAACAAGATCCCCACCAACTCCAACAACTCAGAGAACTATTCAGCATCATCCAGGAATTCACCAAACCCCTTTTTTCGAATTGAAACGTAATATTCTCATATTACTCGTATTTTACCGGATATTATGTTAGCATTTATATAGCTAATAGATTATCTTTGCATATTGTGTGTAGATGCAACTAGTAGATGCAGATGTTGCGTTAGTTCGGTTGACATCTGTGCCACCATTTTCATTCTCGAAGACGCCATTTTGTATTACAATCGAAACTGCTACTTGCTCATTTAAGAGAAATGGTCTTGGTAAGATTTGTTTCCCCAATGTTAAAACTCGCTCAATAACGCATTCCTTTTCTGTTACATAGAGGACTTCTCCCACCTGTCTCGATGGGAGGATAGGCCAGAAGACCTTGGATAGTAGATAACCTGTGTAAGGCTGCGGAATCCAAACTTATGTTCTGTACCCCCATTGTATTACAACAGCTACCAGTATTTTTCCATAGTAGGCGAGTCTTTGTGGGCTCCTCAATATACATAATGTAACTTTATGCTTGTTAGAGTCAGTCCCTCATCAGCCATCATAGGTGGCTGGTCAGACTGGACTCCGCTGCAGTGTACTTTGTGAATAAACTAGTTTGCCTGTATTCTCTACTGCGTCATCAACTCTTCATTCTTGGAAGGCTAGAGGATATCGAGAGTGACCTGGGTGGCCCTAGTGGGGTCACTTCCTTCACCCCCCCAGCAAAACCACAGACATCACCCTCTCCCAGGACCTCTGCATCAAGCTCAGCTCCTACTTCTATCTAAAAATCAAAAGCACCTCTATGACAACTTCAACGACCAGACACCTGACCCCGAAACCACTCACTCCTCCAGCAATGCCAGCCACCCCACAATCTCCTCCTGGACCCCAGTCACCACCAAAGACGCTGCATCGACTATGGAAGACATCCACTCAGGGGACCCCATGAACCCTTGCCTCCACACATCTTCCACAGAACCTCACCACCATTGCTCCAGCACTTCAATGCACCATCAACGCCTCCTTCAAAACCTGCATCTTTCCCGATGACTGGAAACATGCAGAAGTCAGACCCCTACTCAAGAAGCCCTCATCAGATTCCACAGACCTTAAGAACTACCGACCCATTACCCTCCTTCCCTACACGGCCAAAGTCACAGAGAAGACCATTAACTTGCAGCTAACAAAACTCATAGAAGAGAACTTCATCGCCAACTCCCCATCCAGATTCCGCAGCAACCGCAGCACAGAGACAGCTCTACTCACCGCCATAGATGAAATCCGCACCCTCCTCAACCAGGGACACACTGTGGCACTGATCCTACTCGACCTCTCTGCAACGTTTGACACCGTCTCCCACCGCACACTCACCGCCATACTCCACAATGCCAGCATACAGGGAACCGCCCTCCACTTGCTCCGTTCCTTCCTCACCAGCAGAACCCAATGAATCAGACTACCACCCTTCCACTCTGAACCCACGGAAATCAACTGAGGAGTACCCCAAGGATTATCGCTCAACCCCACGATCCTCAACATCTACATGACCCTCCTTGCTGCCATCGCCAGACAGCACAGATTCAGCATAGTATCCTATGCCGATGGCACCCCACTCATCCTCCCCCTCACCAAGGACCCCATCACCACCAGACAACTTCCAAGAAAGAATGAAGGATGTTGCATCCTGGATGAGCAACAGCTGCCTGAAACTCAACTCGAAGAAGACAGAGGTCCTCATCCTCAGACCCTCCCCTCTGCATGGGACTACACCTGGTGGCCTACTGTGCTCTGCACCCCCCAACCCCATGGACCACGCATGAAACATCAGCATTGTACTCGACTCCTCCCTCTCCATGACCCGACAGGTCAACGCTGTCAATTTCACCTGCTTCAACACCCTACACATCCTTCAAAAGACCTTCAAGTGGATCCCCGGAATCAAGAAAGACCATCAACCACGCACTCATAACCAGCATATTTGACTACGGAAATGCCCTCTATGCTGGGATCAACAAGTCGCTGCTCTGTAAACTCCAGACCATACAGAACACCGCAGCCAGACTCGTCTTCGGCATCACCCAGCGTGAACACATCACCCAACACCTGCGCAACCTCCAATGGCTCTCTGTCGAGAAGAGAGTAACTTTCAAGATACTCACCCACACCTACAAATGCCTCCACAACAGCGCACCCCATTATCTCAATGACAGAATCTCCTTCCACGTACCCAAAAGAAACCTCTGATTCGCCAACCTCACACTCGAAGAACTCCCGCGCATCTGCAGATCAAGAACAGGTGGAAGAACCTTCTCCTACATCACAGCCAAGACCTGGAACAAGCTCCCAATCGACATCAGACACGCCCACACCCACCACATATTCAGAAAGACCCTCAATACCTGGCTCTTTGACTGACTGAAGCTACTTCCCCACCCCCAGCGCCTTGAGACCCTCATTGGTGAGTAGCGCGCCTAAAATTCCCTGATTGATTGACTGATTATAGTGATGGACTTACTGATGGTTTTTTTGGGAAGTAGTAAATAAAACTCAGACATTTGGCTCCATTTCCTTTTTCAGAGGTTGGACACATGTGAGTCTACATTTTTGAGACACTATACAGATGGATTTTGTGAATAACCCAACATAGTAAAGTTATTTACATGTGTAAGAGTAAATTAAACATGTACATTATTCAAAAGAGCAAGTTACTTTTTTAAATAACCCCCTTTGTTTCTACGTTAACACACTCTAATGAGAGCTTTGAAATTAAACATAAATTGATGGTTTAAAACACTGCTCTGTGTCAGGCCCCAAACAAGGCACAGGCACTTTTTAAAATTGGTAAGGACCTTGCTCACCCCACGTGTGTGGCTAGTGCAGTCCCCTCATCGCAAGCTCTTTGTGACTCTCTTGCGGATGCCTTTGAGGAAAAAATCCGTAAAATCCTAGCAGGTCTGCAGGACCCACGGAATTCCACCACTGAGGAGGGAGCTCCGGAGGAGATGGCCAGTTGACCCCTGCAGAGGGTTACTCATCTCTGTCAGGAAGCTCCGGCCACGCCCTCCAGTCGACCCCGACCAGATGAGCAGCCCCCCAGCTCGGGAGCTCCGGCGGCGGAAGCCAGTCGACCCCAGCTGAGTAGCCCTCCTGCTCTTCTTTTAGATCAGGCCCTCAGCTTGGGAGCTCCGGCGACTGTGGCCAGTCGACCCCAGCTGAACAGCTCTTCCCTTTCAGCCCTGGACTCGGCCCCCTGCTGGGGAGCTCCGGCGATTGTAGCCAGTCGACCTCAGCAGAGTAGCCCTCTTCCTCCTTCTGTGGAGCCAGCTCTTAGCTTGGGAGCTCCGGCGAGAGAGGCCAGTCGACCCCAGCTGAGTGGCCCCCCCTCTTCCATTCTGGATCAGGCTCTCTGCTTGGGAGCTCCGGCGAGTGCAGCCAGTCGACCCCAGCAGAGTAGTCCTTTTTCTTCTTCTCTGGAGCCGGCTCTCAGCTTGGGAGCTCCGGCGAGCGAGGCCAGTCGACCCCAGCTGAGTAGTTTCCCCCTTCCATCCCTGAAGGAGTTCTGCGACTTAGCCCTGACGATTTCATCTGGTTCGCCTTTGGATCCTCTCCCTCCAAAACTATGGAAGGTGTTTCAAGAGGACCTCTTCCAGCCCCTGCATGCCATCTGCTGCCAGTCATTTGAGACAGCCATTGTTCCAAGTTGCTGGAAGAAGGCAGTGGTATCCCCGCTTTTAAAAAAACCTACGCTCGACCCTGCTTGCCTTTCTAATTACCGGCCAATTTCCCTGCTCCCTTTTCCGGTTAAAATTATGGAAAAACTGGTTACCCGCGCTCTGTCCGGCTTCTTAGAAGGGAACACCTGGTTGGATGAGACGCAATTCGGCTTTCGCCCAGCGCATGGGACGGAATCCGCGCTGGTGACCATGCTAGACAATCTGCGGGCGCGAGTCGACAGTGGTCGGGCAGCATTCTTGGTGCTGCTCGACATGTCGGCCGCGTTCGACACGGTCAGCCATCCCACCCTGATCTCTAGGCTGGAAGAATGCGGGGTCAAAGACAAGGCCAGGGATTGGTTAATCTCCTACTTGGACTGCTGTCAGCAACGGGTTTCGCTACCCCCCTTCAGTTCAGAGGAGCGGAGAGTGGGACAAGGAGTACCCCAGGGCTCAGCCATCAGCCCTATACTCTTTAATATCTACCTCCGCCCCCTAGTCCAGCTCATTAAATCCTTTGGTATCTCCGCATTTAATTATGCGGATGATACCCAGCTGGTCTTCTCTCTGGAGGGACAGGATGCAGTCACACTGGAGACTTTTCACCGGTGCATGCAGGCGACAGCGGAATGGCTCCGTCTGAACTCGTTACAGTTCAACGGAACAAAGACAGAGGTCTTACACTGCTCCACCGATCGAGTTCCTCGAGATCTCCCAGTCGACTTCTGGCCTCCGTCCTTCTCAGAGACGGTGTCTGCGGCACAATCAGCGCGCAATTTAGGCGTTACCTTTGGGCCTAACCTGCAGTTGGATCTACATGTAAATAAGACCACCTCTACATGTATGATGCTGATTCGTATGCTGCGCAAGGTCCTTCCTCTCCTCCCTGAGCAAGCCAGACCAGAAGTAGTGCGTTGTACCATCCTAAGTCGACTTGACTATTGTAACGCACTACTTCTGGAGGCCCCGGTAACACTTCTGGGCAAGTTGCAAAGGGTGCAAAATATTGCTGCCAAACTCGCCCTTTCTCGCCCCTACCATAGTTCTTCTACGGCAGCACTGCGAGAACTTCATTGGCTGCCAGTCTATCTGCGGGTGCGCTACAAAGCAGCGTGTATTGTGTTCAGGGCTATTCATGACCTGGGCCCCATCCCTTTGCGGCGAATGTTTGCCTGGTATCGTCCATCTAGAGCTCTACGCTCCCCGTCATCCAGGCTACTGGTAGTCCCGCGATTCCAGAGAGTGAGGATGGGTGGCCGCTCGTTCAGAGTAGCGGCAGCCAAACTCTGGAACTCTCTGCCTATATCCTTGAGAAGCCTTGAAGATCTCCTAGCTTTTAGAAAAGCTCTGAAAACTCATCTTTTTCCCAGGATAGGCTGAGCTACTGTTTTCGCTGCATTATGAGTCAAAGCGCCAGGATGCCCTTGGTGGTGACAGGTCGCGCTATACAAGTATGCCACAATACAATTCACTATATGCTCCAGGCAGTCTGTCTTTCGAGTTTAATGTGGACTTCCAATGGGGACAAGGGTAGAGAGACTGCGATTCAGTAACTGTTTCCTCTGTTTATGGATCCCGGAGAACTACTGGGACACCTAGGGCATGCACTGAGTGAGGTCACTTCCTATGTGGTTCACATTTAGGGCAAAGTATCTGTACCCTGCTTTTTTATTTGCTCATAGGCATCCCTGACATCCTTCGCGCACATTACATGATTACTTGAACAACACCACTACCGGTACTATAACATTTGGGAGTTGCGGGACTACTGTAGGTAAGCCAACCAGGCAAATCCATCACTAATTAGGTGGGACATATGTCTATCAGAATTGCTTCTTTAAAATGCATTTATGGTGGTCTTGTAGCTAACTCTTGGGGGTGATTTCCTTTTCTTACTGTGTGTGACATAATGATTCATTTGCCTGTAATGTCTCAATAGAGACCCAAAATTGTATATGCATAAATATATCTGACAGTTTTTAAGTTATTGATAGACTGTCTGCCTGACTCTAAAGCATTTGGGGTTCATGTGGATAAGCAGAAGCCTGTAATAATATTGTTAAAAACCTATAAAGTGATAGTTTGAGGGTCTGGCTGTCTCTAAAACACTTTGGGTCAAAAAGACTGGCAAATATGTGGCTAGTGTGTGCGTGTGTTTTTGAAAATAAAAGGATCATAGAAACCAGACAGTACATGTTGTATGATGAATGGATGGTTTTCGATGAGTTTGGTTATGTTTTGCATCAATTTTGTCACTTCAAACAACACATTGTAAATATATTTAGTATCACTAAGTGCAGTAATTTACATTTGCTACGTAGATGTGGTTAAAGTAACCAACTACATATACCTTCTTTTACTTGATTTTCTCCTGTTTTTCAAAAACAGAATAACCTTGGAATTTTCTGGCAACTAATATTTGGTTTTGTCAGAGTATGACTAAATGCATGGTCCAACTGTGATTCTAAATACGGCCAGTCTCAGACTGATCAATGAGGGCCCTACACACACGGGGGGCCACACTATTGATCTCATCTTTTCTAATATCAAGAATGTGCTCTCTGAGACTCCTCTCCCTCTGACATGGTCCGACCACTTACTCGTTCCTTTCTCACTGAACATTGTGAATAACACCCCTGCTGCGAGCAAAAGCTACTACCTGAAGAGGCAATGGAAAAAACTGACCCCCGATGCTATGTGCACTGCCCTAGCGCAAACCTCCCCATCCTTGACAAATAATGCCAACACGGATGCCCAACTACTTAACGAATGGATCGGAAAGATGGTTTCCTCCATTGCTCCAGCCTCTCGTGCTCTATCTAAAAGAGACTCCCCCTCTGCTCCCTGGTTCTCACAAGAACTCAGGAATGAGAAAGCAGCCTGTAAAAAACTGGAGAGACTATGGAGAGCAAGCTACGGTCTGGAAGAAAAGGCTAGGTATAAAGAAGCTTCCAAAAAATTTCGGAAAGCTATCAGAAAAAGTAAAAAGCGTTTCTATGCGGACTTGATTCTTCAGGCAGAACAGTCTAGCAAACAGATCTTCAAAGTGGTACAATCGTTCTTCAAACCTAAATGCATTGAAAGAGAGGTCGCACCCACAATTACGCTATGCGAACAAATTTCAGAGTTTTTCGACCAAAAAATTAAGAAAGTATATGACTCCTTTGGTCCAATAATAAAAACTGTGAAGCAGGACCGGGCGAATAATGGTGGGCCAGACGAGACCCTCACCCAGTTCATGCATATCCCCCTGACTGAGGTAAGGCAGGAACTTATACGCTGCAAATCCGGCTCCCCGGACGACCCCTGCCCAGCCAAACTATGGATTGCCATAGCGGACTCGGTCGCCCCCACACTTCAAGGTATCTGGACCTCCTCCCTCATGTCGGGCATATTCCCGGACATCTGGAAGCACGCTACTCTCCTACCCCTAAAGAAAAAACCTAATGGGGACCCAGATGACCTTACGAATCTCCGCCCAATATCCTTATTAGCGGCCCCGGGAAAAATGCTGGAAAAAGTTATTCAGCGCCAACTCAGCAAATTTGTAGAAACCAACAACATTTTGCATGAAACTCAGTCTGGCTTCCGCCCCGGCTTTAGCACCGAAACAGCGCTCATTGAAGTCGCCGAATCTGTGAGGTGGTCGATGGATGCAGGAAACTCAGCAATGCTGGTACTCCTGGATCTGTCGGCTGCCTTCGATACGGTGGACCACGCCAGACTACTCAGCCGGCTGGCTGAGATAGGTATTCAGGACAGAGCGCTGGGGTGGATAAACTCCTACCTATCTCAGAGAACGCAGAAGGTGGCACTTGGAACGACTTCGTCTACACCTAAAACCCTGTGCTGTGGAGTCCCGCAGGGGTCGGCCCTCAGCCCCCTTTTGTTCAACATCTACCTAGCTCCTCTCTTTACGCTTATTGCCAACTGGGGGGTCAAGGCAATTTCATATGCCGACGACACCCAGTTGGTATTTCCTTACGCTGAGATAACACAGGAGTCTTTCTCCAATTTCAAAGGCTGTCTCCAGGACATAGCACACTGGATGAACACTAATAAATTAAAACTTAATGCCAATAAAACCGAAGTCATCTTCTTCGGCAAGGGGCCCTCCCCCCCCCCAGAATTCTGGTGGCCAACGGAGATGGGCCCCCCCCCTCACCCAGTCACTCAGCAAAGAATCTTGGTGTGAGATGGGATGACAACATGTCCTTCTCATCCCATATCCAACAAGTCGCCGGATGCTGCCTGAGCAAGCTGAGAAACCTCCGAAAAATCTTAAATCTCCTACCTAAAAGCTGCAGAAAAACGGTTGTCCACGCGACTGTCACCTCCCGGCTGGATTATGCCAATGGTTTATACCTTGGCCTCCCAAGATACCTGACTCACAGGCTTCAGGTAGTTCAAAATGCGGCTGCGAGACTACTACTGCGAATCCCGTTCAAGCAGTCAGTCTCTCCGCATCTCCGTACCCTGCACTGGCTGCCAGTAGCCAACAGGATAAAATTCAAAGCTCTGACGCTGGCGTTCAGATCTCTGCATGGCTCCTGCCCACAATACCTGAAAAATCGCCTCCCGAGATATCTCCAAAGTCGCTCACTACGGTCCAACGACCGTATCCAGCTGGTCGTCCCTCGCGCAAAAAAGGCCCGACTAGGCGGTCGTACCTTTTCAGCAAACGTCCCCGCACTGTGGAACTCACTGCCTCAAGCAATCCAACAGGCCCCTTCTGAACCTTGCTTTAAAAAATTACTTAAGACCTGGCTATTCACCCAGCCATGCTAGTTTTCCTACTCTTTAGCCCAGGTTCATTTGTGTTCTACCAGCGCCGGGACACCTCCTTGTGAGGTAGCTGTTTGCGCTATATAAAATCCAGTATTATTATTATTATTATTATTAAAGATACTGTGAAGCCCCATTAGGAGGAGACTACTTAAGAAAGACAGCAGTGCAAGCGAGCAGTTTGTACTCCAATGGCTTGCAAAAGGCAACCCCGTATGCGCCTGTCTACGCACTGACCGTACACAGAACCAGTCATGCTGCTGGTGACTATATTGAGTCTAGAAGGATCACAAATGATAGCATTACTGCTAGAATTTGCTACACCAGAGACAAACTCCTAGAAATAGGTAAGCAGTTTAATTATTACCCCTATTGAGAAAGGGTCTGTTTCTCTATCTGTCCCTACTAATAGTACACCGTCTATAAGGAGGTGTGGTCTCATAAATGCATGACTTTTAGGAGTCAGGGTCAACCTGATGATAAAGCATGCTACTATTAGAGTGGGTGACAGCTGAATAAAAAGGGTTGTTTTCCCTTCCCCATTCCAGTAAGAGTGGTGCACAGGTATAGCACATTACATATTTCCCCCTTCTTATTTTGTGGAGACACTTGAACTTCAGAAGGGATACTCTTTGGCTAGTTATATTAGAAAATTGCCATTTGATATGCAGTGGGTCAGCTGTGAACCAGGGGACAGGGACGGTGATTACCCCTCCTTCCTCAGGATCTGTATACACTTGCTTGGGTCCAAACTTCATCAAACTAGATCTCTGGGGCTTTAATGTCCTTCCCACTGTCTGAGAGACTACACCATTCTGGTTAAGGTGTTTTTTCGCTCTCTCTTGGTCTTCACCCTGCAGTTCTCCTTTAACTTTATTAAGTGATAGGCTGTGAGCACAACTAACAATACCTTATTTCATAACAGTCAGTCCTACATGAGACCATACTGGAGATGACAATAAGAATGCAGTTGTATCATCTTTTCATCTTTTTTTATCATTAGTCATACTGTAACTTTAAGAAGGTACCACACTCACTGCTCTCACTCACAAATGGGGTAGAGTACCATGTCTACTAAACTGACAGTCCACCCATTTTATTTAGAGTTGGACCAACTGCCATGTTTGATCCAGCAATTGCCCCACAAATATCGGACTATCATTCTAGGTACCTGAGACTGACTGCCCTATGTGAAGAACAAAAGCCTGGCGTGCTGAACAGAAACAGATTAATACCACACACTGTGAGAAAGCTCCTATGATTTTGGGGCCATTTTGTTTTCAAAAACAAAATTCACACTTTGGGAGTTTAAGCAAAACAAAAAAGTAGCTGAGCAGGCCCTCAAACATGAGGATGCTGAGCAAACGTATGGAAACTTCAGAGGAGCCACAGTGATGGTGCTTCTTCTGAAGACAGACATCTCCCCCTGACAGGTACAGATCTGTAAATGTGGCAGGCAGTCATCCTCCAGGGGGCGGGGTTTATAACCTTCACTTCATAAGAACTTTATTTCGGCACATTTGGCCATAAAAGCACAGTTTAAAATAGCAATTTGAAATTGAACAATATACAAATAGTTAAAAAGGAGGATAAAAAGATCTACATTCCACGCCCTGGAGCAGCATTTCCAGGCATCAGCCATCTTGAAATCAGGACATAAAGTGCTTGTCCAATATACATTCAGAGGCTATTTCCAAGCAATATTTTGCTCCTTTTGGTGTTACAATTTAAAAATTGCGCTACACAAAAAGATGATGACTAGAAAAACAAAATAGCAATGCATTTACTCAGCCAGCATATTTGCCTTTAGTTATCAACATGGGGGCAGATTTATGTTAACTGGCGCATCCCCAGGGATGCGCCAGTTAACATGCGCCACAGTGCGCCACAGCTCCGCCAGCGATGGTGCGCCGCATTTATAATGCGGCGCACCATGGTGCAAAAACGGCACAGATGGGTGACGCATCTGTGCCGGAAATGTGGCGCATTGCTGGAGTTGCGTCGCAAGCGCGACGCAGCTCCAGCAAGGCTCGGGGGTGCCGCATCTACACAATGCTGCATCAAGACCTACGCCTGCTTCAAGCAGGCGCAGGGTTTTGACGCAGCATTGCCTTAAAAGTGACTGAGTGAAATCTCATAGATTTCACTCAGCCACTTTTGCGAGGCGCACCTGCCCCGGAACGCCCACCCTGCGCCGGAACGCCCACAAGCGGCGCAGGGCTTTACAATGTGACGCATCTGCCTAGATGCGTCACGTTGTAAATCGTTCGTAGGGATGCGCCACGTTTACGCCGCCTTGCGTGACGCAACAGCGGCGTAAACGTGGCGCAAGGGCCTCATAAATCTGCCCCTTGGTGTTTAGGTAAAATTACAAGCATTACGGGGCAATAATCTATATACATTTAGTGTCAGGGAATGTTGGTCATTAAGAATAGTTCAGTTATCTCCACAGCAACAAAATAAATACAGTATGTGCGAAAATCATCAATTAAAACATATCACAGACAGTTGTCATTCCTGTTTACAGACATATTTAAGATAACTCTGCTTGTGCACCACATAGTAAATAAAAAGCGGGAAATTAAAAAAACAATGGGCATGCACGTGTCAGATTTTAAAATCCTATACGCGTCGCGACAGTGTCTAGACCCCAAATTCCTACAAAGTTGGACTAGCCATCACAACCTTGCCTTCTTGTACCCCTGGCAGAGAAATTTCACAGGGAGATCAGTCTCATCTATGTTGAAACACGAAGGGCACTCTGCTTTTGTATAGCTCTCCCACTTTTTTTTGATAAATGAACGCAACGGAAGGACTCCATACCTAAATTGCAGATAAAGCTTCTTTGCCAAGAGTGGCTGTATGTCGTCTAACACTGGTTCTAAAATATATGTACTTTTTACTTCCAGGAACTCAGCAGTCAGTCGCCCCACTGAGCGTCTCCTCTCAAGCTGGGTGTGTTTATGTTCTCTATAACTCTCTATCAGTGCTTTTCTGGAAGTCATTTGGGAGAATTCTTCTGCATTATGCCACAGACTGCCCCTGCCCAGGTCCTCACAAGTTTTCTTGACATACAACAGCCAAGGCACCTTCCCTGCACCTCGCAGCCCCATGACATCAGTCAGTTCTTCTCTATAAGGGGCTTTTTCAGTGGTGGACCACAAGCGCTGCCAGTATAACATAGGTCTAAGAGCAGCTTCTTCCTCAATGGGTCTAATCCCTAGATCCATACGGAGAGGTGTTAGTGGTGTGCTAGGAGGCAATCCCATCAGTTGTCTGGCAAATACATTCTCAGTACGGGCTCTCTGGCCAGATGGGCAGTGCCCCCATAGTTCTGCTCCATAGAGTGCAGCTGTCCTAGCCTGTGCCTTGTAAATTTCCACCACAGGACTCACCAGTTTATCAGAGCAGGTCCTATATAGTTTTAAAATACCTCCGAGTTTATAAATTCAACCACCTTGGTGGGACACTTGGACACCAAACAATAAACTCCCACACTTGTTCAGCCATGTGAGATTGCAAGAAATTTAGTGCAGCTGACAAAAGGCTGATGGGACAAAAATGATATGTGTTAAAAGAGACCAGCTCAGTTATTTTCAAGGCAGGGAGCATGGTGCCCATTTAAAAATCTTTGGGAATCGTTCCATGAAAAAGGTTATGAGCAAGGGTGGATTGTTGCTCAGCTAAGTGTTAGACATCTTACAGCACTGAGGGTAGTTTTCAGATAACCCCTCCCTCATGATTTAGCCCTCTCACTATGATCCTAATTCATCTGGAGATTTCAGGAAGGGAGAATAACTTTTGTTTGTGGTTGGTGGAGAAATCTGCTTCGCTTCATTGATCTACAAAGTGAGCTCAGAAAAAAAGTGGTGAAAAAGGGAAAGGCGAAGCATACACCATGCATGGATTTATAAGGGAAACTTAATAGTATCAAACATCACATTCGAGTGAGATAACACACTGGGAAAAACTGTGTGCGAAAGATGAAAATCATGTGAGTGTAGCATTACATGGTTAGGTGCATTTCTGTGCACACAGCATATGGGGCACCAACATTCATGGGGGCAGATTTACAAGCCCCTTGTGCCAACGTTGTGTCCCTTTTTGTGATGCACCAGCAGCGCATTTTAGTGCCTCAAATTTACAAGGACAGGAAAAGGCACCCTGCTTGACTTCTCCTGTTCTTGTAAATATGGCCCCTTAACACGCAGTACTTTGCGTGAAAGGTGTGTTCCATGGGTGTTGCTGTTGGTGTTCCCATGCAACACCCATGGAACCAGACACATTTCCGAACTACTGAGAAATCGTAAATCTAGAAATGCATCTGAATGTTACACCTCCCTGGGGGGGGGGGGGGGCGGGGGGGGGGCATAGGGTGTCGCAACATATTAATTTTGTCTTGTTGTTTCCCTCTTTCTATGCGTGTTGCATTCTGCAGCACACATACATTGAGGAAATCACCTCTGGTGACTGTTTATGTAAAGGTAGGTGTCCCTTTCTGCACAAAAACAATCATTAAAAAAATTACATTTTGCAAGTTCTATGTGTGCTAATGCAGCACACATAGCAGATGTAAAACGCCATTTCAGATTGTTTATGTGCAGGAAGAGAACCCTTCCTGGACATAAACAATCATCCCTGTGACGCAGGCATACTTGCACCATCGGTAAGGGTGCCTGTATCAGCGCATGGCAGCCCATTGAGCTCCATCGCAGGGGAGTGCTTAGGAATGCAACATATTATTGTAAATATGTTGCATCCCTGTCCTCTGAAAGTGCCACCTCGTGGCGCAGCCAAAGGGCTTGCACTGCGGCGCTGCAGCACTTTGCTGGACATGAGGCTCAAAGTGTAGATACGTGTTTTATGTAAGCACAAGAATGGTTAGGTGCATCAATGAACGAGTAATGTGTGTGCAGATCCATTGAGCATTTACACAAGTCCAAGTTTGATTATGTAATGTTTGAGGTTGCAATAATGAAGGACTCAGAATGGTATGTGGGACCAGTGGCATAGTGCAAATTTCTTCACTGATTCAAAACTGTCCATTCACTGTGGTGCAGAAACCATAATGCCTTAAGTGAAATGTGAAACCACTAGTCAGCCATGCTCATGACCTCTGGGATATGACTTCTCCCAGGGATTGGTATAGTGATGTAACACAGTGTTAAAATCTGCTTTGTCACATAAGGATGTGGAAAATGCAAAAGGTTACTGTGACCTTGCACACTACTTCTGGAGAGGATTGAAGAGTCCCATTTGCTCAAGGCATTTCAAGATGCCAAAAGTGTGCTCAACAATGTCTTGTGTGTGTGTGTGTTTGTGGGGATGGGTGTGCGTGCTTGTGTGTAGGTCCTGTTGTACCACTATTGAGGCAGAATGGGTGGAACTTAGGTAGTGGGTGAGTAGACATAGAGAGTGCTCTACGCAGCATTTTTCTGCAGCACAGAAATGTCATATTGGGTTACATTTTGTACTATGACAATGCTCGAGACATCCCATGCATGCATGTGATCAATGTTGCTACCATGGGAACAGCATGCTCCGGAGCTGCTTCCGATGAGCTGCACCATAATCCGCCATAAAACACCGTCCTGAGACCCAGTCAAGGCACAGGTGGGTCCGCTGAGGCTCTGGCACCTAAGGAGACGGAGAAACCGAAAATCTACACTGTAAAAGTGAAGTAATCCGACCTGGAAGCGCGAACCGCGTGGAGCGCCTTTACCAAGATAGCGGCCGTCCAAGCAAAATTGGGCTGAATACGGAGGAGCACAGACCCCGGACCCCGACTGTGAATAAGCAGTGGGGCAGCGGGTGAAACACTGCAGCGGAGCGCTACTAAAATGGGTTATGATCCAAATGAAACAGGAGAACCGCTGGTGGAAAACACCACTAGTTTACCAAGCGCACTACGTAATATTAAAGTATAACAATCGTAACAATTGAAACCTTGTTGATTGAATTAATCAAAATTGGAGACAACAAGATTGTATCTTCAAAAAACCTTATATTTTTATGATCATTTACATATATCATTTGTTCCAAAAAAGCAGTCAGACATTTAAACAAATGCTGAACATTCTTTACAGAAAATCAAAATTGCTCAAAAAATAATAAGATTGACTCTGTAATTATTCTTCTGAACAATACTTTGAAACATTAAAAATCACAGTTGAGAAGTGAGCCCAATGCATTTCGGGATGGTTCCCTTCTTCAGGGGCACTGCGAAAATAAAACAATGTGTAAATGTTTTGTAATTACAGTCAATGAAGTTCAACTAAAATACATTCAACTATTATTTAGATGCGTGGGCAGTTCCTAAAGTCCAACTTATAATGCACATCTTGCCTACTTTACAACAAATACATTATGAACGTCCTATCCAGGTCAACTGATGGTAATTGGGTTTGCTCATTCAAATTAGGTAAGAGAAACATTGGTCCAAAAGATTTTGTAAAAGGGCATTGTCAATTGCATGATTGTGGGGAGACACTAGATTGAGTGTCTTACAAATAAAATGCCGCTGTACTTTGAATGATAACTTGTGTACTCACATTTCAACTGTTTAAAACCTCATGGTTATAGAACTGTGCTTCAGCTTCTTGAAAGCCTCTAATTCAATTCTGGGAACTGTAGGTATAAACAATAACGTATATGTACATCAACCACTTGTGATCTAACGACTACACTGACCAAGCCTCTATCATATTTAAGCTACCTCGACTTACTTCATGTAATTGCAAACGCTGGCCAATAACTGACTGTTCTCTGCGTGGGTGATGTGTGCTGAAAAGAATCAATCTTTTTACATGTAACTTCTTCTTTCCTTTGAACGTGGAGTTGCTGCTGCGATATGATTCTCAACGCTGTTATTGTCTACGATATAATAAATAAGACAATGTAACAAGTCCTTGCCCTGAGTGGGTTAACTCCATAACAAAACAGACGCTATGATTCAGACACAAAAAAATATGTGCGCAATTGCGTTCAAAATACATAGTAGACTCGGTGAAATGCCCTGCCTGTGATGACCCTCAATTGTCATCGTATTGTAGTAATCAGAACTTCATGCTTAACCCTGTGATCTCAACAACGCCTAATGGCTGCGTGCCTGTGAGCCCTTTTGCTTTTCTCTCTCCTTTTCAGAGTTATGCAACAAAGAATATCGCTGAGAGCCTAGTTCAAAATGTGAACAACCATGCGTTTCAACACTGCTAATTGCTGCTAGTTTGTGATTTTATGAGCTCCTAACGTCATAACACTCACCTAGGGAGAATGCTTCCTCTCAAAAAATAGGCACACCTTTCACCTCGAGTCTAGAAAAGACAAGCGCATCTATTTTAGAAAAACTCTTCAAGTCTCTACGAGCCGCTAACATAGCACCTGCAACTTGCTTTGACTCACCTCTCACAACAACGATTGTGGCCGTACGTGCGACTAATTCCACCACCGCAAAATGTCAAGAGTGTCTGAGCCTCATTTATATCCGTAGTCAACTGACGTCAACATAGGACTACATTGTATCCTCCTCTGTGTCGCGGCCGCGTAACCATTATTAACAGAGTAATAGGACTAAAAAAATGCGCGTCGGCCATCTTAGAAAGGTAAATAACGAGGAAAACTGTAGTGTTGCCACCGCTTGTGTAAATCACAATATACAACTCACTAGAAATTGTACATGGGTTCGCCGGGCGAAACATTCAAAATAATGTGTAAACGAAGTGCTTTGTGCTTGTTCTCCGATGATAGAAAAGTGTGTTCTGAACTATATTATGACTACACTCTGTTGAATGGAGGTAGTGAACAGAATGTGGTACACAAACTATTTTAGAAAATTGCAATGATGTTGCAATTGGACCTGGATAAGAATCCATAATTGATATACATAATAGAAAACTTATCTGTAAATGTTCTACTTAACCCAATAACGCGTGTAATGGCATCCAACGTTGTGAAATATTCATCATTCATGTATTAGTTGGAAAACAAAACATTGTTGTTCAAACAATATATTAATTGTTGCTGTGAGCAACTCAATTAAGCACTGTCAGAACCTCAGTGATCTCTAGACATTGTTCACAATAATGTATGTCAACCAGAACCGGTAGAATTGTAATTCCAACATTGAAACAGATGTTCATAGGTGTGCTATATTTTACTCAAATTGATTAGTTAAACAGATAGCATTTTGTGAAAGTAGCGTCACTATAAAAAACATTGCAATTCAATCCTGTCGTTAAGTCCGCTCGGGACCAAAGTCTGGAGAAACTTTGTCCACCATGCCTCTCTCTGAGCTAAGTGTCTTGAATGATTATGGTCTTGTTTTGCTGAAACAATTTCAAGAATAGTGAACCTAAGCTGTGCATTGGTGTGTTGGTGTTGTAGCCAATGTGTTGCAAAGTAGGACTTGGTAGACTTGGTTCTAAATGTGCTTTTGTGTTCGGAAATGCGTATTTTAATTTTGAAACAGAAACAGGTCCATGCACGTCGGAAGCAGCCTGTGACAAGGGGGGCGCACTAAAAAAGACCGTCTAAGTCCCGTCCGGGACAGCGAGAAAGAGGCGCGCCTGGCCTACGAGCGACCAAGGAGGGCCCACTGCTACCACCACCAGGCGGAACATCCGAGTGAGGGTAGTCAAATGCACGGAGGCTGCTGCCGCACTACACCCGCTCTCGCCGGGGTCTGCAACGCAGGAGATGACTGAAGCTGGGAGCCGGGACCCATAAGAGGGACGCAGGTGCGGCGAGGGCTCGAGGTAGGGGCCGTGGTCCTAAGGGGGGACCCAGGGAGAGCCAGGCGCGAGCCGGTCTCTTCCTGGGTAGGTTCGCGCGAGGATCATGAACCAGGTGGGGCTGATTAGCGGAAGGGATAAAAGGGGAGTCAGGCTGGCGGTTAGGAACTGCGTGGCGGGAGGCGAGAAGGGAGGTTTGTTTTGCGCTCGTGGTTACCGTTGCCTTGGTCATGGAGGAAGCGGCGGAGGTCCGGAAGGCTGTACAAATCCTTTGTGCGGCAGGGCGTGAGGACTTGCTAATGCCGGGTGTCCCGGCGGAAGCGTGGGTCGGCATGGCCCGCCCCCCTCGCAAAGCCTCGGAGGGCGTCTCCAGGGCGGTGGAGGCGTGTTTGTCGCCGTGCTCAGAGGAAGAAGAAGACGGCGAGGCGGCCATGCCGGCAGACGGGCCTGGGCTTGTTTTGCCCGCCGTGGATGCAGAACCCCCGCCGTGTGACCCGGGCGCCCTCCAGCAGGTATGTGAGTTACCGTTTTTCGATGCTGGTGCACGAGGGGCGCCCGGGGGGAGGCGGGGGCGTTCCATGGGCCGGCTGGCTCCGCGCACTGGCGGATTGGCAACTGGGAAGTCGGGGAAGCTGCAGGCGGGCCCCAAGCCCAAGCGTGGGCGAAGCTCAGAGCAGCATGGGCGCTTGCACGCCCCCCCCCCTGCCGCAGTGCCCCTCGCCTCTTCTCCCTCGGTGCCGCCTCTGTCAGATGGGGTCTCCCCATATTTGTGGCTCAATGGGCAGTGTTATCTGCTCTCCCCTGCAATGCCGGGGCCTGTTACTGCTCCCCCCCACGATGTTGGCCCCCCCCCCGGTTGACGCTGATGCCAGGCACCCCCGTGCCGCGCTGCCGACGCCCCCCCCCCTGAGGCCCTGCCCCCGGCCCCTGCAGTGGTTTCGGTGGGTGCTGCAAATACCATGCTTCCCCCCTCGGCCTACAAGGCTGCTGCAACTGGTGCTCCTGGCTCCCGGCCCCCCCCCACACGTCCTCGACCCCGGGTGGTAAGGGTTTGCTGCGCAAGGGGGCGCCCCCGGCCACTGGTCAGGCACTGTTCCCGGTCCCCAGGGGTCGTCCAGGTAGGCTTATGGGTGGTCCTGAGGTGGGGTCGGTGGGTGTCAATAGTTTGGCGTCGGGGGGTGATTGCGGTTCCGCTGTGGGGGGCAATGTTTTTGGGACCGTTTCCTTGTCTCGCTCGAGCGGCCGCAGTTTTCAATCTGCGCCTTCGGCTGGGCGGCTGTTGGCTGTTTCTACGGGCCCGGGAACTGTCCACACGGCTGTTTCCAGTGGTGGGCTTCAAGGGGGGCTGTCTGGAGCGGATGGCTCTTCTACAGCTTTCAGTGCACATAGCTTTCACAACATCGACTGGCAGTTTTATGATGGGGGTATTGGTGATGGGGCTATGCCCAGTGGTAGTGATCAAGTTGCATTTTCTGATGCAGCTTTCTGTGGGAGTTTTCATGATGATGAGTTGGAAGAAGGGGAATTGAGAGACAATGACGTTGGGCTTTTGGCAGCACGGGCCCAGGGGGGTGGGTTGGGGCAACCCACTGTTTCTCGTGTTTTGCAGGAGTCTCGAGCGGACCATGCAGGTGTACGAGGGGCAGTGAGGTCTGGACCTTCTCTGAGGGATCGTGGGGCTGTCTCACAGCAGTCGGAGCAGTTGCCGAGAGGTAAGGATGGGTGGTGGTCTGTGTGGCAACCCAGGGAGAGTCTCCCGGTTAAAAGTACAAGATCTATTGGTACGGGTGATGGGGTTGTGGTTGAGCGAGTCGCTCTGGCACCGAGGCTTGAGCGGCCTGTAATTTCGAATGTTTCTACTGGGCAAGTTGCAAAAGAGTTTTCTACAACAGGGGATGGTGGGGTTGTGGTTGAGCGAGTCGCTCTGGCACCGGGGCTTGAGCGGCCTGTATTTTCGAATGTTTCTACTGTGCAAGTTGCAAAAGAAGTTTCTACAGCGGGGGATGGCGGGGTGGTTGCCACACGGGTCACGGAGGATAGTATCCGACCGAAAAAGTTGCCTTATTCAGGGGTTGGGATGCCCCTGGG
This sequence comes from Lissotriton vulgaris, assembly GCF_964263255.1. Lineage (NCBI taxonomy): Eukaryota > Metazoa > Chordata > Amphibia > Caudata > Salamandridae > Lissotriton > Lissotriton vulgaris. The sequence goes on from NC_141700.1 coordinate 398,071,541, forward strand.
GTCCCATTTGTCTGAAAAAACAAAGAATCTGATATGGTCTGGGGCATTTGTGGATGTTTTTCGACTTCTCCATAGGGATGTCCAGGCAAAAGAAGGGTTGAAGGAGGAGGAATTAGAATTGGCTCGGAGGCCTCGTGTTCCGAAGTCCATAGAGAACTGGACTTCGGCCTTTCTTATTTATGCCAGCGTTTATTGTCAACGTCATCCTGAGAAAGCAATAGACATGTTTAAATATGCAGATGTCATCCGCAAGGCTCACAGTTATTTTGGCGGCTTTGCTTGGTTGTCCTACGATGACGAATTCCGGGCGCGCATGAGCGCTTTCCCTGAGCGTTCGTGGGGTGAGGTTGATTCCGAGTTATGGTTGCAATGGATGGCATCGGCAAACCCACCTGCTACGACCCACACAGCTAGCGGGCAGCCCGTGTATTATCGGCCCTTTTCAGCTCGCCCCGCTCAGTCTGGGGCGGGGGTTTGGGGCAGAGGTCAATCAGCCGCCGCTGGCACATGCTGGCATTTTAACAGGGGTTCCTGTAACAGACCTGCTTGCAGGTACAAACATGAGTGTTCGCAGTGTGGAGGGAAGCATGCCCTCACCCAGTGTTTTCCCGGCCAGCGATTGGGTGATCAGGGAAGAGGTTCAGGGGGTAGGGGACAGCAACAACAGTCTGTTTACAAGGGCTCCTACTCCTATTAGGCAGGAGGTTCTCGATCTCTGGCTAGTGGATTATCCAGATTTTGAGGCCGCTAAGATTTTGTCTTGGGGTTTCAAAATTGGGTTTCGGATTGGGTATCAGGGACCCAGGGTGGGCAGGTGGTCGGACAATTTGAAGTCTGCGAAGGAGAGTCCCCATGTTGTGCGGAAGAAACTGGATGCCGAGCTTGCGGCTGGTAGGATTGCGGGTCCTTTTGTGAATTGTCCTCTGCCTGACTTGATTGTATCACCCCTGGGCGTGGTGCCTAAGAAGGCGGAAGGGGAGTTTCGTCTTATCCATCACCTGTCCTGGCCCGAGGGTTCATCAATTAATGACTTTATTGATCCAGCTGACTCAACTGTCAATTATGCTTCGGTGGACGATGCCTTACGGCTCGTGCGCACGGCCGGTGTTGGGGCTTTGCTGGCGAAGAGCGACATTCAGTCGGCTTTCCGGCTATTGCCCATTCATCCTTGGGATTTCAGTCTGTTGGGAATGCATTTTGATGGTAGTTTCTATGTGGATCGGGTGTTGCCCATGGGCTGTTCAGTGTCATGCTCCCTTTTTGAAACTTTCAGTACCTTCCTGCAGTGGCGATTCACTTTTGTTAGTGGCCACGTATTGGTCTGTCATTACCTTGATGATTTTCTTTTCATTAGGGAAGGTCGCTCTGGGCAGTGTCAGTCGGCTTTGAACATCTTTCAGGCTCTAGCGGAGGAATTGGGTGTTCCCTTGGCGCTGGACAAGACAGAGGGTCCCTGTACGTCTCTGACTTTCTTGGGGATTGAAATTGATACTCTGTCTATGGTGGCGAGATTGCCTGTGGCTAAAGTGAAGGAAATGTCTGCTTTCATACATCTGGTGTTGGGGGAGCGGAAAGTTGTGTTGAAAACTGTTCAGAAGTTGTTGGGTTACCTCAATTTTTGCTTGCCGGGTTGTTCGGGCGGGCAGGACGTTCTGCAGACGTCTGGGTCTGTCCATGTCCGGAGCAAGCCTTCCCCATCATAGGGTGCGCATTACCACCGCTGTGCGTGCCGATTTGACTGTCTGGCTTCGTTTTCTACAGGAGTTTAATGGCGTGTCCTTGTTTTTTGCGGATGAGGACATGGTGTGGCAAGTACAGTTGTTCACTGATGCGTCAGGGGCTCACGGCTTCGGAATATTCTGGGAAGGTCGATGGTGCGCGGCCGGCTGGCCGGCGCACTGGAAGGATCAAGGTCGCAGCATAGCGTTTCTGGAGCTCTTCCCGCTGCTGGTTGCTTTGCACCTATGGGGGGATGAGTTTCAGAATCGCTCAGTCTTGTTTCACGTGGACAATTTGGCAGTAGTACACCTTGTCAATCACCAAAAGGCTCGCGATTTGCGGGTTTTGCGGCTCCTGCGCGCATTCATGCTGCGGTGTCTGCAATTAAATATTGTCTTTAAAGCACGGCATGTTCCTGGTACTTCTAATTGCATCGCTGACTCTTTGTCTCGCTTTCAGTGGTCCGAGTTCCGCAAGTTAGCTCCTGGGGCGGACCTGGAACCAACAGCGATCCCACAGTACGTATGGGACCTGGGGGATTGAGGGTTCACCACTTGGTAGAAAATTCAGTGGCTGAATCCACCCGGCGGGGTTATGTGAAAGCATGGAATGAGTTTCTGCAGTTTGGTAAGGATTCGATGGGCCCGATCAGGGCTGGTTGGTCTGATGAACAATGCATCTTGCAGTTTGTTTTACATTTGGCGGACAAAGGCCTATCGCCCACTACCATTTCTGGCAAATTGGCTGGGGTTTCTTTTTATGGGCAGCTTTGGTGGGGGAGGGATCCGGTTGGGGGGGTGTTGGTTCGTAAAGTGTTGAAAGGTTTGGCCAGGCTCCGGGCTGGTGGTCAGCAGCTCCGGCAGCCAGTGACTTTTGAGTTGCTCCAGTTGCTGTTGCCGGAATTGGAGGTGTGTTGTCATGATGCTTTTGAGTTTGCCAAATTTCGTTTGTGTTTTGTTTGGTTGTTCTTTGGGGCATTTCGGGCATCAGAGTTGCTGGGGTTGCGGGGCAGGGTAGGTATGACCAGCAGTGAGGTGGTGTTGGAAAGTGACAGAGTGCGGCTGTGGCTGCGGGCATCCAAAACCGACCAGATGGGGAGGGGTAAGTGGGTGTTCCTTGGTAGGAGTGGTGTCTCTGCATGTTGCCCGGTTGGGGAATGGGAAGTGTTTGTGTCCTCTCCGCATTTTCTCCAGGGGTCCATATTTTGTCATGCGGATGGTAGTCCCATAGTTGCATCTCAATTGTTGGCTGTATTACGCAAGGTTTTGTTGCGCTTGGGGAAGGATCCTGTTCAATTTGGTACCCATTCCTTCAGAATTGATGCGGCGACGGAGGCCGCTCGGTTGGGGTGGGACTGGTCCCAGATCCGACGCATTGGTCGTTGGCGTTCCAAGTGCTGTGAAAAGTATGTGAGGAAATAGTGCATTTTTGCTTGTCTAACATTTCTTTTTCTCCTAGGTCCTTGGCCATCAGTCGCCGGATGCAAACGGAGGGTGTGGATACTGGGGCACTCTTTTGTTAAACGAGCAGCTTTAGCCGCTGCCAGTCAGCTCTGTGGAAGATCACTTGGCCTGAACAGTATGACACACAAAGTTTCCTGGCATGGAACAGGGGGAATGCGCTGGGGTGGGCTTTTTCCTGCCTTGGCTGCTTTGGTTTCACAGTGTTTGGGGGGCCCTCCGGATCTCCTGGTGCTACATTTGGGAGAGAATGACTTGGTTTCTCTCTCTGGGTTGACTTTGTTAAAATTAATGAAACAGGACCTGGAAATCATCAGAACGACATGGGCGAGCACCATGATCATATGGACTGAGTTTGTGCCTCGTTTGCAATGGCGGGGGGCGAGGAACCATTCCGCCCTGGAAAAGGCTAGAAGGAAAGTGAACAGGACAATGCAGCTTTTTTGTCAACATTGGGGTATCTACAGTTTGGATCATTATCATTTAAAAGTCTCTGAACATCATTTATTTTGTGAGGACGGTGTGCATCTTTCAGCTTTGGGCATCTCTTTTTACCTTCTTGAACTCAGGGATTTGATTAGCAAGGTTCTTCAGGTACAGTTGTGGTGTGCTCCTTCATTTCCTTTAGGTGGGGCAGGAAAACGCTAAAGGTTTTTCTGGGTGGCGGGTTTTTGGTAGTGGGGGTGGGCAGCCTGGAGCGGGTTGGCCATCCTGAAGGGTAGCGTTGGGTAGGCTAGGGGTAGTAGGCAGGAGTTTGTTCGGGGTTTTGGGATTTAGGTTTCGTAGGCTCACTGTAGAGTTGAATTATGTAAATAAATAAATAATGAATGTGTTCATGAAATTTATGATGCACCTGTCCTAAAATAAAGTGGCCTTTCTTGCTCCTAAAAGAAGGTGTGGACAATGATTTCTTGCGCGAGGGGGGACCCAGGGAGAGCCAGGCGCGAGCCGGTCTCTTCCTGGGTAGGTTCGCGCGAGGATCATGAACCAGGTGGGGCTGATTAGCGGAAGGGATAAAAGGGGAGTCAGGCTGGCGGTTAGGAACTGCGTGGCGGGAGGCGAGAAGGGAGGTTTGTTTTGCCCCACCCACCCTCCCTCTTTTTTATTTTATTTATGGGTTTTTCTTTTGCGGGCTCTAGGCGCTGTTTCGTTTCTGTAGGCTTGCCACTGTTAGGATGGGTGCCTTTGTTCTTTTGGAGGCGGGTTTTTGGTAGTGGGGGTGGGCAGCCTGGAGCGGGTTGGCCATCCTGAAGGGTAGCGTTGGGTAGGCTAGGGGTAGTAGGCAGGAGTTTGTTCGGGGTTTTGGGATTTAGGTTTCGTAGGCTCACTGTAGAGTTGAATTATGTAAATAAATAAATAATGAATGTGTTCATGAAATTTATGATGCACCTGTCCTAAAATAAAGTGGCCTTTCTTGCTCCTAAAAGAAGGTGTGGACAATGATTTCTTGCGCGAGCACTGCTTCCAGCAAGGCCGAGGGCTGGGGTGAAGAGGCCTGCTGCCCCCAACGCGCTGCGCCGGCTTTGGGGAGAGAGCCCGGATTCAGAGGACACGGAGTAAAAGGCCGCCAGAGCGGGACCAGGCCCCCGCTGTGCCACTGATAGCCTAATGCACCAAATCCCCACCAAGAGAGGGATGAGAACTTGCTGAGGGAGGTGAAAACAACACCAAGAAGGGAGGCTGTCACAGAAGGGTGCCCATGTGGAGTGGTGAGCCCCGCAGTACGTGAGAGGCGTGGGTGAGGCAGAGGAGAATCATCCCATACATGCTGGACCCCGCAGGCCACAGACGGCCGCTAGTTCACTGAGGTACACGAAGGGAACCGACATACAGGGGACACAACTACAATACAGGGCGGAGGCCAAGGCAGCAGAGTTGAAAAGGGAAGGTGACATTGCCGGGCGCCAATCCCCGCACTTCATTGCTAGTACAGCAGTGGGCCGTGAGAGACACCATACGCACCCCCCCATCCCACTCCCAAGTGAGGCAACAAAACGGTAAAGAATATGTGGGGGACCCGTCTGAAAGGGGGAGAGTCCGAAGAATGGCGAAATGGGGAAGAGAGACCCAGTTATTAAACCCTCGCGGCAAGAGACACTGGATAATTATGCCACCACATGTCCGCAGAAAGAGACAACCCCGACGGCTTCGGCAATGCGTTTAGACACTGAGTTACTGATGGTGGCGATACAAGCGTCTTGGACGGATATTCAGGACTCAATGGCAGCCCTGGAGGTAAAGATTAGCGAAGACACAAAGGCTCAAAAAATCACGTACCAGAAGACGTACGCAGTTGACACCTTACCCTGGTCTCACCACATCGGGAAGAAGAAGACAGAACTCGGCATCATCTATGGGGGGAGCGGGCCCGGGGTCCAGATTCAGTTGCCTGGCCAACCAAGTTCGCTCTGAAGGAAGGACGACTCGGGAGCCCGAACATCAGAAGGGGAGAAAATAGACGGACGCTCCTTACATCCCCTAGTGACTGCGATCCACGAATTGGAGCAGGAGCCACCCGACATGGCAGGAGATCCGGGCACTGGAACTCAGGACTCACACTCCTGACATGGGTCAGGACTGGTATCTGAGAAGTAGCTCATCGTTGAAGGGGCACACAAGTTATAAACATACTCCTTTTCTTATTGCTTGTTAATTATTCATATGTTATGTTCTTCCACATTGCAGACTGATCGGGTGGGGTTAAGATACACACTCGCTACGTAAAGTGCAATTGTAGGATAAGTGGGGGGACCAATGGGAGGGCGACAGACCCTCTCCGCCAGCAGTCTTGGTTCTGTGGAAATTGAGACTGAAGGGGGGGAAGTGGGGAGGGGGGGAGAGGGGGGCAGTTGCAGGTGTTGCTAGTTCAAGGGCGTTGGGGGGCAGGAGGGGGAGGGAGGCAGGGGAAGGGGGGAGGAGGGAAGGCGGGGGAAGGTCCAGGTCATGTCAGGAAAACCATGTACGAAGTGACGGGAAGGGGGTTTGTTCCTTATCATGTCATATCAGGCATACACATGCACTACATAACGAATCCCACCACAGGACGTGAGATACCATCAGATTTCATTCCAAAATACGCCATGGTTTTCCTGACATGACCTGAACCTTCCCCAGACAGAGAGATTATCCCAAGAGAGGGCTTTAAGGTGCTGACCTGGAACGTAAACGGCCTGAGCTGTAGGATCAAGTGGGGACTGGTTAACAATTATGTGAAAAGATCCGGGGCGGACGTAGTACTCCTTCCAGAAACGCACTTGCAGGGCACTAAATGTGCCTTCCTGGCAAGGGGGCAATATAAAGTCCTGGCTCATGCAGGGTTTACCTCGGGCTCCAGAGGGGTGGCAATCCTTATTAAAAGGCATCCACCTATGAGAGTAGCACAGGTATGGACAGATCAGCAGGGCACATAAGTGGGAGTACGCGGAAAGTGGGGAAGGAAGGAATACACGTTTGTCTCAGCTTACGCCCCATGCAAACTTCAGGCAGGTACACTAAAGGGTGTCTCGATATTATCCTTAACACGTCAGATACGATTCAAATCCTTGGGGGTGACTTTAATGACGTAATGAACCCCATGGTGGATAGAACAGATGACCTTGACAGACCCCCAACTGTGACACTGCTGGCCAAATCTATGACTGCGCTCGGTCTGCTTGATGTATGGAGATGGCTCCAACAGGATACAAAGTCATATTCCTTCTTCTCCGGAGCACACAAAGTATACTCTCGCCTAGACTATATCTTCATGGCGTGCCAGACACTGCAGGTATCGGACTCAGCAGAGTACTGTGCCCGTGGGGTGTCCGACCACTCACCATTACTCCTAGCCGTAGGTAGGAAACGGAGGTAGGGGCCCAAGACACTTAGATTGTCGGCATGGGACCTACAAAACCCCAAAATCTTGAAGGGACTGAGAGCAGACGTGAAGGTGCACCTGGCAGAAAATATAGGCTCGGTGGATTCGCGGGTGGTACTTTGGGAGGCACTTAAAGTGGTACTCCGAGATAGGGCACAATGTAGATTGGCGGAAGACATGAAAAAAGTACAGGCTGAGCTCCAGGACCTGAAAACACAGATATTGGCGATGGAATTGGAACACCTGCTTAACAGGGAATTCGACGTCTCTCGGATCTGCAAGCCCATTACAAGTAATTAGTGACGGGGGAGGCCAAATCCCAGGTGTTGGCGACTCTGCACCTTATCTATGATGTGGGAGACAAATCTGGTAAACTCATGGCATGGCTAAGCAGGAAGGAGAGAGATGACAGATGGGTGGAAGAGGTAAAGGATGGTCATGTTGGGTGGGCCTGCACGGATGACAGGATAGCGGACGCCTTCGCTGAGTGCTATAAAACATTTTATGAAGCGCGGGACTTGGGGTCAAAAGAAGATGCGCTGCAATATATGGCGAATATCAACCTCCCGAAGCTTGAGGAGGATGATCAAAAAGATCTGGAGACAGATATAACTGAGGAGGAAGTTAGGGTGGCATTGACCAAACTTCATGCGCGAAAGGCTCCAGGCCCAAACGGCTTTCCCGCGGTATTCTTCGAAAAAACGACGGACCTCCTGACTCGCCACTTACTGGGCCTCTTCCTAGATGCTGAGGAGGAGCGACAGTTCCCGCTGGACCTTAGACAGGCCACAATTGTTCCCATCTATAAGCAGGGGAAGCCAGCAGAGGACTGCTCGTCCTATCACCCCATCTCCCTCCTAAATGTGGAGGCAAAGTTATACGCAACGATACTGGCTCTCCACCTGAAACGGGTCATACCGGGGCTGGTCCATCTTGACCAAACGGGGTTCATCCCGGAAAGGGCAACTAGATATAATCTACGGAGGACGGATAACTGGCTCCGGGAGGTGGAAAGTAGGACGGAGCCTCACTGGTTTTTATCCTTAGATGCAGAAAGGGCGTTTTATGCTGTCCACTGGCCTTTTCTGGAGGGAGTATTGGAATGGCTGGGATTTGGACCCAAGTACAGACCCAAAATTAGCCTACTATACACCAGCCCCAGTGCTAGAGTTAGGGTTAACGGGGCACTGTCGAAGGCCTTTCCTATACAACGGGGAACCAGGCAGGGTTGCCCCCTGTCTCCCCTGTTGTATGCCCTCTCAATTGAGGTAATGGCTTGCACGGTTAGACAGAACATAGAGATTACAGGATTCCGAATAGAGCAGGCAGAGAACAACGACGAAAAACTATCCCTATACGCGGACGATGTCCTGCTCTACGTTACGAAACCGGAAATGACTATACCGGCACTCTTTGATGAACTAGACCAATACGGAGCCAAGTCTGAATACCGCATCAATTGGCACAAGTCGACACTATATGACCCACAAGGAAGGGACGAGTGGCCCAAGTTGCCTGAGAGACTAGAGACAACCAGAGAGGGATTTATGTACCTGGGGATATTTATCAAGGCAGACGCTGAACTTTCCTACGAACAAAACATTCACCGGGTCATACGTAATTTCACATAGGACGCTAGCAGATGGCAATCGCTCCCCCTGACGATTCATGGACGGGCAGCTGTGTTTAAAATGATCTCTCTTCCGAGAATCTTATATGCATTCCAAAATGAATACTTCCCCATGAAATGTAAGGTCTTCAGAGACATGCATGCGGAACTGCGTTCCTTCTTATGGTTGGGCAAGCACCCCAGAATAGCACTATCGACCCTACAGAGACACCAATATGATGGGGTGATTTCACTTCCGGATCTAGAGGCCTACTACTGGGTGGAACACCTGGCCCCCATTAATGAATGGATACATGCACCTGCCACACACCCCACCTATGCACTGAAAAGGCACACTATGGGCACCCACAAATGTCTACACTACATTTATGGAGGAAAGGGGCAGGCCAGACTACTGCCAGCAATTAAGATCACATTGGGGGCATGGAAAAGGGCGACAAAGGCAATTAAATGGGAACACAAACCGATGGAGCAAGCGCCGCTATGGGATTGCACCTGGTTTAAGGAACTTAGCAAGCTGAAAGGGTTTCAGGGATGGGACGCCATAGGCATCTCTACTTTGGGAGACGTAACTAAACAGGGGACGCTGCTATCATTCCCAACACTACAAACAGAATTTGGGCTCCATCGCTCCCAATTCCTTAAATATATGCAATTAAGACATGCATGGCGGGCAGAGGGGGCATTGCTTGAGGCGCTTCCTGAGTACGCTCCTCTGGAAGGCCGCCTTCTGCAGGAAAGGATCCCCGAGAAGGCCGTATCCCTAACATATAAAACTATCATGAATAATAGATCAAACAGACTGAAAGGCCTCAGGACCACATGTGAGCAGGAAGTTGGGGCCATGGATGACGTGGACTGGGGTGTGGTACTGATGCACCCTAGGGAGGTAGCAATTAAATCACGTCCCCATCTGATCCAGTTCAAGATTCTACATAGGTCCTATTTTGATAGAGTGAGGCTATAAAAAATGGGGAGAATATCCGACCCCTGCTGCCTGCGCTGCTGCCACGATATCAGAGATTTCCTGCACACAATCTGGTCATGCCCACGCAGTCAAACTTACGGGGGAGAGGTCCTGACCGAACTAGGGGAGGTGCTGGAGGCAGACATTCCATTAGACCCGACGCTCGTACTCCTGGGGATGACCAATGACGTAGATCTGGCCCGTCCCCTGCTGATTTTTCTAGTACTAGCCCTGGTAGTGGCCAAAAGGGATGTAGCCAGGAAATGGGAGGTGCCAGACATACCCCAACTAGAGGAATGGAGGAGGGGAATGGACCTCTATGTGGCAGCCGAAAGGGTCACGTACAAAGCAAGAGGGTGCCCAAAAAGTTTCACAGAGTGTGGGGCAAATAGCGACAATATCATGGATTGGATGGAGGGCTCTAAGGGGGTGCAAACACTTGCATATATGATTGCCATGGAGAGGATGGGCCTATGTGACCGAGGGATCTTGTTGAACCGGACACGGAGGATTGAAATGGCTGAACACTTGGATGATTATATTGAGGTCCTGGATCATGAGGGGGTGGGGAGGATAAGGGATTGGGAATGTGGGAGTGTTGCTTGATACTGACATACTTGTTGTATGTTTTTCCTTACTGCAAAAACAATTAAAAAAAAATTTAAATGTTGCTACCATGGGTGTGAGTTAGGTGTATTTATTCAGTAGCCATGTGTCACCAAAGCCCCAGCAATCAGTTGGCATGTAATAGCTAGGCCTGGAAGTAATTCTAATAACTTCAAAGTAATCAGAGTAATTCCAGTAATTCTCCATTAAGAGTAACTAGGAGGAAACAATACTACTGCAAGAGCACATTTAGTGATGCTGCTGTTCGGGTTCTGTTGCATTTAGTGCAATTTTCTCAACCAAATATAAATGCATCCCTGCATCCATTTTGGATGAAAAGTGTGCTTTTTGCGCTACTAAAATAATGCTAAATGCTGGGAGTAAGTTGGGGGTTAAATCCTAAACCAATGCACATTTATAGAACGTGCTTATTGATGTTCTGTTGCATTTAGCACTATTTATTAGCATTAAATATATCCTCATGTCCGTTTTGGACAAAAGGGTGAATTTTTGTATTAAGAAAGAGCTCTAAATGCAGAAATACTTTTCTCACATAATTCTGTGGGATCACTGAAATAATATCGACTGACAAAATATCGACCTGCAAGAATGTCGTGGAAAAAATATCGACAGACAAAATATCGAGTTTCTATCTACAAACAGGTAAATACAAAAATATCGAGTTTAAAATATCGTTTACAAAAATATAGTTTAAAAAAATATCGACTTTACTAAAAACACTATTAAATTAAATTAATATTAAAAACTAAGTACTAAAATATACTTAAGAATACTTAAATTAACTTATGATAATTAAATATTTAATTAAAGTAAAAAAATAAAAAATATTTAATCATTTTTCTTAAAACATATATATATAGTAACAAAATATAATTAAATAATAGCCAATATTATTAACGTACAATAACAAAAGAGTAAAAATTACTATTCCCACTCCAGTGGGTGCAACAGTAGGGAAAGCGTTGGATAGCGTAGGGGTTAAAATTACTATTCCCACTCCAGTGGGTGCAACAGTAGGGAAAGCGTTGGATAGCGTAGGGGTTAAAATTACTATTCCCACTCCAGTGGGTGCAACAGTAGGGTAAGCGTTGGATAGCGTAGGGGTTTAAATTACTATTCCCACTCCAGTGGGTGCAACAGTAGGGAAAGCGTTGGATAGCGTAGGGGTTAAAATTACTATTCCCACTCCAGTGGGTGCAACAGTAGGGAAAGTGTGGGATAGCGTAGGGGTTAAAATTACTATTCCCACTCCAGTGGGTGCAACAGTAGGGAAAGTGTTGGATAGCGTAGGGGTAAAAATTACTATTCCCACTCCAGTGGGTGCAACAGTAGGGAAAGCGTTGGATAGCGTAGGGGTAAAAATTACTATTCCCACTCCAGTGGGTGCAACAGTAGGGAAAGCGTTGGATAGTGTAGGGGTTAAAATTACTATTCCCACTCCAGTGGGTGCAACAGTAGGGAAAGCGTTGGATAGCGTAGGGGTAAAAATTACTATTCCCACTCCAAAGAGTGCAAAAGTAGGGAAAGCGTTGGATAGCGTAGGGGTTAAAATTACTATTCCCACTCCAGTAGGTGCAACAGTAGGGAAAGCGTTGGATAACGTAGGTGTTAAAATTACTATTCCCACTCCAGAGAATACAAGATTAGGGAAAGTAAATAATTCATATATTATTCAATAATCTACAAAAAAATATCTATTAATAATTAATTAAAAAAAGTAATTAACATTAATTAATGAAATTAATCACCTATTAATACTAATTAATTAAGCATTAACAAATAAATATTTTATAATTTAAACATATATTACAATTGTTTCCAAATAAATAAATTGTAGTTTTATTATTTAATTAATTATTAATAATTTACTTTCCACCCTATGCCCCTATAAACCCACTACCCGCTACATACATTAAATTTGTTACATCTACATAATTACCAATTAATCAATTAATATTAAATAATTAACAATTTTAAATTAATTAATTAACATATAAAAATTAATTAACAATTAATTACTATTTACTATCAATAAATAAATGTACATATTTAATTAATTATAAATAAATTACTTCCCACCCTATTCCCCTATAAACCCACAACCCGCTACAGAGTTAAATTAGTTTAATTTACATAATTAACAATTAATCAATTACTCTAAATTAATTAACTATTTTATTTAAATTAATTAACACATATAAATAATTAGCAATTTATTACTAATTGCTATCAATAAATTAATTTACATATTTAATTAATTATAATTAAATTACTTCCCACCCTATTCCCCTATAAACCCACAACCCGCTACAGATTTAAATTACGCAAAAATTATTATAACAAAATTAGTTAAATATAATTATTTATAACATAAATACACAATTTTCACACATATTATAACATAAAAATACACTATAAATATTATATATTATTAAAAATTGGATATATTTTACTATCTATATTATATACTTCGATATTTTAACTATCTATATTTTTTGCAGTCGATATTACTTCACTTACCTTAAAAACGATATTTTTGTAGTCGATATTCTGTCCTGTCGATATTTTGTCCACTCGATATTAAATACTCGATATTATGTCCAAACAATATTTTGGACTCGATATTATGTCTGTGCACCAATTCTGTGTGATCTTGCTGAATTTTTAGGTAATTCCAAATGATTGTGCTACAACAGAATTAGCCAAGTTACACCCACCTATGGTAGTAGCTAACTATGGAAAATGAAGGTGTTGTGTGCATGCTCAGGCATAATAGCATTGCATGAGTGAAGGACCCTTCGCATCGTAGATGGCTTTAACATTGTTGGAGTGGCTGTGATATCTAATGCAAAAATGCTGTACCCTGTGGTAGGATTGCTAAAGTGTCAAATGGGTGAGATTGATGGAAACTAACACTAGTCAATGGCATAGGATTGCTGTGCCATCCATTGTTTTTCCAGCAGTTGCATATTAATATATTAGTGTACCTGCCTAGCATCACATTACCCAGTGCTAGCACTGGGATTCGATAGCACATGAGATGCCAGCCATTTCCCTGCTGGGGAATTGTGAAGATTAAGCTGCCAGGAAGTAAAGTGGAGCCTCTTTTTTGACATGGGCATGGAGTAAACTCCTGCTCTTCAACCATATTTAGGGTAGCATCTATTGTCAGCACTGTCTCCATGGACATACCAAGAAGAGTCTTCTTAGACTATAGGTCTGATCTCTGGTTTGAGGTCAGGGCACTCCAATGCAACAGCAATGGAGTACCCTGCCCACCAGACCCTTGGTTCCCCTTTCGCATCAAAAGATGGGTTAACCAACCTGAAGTTTTTCATTGATGGAGTCTCTGTCGGGGCCACCAATGGAAATCTTCCTCCATTGGCAAGATGGAGTAGGGGGTTGTCAGAGGAAGGACATTACATCTCTTGCACAATTTAGGGTGTGAAAATGCAAAATGTTTTTTCCCTGTCCATCACTGTCAGGAAAAACTGTGATCCTGGTCCTGAAGAAAGCAGTGGATCTTGCATGAGGCAGCCAAAATGGTGAAAAACAGTTCATCAGACAAAATGTAGGATTCATAAATATCCTCAATATCCCCACGCTTGCAAATTGTTAAACCACTGGCAATTACTTGGGGTCGCATTGCATCTATCATTTTTTGTCCATTGTGCCACTCAAAACAGAAGGCCTGTTTAAGGACTGGAAGATAGAATGTAGGCAGCCAGTGTGGTGGAGGACTTTACGTTCTCCACCCTCACTTACTCTGAACACCAAATTTAGAGATTTCTGCTGGCCCAATTGACATCTTTATACATTGCCAGGAACTTTCATCATGTTGGTTCGTGTAAATGTAGGAAAAGTTTGAAAGTTGGCTCTATTAAGTATGATGACTGCCGGTCAAACTTTTCTAAAGTATTCTATTTTTCAAAATAATCTCCCAAAATGGGCGATGGTTTTTGAAAAAAAGGCCCCATTCAAGGATATATCTGGAAGTAACAGACAGTAAAATATGCCCTCCAACTGTCTTTTCTAAAAAGTCCAGATGGTCGAATGGCTTACCTCCAACGGCACATACTCTCGTAGGCCGTCAGATACATTTTTACATTAATGCAATACCATTTTTCTCAAAATCTGGTGGGTTGACCTTGAGTTTGTCAGACAGCATACTCCATTATTGTTGCAATGAAGTCCTGTCCCCAAATTCTAAATCATCCCAAGAGGCCCGCCTAAGGAATATCAGTACTTATTGTGTACCTCATGGGAACAGTCCATCCGAACCTTACTCATCTAACCCAATCATCCTGTTGCCCACATCTTTTTTTTAATTAGAACTCTTGTTATGTGTTTATCTAGGCTCCTGATCGATACTGTGACCTTATGCCCCTATTCGGCTATAAATCCATTTATTCCCTATATTGGCATAACCGTTCAAGTGCGATTTTCAGAAAAGTCATCTCTGGCCTCACACGAACAGAGCCACATTCCAGCATAGCTCTCTGCCACTTCCTTTGCGACAAATTAGTGCAATGACAGGGCAGGAGTCACTATCTGATATTCCTAGATTAACACTCCGAGTTCTTCAACAAGATAAAAACTCAGCAAACCTGGAAATCCCCGGTTGCTGTGTTTTGATTAGTAATGGAACTCTAATGAGCAACTGATAACTATCACTTCCTAGTGACATCTTTAATTGACGTCTTATGTCCAGCAAACTTGCGTCAAACACGGCACCTGTCAGGTATAAATATTACCAACGTTGCCTTAAGCTAGGGATCGCAGTAGTGAACCATGCTACCGGCTACCGATCAGAAAGAGCGTAACGCTGCCTACACCCAATCCTGCGTCCTATTAACAGTTAAGGCTAAACACGCTTAAAAAATGAGGCCTCCAGCACTCGGCTGACGCCTAGAACTGTTATAAAAGATTTGCGAGTCTTTATCGGCACATACGCAATTACCACGTTCTATTCTGACCAGGGTCCTGCTTTCAGCTCTCGAGCCTATAAGGCGGCCATGGCTAGCATGGGAATTGGGTTGCGGTATTCTTATCCGTCGCACAAGTGTGGTAGAAAGAAAAAACCGTGACATAAAGCAATCTATAACAGCGAAGGTATTAGGTTCAGGCGCTGGGTGGGCCAAACATTTAATAAGTGTCCAGACTAGTCTTAACAACATGCCAAGAAATTCTCTAAAAGGTTTCAGCCCATACGAACTATTGTTCGGAATTAGAATGCGTATTCAGGACCTCGATAGTCAGATGTCAGTGGTACAAGAAAAAACAACAAACTTTGACATCAAAGATCGTTTGGCTGTTTTACAGGAACTGAACAAAACAAGAAAATCCTTAAGCAACATAAAGTTAAAGCAACAGCCAAATACCACTGACGAGGCACAACCAGCAACAGCCCCAGCAAGGCCTGTCTGGAATCCAAAGATTGGGGATCTAGTCAGAGAAAAGATCGCGGTTAAGAAGGAATTTGGGCCTTCTTACAGAAAAGCAGTACCTGTCTTGGCAATCACCGGAACAAGATCAGTTGTGCTACCGCCCCTTGCTGGTAAAAAGGAGAACAGAGTCGTGTCTATCGATCTGGTAAAACCACAAGCATGTGGCCTATAATCAACAGTAGGCCCAGTGGACTCCCAAGAAACAACAGAATACCCAAACTTGCAACAATCCAAGAGGTTCAAACTGAAAGACTCATCACATTCGATCAGCCTGCAGTGCACAATGAAGGACTATGCAATAATGCCATGGAACTCGTGCCTCTTGAAACACAGATTGAAACAGTTTGTCAAGAAACAACACCAGTCTACAATGATGTGGCATCAGAAAGTGCTACCGAGAGACAGATTGAAAGAACAATCCCATCAATTGACAGAACTGCCTCTGGTTATTTCATCAACTTCGACAACTTCTCTGAAGATCAAAACGACCCCGAAGTGATGCCAGAAACAAAAAAGTATTCTAAAGAAAATACAACAGGACTCCTTCAACAAATCAAAGAATTATATCTGGATTCAACGTTGATTGAGCATTGGATTATCTCAGGGGTATTCATACTCCTACTATGCCTAATTTTAGTTTTAATTTCAGGAAAGTTTATTACAATTGAAGGGACACAGCAAGTCAGAACATCAACCTAGTCCTGAAACCACACAGATCATCCCACGTGAAGAAGAGAGAACTGTCAACAGTAAATGTCACAGCAATTCCAATACCTGGTGGGGTAGTATGGGAAAAAACAGACTATGAGATCTATGGTCCGGTCGAAATCCTGAAGTATCCTCATCAACTGAAGGTTTCCTTAAGTGACTTTGTAACACCTAGTACATTCTCTGATGATTGGGACTTTAACAGTATTAATGACATGATGTCTGATTTAGTAATGTCAGCTAGATTCACAGATCATGATTATTTACAAGGTTCATCTAGTTATGAGCAGTTATTCTGTTACACACACTATGGTGATCACTACTTGCATAAATGTGCACAGCCTAGAAATGTTTTTATGTATAATCAATGGGAACATTGTGCTACACCACCTAAAAGCAGTTCTAAAGCATTTTTTGAGAAATTCAAATACTTCTCAGGGTTTAACACCAGTGATGCAGAAACGTTTTATTACAAACTGTTAGATAAAACAGGAATGAAAACAATGCTGACAAATTCTAAATTGATATATTCAGAAGCATTTTATGACAAAATGATGACATTTGGTTTTGATTATTGGAAAAATAATATTGAAACGAAAACAATTTGGGGTACAAAAGATTGGCAGGTGCAAGGCATTGAAGCACTATTTAGAACCTGCATGATACCAGAACAAATGTTGTTTTTAAATGACACAATACACCAAACATCTTGTCTTGGCCTAGCTAAGATCAAAGACCTTAAAACACCGTCTATACCAAAGCCAATACCTGAGAATACAACTGCAGATATTGAATTAGACGTAACACAAATTTTACATTTTAACAGAACACATCCTGATTGGAAAAAGTGGTTAATCTGGCCTACTGACACAAACAGCTGTCAAGATAAATTCCTGAATAAAACACAGGGGTTAAAAATGACCAGATTAGACTCGAGATATTCCCAGAGACAACATCCAGGGATTATAACAACATACAGTGTAGGGAAACTCTGCCTTGAATGGCTAACAACATCCACACTGGCTGAAATTAAGCAACACTTGTCTTTACTAAAAGATGGTGCTGATTTGCGCGATTTCATTCTTGGACCACGCAAACAGCGTCAGAAGTGTTTCATAGCGACCAGTATCTATGCTGCTTACAACGAGGCTTGGAAAGTCAAACAAATTGAAACTGCTGAAAAAATACAAGAAATTGATCGTATTAATTTGGAGAAATCACTTTCTGTAGTAGACAATGGGTTAATGACTCTGTCTTCCAGAATATATTCGTTGGACAATATTGTATCCTCTGCCTTTGATGTGATAGACAGAGACTTGCTAATGTTACAACATGGCCAGTCGCAATTACGTTCTATTATAGAATTAGGCTGGACGCTGCAAAATCTTCGTTCAGGCTATGTGCCTTGGCGTTTAATCAACACAACGTCATTATTTTCCAGTTTTAACTTTACTGATAAACAGATCAGTTTGGCACAGAAAGGAGCAGACTATACACTCCTGAGTATCGAAAAACTCGAGAGATTACCATTGACAATGTCAGAGAGTCCTGTCAGTGAATGGATAATACACGGAATTATCACAATTCCGATAACAACTTTCCGATTTAAAAAATGCCTTGAGTACATACCTGCTGGCCAGTATGAACAATTGGGTAAAGGATATGTAAAATCTGAATGGAAATTACCATACACTCATTCTTGCTATAGTGAAAGCGTCAAAAATGTATTTCTTAGTGGTGACAACTGTAAACATTCACTAAGCGGTATACTTTTGTGTCAGGGTATTAATTTACACGGAGCATGTGATGGAAATTCTAACAACCTTTCATGCCACCAGCTAGTCACACCTGCAACTCAGATAGAGCCCTTCTTTATGCAACTTTCGAACGGGAGTTACATTCTTAGAACGGATCACAGATGTTGTGGCCTTGTGCCAGGGAAGAGTTATCTAGTGAAAGTAACGTCCATGGTCAAATGCTGTATGCAAGCATTGTTTCCAAGTGGGCCTGCAGACACAGTGACTCCCATCTGGCCTCGTCTGAATCTCTATTCTATACGAATTGATACTTTAAGCAAAATGAAATCTGTACTTTTACAGACAACAGTGCCTATAACGTCATCAAAAGATACATATGATCTTCTAGTTGCAAGGACAGCTACTGAAGTTCATGACCTTTTTTCAACAAATTGCCCCGTGCATTTCGTAGAAATGTTGAGCCAACTCCTTAACATGTCTAGTGCCACAAGCATCCCAGGCATATTTAAGACAGTCTTTACGGGACTTCTAACACCCTTCCAGGCAATTTTGGGAATCGTTCCTAATTTTGTACACTCTGTTTTTGGCGGCATACCATTATTTTTGGGACTCGTCGCAGGGATTTTATTTTTGACCCTCCTGCTTCGTTATGGCAAGCCGAAACTCAGACATAGCTCCCATGGGAATGGAAGAGACAATCCTAGCAATGCGCTACCGGGACAGGATAACTAACGTCCTTGGATTGGCCAGGCTGAGAGATCTAAACATGACCTGGTTCCTTTCATTCAGACCTATATGGCAGAACTGTATCTTACCGGTACTAAGATGTATGCTATGCGGCGATGAATGCGTGTTGGACATCTGTCTTTCACTTCCATCAGCAGTACCAATGGACGTTGATACTTTGCTCAGTCCAATAACGGCTCACGCATTGTGTTGTCCCCAGCGGCTACCAATCCTGATGACAGCATTCGTTGAGACTCCTGTACTACGACTAGGTGGTAACAGTGGAGCGAGTGACAAAAGCAACATCACCCAGGTACGACCTTCTGTGAGCATTGCTGCTCCTGACTACGATGACAGCAATCATTCTCACACCTGCCAAGTTACAGCACTATCAAATTTGGTTGAACTGTCACCTGATTTTGTAGACCAATTCTTTGAGAGCCTGTCTGATACGATGTTCTCACCCGTACAGAAACAATAACTTTGGAGAAGCTTTCCGACTCACAGCGTTCCCATGAACTCTGAATTCGGCCTTCAGTTTTGATCAACAAAAACTGCTAACAGCGTTGGAACTCTATTTCCCCGTTCAAGCATTAATTCTTTTTGAATTGGATATTTTTAATATTGACCTTTTTTTTGGCACAAACAATTCTTTGCTTAACGTAAAAACTATTCTTAGAGAACAGAAGCTTCAAACTTCTATTTCTAAACACATCTAGAGACATAACAACATTACATCAGCCTCTAGCACATGTTATTGCAATGCATTTATATGTGATGATTTATCTCGCCCTTCTTCTGTCAGAGATACTTCATGTGTAATTCTTTTTGCATAATCGTTCATTGATTTTATATGCAATAATTTTTGAATGATTTCTATGCTTAAAAAATGTACAGTACCTAAATTTCACGTATGACAAATACGCCTATTTCGAATGCATATATGTATTTTGGGGTGGGCAATGTTACACATGCATCCTATTGCTCTAGTTTTAGTAATTTGATGGACATGAATACGTGGAGTGGGTGTTATGTGTTTATCTAGGCTCCTGATCGATACTGTGACCTTATGCCCCTATTCGGCTATAAATCCATTTATTCCCTATATTGGCATAACCGTTCAAGTGCGACTTTCAGAAAAGTCATCTCTGGCCTCACATGAACAGAGCCACATTCCAGCATAGCTCTCTGCCACTTCCTTTGCGACCAATTAGTGCAATGACAGGGCAGGAGTCACTATCTGATATTCCTAGATTAACACTCCGAGTTCTTCAACAAGATAAAAACTCAGCAAACCTGGAAATCCCCGCTTGCTGTGTTTTGATTAGTAATGGAACTCTAATGAGCAACTGATAACTATCACTTCCTAGTGACATCTTTAATTGACGTCTTATGTCCAGCAAACTTGCGTCAAACCCGGCACCTGTCAGGTATAAATATTACCAACTTTGCCTTAAGCAATAGCTCGTTGCTCGTTGCCTGTTGTTAGCTGTCTGCAAGACCCCGTGTTGGTGAAGCTAGCACCCAGTCGCTGCAGACTGCTGTCCCCTTGGTGGTGAAGCTACTGATACCATTATCGCTGCTAAAGCGCGAACGATGGTGCAGTACGCTTAGGAGCTGAACAGCCGTCCCTCTGCGAAGACATCCAGCAGATTCCAGCTGCCGCGGACGCTGTCCCCCCTCCTTCCTCGATGCGCTGAAGAGAGCCGCTGCCTCTCTCCTGCAGAGAAATCCAGCTCCAGCGTTTCCGGTCTGCCCTCGCGGGTGACTGGGATATCGAGTGCCCCCTGAAGGAAATACAAGACTTCCATCATTCTATTCAGAGGTATGGTGTTGACTAAACACTTAGATGAGAATTCTTGAAGCAAACCTTGGCAAAACCAACTTAACTTAAAGCTACTTACTTACTCCCCTTCCACGTGTTAGGCTTAGGTCAGGCACACTGGGGTAGGCATAGTTAGAAGCACCAGTTGAGTATGTTAGCCTAATGTATATATGACTGTATATATGTTTTATTACTTTTAAACCATTGTATGGCTAAGAAACCATATCAATGCTTTTACAGTTCTATTTCGCAATCCTTATCTTACTGTACGTACTTTTTATAATAACAAGTCTTGCAATTGTGGCAATACATTTCTCTTGTACGAGAAGAAAGACTGTTCAATAAATGTTAACCCTTTATTGACAAACGCCCGTCTCTCTATTCTCTACATCTCGTGAAAGTAAACTGCACTAAACTGACTGAGTGAAATACATGTCTATTGTTTCACACGACCCTAGAGATTGACTCTTGATCTTAGGAGCAAAGTTGTCATGTTGCACGGTTGTTGGAAAGCTGAATCCCTTCTTGTCTGTGCCAGGGAATCTGATCACTTCCCATGCAGAGAAGAAAGTTTCCAGTGACCTCTGAGCTAGTTGGTAACACACCCAATTAAGTTTAGCATAGTCAGTGGAGGCCTGGAATATCCGCAGTTCCACGTCGATACTACTGTTTATGTTATTCCAATGCGCAGGGCCGAGTGGGAAACTAGGAACTACACTACACTCTGTCATTCATACCTCAGAAAATCACTGACTAGCTATGACCCTAGTCATAGCTAGTAGTGCACTCATAAAAACACTACAGAGATGGACTTCCAAAACCTGAATACAGCTGAGTAGCTAGAAACTATTGCGCATATTTATCATAAAGTCACATAACGCAGTAAAACAACGTGGTGAGCTGCACTGCGTGAAAGGGAGAGAGCAGGAATGTGCCTTATCTACTATAGCCTTAGAGCCCTACGTAGCGGGCTCTACCAGCCATTAAAGGCCTGCTCCAGTGTTATTAGCAAGGGACAGAGCCTTTAATGGCCAGTAGAGACAGCTATGGATGGCTCTATTAGAACATCCCGCCCCTAGAGTGCAAAATGTTCTAATTTGTAAAAGCAAAGACCTCTCAGAGCCTGAGGGGGTTTAAACCCCCTTGAGCTCTGAGATGCCTTTGTTCACAGCAACTGCTGTGAAATGAAAACAACATAGAATATTGCTCTCCGGACTTTTACCGGCCAGTAGAAGCCTGGAGCACTCCATTGTCTACAAAGGAGAGCTCAACATTCCAATGTCTCCCTGAACTGATGTACTGAGTGCTGCCTATTACCAATACAAGCATCCCTGCACAATAGTGCTTGATTTTTCACCTTCCTGCACAAAAACAATCCTTTGACACATTTTTCTTTTTGTGAGTGTGCTGCAAAATGCTGCACATACAGAAAGAAGAAAAAACGATGAGAAATAAAGATATTTCTACTTGTAATGCCTCTGTTGGGAAGGCGTACCACGTTAATGCATTCCCAGATTTACAACTCCTTGTAAATATAGGAAAGTGCCAAAATCCATGGGTGAATGCATGAGTTCACCTTCCCAATGCAGAGTAACACAAGGCAGCAATTTGCACTACCTTGTGTTACTCTGGATTTACTAAGCCAAGTAGAGCCATGCCTGGTGGCTTTGCATGGCGATGTAAGTTTCACTTAAACCCTTGCCTTGCCTTGTGCCGCCTTGTGTGATACAAGAGCAATGCAAGGGCTTTGTAAATCTGTTCCCTAGATCTGGAAAAAATATGAGAGACAATGCGTGTGAAAGTATAGCCGATACAGTATAAGTGCCATTTTACCAAACATATCTGATTTATATTTAGGTGTGTGTGTAATAATGAGATGAAATGTATATTTACAACCATGCAAGCTAGGAGTTTTGGAAGGAAGTGGGACCTGTTTGATATCAACAAATTAGACTTAAAATAACCCATGTTGTTTTTGGGAGTAAGTGAAGCATTTAGCTACCAAATATGCAGAGTGTGCCCCTGGCACCTAAGGGTGTACACCACTGCCATGGAGGTGACAGTCTTCCTCTTGGCATACTTGATGTAGGTGATGGCATCCCATATCAAATTCCCCAGAAAAACCTTTAGCACATCGAGGATCTCCTCATAGAGGAGGCCAGTGATGGGCTTGACTCCTCAACAGCGTGCTAGGCAGCGAATGGCAGGCATGATGACGCCTTGGATGTTGTCTCAAAGCACCTTCCTGTGCTCTTAGAGCACCTTTTGCTGAGAACCTTTTCTCCTTTGTCACATCCAGATATGGTCTTTTCTCACTCAGAACTGAACTTTGCACATCCTAATATAGCACATGTGTTATTTTGTGAAGCATTTCCCTTCTGTCTAAGACGTATGTAGTTACCCATTCTAGGAAAATCGAAAAATCAATAGAATACATGAATCAAGACTATTTACAAGGAAATATGTTTTTATGCAAAAGTGTTTTAAATTAGGAAATTGGTAAAGTGGGTTAGAGAAAATGATGAAAAATGGTGACTGTCTGTGCGATGTATTTTTACTTGTAATTGTTTATGTGAACATACTGTGTTTGTATTGCCTATATTAATAGAAACTGAACTTAATACAATCATCCCTAACCATGAAATCTCGAAAATCAAAGTGTTATAGTGGAGTTATGGTGGGGGGAGGGTTAAATACTGTTTTGCCGATTGGGAACTTTTAGTAAAAGAGTTCTTTCAATTGTAAAGAAAGGCTAATCAAGACAATTCAATCATTCATCCCGTTTCTTGTTTCAAAACCAGACAATAAGTTTCAACCAGTCTTGGAGCTGAAGAATCTGAACAAAAATGGACAGTACATTCCGTTCAAACGTATCTCTCTTCAGAACATAATACCTTTAATTTTAAGAGAGGGTTATTTTCTTACCCACCATGTACACATGTTTTCAATGTACCAATAAATCAGCACAGTCAACGTTTTGGAGTAGAGAAGCTAAGCTTCCAGTTCAAAGTACTTCTGTTTGTAATATTAACCCTGAGAGCTTTGCAAAAAAGGCACTGGCACCGGTGGCGGCAGCTTTGTAATTAGAAAGAGCACAAATTGCCATTGTTTGGAATCCCTGTGGTGCCTACTACATGCGTAGAAGAGTCATCGTCATCCTGCTCAACAAAAGACTTTCATCTGTGCCCTATTTGACACTCTAGAGACAGGACATTGATGTTAGAGACATAACTGTAATGACCTTCAAATCTCCAACACGTGTCAGCTCCACCTGGTTAAGGATTCTGGGGTTGATGTCGTTGACAGCAACCACTGCATTAGTCCAGTAGGCTTTTCTTCATCTAAAGCCATTAGTGAATCCCTTGTTGCAGTACTTGTCCAATGCATCAAGGAACATTTGACAGTAGATCCCTGTCTCATCCAAGATGGTTCAGGATTTCCACTGGTGGTTGATGCCACAGAATCTACAGAAAGGGGCCAATTCAACATTCTCTCCACTTAGTTCCAAATCTAAAACAGATGTAATTCTATGGATAATGGTGGGTTAATATTTTTAAGTTGAAATAAGTAATGACATCATGTTTTAACATGAAGGTCCATTAATACTGAAATGCTTGTTTTTCACCTTAACCAACAGTTGTGCAAAGTAGTTTTTCTTCTTCTCTTTGCTGCAGACATTGCAATCTCGAATCCTACAGTTTATTAATTAATGATTAGTCATTCATTGTATTACACAACTGATAGGGAGGTTTACACCACAGGACATATCGACGATAAGGAGGATGATTCATGGAAAGACAATATTGCAAACAAGAAAGGATGTGCCCCAACATTCAAGGAAAAATGGTGATTGTACTCTGGTGAGAAGATATGGAGTAGACCTGTTTCCAGGAACATACTGAAATCTTACCGGTGACATGAAGAAGTAAGACCATCAATGTTGCTATTGTTAACGCTTCATAGAAAATATGTGTTATTATTATGAAGCAAAGATTTGGCAGATTCAACAGTGTCAATAAGAGCAGATGCTGCTACTCTTAGAAGACTGCAGGGCATTTTTACTAGCCCCTACCACCACTAGAGCATCACTTTTTCTGAGGCTCCAGTGGCGTTGCTCTCTATCCCATATTACAAGGTGGGGTTAAGCCACTTAATGCCACCCGGTGAAAATGCCCCTTACCTCAGCAGTCTGCTGCAGCAACGGGGTGGGCAATGAGTGTTGTTGTGGTAGTTCCACTGCAACACCCATTGCTTTTTGACACTGTCCCATATTTACAAGGATGGGGCAGCACCAAAAACTACGACCCGGTTAAAACCTTGCTTTTGGATAGTGATAAGAGGAGAAATGATTCATTCATCTTTCTATTTGTGCTGCATTTTGCAACACACATAGAAAAAGCAAATCCCCTTTAACCCTTTGAGTGCAGCTGGAATTCCCCCACGGTGCGGGCGAATTCCCCGCGTGTGCAAATCGGACGGACGGGCACACGCCCACCGTGACGTCGGGGGGCGTCCACTGCAAAAACAACAAGTGATGGACCGAATGTGGATCAATGTCACACATTCCCCCAGTCAAAAGATCTGGGCCCAAATCCATCGTTTTTTTGCACTCCACACCACCCTGGGTTAGACAATGGCGATATGCAAATCAGCTCTGACCCTGTTGCCCCATGGGAACAGTCCAGTCCGAACTACAAAAGCCATGTCCTTCCCAGAACGGAATCAAGCATCCGAGGACCGGACCGGTTTCGAGGTAACACCTCTCATCAGCCCGGCTAGCTTGACTCCAAGTGGTGTGGAGTGCCTGGGACCCACGTCTGGGCATCCCCAGCACACTTAGGGCGTCAACTGCAAAAAAAACAAGTGATGGACCGAATGTGGATCAATGTCACACATTCCCCCAGTCAAACGATCTGGGCCCAAATCCATCGTTTTTTTGCACTCCACACCACCCTGGGTTAGACAATGGCGATATGCAAATCAGCTCTGACCCTGTTGCCCCATGGGAACAGTCCAGTCCGAACTACAAAAGCCATGTCCTTCCCAGAACGGAATCAAGCATCCGAGGACCGGACCGGTTTCGAGGTAACACCTCTCATCAGCCCGGCTAGCTTGACTCCAAGTGGTGTGGAGTGCCTGGGACCCACGTCTGGGCATCCCCAGCGCACTTAGGGCGTCAACTGCAAAAACAACAAGTGATGGACCGAATGTGGATCAATGTCACACATTCCCCCAGTCAAAAGATCTGGGCCCAAATCCATCGTTTTTTTGCACTCCACACCACCCTGGGTTAGACAATGGCGATATGCAAATCAGCTCTGACCCTGTTGCCCCATGGGAACAGTCCAGTCCGAACTACAAAAGCCATGTCCTTCCCAGAACGGAATCAAGCATCCGAGGACCGGACCGGTTTCGAGGTAACACCTCTCATCAGCCCGGCTAGCTTGACTCCAAGTGGTGTGGAGTGCCTGGGACCCACGTCTGGGCATCCCCAGCGCACTTAGGGCGTCAACTGCAAAAACAACAAGTGATGGACCGAATGTGGATCAATGTCACACATTCCCCCAGTCAAAAGATCTGGGCCCAAATCCATCGTTTTTTTGCACTCCACACCACCCTGGGTTAGACAATGGCGATATGCAAATCAGCTCTGACCCTGTTGCCCCATGGGAACAGTCCAGTCCGAACTACAAAAGCCATGTCCTTCCCAGAACGGAATCAAGCATCCGAGGACCGGACCGGTTTCGAGGTAACACCTCTCATCAGCCCGGCTAGCTTGACTCCAAGTGGTGTGGAGTGCCTGGGACCCACGTCTGGGCATCCCCAGCGCACTTAGGGCATCAACTGCAAAAACAACAAGTGATGGACCGAATGTGGATCAATGTCACACATTCCCCCAGTCAAAAGATCTGGGCCCAAATCCATCGTTTTTTTGCACTCCACACCACCCTGGGTTAGACAATGGCGATATGCAAATCAGCTCTGACCCTGTTGCCCCATGGGAACAGTCCAGTCCGAACTACAAAAGCCATGTCCTTCCCAGAACGGAATCAAGCATCCGAGGACTGGACCGGTTTCGAGGTAACACCTCTCATCAGCCCGGCTAGCTTGACTCCAAGTGGTGTGGAGTGCCTGGGACCCACGTCTGGGCATCCCCAGCACACTTAGGGCGTCAACTGCAAAAACAACAAGTGATGGACCGAATGTGGATCAATGTCACACATTCCCCCAGTCAAAAGATCTGGGCCCAAATCCATCGTTTTTTTGCACTCCACACCACCCTGGGTTAGACAATGGCGATATGCAAATCAGCTCTGACCCTGTTGCCCCATGGGAACAGTCCAGTCCGAACTACAAAAGCCATGTCCTTCCCAGAACGGAATCAAGCATCCGAGGACCGGACCGGTTTCGAGGTAACACCTCTCATCAGCCCGGCTAGCTTGACTCCAAGTGGTGTGGAGTGCCTGGGACCCACGTCTGGGCATCCCCAGCGCACTTAGGGCGTCAACTGCAAAAACAACAAGTGATGGTGTTACCTCGAAACCGGTCCGGTCCTCGGATGCTTGATTCCGTTCTGGGAAGGACATGGCTTTTGTAGTTCGGACTGGACTGTTCCCATGGGGCACAGGGTCAGAGCTGATTTGCATATCGCCATTGTCTAACCCAGGGTGGTGTGGAGTGCAAAAAAACGATGGATTAGGACCCAGATCTTTTGACTGGGTTGAATGTGTGACATTGATCCTCATTCGGTCCATCACCTGTTGTTTTTGCAAACTCGCTATAAGTGTACTGGGGATGCCCAGACGTGGGTCCCAGGCACTCCACACCACTGGAGTCAAGCTAGCCGGGCTGATGAGAGGTGTTACCTCGAAACCGGTCCGGTCCTCGGATGCTTGATTCCGTTCTGGGAAGGACATGGCTTTTGTAGTTCGGACTGGACTGTTCCCATGGGGCACAGGGTCAGAGCTGATTTGCATATCGCCATTGTCTAACCCAGGGTGGTGTGGAGTGCAAAAAACCGATGGATTAGGACCCAGATCTTTTGACTGGGTTGAATGTGTGACATTGATCCTCATTCGGTCCATCACCTGTTGTTTTTGCAAAGTCGGGGGGCGTCCGGCGCATGAAAGGGGTTAAAGATTGTTTATATGCAGGAAGGGACATGTAAACAATCACCCCTGCAGCGCAGACACTCTTGCAACATGGTGCAAGGGGGCCTACGCTTGCGCTATGCTGGTTTTTTAGCTTCAGAGCTAAGAGAACTGCAGGAGTGCATCTATTTTTGTAAATACAGTTCATCCCTATGTTTAAAAAATGTCGGAGTGCAGCGGTGATAATTTTGGAGTAACACTGCGCTCCAACATTTTATTGTAAATATTCTCCTACATTCCTTAGATTAAAAACAGCATCTCCTTCTGATCCTTTTTCCTGACTCTGAGAGGAGACCCTGTAATGAGTTTCCTAGACATGTCTTTATGAGAAGTCTTAGTTATTTCCTGATTTGATATTAATGGCACTGAAAAGTTATATAGCTTATTCTGCTGATGCTTTATGCTTATGCTCGACTCTGTCTTCAGAGACTCTTCTTGGGTTTCTGAATTGACACCTATAAATTCTTTTGCCTTTTATTTCGATATTAGCTTAGAATAGGATGCTTCTTGTTACATTTTACTGCTTGCTCTGACTTATTAAATTGATTCATCTTAGTACTAAATAGATTGAATGATATTAATTTTACTAATGATTTTTGGAGAATAATACCTCAATAAAATGAATGAATAACAAAAAGATTGAATATAAATCCGTTTAACTCGACTACACACTCTTTCTTGACTGAACTAAAGAAATGATAATGATTTTTTGTTGTAGCTTACAGCAAAGATCCATCAACCTCATGTATGTGGGGTTCTTGGTGAGGGATGAGTGATGCCAGAACCACATGCTCCAGCATAATTGAGTCACAAAATTTTACATAACTCACCAAGAAGGCCAAAAATCTTATTTCTGCCCAGACTAGCACAATCCGTCTTTACTTGGGCAATGTAACCGGTTATCTCTGAGAGCTACGTACATTCAATGGGGAACAAAACTTTCATGACATACATGTAGGGCCAGATGTACAACCATTTTGCATGTGCACAATTGGTCAGAAATTGATTTGCGCATGCAAAAATGGCCATATGCTATGTACGATATGCATTCGCAACTCTAAAATCAGCGTTGCGAGTGAATAGCGAGTCGCAGAAAAAGCGAAAGATATTAGCGGGTACCAAATTACGAGTCGCAAATAGTGACTCGCAAAATCAAATGTACGAATTACATGCAAATTGGAACTAATAGCAAAATGAGCCATTTGGGCATGCAGTTTACCACTAAACTGAAGCAGGTGGTAACCAGTCCCAAACTGATTGCACCAGAACCTTCCCAAAATGGCTGCCCTGAAGGCAATAGCATGGGGAATGTGAATTCTTGCTGCTCTACAGAGGAGGCAGAGACAGGAGAGGATTTTCAGAGTCAAGCTGACATTGTTTGAGAAGACTGAGGAAGAGATATATGAACAGTACAGGCTGTGTAGCACGCCCATCCTAGACCTCATAGACACCCTGAAGTCACATTTGGAAAGTAGACCCCAGTGCAGCAATGCAGTACCAACACATGTGCAGGTGTTGTGCTCCTCCACCTATTGGTCCCTGGTAGCTACCAAGATGTAATTACAGTGGCTGGAGGTGTGTCATAGAGTGAGCTTTCGCATTTCTTCTGCAATTTCCTAGATGCCCTACTACACCATATACATCAACACATCTACCAGCCAAGGATTGATGAGGAACTTGAAAATACCAAATTGCAATTCTATAGAATAGCAAGATTCCCATAGGGTGAATAGATGGGACCCATGAGCCCATCTGTCCACCATCACCCATAGAAAATATATTCCGTAATAGGAAAAGCACACATTCACTCAACATCCAAGTAGTATGTGACACAAAGCACATCATCACAGACAGTGTAACGAAATTTCCAGAAAGTACTCATGACTCATACATCTTCAGACACACTGGCATATACCAGAAATTAGAAAGAGGCAATTTTGATGAAGGATACCTCCTAGGTGAGGAATCTCCACACCCACAGTGAGACGTATTTGCACATAAATGTCTGTTTGCATGTTCTCTCAACCTCTTACATTTACTCGCAGGTGATAGTGTGTATGCCCTGTCTACCTCGATCCTCACACCATATCTGTCTCCCTCCAATGCACATGAAAGGCGATGCAACAGGGCAAATAGACGCACCAGGTCACTCATCAACTGCATATTTGCCATACTAATATCAAGATTCAGGTGTCTACAAAAGAGTGGCGGTGCCTTGAAGTATATGCCGGAGACAGCCTGCAAAACTGTGGCAAGCTGCACAATACTCCACAACATTGCATGGCGCTGCCTGCCCATGGAGTTGTCAGATACAGACTCGGGGGATGAAGAGCCTGAACCCCCCAGCCCACCAAACAAGTGAGGGAAGCTCAGCAGCAGAGGGGAGAAGGTGCAGGGACCACATATCCTGACATTACTTTTCAAAGTACGTCATCATTCACAAATATGCACAAGAAACGACACAAGAGAGAGTCAAACTGTGTATTGCTATATGCCTTAAATTCAAGGTCATATTGACTGAGTCCATCTCACATAACGTTTACTACACAAATGATAAATGCAAAGTGGTTACTTCACCACAAACACAACAAAAAGTGAAAAGATCAAAACAAAAAAGAATATTATCTTTTTCCCCTCTGTCCTGCATATGTGCATCTGGCACTTTGAAGCATAGGAATGTCTGACATAAAATTGACGTCGAAAATATCTACGTAAAAAATATCGGAGGCAGAATATTGACATCAACAATATCGAAGTCCTATCTACATTAAGGTATGAAAAAAAATAAAGAGAAAAAAAATATTGTTGTGCAAAATATTGTTTTTTATGTTTAAAAATAATATAAAATAAATTAACAATACATATATTTGAAATAAACATTGTTAAAAATATGTTTCAAATAAGTAATACATATAATATAAAAGAAATGAATCATATACATATAACATATTATATATATATATACTTACTTAATAATATTTACAATTAATTACTCTAATAACTTATACATTATTACAAAACATTTAATAAATTATAAATACATACATAAACCTACAACATTAATAATAATAAAAAAATGTAAAAATCGGATAGTGTAGGGGTAAAAATTACTATTCCAACTACAGGGAGTGCAACAGTAAGGAAAGTGTTGTATAGCGTTGGGATTAAAATTACTATTCCAACTCCAGAGAGTGCAACAGTAGGGAAAGTGTTGGATAGCGCAGGGGTTAAAATTACTATTCCAACTCCAGCCAGAGGGTGCAACAGTATGGAAAGTGTTGGAAGCATAGGGGCTAAAATCACGATTCCAACTCCAGAGGGTGCAACAGTAGGGAGATGTGTTGGATAGCGTAGGGGTTAAAATTACTATTCCAACTCCAGAGGCTGTAACATTAGGGAAAGTGCTGGATAGCGAGGAGCCAAAATAACTTACTAATAATAAAAATAATGTTTTGTAAAAAATAATATTTTAATTATTAAATTACAACAAATTAATTAAAAACACCAATAAATAATTATTTAAAAATAATTACCAATTAATAATTAATTAACAATTAAATTAAATACAATTAAATTATAATTATTAAAACTGTATTGCCGAATAATAATAAATTAAAAGACAAATTAATTTTCAATACCAAATAACAATAATTATTAAAAAACATTTCGCAAAAAAAGAATTACCAATAAATTATTGATGAATATCAATAAATTATAAATAATCAAATTTAATTACCAATTAATAATTATTGAACAATACATTAAGTTAAACAAATATAGCAATTATTCAAAACGTATTACCAATCAATAATTAATTAACAATAATTTAAATATAAATATTCAAAACTAAAATAAATACGGACTTAATTGCAATTAAATTACTTCCCACCCTATTACCCCATAACCTCACAACACACTTCAATAATAAATTAATTCACTTAGGGGCCGATTCCGATTCGGGAAAGAAAACCGTCCGACGATTCGTATTCGTAGCCGTTTCCGTACGAATCATACAAATCCGTGCAAATCGCGTAGTACGATTAAAAATACGTCTGAATACTTGCAAACCGTACGAAAATCATGTGAATAACCGTACGACACGGACTTGGGAAATAAACCGTACAATTCGTAAACATGCTGTACGACCGGACAAGTACGAACCAGACCGGGGACCGAGAACGAGATTCGTACGGGAAAACGTCATCGCGTATGAACTGCGATTTGTACGGAAAACATCGTGTATGAGTGAGCCACACAATGAAATACCCTCAATGAAGCGCAAGCAAACCCCGAATAAACGTTGTGTATGAGCGAGCCACGCAAACAAATACGATTCAAACCCCCTGAACGAATTGCAAGCAAACCACGTATAAACGTCGCGTATGAGCGAGCCACTCAGCAAATACGTTTCTAACCCCCCTGAACGAAGCGCACGAGAACCCTGTATAAACGTCGCGTATGAGCGAGCCACAAAAGCAAATACGAAACAAACCCCTCTGAACGAAGCGCATGCGAACCCCTGTAAAAACATCGCATATGAGCGAGCCACACAATCAAATACGATTCGAACCCCCCCTGAACGATGCGCATGCGAACCCCGTATAAACATCGCGTATGAATGAGCCACAAAAGCAAATAAGATTCGAACCCCCCTGAACTAAGCGCACGCAAAGCCATAAACACAGCACAAGGAGGGTGCAAACGACTCACACTACACCACAAAACATGTCTCCTGTGTACAAACCATTGGAACTGAATGTCCTGGCCACATCCAAACAGGCAAACAGAGGGCCTAACTCAGACCCACCCCTTAAAACAACACACCAACAACAGCACACATCCACCTTCACACAGACCCCCAATCACATTCAGACCCACACCCCCATTCACATTCAGACCCAAACACCCACATCCATACACACACACCCCACACCATGTCCGCACAGAAGAATCCAAAGTTCACAAAGGAGGAGATGGAGATCCTTGTAGATGAAGTCTTCAGAGTTGAGCCACAGCTGTTTGGTGCATTGGTCAGACGGACCAGCATAGCTGAGAAAACACAGCTGTGGGAGAGATCGTCAATAAGGTGAATGCTGTTGCACCCATCAGACGCACCAGGAGGGATTGCCAGGCCAGGTGGTACGATCTGCGGAGGATGGTGAAGAGGAAGATGGACGAGGACTACCTCCTGAGCCAACGCACTGGAGGTGGTGGTCCCTGCAGACCAGTACAGTACCATCCCTGGGAGGAGAAGGTCATGGCCCTGCTACCACCGGTGGGAGTACATGGCATTGAAGGAGTCGTAGAGCCTGGTGAGTATACAAACAACTCATGTAACATGGGGGTAATGGCATCTACACTCCAAGTACAAAAAATGCCCGCAACAAGCGCCAAGCGCCAGCTGCCCATAACTACAGGCAAAAACAACACTAATGCCACTAACATGTGTATGCCCCCTTGAGAAAGCAAGGCCATGCTATGTCCCATGCTACAGGAAGTACAGACCCAAGAATAGACGTCCAGTATTCTGGGAGGGTGGGTGTCACGAAATGAATTGTGGGACCCCAAATCAGACACAATTGCATGGGCATCCGCATGGGGGGCAAAGGGGGCTCTTGCCCCCCCCCCCCCGGATCACCAGTGTTTCTGGTGTGGGTACAGTCAAGGCCGGCCCTAGTCCATCATGCTTTTTAAATGGTGCCATTGTCCCAGGTGGCAGCACCCTCCTTTGGGAGGGAAGGGTGCAAGGGGGTTGCAGAGAATTGTACAAGGCAGAGGGGAGGAGGGTGCAAGGGGGAGGGCCAGAAGGGTGCAAGGCAGAGGGGAGTAGGGTGCAAGTCAGAAGGCCAGAAGGGTGCAAGACAGACGGGAGGAGGGTGCAAGGGGGAGGGCCATAAGGGTGCAAGGCAGAGGGCCAGAAGGGTACAAGACAGAGGGGAGGAGGGGGCAAGGCAAAGGGCCAGAAGGGTGCATGGCAGAGGGCCAGGAGGGTGCAAGGCAGAGGGGAGGAGGGTGCAATGGGGAGGGTTAAAAGGGTGCAAGGCAGAGGGGAGAAGAGTGCAAGGCAGAGGGCCAGAAGGGTGCAAGGCAGAGGGGAGAAGGGTGCAAGGCAGTGGGGAGAAGGGTACAAGGCAGAGGGCCATAAGGGTGCAAGGCAGTGGGGAGAAGGGTGCAAGGCAGAGGGCCAGAAAGGTACAAGGCAGTGGGGAGAAGTATGCAAGGCAGAGGGCCAGAAGGGTCAGGTCAGAGGGGAGGAGGAGGCAAGGCAGAGGGCCAGAAGGGTGCAAGGCAGAGGGGAGGAGGGTGCAAGGGGGAGGTTGAAAAGGGTGCAAGGGGGAGGGTGAGACGAGTGCAAGGCAGAAGGCCAGAAGGGTGCAGGGCAGGGGGGAGGAGGGTCCAAGGGGGAGGACCAGAAGGGTGCAAGGCAGAGGGGATAAGGGTGCAAGGCAGAGGGCCAGAAGGGTGCAAGGCAGTGGGGAGAAGGGTGCAGGGCAGAGGGCAGAGGGCCAGAAGGGTGCAAGGCAGAGTGGAGGAGGGTGCAAGGGGAAAGGTGAGAAGGGTGCACGGGGGAGGGGGAGAAGGGTGCAAGGGGGATGGTGATGAAGCTAAAAATTTGCCCACCCCAAGAAACATCTCTGTGGATGCCCATGTCCAATTGCACTCATCCCATATGGCCTAGGTTCACACCCATGCACCATGCTCAATGCACATGGTGTGTGAATGTACTGACAAGAGAGCTGACACTTTCCCTGGTGTATGCAGTAAAAGGCCCTCCTGTGACCAATGGAAACACAAACACCTGGATAACAAGGTCAGATATTTTGTGTAGGAACTCACAACCACTGTCATGGCAGCATGCTCCATGGGTGGACAGCCACACCACAAGGGAGGGCCCAGTGCCAAATCAGAGTCCAACTACCAGCACGGCCTGTCACACATACCCCTTACACAAACATACCCTCCTGGGACAGGCAATGGAGTGCCCCACTGTCACAATGGCCATGAAACACAAGAAAACCAATTCAGATCTGATGAAGCATCACAACAACAAATGCATGCTGTCCATTCACAAGCTCCTTGCGCTTCTTTCACTCTGCAGTTGCGTCACCTTTGTGACACAGCAGCGGCACAAAAGAGGCGCCATGCTGCTTGGAATGTACAAGGTGACGCATCTGGAGATGTGTCAAGTTCTAAAGCCCTGCGCCACAAGTAGGTGTTCTGGCGCAGGGGTGGAGGGGGGTGGTGGGTGTTATGGCGCAGCCACGCCTCATAAAAGTGGCAATGTGAAATCTACAAGATTTCACTCTGTCATTTTTAAGCACATGGTGCGTCAAAAACTTGTGCATGGCTGATGCAGGTGTAAGGATTGAAGCAACATTTTGCAGATAGGGCCCCACAGACCATTGCTAGAGCTATCTTGCACTGGTGACACTACTCCAGCAAAGCGCATACCCATACGGCACAGATGTGTGACGCAGCTGTGCCCTTTTTCCAACACGGTGCTCCACAATGTGAATGCGTTGCATCCGTACTGGCATAGCTGTGATGCACAATGACTAGTGAATCCCTGCTGATAGGCAGGGCTGTGCCAGTTATTGAAACTATGCCCCCATGTCAATGACTCAGGAGCACATATCAATCGGACCCCACAACATACACATCCACATTGAGGACAATCCAAAGCATGGACAACTACCAGGTAGAACTGTGCCAACTATAATCTGTATGAAAAATGGATGTTGCATTAAATGGCATTAACATTGTCTGTCTCTCACACCCACAGGGCAACGTGCAGAATCGAACCCCAACGATGGGGAAGATGATTCACAGTCTCAGGCTCTGCAGGACCCTGATCCCACCGACAGCGACCCCTCTCACCACTCCATGGATGACCCCGACCAACCTGGCACCTCAGGTGCCCCAAACCCTGTAGCACCTGGATCAGGGACACCTGCCCCAACCACCACCACCATTCCTGCCACATCCCAGAAGACAGCTCGGAGCCCTGCCCACACTCAAGAATGGAGCCAGTCTGACAATTAGGGACAAGGTTCAGTGGGCACCCATGAGGGGGCAGACAACACCACCACTGCCATCACTCAGGGGTCCCGTCAAGCCGATGTGCCCACAATGGCATGCCCGGCTCGTGTGGGCAGGGGTGGCGAGAATGGCAGCAGGCGGAGGCAAGAACCTGACCATCCAGCTTCAGGGCACGGTATGTCTGAGCTCCGCAACATCATGGAGGCATACCGGCGGGACACCAGGGAGTTCAGACAGGTAGTGGGTGCCCCCACAGAGATAAAAAACCTGCAGGCCGAGCAACACACCAGTCAAGAACAACACCGGAGTGGATGGTGCACTTGAGCCGGGTGGTGTCTTTGCTGAAGACGGGTAGTCCAGGACCTAAGTGGGAGGTATGTCATTTGGAAAATAGCGCTATCTGCCTCTGTGTGGCGACGCTGTCTGTACGTCCACCAGCTTGCAGTGGTAGTAAGTTTCAACCGATCGCCTTGGCCTTGCAAGGGTGGGATGTCTTTTGGATGGGGAGCAGGGGTCAGAAAGCTCACTCACAATGCCGATGAGGTCATTCATGTTGTGTGTGTTGCTGCCTACGCCATACCTGAAGGTTGTCCCCTTGTCAGTGTTGATGATATGGTGATGTCTGGGTGAAGGGGAATTTCAGGGCTGAAAGGTAACTGATGGTTGTTTGTCTTACAAGGTTTGCACATGAGTCCGGCTAGACCTGTCTGAGTCCAATAGGGCTGCCTTGTCCCGGGTGGCTTAACTGTTCTTGTGCTTCACATGAAAGTCCGCCATGTGGCAAGAGTGTTGGATCAGTCGCTGATCCAGTGTGTGCGGTTGCAGGGTGTGGCGGTGTTGTTGGTTGGATTGTCCTGAGTGAGGGTGCCAAAGAGCTTGTTTGTGTTGACTTAGGTCCAGCTTTCTTGGTGGATCTGTAGTGGAGTGTGGTGCAGTGTGTTGTTTTATGTACAACTGGATGCAAATGTTGATGTACCAATGCAGGATGGTGCTGTGGTTGTCCTCCGGCCAGGAGTTGCTGTCTCACTGACACATGTAGTCTGTGTCGGTGAGGGCCTGCGTGCTGATGTAGTCATCCAATGTCTGCGGAGCAATCAGTAAAGCCGTTTCCCAGCTCTGTGGTCTCAGATTTTTACAAATTTTCATCGGAAGCCTCTCTGCTCGAATTGCAGATTTGTAAATCTGGTTCCCCTACTGACCCCTTGCCCGCTAAGCTATACTAGATCCTTGCTAAGAGTGCCAATCACCATTTAAACGCCTTCTGGAACCTCTCACCCAAATTGGGCTCTAATCCCGATGTGTGGAAACACGTGTTCCTCCTGCCCATCTTTAGGAAAGCCAACGCAGATCCTGAATCTCCTTGCAATCATAGACCTAACTCTCTTTTACCAGCTCCGGACAAAATTTACGTGACAATTTCCTGGCAACAACTGATAGCCTTTGTGGAAGATAAAAGCCTCCTTCACGACTCTCAATCCAGCTTCCATCCCGGATATAGTACGGAGTCGGCCCTCATTTAAATGGCAGACTCTATACACTGTGTGGTCGACGGAGGTTCCAAGGCGGTGTTGGTGCTGTTAGACTTGTCTACAGCATTTGACCCCGTTGCCCATCCCATTCTTCAGAAACGCCTTAAGACCATAGGCGTGGGGGACTCAGTGCTGAACTGGATATCGTCCTTACTATCTGACTGCACACAGCAGGTCCGGAACTATCCATTCATCTCCACAGTCAAACCACTGAAGTGGTGCGTGCCGCAGGGTTCTGCTCTGAGCCCTCAGATTTTTAATATTTACTTAACCCCACTGGCTGCAGTGATTGGCATGTCTGAAGTCAAAATCATATCATATGCTGATGATCTTCAGCTTCTATTCCCCTTAAATGCTGTGTGTGCCGCTATTTTTGAACCACTATAAAATAGTCTCCATATTATTGCGGCCTGGATGTACCACAATTTCTTAGAACTTAATACAGTTAACACCGAGATCCTAATTTTTAAACCAACCTTCTCCCCTCTCTTCCAATCTGTGGTGGCCAGCAGGGAGGGAGATCTGAAACAAAGGTAAACAAGCATAAGCATTCAATACATCTTGCCACTGAATCACAGCCTACCTCAGGACCTATACTGTAACCGTTACACCTATAAAGGAAAACAACAGCTACTGTAAACATAGTCGGCATCACAGTACTGAAAATTATACTAGATCTGAGGTTTGAACACAGACACATAAAAGGTAGCAGAGTTTTGCAGCAAAAATGAAAGGTGCATAACGCTCTGCAGGCTGCTTCAATGCAATTAGAGCCATGCAGTAATCAAGGTACTCACAGTGTATGAATAATGCTCCAAATTTCAAAAATACTAATGCGCTGCAGTGCTACTTACACAAAGGCAACAATCCGTAGTTACCCCTGGCAATCAATGAGGGTCAAGAAGGGAAATTATACATCACCCGCAAGAGCCTTAAGAAGCTCATCCAACGAGAGAGAAAATTATGTAAACACAAGGAAGCCCCACAAGAGACAGTCATTGTCTCGTCCAACTAGGCTTTGAAATGCCTAACATAACAAGCTGCTGGTCCGGAACTCAACAGAGAGTAATGAGGAGCAATGCCACAAAACCACCCCTACCGTGACCAGGATATGCAGCACGCCACAAGAGAATCCTGGGATTGACGTCACCTGACTGGTGCCATGGAAGCGTTTACATTTGCTACAGCACAACATTGTGACGTCATCAGCGCAACATTCCTGGCATCATGGGAATAGAAAGTTAGCATCAACTGACCGAGAAGGCTTGGAAAGCAGTATTCTCCACTGGCCCAGAGGAAGCAACATGACAGTGACATGACATACTGGCAAAAGGGGCAATGCATCCATACGAACAGACTCACAGGACACTTGACAGAACATGTGGGACATACGCTGGCCCACACCTTCACAACATGGTTGATTATAAATCAAACTGTACTGGCACACAAGATTAAATGGATGAGCCAAACACATCCTGCTCCACACAGTGAGGCTGCAATTCACCATGGAGCCTGTGGTTGTGATGTCCCACACATTGTCAACCTGTGGAATCTGCAATGTGTCAGGGTCAAGGTTGACACACATTGATGCCTTCACCAGAGTAAATACTCCACAACAGATGACTGTCAAGAAGGATGACTGTCCTGTCATGGGAGTGTTGCAACATGTAATTTGATCCATGTTGATGAGACATGTATGGATGGTTCTTCAACATGAACCAAAACTGTTCCCACACATTCCAAACCATGCCAACCCCAAAAAGCCTGTTTGAATCTCTTACCTGAACTGACATTTACACATGTCCGTGCATGGAACGCTGATTCAGCCCACGTTGCAATCATCATGAGGAATAGCAGGAGGACTGAGATGACACAAACAGACAACAGGCGCAGCAACCTGGGAATGACAGACACACAAGTGCTCACCGTTAAAAATATTTGATAAAGACATGGGCAGATACAAAACATGAACAATGTAGTACACATGTAAATTCAAAGCTAAGTCATTGCGCATTTCTGTGTGGCATGACATTAGCACTTGCGTGACACATCAGAACACTCATCAAAGTGACTTTGCATACAGTCAGCTGGACACACACATTACAACACATGCTACTCAATGCTACAAGCTTGCACACTCATTCGCAGTGACTCACCATTATGAGAAGAAGTTGGATATGAGCTGACTCCGGATATCATTCTCCTCCTCCTCATCACTTGCATCGTGACCAAGCCCTTCATCCTCAACGGGTGGATGTTCCTGCTCCTCCGGAACCAGGATGAGTGGCACTGCCTTCTCAACTGCCATGTTGTGCAGCATGCGTACACAATGAAGATATTTCAGACCTTGGCCGGGGCATATGGGAGGTATCCGCCGGTCTTATCGAGACATTGGAATCAGCTCTTCAGGAGGCCAAACGTCCGCTCAACCACTCCCCTAGTCTGCCCGCATGCATTATTGTACCGCTGATCTGCAGCCGTTCCTGGGTTGCGGAGAGGTGTGAACAGCCATGGCATGTTGGGATATCCAGAGTCACCTGCAAATATACATCATGTAAATAAGTTGTTCATGAGATGCTGACAGAGCAAAAGATACTGAAAAACACAGGGCAAACAGAGTTTACCCACCAACAAGACATGCCAAATTGTTATGCAGCTGCAGCATCATTCTTGGCACCCTGCTACGCCTCATGATGAATGCATCATGGCACGATTCTGGAAAACGTGCACAAACATGGGAAATCAGCATGTTGCAAGACACACCACCAGGGCATTTATTGAGTGATAATGTTTCCTTTTGTGGTAAGCCTGCTCCTGAGCCTGTGGTGGCACCAAAGCCACATGTGTCCCATCAATGTACCCAATGACATGTGGCCTCCCTCCCAGGGCATAGAGTTCACCCTTGACATCTCTCAACTCTTCAGGAGTAGGACATTTGATGAATTCATCAATGTGCTCCAACATGGCTGCTAACACATCACGCAAGACACGGCTGAACATCGTTTGGGACATTCCACCTACATCAGCTATGGTCAATTGAAACTTACCTGTTGCAAAAAAATGGAGGGATGCCATCACTTTCAGCTTGGGGGACAGCGCAGTAGGATACCTGTGTAGTGGTTGGAAATGTGGTTCCAGCCCGTTCGTCAAGTCCTGAATCAACTGTCGTGTGAATCTGTAACGTCGGATGCAGGCACGGTCCCTCATGGTAGCCAAGTCTCGAAATGGCCTTAGTAGAGGCGGTGCCCTGCAGGACAGATTTGGGAAGAATAGAGAATAACTGTCAGACAACATCAATGGCAAGGTACATAGCACATGTCTGGTGTGTGCAATACATCCAGGACACATATGCCAGCTTGCTGGCACGCCTACAAAAACCCAGATACACCTGTTGATTGCCTAAAAAATATGACATGCCCTAAAACAAGCTGCTGGTCTGGTCAGAGTGAACAGCCCAAGATATCATTGGAGTCACCCACGTCACCAAACCTGCAAGTGGAAGGTTGTCAACCCATCCAGACAGCTGACTGCAAGGCACACGCACAGGTCACATGGAATAGCAAATGTACATATCAAACACATTGCGATTAGGTGTGCATGTGACAAAAAAACAACTCAGCCCTTGTCAGGATGCGGACATGTGTGCCTTGGGAAAAATGAGGTCTGATGCCATCAGACCCAAAAGCCGTGGGAATGCACATGTGGCATGGTGTGCGTACATGTGAAACCATTCCCCATCTCAACACAGACCCATGTTAGATGTACCAACAGCAGATGCAGTTTACGTTACACAAACAACAAGCTCAAGGATTAACATGACACACACCGGACATAGTCACATATGGTCATGCTGAGCGTGAAATTCAAGTGACAAAGTGCCCTGATCCCTGGCATCATGAGACAG
Source organism: Lissotriton vulgaris (assembly GCF_964263255.1). Taxonomy (NCBI): domain Eukaryota; kingdom Metazoa; phylum Chordata; class Amphibia; order Caudata; family Salamandridae; genus Lissotriton; species Lissotriton vulgaris. The sequence goes on from NC_141700.1 coordinate 398,112,887, forward strand.
GTGCCCGTAGTGATGACTGTGCCATCCCAGTGTTGATGTGCATGCCAACACCTGCATAATGGTACACATGTGACAAGTGTCAAGGTGATGTGTGCCACATAGTGCCCCATCACACATGACATGTGTCAACAGGTCAGCACACATCAATTGTGCAACAAGATCAGATATCTTGTGCTATATCACTGCCTGCCACACCTAGGGCCTGCACATGTAAGTATGCAATGAAAAGAACTTTATAGGCATCCTTGTTTGAACCGTACCCCTACATCCCTGCCTTGTGTGCGCCTCATATCACTATTGTAATGGTGCCATGCATGAGTGTGTGAAACACACCATACCCCTGCATTCACAACTGCGTGTGAAACGCACTGCACCCCAACATCACGTGCTTGTGTGCACATTGCCTCACTATTGTAATTGTGCCATACGCGAGCGAACCGTACCCCAACATTACGTGCGTGTGTGCGCATCATCTCACTATTGTAATCGTGCCATAAGCGAGCGAAGCGTACCCCAACATTACGTACGGGAATGTGCATCGTCTCACTATTGTAATCGTGCCATACACAAGCGAAGCGTACCCCAGCATAACGCGCGTGTGTGCTGGCTGTGTGCGCATCGTCTCACTATTGCAATCGTGCCATACGCAAGATAACCGTACCCCAACATTACGTGCGTGTGTGCGCATCATCTCACTATTGTAATCATTCGATACGTGAGCGAACCGTACCCCAACATTACATGCGTGTATGCGCATCATCTCACTATTAAAATGGTGCCATACGTGACGTGAAACGCACCGTACACGTGTGTGGATCTCAAAAAATACTTAGGGGACACCTAGGGGACGAGTAGTAGGCCCTGAATGTAGCCTGGTTGTCATGGATACTGAGATTTGAGTGTGTGCTACAGGTGTCCTGCAAAAGTCAGTTGGGCAAAAATATACAATGTTGCAAAATGATTTTGGCGCTGAAGCTCAATTTCTAAACCATGCAAATGTGTGTCAGGGCCTTATTTTAAAAGGGATTGGATGAAACATAGGATGCAAAGTAATCTGGCCTATCACACTGTACTCCTGAGACTGAAAGCCCCTCAGCAGCACTGATTTAAGGCTGCATGTGGCTGTGAGAGAGCACTTGCCTGCACAACATTGGAGTGGACAACACTGCTGCTATCTCTGCATTCCCTGGACTTTATATCGCGTACTATGGAGAGGGCACCAGCATTCACTGAGGAGGAAAACCAGGCCCTGCTGGATGCCCTCCTACCACAGTATAGCAAGATGTATGGGAGACCAGGGGAGCAGGTGAGTGCTGACTGCACTAGCTTTGACTGTGCACCTGTTGTGTGAGTGTTACAACAGGCATTGTGTATTGGTGGGACAGACATGCAATGTGGTTTGGAGTGAGTCCCGGGTGTGTACATTGTGGTGTCTCCCATGCAGAGCATGATGTAGTTCATGTGTGTTCACTTCTCCCTTGCATTATGCTTACTGTGACATTCAATGCCTAGTGAATGACACATTCAGCCGTGCCACAGCTTGGTGGCTTTATTCCCAAATTTACTGAGGTGTAACAATGTTCCCCCCGGAGTGACAGCTGAATGTACTCACAGATGTTTATGACTTTTGGGGACCTGTGGTGATATTGTACAAATGATGTGTTTAACCTCATGGACATTGAAGTGTGTGAATGTTCCTTGTCATCTGGGTGAGTGTATATGTGATGTGTTGCACCACAGCTGCATGGGGTATGCAGGAGCTGTAGCCATCTGATGTGACAAGTAAGCAGTGCTGTGGGCCTGACTTGCAAAGTTAGCACAACACCTCTGACACCTTTTTGTCAAGTGGCACATGTGCAAAGTGAGGGTTGTGTCCACTGTTGTCAGTGACAGGCGAGTGATCTGTGCCAGGGTGTGTCTGTCTGGTCTTCTGAGGGTTCTTAAGTGGAGTAGGATATGTGACTGCTTGCCACGTGCTGCCCCACACCCTGCAGTTGCATGTGTTGTCCAGTGTGTTGCACCCATTACCCCATCTGTTGCCTTTCAATGCCATGTAGTGCATTGGGGTTTGCCCACAGGCCTAATTCACATGGACAATGATGCAAGTCCTGTCAGCATTCTATGCCCTGTTCACATTATCAATGTTGTGCGAGTGTGTGTCTCTGGGACATGAAGCAGGTGTAGTGATGTTGTTTCACGTTGTCTTCCTGACAGGTAACTGCCTATGAGAAGGGGGAGATATGGTTGGAGATTGTCAGGGCTGTCAGGCCTGTGGGGGTACATCGCCAGCGGCTGCGCAACATCCAGAAAAGGTGGCAGGACATCCGGTGCTGTAACCGGCGTATCGCCCGGGTCCAACTGAAGACGTAGCCTCCACGCCGGCATGGTGGAAGCCATCACCTAACCCCCCACATGCTCCGGGTCCTGGCAGTGGCCTTTTAGACCTTGATAGACAGTGGCAGGAAAGACAGCAGCAAGGAGGGGGTAGGTACATGGCTGTTTGTTGTGTTGTGTGTCACCTGCTTCTTGATGTGCTCTGAAGCCTGGAAACACTCCCACAGTTGGGGTGTCTAGTCAGAGGCTATATTTGCAGTGTATTTTCAATTCCCCATATTCAGTTGGTGCTCTTTTTCATCCCTTTACCTCATTCACATGTGTCACCTGGTCTGTGTGTATTCACATTTGCACATGTTCATCTAGGGTGCAAGATAATTAGTCTGCACATTGATTAGCGCATCATGTTGGAGGGTGGTCTGTAACATGTGTTGCGACCTTTCCTGTGCCATGACCTGTGCACTGTGTTTGGGCTTCATATTTGTTTGCACTGATGATGAGTTTCAACATAGGAGTGTGAGGTTTCAACTGCACACCCTTGCAGCATGCATGACCCATGTTGTGTACTCAGACATGATGTACATCAGTTGGGAGATATGCATAGTGCCATGACAGTCATCTCATTCCAGACCCACGGATCAGTGTGCCCACTACAGACCCCTGAGACACCTTGGCCTCCTAATCATGTGTGTCATCCAACACCGTGCCTATTCTATGTGTGTTCAGCATGGGTCTGCCTCTGTGGTATTGGTCCCTGGCATAGTTTGTATTTATCCTGTGTCTGCTTCGTGTGCCCACTGGACATGGATACAAGATTTGGCTTGTGCATACTCACACTCGGCAGTGCTTATGTGCGTATTCACAACAATCTGTTGTTGGTTCTTTGTGACTAATATGTATTGCCAGCCCCACGAGGTGAGCTTGGGTTACTTTTATAATTGTTGCTGCCCAGTTTTTGTTACCCAGATTCTGAGTTCTCACTTCTTGAGCTGTATCAATCACATTGACTGAGGGATGAGGGTGTTGTGCAGGAGAGGTCTAATGGGCCTGCCTGATTTGGCCTTGGCAGTTGTGACCTGTGGGTGAGAATTTGCTGGTCGATGTTTCACCATGCACTTCCCCTGTGATGGTGGCCAGTGCTTTCATTTTGGGCTTGACAGCCTATGTCATTTGTTTCCAGACATGATTGTGCCTCATTCATTATTGCCACATGTATGTAGTTCTGGTGCAACGCTGTTTTGTCTTAGTGTGCACACTACTGTGTTGACATTTTGCCTGGGGATAAGGGTATGTCCACAATGCAGCAAAGATTATGTTCATCACAATTGCAGGCCCATTAGCTTAAGCATTGTCCTGATTAGGGACATGTTGGCCACTTCACATGACAGCCAGTAGGTCTTATGTGCTAGCAACTGAATGATCAGGTAATGTATGCCCCTGTGAGGACTGACACATTTCAAGTTGTCTCACATTGATGATTGTACCTTGGCACTCCCAACACTTGTTAAAAGTTGTTCATGTTTTGAATGTTTTAATATGACGAATTGTGTAAGTAACACTTACGTTCCTGCATGACAGTTGTCTCACAAGGTAGCGCACACAAGACGACATTTGAAATGTTTTGGAAGTAGCAGACAGCTTTTGAAGGAGGCCAGTGTTAGTGATTAATGTTGTGCCTTGATCTCCAAATACATGTCCCCACAGTGGTCTTGAGGTCTTGAAGCTCCTTTGTTGTCAATGGTACAAACTAATGTGTGTCAAGCCATCAAGACCACCTTCGGACCATGTATATGGCACATCTGCAACGCCATTTGTTTCGAACAGTGTTTCATCTTAAAGGGTGAGAATCAAAAAAGGGCCTTGACTCATTACTCAGAAGGCTGAGTCCAACTAATACTATTAAACAACACAAGAGCCAACACTGAAGTTTCAATATTTCAACGAACTGGTTAAAGTAAAGGTTGCTTTGATTAAAGCAAAACACAACCGTTTGTCTTGTTAAACCGTGCAAATTTATTTAATTATTGCAAGCGTTCTTTTTTTCTTTTTTAGCACATTATTCGTCGTGCATGGAAAATACAGAATAAACAATGAAATACGTTTTATATACAATATATACAGACATGTAAATACACCATTTCATACACACTTGGCCATACATTCATACACAAACCATACAATACAAATGATAATACAAAAAACACTGTGTCCAAGCATCGGAAAATAAATCAGTGGAAAATATTTCTTTTCATATTTTTGCAAAGTCGTTGTAATTATCACGAGATCACTCGTGAACCCAAATTAATGCAATCACTGTTCCAACATGATACTAGTAACCAGATGCGGGACTGAAAAGCTGGTCGACGCGTTTCAAACCCCTAGGAATTGGTGGGGTTCTCCTCAGGACCGTGTTGGTTCTGAAATAATAAAGATAACTAGCTTGAGCAAGGTTGATCGGAGCACCTTACAAGTGGATTCAACTAACAAACGTTTTCACCCCCGTTTCACAGAAAAGGAGCGGTCGCCCAAGAAATCATCAGAGCAGCGAGTTTGAAGCTGCCCGCCCGCGGGTAAGTCTACCTGTTCCCCCTTGCACGCGGTATGAATGAGATGTGAAGGCATTACACTATACTGAATGTTGTCGCGTGTATTATGTTTCTTTGCACAGCTGCTGTGACTACACCTTTTGGGAAATACGATTCTTTTTGGAAACCCTCAAGTTGTCGGTTTGACCATTGGATTGAGGTAGGGAGCGTCAGTTGGACTCTGAGAGTTGATCCCTTGTTAAATCCACTTGTAAGGTGCTCCGATCAACCTTGCTCAAGCTAGTTATCTTTATTATTTCAGAACCAACACGGTCCTGAGGAGAACCCCACCAATTCCTAGGGGTTTGAAACGCGTCGACCAGCTTTTCAGTCCCGCATCTGGTTACTAGTATCATGTTGGAACAGTGATTGCATTAATTTGGGTTCACGAGTGATCTCGTGATAATTACAACGACTTTGCAAAAATATGAAAAGAAATATTTTCCACTGATTTATTTTCCGATGCTTGGACACAGTGTTTTTTGTATTATCATTTGTATTGTATGGTTTGTGTATGAATGTATGGCCAAGTGTGTATGAAATGGTGTATTTACATGTCTGTATATATTGTATATAAAACGTATTTCATTGTTTATTCTGTATTTTCCATGCACGACGAATAATGTGCTAAAAAAGAAAAAAAGAACGCTTGCAATAATTAAATAAATTTGCACGGTTTGCCAAGACAAACGGTTGTGTTTTGCTTTAATCAAAGCAACCTTTACTTTAACCAGTTCGTTGAAATATTGAAACTTCAGTGTTGGCTCTTGTGTTGTTTAATATTAATCATCTTAAAGGGTGCCAGCTGGTTCAATAAATGTGTAAATGTTTTTTGTGTGCATTTCATTGTGAGACATCTGTCATGCAGGCACATACGTGTTCTCTTCACAAGATGGAGAATTAACACATTCAATACATGTCAAATGTGTGCAGTATGGTGAGTCCCAAGATGCCAACAATTTGTTACATTATTTTTCACCCAAATGTACTTAAAGGCCTCGAGTGTGGTGTCACCTTGTTGAGTGAGGTGGGTTTGTTTTCCCTGAGGGGCACCACTACTGTTTATTTCTTTGTGAACTTGAGGTGACATCACTTCATTGTATAGATCTTCTGTCCTGTAAACAAACAGAAGCTTCTCGGTGTAATGCTCATTCAAGTTGTGGCCTGGTGTGTTCTTTGTATCCTTGTGTCCAAGTAGCATTGTGTCTATACCAACTGGGCAGTACAAGTATCAAATATGTGCACAGCTATCTGGCTGTTACTCATGATGCATGCCATGATTTGCAGTGTGACCTACTGATTTTGTGCTCATGTGTCAGATGTGTACAGGTGACTGATGCATTTTTGTTTCTTCTCCTTGTCCACAGCATCATCAACAGAGACAGGAGGAGACATGAGCACAGACCAAGAGGAGGGACCCAGCCACAGTGCCACCACAGCTGAGGAGTCGAGGGAGCCAGTGGCACAGAGGGTGAGGGGAGTCAGGTGGCGGAACTGTTGGAAGGCGACACTTCCTACCACGCTGATGGATCTGCTTCTGACTCCCAGGAAGAGGGGGAATACGCTTCAACAGCATCCAACATCATCCAACATCACTGTGCCTGTCCCCGCCTCCTCCAGACCCATCTCCACCCTCCCAGTTGCTAGGGTCCCTTCTGTCCGTGCAGCCCCCATGTCTCCTTCAGACACGGCACTGCAGCCCCTGCCCCCCTGCTGCCCTCAGTGAGGAGTCTGTGGACCTACTCCGCCAGATTCAGATTGGTCAGACATCAATGCTGACTGTCCTCCATGGCCAGACTCAAATACTGACCCATTTGTTGTCATTCATGGGGGGCATCTCAGCTGTGATGTCTGATCAATGTCGGATTCTCACGTCCATGGACCCCTCGCTGACGGCAGCAGTTTTCCTCCTGCAGTGGTCCGTCCCCCCTCCTTTGGACCCATCCACACCTCCCTCTCCCAAACCTGTCCAGAGCACCCGCAGAACAACACAATCACACACACCAACGGACAAACCACCAGAGTAGTGTAAGCGCACATCTCCTGGCACGCAATCTCAGAGGGATGCAGGCACACCCACAGGGACTGGGGTCAGACGGCTGACACCAGCCAAAGACAAAGTCCGCAAGACTCACAGCCCTCTACCTCCAGTCCCATACTGTCCCCGGGTGCAGGTGGTGGTCTGGCTGAACTGGCAGCAGTGTCCAGCGCTGATTTTCTTTCCACCTTTGGCGCTGCACAAGCCACTGAGGAGGATACCTCCCCCCTGCACCCACAACACCTACCCTTCCCACTACTGTCCCTGGTCCTGACCCAGATGATGCCCCCCACGGGTCAACAACCCTTTAGGTCATACATTTGCAGGCCAACATCCCCAACATCCTCCCTCTACGAGACTTTGATGTGTACTGGCCATTGGCCTTGTTTGAGCCGGGGCTAATTTTTGCACTCATTTTCATTTGGAGCTGAACAAAGCATTTTATTTTTCATTCTACACTATTGCATTTCAGGAGTTGGTGTCATGGTAATGTTTCTGAAAGATGTTTTTTTATAATGGTAATGAGGTGGACCATGGTATCAATGTGCCATCACAATGTCTCTGCAATGTATCATTGGTTTTGTGTGTTCAGTTTGGCTAGAGACATTGTCCCAAGGAGTGTTCCTTCCTCTGTGACACCTGAGATCTTCACTACTGACAGTTGCACAATTGTTGTGCTGACATGTGTGCACATTTCCTTTTTTGGTGACGGTTCCCTTCAGCAATGGCCATGCGTGCTCACTGATGTCTACTGCTCATTAGTCTGTGCCATCCATGCTACTCACTGTACTTGTTTGTTTTGAGTATGTACAAAAATGCCTTCATGGACACATTCACCCTTTTTCCCACTATGCAGGTTTGTCATCACAGCCTACCCCTATGTTGGAAAATGTTCTGCAGGGTATTTGGGCACATGACTCACAATTTTGTGCATTGTATGTAAGGGGTTTCAACCCTATTCCTTCCATGAGAGACTACAACTTGGTGGTCTGACCACCACCTGGACATTCATATCAGCCCAGGGATGTACATGACACTGTGTGTTCCCTTTTGCTCTCTTTGTTTGGTGGCCTGTTACATCACTATACACTTTTGTGTTATGATGGTAGGGTGTGTATGTTGCCAGCGACCTCCATGGGTGGGTATGCATGTGGGATTTGACATCACACCCACATGTGGTGTGTCACGCAGTGTGTGACAGAAATCCGTGGGACACTGCTGTAAGTGAAGTGTTGCTATGGCACTATCATGAAAGTCACAACTTAGGGATGTGCACATATCCCCATGTATTTGTGGTATGATTATGTCTGGGCACTGCTGGGAGTCATATGCACCGACCCCTCTTATGTCCTAGCACTGCTTGGAGTCATTTCCACCCACCCCTCTGATGTCTGGGCACTGCTGGGAGTCATATCCACCCATCCCTCTTATGTCTGGGCACTTCTGGGAGTCATATCCACCCACCCCTCATATGTCCGGGCACTGCTGGGAGTCCTGTGCACCCACCCCTCTTATGTCTGGGCACTGCTGGGAGTCATATCCACCCACCTCTCTTATGTCTGGGCACTGCTGGGAGTCCTGTGTACCCACCCTTCTTATGTCTGGGCATTGCTGAGAGTCATATCCACCTACCCCTCTTATGTCTGGGCACTGCTGGGAGTCATATCCACCCACCCCTCTTATGTCTGAGCACTGCTGGGAGTCATATCCACCCACCCCCATACTGTTGGGCACTGCTGGGAGCCCTGTGCACCCACACCCATACTGTTGGGCACTGCTGGGAGTCATATCCACCCACCCCTCATATGTGACGCACCGTACCCCAACATTCACGGCGTGTGTGCGGCTCGTATCACTATTGCAATGGTGCCATACGCGAGCACGTGTGAAGCACCGTACCCCAACATTCATGGCGTGTGTGCGGCTCGTATCACTATTGCAATGGTGGTATACACAAGCGTGTATGACACACCGTACATAAACACCTCCGTTGTTGCGGTACATTTTTCTCACCGTCTGCGCCGTCTTCGGTTTCTATGCACCAGGGCGTAGGCGTACAGGACTGGGATGACACGGATGATGGGGTTCATGGCGTGTATGTCGCGTACCGGGGTGCGGTTCGAGCCGGACTCTGCTTCTACAGCTGTTTTCGGGTCCCGTAGAAAAAGGGTCGTACGGAGTGTCGTAGAGACGAATCGTACTTGCTGGGCCGGAAACTGCTGCTTGTTTACGTACCGACATCGTAAGTATGGGGACGATGAAGGTGTACGATTCGTACGGGACATACGCTCCGTACAGCTGTACGGAGCGCATTTTCCCAAATCGGAATTGAACCCTTAATATAATAACCAATTAATCTATTAATAAAAATTAATGACCAATTCATCATTATTTAACAGAAAAATACTTATCAATACCCCAAAAAAATAATTTAAATAATTACCTAATTACAATTAAATTACTTCTTCCCTATTCCCCAATAAACATCCCGCAACAGAACTAAAATGCAAAATGTATTTAAAAATATTTAATAATTCCTAAGAAATATTTAATTAATTTACTAAAATTAAATTACTTCCCACCCTATTCCCCTATAAACCCACAACCTGCTACGGTACCAAAATGCATAATTTACCTAAAAAGTGTAATACATATATTTTAAAAATAGTACAATAATTAACAAAAAGTATAAAAACATACATATAAAATACATCATAAAATACATACCACTAATATTAATATCGATATTAGTAACATCGATATTTTTACTATCGATATTACTAATTCCGATATTAACATGAACAATATTTCTTACGTTCAGGTCGATATTCTGGTCGTCGATATTCTTGATTTAGATATCCTTTAGATATCCTTTCCCTCCGATATTTTGAACTCGATATTCTTGTAGGTCGAAAATAAAAAGTCAACATTTAGACTGTTTACCAAAGCATAGAGTGCCGACTGCTGCTTCTCCACTGGGTTGGGGCATCAGCAGTGGAAACACTGGTGCAGCTGGACACTTATCAATACAATAGAGACCTGGCTATGAGAGAGTTTCTTCAATGTCGCTCTTCAGAGCTGCTTCTAATGTGATAATCCCTTTTTCTACCCACTCTCTGGCACCCTGTCAATTTCCCGCAATCCCAGAACTCTCTAATTAATATTTTTATAAAAACAAATAAAGAACAGCTGCCAGCCAAGCTGCCCAACCATGCATATCCTCCCCCACAGCATGTGAGTGAAGAACACTTATTGAAAATTAAGTGAAAGAGTGAGAGGGAAACCTAACAGTGAGTCTTAACTCGATTTTAATTTCATGGAACACACTGTTCTCTGCATATCACAGGCTTGATGTTTTTGGACAGTCAATTCTGTTATTCTGATCTTCTTGTCTCTCTATTGGACACTATTTTCTTTGTTTCCGTGTGTGGGCAACCGATGATTATATATGTGGGCATTCAGGTGCGAACCTGCTGGTAGCCTCCCTGGTGTTGCATATGTGAGGTGCCCTCTCACTCTTTTACTTATTCATGTATTCATGATTTGTGATAGGAGGGTGACCTGGGGATTTCCCTTTATAGCTCCTAGTAGTGAATAGCAGCTGGACACTTCACTGTCAGCAGTGCCTGTGCTCCTCCTGTAGCTACCATGCTAGTTTGCATAGCCTATATGGAAGCTGTGATCATCTGTAGGCCCCTTACTACATCGCCACTGTAGTGGCCCATTTCAACCTGCAGTGCTAGGATGCTTTTACTGTGCAGGAGTGTTACAGTTGTCAGACGACCGATTGCCCTCGTCATGGATTGCACATCATGTGACCTGCTGAGCTCCATCCTCCTGTTATGTGCCCTGTCCTCTTTAAGCTCTGTGCACAGCTGCACAGGTGCATCAGTCATGGCATCAAATTTGCACTCCATACGGGCCTGAATCTCCAACAGTTGTTTGGTGAGTCTGTCAAATCCCCTGCTCAGCTTCATATTCATGAGCCTCATTTGCTTCTGTTGCAGGTGCTGAATTTTAAGCATTGATTCTTCCAGGCCAGCAAAAGGAGATGGATTAACTGCCATGGTGTTGGCAGGAGCGTGCTTACGGCTTTGGAGCAGCCTTTGGGATCACTGGGTCAAACTTGGTACCCTGCCCCTTGTGCCCAGAGTGTGACATGTGGTTGGCTGCTGCTGTGGGGCTGTTGTATCAAGCCCGTGTGCACTCCCCAATGACAATGAACAACCAGGATCCTCCAGCCCTTAGTGCTGCTCAAGCTCTGAATCAGTATCTTCCTCCCTTGGTTCTCCTCCCAAAGATGTATCTATGTTGCAAAAGGAGAAATAAAGGAAATGCTTTGATTCACTATCTCTGTGGTGGTGCTATGTTTGCAACTCATGCCAGTCCCTAACAGCAATGTTTGTGTCATGTACTACATTTCCCATGATACCCCAACTGTGACTTTTTTATCATGTAGACGGAGCATGTAGATGCAATTTGGCCAGTGTGTGGTGCATGCATGTGGAGTGCTGGCTTGAGTGTGACATAATATGGAATTAATTTCTCAGTTACCTGTGGGTGGTGGAAGTTGGGATGTGTCCAGGCTTCCAATTCCCACTACTGACTCCGGCACTAGGGAGGCTTCTACCATAGCCTCTGATGTGGCGGCTTCTGGGAGAGGTGATGGGCCACCTCCTGCTTGTTGGGCAGCAGGCAGCCGTTCAGCCACCCTCACCTTTGCCCTGGAACGGAGGTCATATCACCTCTTTTTTATGTCTTTGATTGACCTGTCGCAGCAAACAAATGATGGCGTAATGCTGATAATACAAGCATTCGCCCCCAGTCAAAAGGTCTGGGTTAAATCCATTGTTCTTTTGCCCACTATGCCACCCCAGTTTGGACACAGCCATATGCAAATCACTTGATCAATTGAACTGTCAGCGATACTGAGGGCATTCACGTACAGCTGCATATCACGCCATATTTTTCACTTGTCAGACTCTGGCACGGTAAGAGAAGTGCGACCGAACAGCTGCTCATGGTTGTTGCAGCACTCCTCGATGATTATGTCAATATCTTTCTCAGAAAATGTAAGTTTACGCAGCCTCTTCTGCCCTTCTTTATCAGATGTTTGGCTGGCCATCTTGCTGTATTGTTCTCTCTGTGTATCAGTGTTCTACTAAGCTGCTGCACCTTGCCATGTGCTTGTAATTTTGATCAGGAATCTCCATAGACACCACTTCCTGGTTTGGGGTCCTTCAGATCTTTCACGAAGTGATTTTTTAAACATTTTTATTCACTCTCGCCATTTGCGAATGCATAATGCATGCTTTCAACCGCGTACGCTAATTGCGCATGCAAAATGCATGTTTTTATCCGTGGACGCTATCTGTGAGCGTTTAGAGTATCGCAATTTGCAAATCTCAATTTTGCGTTGTGAGTCACTTGTGAGTCGCTATTTGGGGTTGGTTGTGTAGGTACATTCAATTTAGCGAGTCGCAATTTGCGAGTCAAATTGCGACTCACTAAAACCTTTGGTCGTACATCTGCCCCATAGTTCTTTGTAATGTTTCTTATCAATCATCAGGCTTTTTAACTGGTGGTAGTTTGGTTTGGTCAGCCTTAGCTAACCCTATTTACATCACATATGAGTGCTCAGCTCCCTTGATTTTGTATGGCGACATGGTTTCAGGAGGCTTGGGCAATGGATGCCTTGTCTATTCTGTCATCCAAACTAGGGTGGTGTGGTGAGCAAAAGAACGATGGAGTAAACATAGATCCTTGTGACTGGGAGTGAATGTTTACATTGTCCAGCATTCCGTCCACCAACTGTTTATTTTGCATATGTCACCTTAAGTGGTAAGGGTATGCCCAGACATGGGTCCCGTGTTCACTACACCACTGGATTCAAGCTAGCCTGGCTGATGAAGGGTGATGCCCTGAAACCGGTCCCAGGATGCTTGTTCCTGGTCCAGGGAGGACCTGGCTTGGCTGTTCGGGCTGGACTGTTCCCACAAGGAACAGGGTTAAGAATGATTTGCATATGGCTGGGACTAAACTGTGGTGGTATGGTAAGCAAAAGAATGATGGATTAAACCCAGATCCTTGTGACTGGGGGGGGGGTGAATGTTTGCATTGTGCAGCATTCTGTCCATCAACTGTTTCTTTTGCATATGTCACCCTAAGTAGGGGGGTTCTGCCCAGGCCTGGGTCCCGTGCTCATTACACCACTGGATTCAAGCTAGCCTGTCTGATGAAGGGTGATGCCCTGAAACCGGTCCCAGGATGCTTGTTCATGGTCCAGCGAGGACCTGGCTTGGCAGTTTGGGCTGGACTGTTCCCACAAGGTACAGGGTCAAGACTGATTTGCATATGTCTGGGGCCAAACTGGTGTGGTATGGTGAGCAAAGGAATGATGGATTAAACCCAGATCCTTGTGACTGGGGGTGAATGTTTGCATTATCCATCATTTCGTCCATCAACTGTTTCTTTTGCAGATGTCGCCCTAAGTGGGAAGGGTTTGCCCAGACGTGGGTCCCGTGCTCACTACACCACTGGATTGAAGCTAGCCTGGCTGAAGGAGGGTGATACCCTGAAACTGGTCCCGGGATGCTTGTTTCTGGTTCAGGGAGGACCTGGCTTGGCAGTTCGGGCTGGACTGTTCCCACAAGGAACAAGGTCAAGACTGATTTGAAAATGGCTGGGTCCAAACTGGGGTGGTGTGTTGAGCAAAAGAATGATGGATTAAACCCAGATCCTTGTGACTGGAGGTGAATGTTTGCATTGTCCAACATTCCGTCCATCAACTGTTTCTTTTGCATTTGTCTATTCTGTGGCCAAAGGGGGCATTGCGCACAAGCCCTGAATTCAAACCTAAAATTCAATCAATCATAATTCTATTATTCAGAAGAGATTGTTTTGCCAGTTTCTTTATTGTAATCAGCAACGAAGTCATTGATGAGAAGATTGGTTAGCATATCATAATTGCGTTTTGGTTCATATTTTTATATCTAGGGTAAATCCTCAAGTAGTTTCGAGACTTTAATGAGGAGAATTGTCATTGGGATAATGTACCTATATCTTACCTGTAATCTTCAATGTCCTAGTCGAAGTCCTCCACCAGAGACGTTTTAATGCATGGGCAAAGTGGGCTCTGGCCCAGGGCCCTCCAGCCTTTCAGGGGGCCCCATTCAAAGTGTCAGATCTGTTCTGCAGTGTCTTACCCTAATGATCTTGAATAATTCTTAAACATATTGTTGTAAATACTGATTTCCTGTAATTTATTTTTAATGTATGTGATGTGTGAGGGTCCAGTATAGAAATTTTCCAGAGAAATGTGTTTGTTTCATGCAACATCCATAACAAAGTTTCTTTTAGATCAAAACAGGGCCTCACAATGGGAGGGTGTCACAGAGAATATTTGCAGTGATATTGGTGAGCTGCTGCTGTGCTACAATATTGAAAACACACATAACTACTTCTGAATATTAGATGTAAACACATTTAGAATTTGGATGAGGGTTCCTGTGCACTGCCAGGGGCCGAATATGCCTCTTTATTCCACTTGCCGTCACCCAGCATGTTGTTACAATGCAGTTGTTACAATGACCGCATGGTAATCAGCATACCATTAACCCACAAGTCCTAACAATGACTTGTGGAGGGGGGGCCTGGATGTTGGAATAGAATAATTTACTATTCCAAATCCAGTCTGTGGGGACAGTAGGGAAGGTGTTGGATTTTAATTCCAACACTTTCTCCTCCCTCCGCAACTTGTTCTTACGACTTGCAGGGTAATGGTATGCGTTGTTACAATGCAGTTGTTGTAACGACCACGTTGTAACAACATGCAGGGTGATGGATTCGTAGTAAGGCTGTTTACCTCAGCGACCTATCCAAAGAGGGAATGAAAGAACTGAAATTGGATCATAAATCAAAGCCGTTCAGGCCTTTGGGCTCCAAAATACGTTTGGCCTAAGGCCCCCAAAAACCTTAAGATGTCCCTGTCCTCCACGTCACAGTAAATTCCTTCTCGTCGATATTACAGGACCTGCAACTCAATCATTCTCAACTGGCAAAAGTAGGGTATCCAGAGAGGGTGGCAGGAAATTATGTGTAAGCCATAGGTGTTGCAGTGGAGGGTGGGGAAAGACTCAAGAAGTCTTTCTTTTAATGTTTAAAGGCTTTACTAAATTATCTCAGTGGAGCGTCGCATTGAGTGGTTTTGACTGTGATAAGTAGGAACTGGACTAGGGCAAGAAAGATTACAATTAAGTAATAGATTCATTAGCCACTCATTGGCTAAGAAAATGCTGTGTGGATGCAAGCTCAGCCTCAGAGAGAAAGAAAAGAAATACAAAACGGAGTTATGTTTTGGAATCAGAATTTAGTAAGAATGATTCAGTGCCCCCAATGTACGAAACAAATACTTAAGGCTATATTACACATTTTCTACACATTATGGTAAATACATGGTTTTTCTGTTCTGTTTTGCACGTTGCTTCTGTTTTCTTTGAAATTAAACTGCATCAGTGGCTCCATCCTCACAGAAAGACGCTTGGTATTGAAGCTTTTATATTCCTCAGAAAGATTGAATTAATCTGGCAAAACATCATCCTGTGGTATGAAATAGTACACTACAGCCTTTAAAAATACTGTGTAACACCTTGTTTTGTTTCTTCGTTCAAATGACACTTTCACTGTTGTACACCAGTTTTCAAAATAAAAGGTTATAATTCATATGCAAACTAGAGAGGGGAATTTCATTACTTCATGATAAAACGTCGAGAGTCTTTGATTGCGAGCTGTAAGGAGGTGTGAAGCAGTGCGACAGAAACAGACAGATATTTGTGTATTCAACCTTTATGTATTGCCAGATCTGAATAATAACAAGTGAAAAACACCAACTTACCTCATCTGCCTGGTACAGCCAAGGCATAAATAAAAGAGAACAATGGGAATACTATTACTCACTTACTGGGCCCGCTCTGCATCACTGTAGTCTTTATAATTGCTGGCAGGAAGATTAATGTTTTGTTAAATATCACAGTAAGGTCACAAGGGGGATTGCAGGGCTGTCTAAACACTAGTAGTCTTTAAGCTCCTGTTCTTTTGTGGAAACGAACTTGGGACGCTCATTCTAATTATGGAGACATTTTTGAGTTGAAGAAAGGCCTCTGCCTTGCCCAGGCTCTTCAAATAAATGTGGGTTTTACAAGCATGAGTCAAAGGTTAGTAAGAATTAGTCAACAGACCTATAACGCGTTGTTGCTGTTTAATTCCAAACAGCTTGAATATCTCTTTTTTTCAAATACGAATTTAGATATATAATAAAATCTCAATATTTCAAATGTGAAAGCTTTGTGCTTTTTATATGATTTTTGTTCTACTTGTAACACTCAAGCAGTTGCTTATATCAGAATTTTCCTGTGCCGTTTTTATGGGGCTGTTGCTAAAGAAAGTACAAATCGCCTTTGCATTTCAAACTAGTCAATTGGGTGGAAGGGGAGCGTCAAAGTAATTCATTCTTGTTACTTTAATATATTATTGGCTGGCCAGCTTTTTAAAGGAACCATTTCACCCAAAAGCGCTGAGTTAGTGTAAATTACAAAGTAATATATTCACTTGTTACTCAGTCTAGGACACCAGAAATCCTAACATTGCTAGTTCAAAAATACTAATATAGGTATGAGCTTTCTGGGTTTCCAGGGGAAAATCTGGAATCATTATTTTTCTGAGGTTAACCCATATATTTGATACAGAATTTGTCAGTAGGAACGCATGCATACATCATTTTAACAAATTCAATTCTTATATTTTTATTTCAAGAAAAATATGATCAGCTGTTAAAATGCACTCATTTCAACTAGACCTTTAAAAACTGAATCCAATGTTAATTCGCTGGAGTTTTTATACAATGTTTAATACAACACTTCTTCCATTTGTAAGTGCTATAAATAAAAGACACAACTAAATGTAATGATTGTCAAATTACCAGCCTCTTGAGGATGGAAGGGTGAACCTGCCTTGTTGATGTTTAAACTTGAGTCCTTCTTGTTACTGCAAATCTCAGCAGCCAGTGTCAAGATACTGAGCCATCTTGTCAACATGTGTAGTCAAAGGAGCCCAGCATTCTTCTAGGTAACAGACTTTGGGTATCCTTGGGACAGTAAAATACCTTTATTACAGCCTTTGTCACTCTTAATAAGGAAGAAACTCTTGGTTCAGTTGCAAAATACTATCTCAAAAACCTGTTGGTTCAGTTGCAAAATACTATCTCAAAAACCTGTTAGGGCAAAAACCTGCCCCTGGTGTACCAAAAAAATGAGGTACACCAGGGGCAGGGTATAGCCAGAATCACAATTTTCTCTTTTTCAAAACGTTTCACAATAGTAAATGTTATTGATGTTAGGGTTGTTGTACTGGGTAAGAGCAGTGGATGTATAGGATTCTTTGTGATGGAATTGCACACTTTTGCATTATTACACTTAAAGATCAGCAGGGGCTCCCCCTAGGGTTGCCATATATACATTGATTGTTTCATAGCTCCTGCATTGCACGCCACCTGTAATAAGATAACTAGTTGTTACATGGGACTAGTCTTTGCCGATAATGGATCATGGACCGCACATGTCTCACTCATGCATTCACTTATACACACACTTAGACACTTGCAAAATTACACACAAACTCTTAGTAACATGTATAGAATTAATGTAATAGTTATTAATCTTAAACAGGTTTTTTTGAATTTGTACTTATGCTTTGAGGATTTGCGATGGGGTCGCAACTCCTGATTTTTTTTTTTAAAGGATTTAAAATGAATATTATTTAGTGCTGGGGCAATAGGGTGACGCTGAGAAGAGACTTAGGGGATCATTAGGATGTCGGGCGGTGGCACCACAGTGGTGCTGGCGATGCGGAGAAACGCATTTTTCTGCCTGCGAGCAGCGGTAAACAGGTCCGCCATATTAGTATTGCTAAACATAGGTCAATTCCCGTCCGCCAAGTGCGCCCACCACCGGGCAGAGTGAGCCAATGGAGACTCACCGCCGTGCAGAATGATGTCCGCCCTGCTCCACAAATTAGGATGCCCCAAACAAGCAGACACACCGCAGTGGAGACGCCGTACAATCAGAGACGGCAGAAGCATGACAGCGGAGCACAAAACCAGAGACTCGGTCCGATCCACCCGGTCACGACCGCCATGGACCCCGCTCTACACTTGTTCACGGTACTGTACTTGCTACATCACTATGAATTCTTGGCTCGCCGCAGACGCTGCCGCAGGTACGCAACTACACAAATACAACACACAACACACAGGCTGACACAGGGTCCAAATCCACAACAGGCACCCTGCTGGGGCAGTACCACATCCACAAGAACACCCACACGATCCACCTGCCACCAAGGCACCCCTCTGCATCCTGAACACACATCTTCCGCGATCATGCACCAATGTCCCGGTCACGTCACCACAGCAGTGAATACAAGGGAAGACATGCGCACAATGAAGGCAGGGCCAGTCCAAGGCATCAGCAGGGCACCAAGAACTCAGGGACA
Organism: Lissotriton vulgaris; assembly: GCF_964263255.1. NCBI lineage: Eukaryota > Metazoa > Chordata > Amphibia > Caudata > Salamandridae > Lissotriton > Lissotriton vulgaris. The sequence goes on from NC_141700.1 coordinate 398,131,391, forward strand.
CACCTTCTCCCACCACACAATAGCACACCCCATGAAAGCACAGGCCATGTGCCGATCCTGTGCACAACAACAAGCCAGCTGAATTCAAACACTGCACCACACAGCAAACAACCAGGGAAACAGACACTGCAAGAGCGGCTGCACAGGAACACACAACACAAAGCACAGTGCCAGGGGAATACACACATAACACCACCAGACACATGGAAACAAGCATGAGTGCAAGCACCAAATGAACACCTACAAGGAACAAACATACACATGGACACACAGCCTGTACAATCACACATACATACCACACACTGACACACAGACACCCACAATGACAACAGCAATGGAGCACAACAAATCAGCAAGACAAAGTGGGATGCACACAAATGGAAGGCCATGGAGACACATAACAAGCGTGTGTCCATTGTTGTGAATGTATCTAGGACCCTAATTAGATATTCCCGATTTATGCTCTTGTGTGGTTATAATAAATCATACCCATATAAAGGCATAATAATCACATCCATATTAAGTCATAGCCAATGTAGTCCAAATACAGGCAAGGCTACTCCCATAGACTCCTAGAAAGTACAACGCATTCTTAAACAAACCAAGCCTCCAGCAGCCTGGGAATTCCCCCTGCTTCTGTTTTGATTTGACCTAGAACTCCTGAGAGTCCTGAAAGAACTGCCAGTTCTTAGTGACGTCTTATGTCCAACCTTACGTCAAACTCGGCACCTTCCAGGTATAAATATACCAGCATCTGCCTTAAGCAGGACACAGTGGTTTGGAGCAGAATCGGCTATCTACTTGCCCGAGGCCCTGCTGATTCGAGTGCTGAAGGAAGCCAAACCTCCCTGCTGACGCACTGAGAGAGACGCTGTCTTTTCTCTTGCCGAGAAATCCAGCTCCAGTGTTTTCCTGTCACCCTTGCGGGTTTCTGGGAGATCGAGTCCTGAGAGAGAGATACAAGACCTCCTTCATTCTATACCTAAGGTACAGAGCTGATTAGACCCATAGAGAATTCTTGATTCAGATTCTTGGCAAAAACTGTAACTCATTCACTCCTTCCCTGAACTAGGCTTAGGTTAGGGACACTGGGGTAGGCGTATCTTAGAAACACCAGTTGAGTACGTTTAGTCATTATTTTATCATTGTATGTATTTTATCAAGTTTAAGTATCATATGGCTTAGAAATCATATAAATGCTTTTACAGTATTATTTCATAATACTCCTGTTACTGTACGCACTTTACTTTATAACAAGTATTGCAATTGTGGCAATTCATTTCTCTTGCATGAGAAAAAAAACTGCTCAATAAATAACCCTTTTATTCAAAATGCCTGTCGCTCTATTTCTCTGCATTTCTGGTGAAACGAAGCATGCACGATTGACTGAGTAAAATAGCTATCTATTGTTTCCGCGACTCTAGAGATGTATTCCTTATTGCAGGGGGAACAAAGTTGTCATGTGATATGGTTGTCAGAAGCTAATCCCTTCTTGTCTATTCAGGAAAGATAAACGCCTTCTGGGTTACTCAAAAAAGTTTCTAGTGACCTCTGAGCTAGCTGGCACACACAATTAAGTCTAATATATTCAATAGAGACCTAGTCGACCTCAGTCGTACGTCTAAGCTATTGTTTATGTTATTCCAATGCGCAGAGCCTATTGGGAATATAGGAACTACGCTACATGGCACCCAACGTTTGGTAAGGCGATAATTTAACGCTAGATACTAGAGTAACTCAGTCGTGCTTTTCAAACAGACCCCTTTTTTCCCGTAAAAACTCCAATAGACGTCTGGAGTGGGTAAAAGGTTAATATCCACCAAAACTTAGTAGGAAGAGATTCCTATGTATTAGTTTTTGGTTTAGTCAACGTTGAAGGATACAGTGTTCCAAAATATTGTGCACCTAATCTTTGTTTCCTTGAAACTTGATCAGCAAACTTTCTGTCATCAGAATGACAGAGAGTGACGACGAAAGGGATAGAGTTAGACTGGCAGCTCAACTTTTGACAGAAGACACAAGTCTCCAACAAGATCAACCGGATGCAATACTCATCCTGGTAAATGTAAGGAAAACCTTAACTATAAAACTTATCGAAAACAGAGTATCATCAAGAGGTGGTACAGTAATATTTGTTGTCGAGGCACATGAGTATCGGCAGACAGAGGTATTCTATTCATGGATACATTTTCCATCAGCAAATGCTGTAACACAAGTTCCACTACTACAAGCGGAATACACTCCTTTCAGGGAAATTGAAATTCCAATAACTTACTAGGAGCATGAACTCTGGTTTAATGACGCCCTAAAACATCAAAATCACATTACCAGGCTCTGTCCACTAGGTAGACCAGGAGCCACATGGCCGGTTCTAGCCAGCTATACACCACATCCTGACACTGAAAAAATGTCAAGCGAAGAACTTTTAGTTCGAATAAAAGAATTAACAAATGCATATAGGCAATTAGTTCAAATGACAATTGACGGTACAATCTACCACCAAAAACTAAAAGAAACAGATATAGCAGACCAACCTTTTGAACTTCCCAGAATAATTGAAAAATCCTATGAAGAATTAGGTAGAGACAGTTTAGGTGGTAAACCACTAAAACCACAACTAACTGAAAAGCCTGAAAAAACTTTCATTAAAAATAATCTAAATTCTCAAAAGAAGAAGTGGGAGGGTAATAAGCAAAACTCTCCCAGAGAAAAACATTTCCAGTCCAGGTGAAAGTCGCCCCAACGGAGAGATAGATCTCCAGAAGGGGGGGGCAAGTCTCCACAACGGGAGCCCTCTGAAAAAAGATATAACCTTAGAAATAGGGATAATTTGAGAAAACCTGACAGATATCAAGATATTGATACGCGTCCCTCTCAATCTTTTCCGACTTCCACACAGAAATCGGAAAGAAGAGGACGGTTAGAACATAAAGAAGAGCACGTCAAGTCCAAAGACTAAGAAACTGCTCATCAAAGTAAAAAATTACAATTTCCCAAATAGAAGGTAGCCAGTATTAAAATAAAACATGCTGAGGATCCTGAGGACACAACTCAAGAATGGAGAGTGGGCCCAAACAATGCTAGACAGCGCAGCAGAAGTGACAATAGCTCACAAGATCCTGATGAATCTTCTGGAGACAGTGGACACGAATGGATACATTCAAGTGGAAACTGCAGACACCAGAGTTAGCGTGTCCTATAAACTATATGAAAAAACATTGCGTATAGAGGGAGATAAAACTAGGAAAATAAAAGGTCTCTTCTGGGAAAACCTATCTAAAGGCTATGATATTCTTCTAGCAGAGAAAGACTGGCCACCAGAGTTTGTAAGGGAGTGCCCACATGGCAAAGAAATGATTATGCCTGCCTTCTCAAATCACATTCCAATTAATAAAAATACACATATGCAAGAAAATGGGCAGTGGCCCAAGCTCCTGCATTATATAACAATCATGTAGAATGGGATGAGGATTCTCCTCACCATAAAATCCAGTTAAAAAATCAACCAACTGCACAAAGGCAGTATCCTGTTAAGCAAGAAGCTAAAAAACAAGTCAGAGAGATCTTAGATCAACTGGAATATCAGGGGGTGATTGAAACATGCACTTCACAAATGAACAATCCTTTGTTTCTTGTCTCCAAGCCAGACGATTCATATTGTCTAGTTTTGGACTACAGACACCCAAACTCTTGTTGTAAAACATTTGCAGTACAAAACTCACACAGTGCAGCACTAATGAAAAATATTATATATTTCAAATGTTTTTTTCTGTCAAAACATTGCACCAGAAAGCAGGTATTTGACAGCTTTCTCCACCATGGGGGCCCAAAAGCAATTTTGTCGTCTCCCACAGGGATTCAAGAACAGCCCAGGATTATTTTCAGCTAGGGTAACAGAGTTACTACAAATATATGATGATGAGGCATTATCCTATGTCGATGACATCTATCTTACAGACAATGACCTGGAGACACACTTGAAAAGAGTGAACACCATCATACTTGGGTTCACATCTGAAGGGTATAAATTTAACTTTAAAAAGTCAAGAATTGCCCACCAGACAGTCCTATTTTTAGGATATGAATTATCAAGTGAAGGCAAAAGCCTAGCAGACAACCTTTTAGAGAAGTGTGCAGTACTCCAAGCTCCAAAAAACGCTGAAAAACTTACAATCAATTCTAGGTTTCCTGAACTTCGGAAGAACATACATTCTAAATTATGCAGAGAGGGTTAAACCACTCTACAAATTAATAAAACCTGATTTTAAACCAACTAATTGGACTCAGAAACACACAGAATTTTATGATCATTACAAACAGACATGTTATCTAAAACAAAACAGCAAACACGCACAAACGAACGCAACCTTGTAATCCGAGTCATCCCAGGAAGATGCAGATTTACATACCTGACCTCCAATGAGGGAGAAACAATACCAATAGCTTACAAATCACACTTGTACACACAAGCTGAAATGAAATTCAGTTCTACTGACATTTTTTTCACTGCGGTACAAACTGCTGTAGCAAAAGAAAGAGCCCTCGCACAAGGTAAACGTATAATAATCATTACACCTGTACCTGCTTTAGAAGCAGTAACAAGAGCAAGCATTCCAAATGCTGAAGCATTACATCCGAGATGGATACAATGGGTTAATTCTCTTGCTGCACCAGACATATTATACGAATTTGATCCCAGAATGAAAAAGCTAGAACATCTAGAATATGGAAAAGAATGTCCTCTGTCGATCAAAATTCTGCCCCTGGAACAGTACACCTGTGTAATCTACACATATAGATTTGCACACCACTACGTTGTGGATAAAAAAGTCTACAATGCTGCGTGCGCGATTGTTAAAGGTCGCTGGCGCTTAGGTAAATTCAGATCAATAGTCACTAAAACTGAATCAATTGGAAACTGTACAGCTCAGCGAGCTGAACTTTGAATTTTGAAGATGGTGCTTGAAAATGCAGATCGCGAATTCCCCACAATAATAGTGTGCGACTCGCATTACTGCGTTGAATCTTATAATAATCCATGTAGACCTGGATTAAAAATGGTTACAAAGATAAAAGAGGTGGCACAATAAAACATAAAAAACTTTGGGAACAGGTAGTTCTTTTGCAGAAAGAACTACAAAAGACTCACGTGATACATACGCAGAGTCTTCAACGTGATGGCGTTCACGTTGCGGGGAATTCATTGGCTAACAGAGCCACGGTGGCAGCTGGTCAACCGACTTCTGTAGCTACAAAAAAGAGTTCTAAAAAACAAATAGATGGTGAAACGCTGCTTGCAGTAAAAGGCTCCATGGAAGGCAATTATGCGGCATTGCCTCTGAATTATCCACTCGGAAATACATACATTATTGATGCGAACTCCGTTCCTTTTGCTCAAATCCCTGGAGTGGGGGATAGAGTAATTCCAAACACGCACCGGAGGGTCTTCTTGATTCAAGAACCACACATGGGATTGGGTCTGAGGCACCAAGAGATCCTAAAATCTCTAATAGAATTATAATCACGATACTGGTGGCCGGGAATGAGTGTGCAATTTCACAACTTCGCAATGGATTGTCAAGACTGCAATAGAGATCGCAGTTATGAACCGGACCAGATATCTGACTTTAGCACAATAATACCAGCCCAGATACCCCTGTTAGACAGCATTTGACTATCTACATGCAGGCGTCCGACCGGACAAATGCGATCCCATAAATATTAAGACGAGATTCATTTGGATGTGGCCGCAGCGCTTGGCTGACGCCAGAACTGTTATAAAAGATTTGCGAGTCTTTATCGGCACATACGCAATTGGCATGCTACATTCTGACCAGGGTCCTGCGTTTAGCTCTAGAGCTTACAAAGAGGCCATGGTCAGCATGGGCATTGTATTGCAGTACTATAGTCCATTCCATCCTGAGGGAAATGCGGTAGTGGAGACAAAAAACTGTGACATAAAGCAATCTATAACAGCGAGGGTATTAGGTTCGGGTGATGGGTGGGTCGAACATCTAATAAGTGTCCAACGTAGTTTTAACAATCTGCCAAGAAGTTCTCTGGGTGGAATCACTATGTATGAACTTTTGTTTGGTACAAGAATGATTATCGAAGACCTCGATAGTCAGACTTCAACGGTGGAACAAACAGGTTTGATATCAAAGATCGTTTGGCTGTTGGACTTGGACTTGAATGAAACAAGAAGAAGTCTAAGTAACACAAAACTAAAGCCAACAACCACTGAAGAGAAACCACCAGTCCCAGCAAGACCTGTCTGGATTCCAAACATTGGGGATCTGGTCAGAGAAAAAATCGTAGTGAAGAAGGAATTTGGGTCTTTTTACAGAAAAGTAGAACCTGTCTTAGCTATCAGCGGAACAAGATCAGTAGTACTACTGCCCCTTGCTGGTAAAAAGGAGAACTGAGTTGTATCAATCGACCTGGTAAAACCACAACCATGTGGCCAATAATAAGTAGTAGGCCCAGTGGACTCCCAAGAAGTAGCAGAAGACCAAACCTTGCTACAATCCAAGAGGTTCAAACTGAGAGACTAATCACATTTGATAAACCTGCAGTGAATAAAAAAGGACTATGCAACAAAGCCATGGAACTTGTGCCTCTTGAAACCCAAATTGCAACAGTTCGTCAAGAAACACCTGTCTACAATGATGTAGCCTCGGACTATTCTAATATGAAAAAGGAAGAAGCAACTGTAAAGATTAATAACAATCCTGATGCCATCCAAACAATTGACAGAACTGTAATTGGCTACTTTATCAATTTCGATGACTTTTCCGATGATCCAAGTGAACATGGAGACAAGCCAGCAAACAAAACTTTCAAAGACAACATTACAGAGCTCTTTCATCAACTTGGAAAAACATACTTGATTTCACCCTGGTTTGAACTGTGGATTGTGTTAGGTGTACTTTTCCTCCTGCTCCGGCTCATCTTAGTTTTAAGCTTGGGAAGAATGATTGATGGAAAATACAGTACAATGGACACAGCAAGTCAGAACATCAACTTGGTTTTAAAACCTCACAGATCCTCTCACGTTGAAAAAAGAGAACTATCATCAGTGAACATCACAGCCATTCCTATACCTGGTGGTGTAGCATGGGACAATATGGATTACGAAATCTATGGTCCGGTTGAACTCTTGAAATATCCACATCAGTTCAAGATTACTTTAAGTGACTTTGTATCCCCTAGTACTTTCTCTGATGATTGGGACTTTGAAAATATTAATAATATGATGTCAGATTTAGAAATGTCAGCAAAATTTACAGAACATGATTATTTACAGGGTTCATCGAATTGTAAAGAAATGCATTGCTTCAATCATTTTGGGCATCATTATTTGCATAAATCTGCCAATCCTAGAAATGTGTTCAGTTATAATCAATGGGAACATTGTCTAACTCCGCCAAAAGGTAGTTCGAAAACATTTTATGAGAAAATCCCATACTTCTCAGGGTTTAATGTCACTGATCCAGAAACGTTTTATTTTAAAATTATGAGTAAGACAGGAATGAAAAACATGTTGACAAATACTAAACTGATTTATTCTGAAAAATGTTATGAAAAAATGTCTACATTTGGTTTTGAATTTTGGAAAAACAACATTGAGACAAAAACTGTCTGGGGTACAAAAGAATGGCAGGTACAAGGTTTAGAATCATTATTCAGAGCCTGCATGATCCCAGAACAAATAATGTTCCTGAATGACACCATTCAACAAACAACCTGTCTTGGCTTAGCCAAGATAAAATATTTAAACAACCCGCCTATACCAAAGCCTATGCCTGATAGAAATAACACTACAGATGAGGGGTTAGACCTGTCCCATATTTTAAAACAAAACAGAACAAATCCTAATTGGAACAAATGGTTGATCTGGCCCACAGACACTAATAACTGTCAAGATAGATTCCTGAACAAAATACAGGGGTTCAAACAGAATAGGACAGACCCAAGATATACCCAGAGACAGCATCCAGGGATAGTTACAACATACAGTATAGGAAAACTATGCCTCAAATGGCTACAGAGCTCCTCACTACCCAAAATTAAGCAACACTTGACTTTACTTAAAGAAGGTGCTGACTTGCGAGATTTCTTACTGGGACCTCGCAAACAGCGTAAAAAATTTTTCATATACGCCGGTATATACGCAGCTTACAATGAAGCTTGGAACATATCACAAATTGAAACTGCAGAAAAAATACGAGAAATTGATCGTAATAATTTGGAAAAATCACTTTCTGTAGTGGACAATGGGTTAACGACTCTGTCCTCCAGAATTTATTCACTGGACAGCATTGTAACATCTGCGATTGATATAATAGAACAGGATATGCTAATGTTACAACATGGCCAGTCCCAATTACGTTCTATTGTACAGTTAGGCTGGACGTTACAAAATTTGCATTCAGGCAACGTGCCTTGGCGTCTAATCAACTCAGCGTCATTATTTTCTAACTATAACCTTACTGATAGACAAATCTCTTTGGCAAAGAGAGGGGCAGACTATATGGTGCTGAGCATTGAAAAACTAGATAAATTGCCATTGACAATGTCAGAACGACCGGTCATTGAATGGATAAAACATGGCACCATCACAATCCCGATAACAACTTTTCAGTTTCAATACTGCCAAAAGTATATACCAGCAAGCCTGTATGAAAGGATTGGTAAAGGATACATCAAGACAACCTGGAATTTACCTTATACACATAGATGTTGGAGTGGGGGCAAGAAAGAAGTATTTCCTAGTGGTAACAACTGTAAAAAGTCACTAAGCGGTACACTTCTGTGTCAAGGATTTAACTTGCATGGAGCCTGTGAAGGTTCTCCAAATAACCTTTCATGTCACCAGCAAGGCACCCCTGCTACACAGATAGAGCCTTTTTTCAGACAGCTTTCCAACGGCAGCTACGTTATAATAAGTGACCACAGCTGTTGTGGCATGGTGCCAGGAAAAGCCTATCTCGTGAGCGTTACTTCCATGGTCACTTGTTGTATGCAAGTATTGTATCCAAACTGCAAACCAGACATGGAGGCGGCAATATGGCCTTCTTTGAATATCTCTTATATTCGAATTGATACTTTAAGCAGAATGAAGTCTATTCTTTTACAAACAACTGTGCCTTTAACCGCGTCTAGAGAAACGTATGATCTGCAAGTTGCAAGTACAGCAGCAGAGATACATGCATTATTATCAACAAATTGCCCCGTACATTTCGTAGAAATGTTAAGTCAAATATTAAACATGTCTGATACCAGCGGCATCGCACATGTATTTAAGACAATTTTTTCAGGACTGCTAGCACCCTTCGAAGCAGTTCTTGGCATCTTCCCGAATTTTGTGCATTCTGTGTTCAACGGCCTGCCTCTCATCTTGGGACTCGTAGCAGGAATCTTATTTTTGTTCCTTCTGCTCCGATATGGCAAGTCAAGTCACAGACAAAACTCAGGCTACAGTGGAAGACACAATCCTAGCAGTACAATACCGAGAGCGGATCACTAAAGTCCTCGGCTTGGCTCGGCTAAGAGATCTGAATACTACCTGGTTTCTTTCATTCAGACCAATCTGGCAGAATTGCATCCTACCTGTGCTAAGATGCTTGCTTTGCGGAGAAGAATGCTTGTTAGACGTCTGTCTCACACTTCCATCAGCAGTACCTATGGATGACGATACTTTGCTTGGTTCGGTAACGGCTCATGCAACGTGTTGTCCCCAGCGGCTACCCATTCTGAAGACGGCATTCGTTGAGACCTCACCATTACGATTAGGTGGGAGTGAGGTACGAGATGAAAGCGGCACACAGGTACAACCTTCCGTAACCATTGCTGATCTAAACACCGATGATGGCAATGCATCGCATGTATGCACCATTTCCACTTTTTTCGGAGTTGGCCCAACTTTCACCTACAGTTGTAGACACATTTTTTGCCGGCCTATCTGAGGTAATGTTCTCTCCTAACAACAGGAATAATATTTGAAATAGCGAGCACACAGCGTCCCCTGAACTTTGAATTCGACCTTCAGTTTTGATAAACAGAACTTCTAAAAACATTGGAACTATTTTTTTTCCCGAAAGCAAAAAAAATTTTCTCCAGTTCTCAAAATATTTACCTTTTTTTTTGGCACATGATATTCTGCTTGAAGTAGAACAATTCTTAGAGAGCAAGGTTTCTATTTTTAAAATACCTAGAGACAATATTCTGACTTAGCCTCTAGCACATGTACAGTCTTGTATAAATATGTGATGAAATGGTCTCGACCTTCTCTTCTGTATTAAGAGCCATTTAATAAATGTAATTTTCGTGATTCATTCAGTCAACATTCTAAATGAACAAAATATGCATTTTCTGAATGATACCACTGCTTGAAAACGTACAGTATTATACTCATTTTTTCATGTATACACCATTTAAAATGCAAACTATGTATTTTGGGGTGGGCTGAAAAACACATGCATCATTATATGTTTAGTATTGCTTAGTATTTAGTAATGATGGACATTATACGTGGAGTGGGTGTTGTGAATGTATCTAGGACCCTAATTAGATATTCCCGATTTATGCCCTTGTGTGGTTATAATAAATCATATCCATATAAAGGCATAATAATCATATCCATATTAAGTCATAGCCAATGCAGTCCAAATACAGGCAAGGCTACTCCCATAGACTCCCAGAAAGTACAACGCGTTCTTAAACAAAAACTAAGCCTCCAGCAGCCCGGGAATTTCCCCAGCTTCTGTTTTGATTTGTCCTAGAACTCCGGAGAGTCCTGAAAGAACTGCCAGTTCTTAGTGACATATTATGTCTAACCTTACGTCAAACTCTGCACCTTCCAGGTATAAATATACCAGCATCTGCCTTAAGCAGGACACAGTGGTTTGGAGCAGAATCGGCTATCTACTTGCCCAACACCCTGCTGATGCGAGTGCCGAAGGAAGCCGACCCTCCCTGCTGACGCACTGAGAGAGACGCTGTCTTTTTTCTTGCCGAGAAATCCAGCTCCAGTGTTTTCCGGTCACCCATGCGGGTTTCTGGGAGATCGAGTCCTGAGAGAGAGATACAAGACCTCCTTCATTCTATACCTAAGGTACAGAGCTGATTAGACCCATAGAGAATTCTTGATTCAGATTCTTGGCAAAAACTGTAACTCATTCACTCCTTCCCTGTACTAGGCTTAGGTGAGGTACACTGGGGTAGGCGTATCTTAGAAACACCAGTTGAGTACGTTTAGTCATTATTTTATCATTGTATGTATTTTATCCATTTTAAGTATCATATGGCTTAGAAACCATATAAATGTTTTTACAGTATTATTTCATAATACTCCTTTTACTGTACGCACTTTACTTTATAACAAGTATTGCAATTGTGGCAATTCATTTCTCTTGCATGAGAAAGAAGACTGCTCAATAAATAACCCTTTTATTGAAAACGCCCGTCTCTCTATTTCACTGCATTTCTGGTGAAACGAAGCATGCACGATTGACTGAGTAAAATAGCTATCTATTGTTTCCACGGCTCTAGAGATATATTCCTTATAGCAGAGGGAACAACGTTGTCATGTGATATGGGTGTCAGAAGCCAATCCCTTCTTGTCTATTCAGGAAAGCTAAAAGCCTTCTGGTTTACTCGAAAAAGTTTCTAGTGACCTCTGAGCTAGCTGGCACCCACAATTAAGTCTAACATATTCAATAGAGACCTAGTCGGCCTCAGTCCTATGTCTAAGCTATTGTTTATGTTATTCCAATGTGCAGAGCCTATTCGGAATATAGGAACTACACTACACCATCACATGCAAGACAAGGAACACAGAACACCCCCCTCAGACTATCAAACCACACATGGATGGTACAGTCAGTGAAGACAAAACAGCAAGGCCAGTGGCCAGTCCAGGGTGCAGAGTGAGTACATGAGAGGCTGCACAGGGAATAGTCCAACACACTAGAGCAACGGGGCCAGTGGCCAGTTCAGGTTGCACAGCAAGTACATGTGAGGCTGCCCAGGGAATAGTCCAACACAGCAGAGCAAGAGGGCCAGTGGCCAGTTCAGGGTGCATAGCAAGTACATGAGAGGCTGCCCAGGGAGTAGTCCAACACAGCAGAGCAACAGGGCCTGTGTCCAGGGCAGAATTCTCAGCAAGTACATGAGAGGCTGTACAGGGAATAGTCCAACACAGCAGAGCAACAGGCCCAGTGTCTAGGGCAGAATTCACAGCAAGTACATGAGAGGCTGCACAGGGAATAGTCCAACACAGAAGAGCAACAGGGCCAGTGGGCATGGCAAAGTGCAGAGTGAGTACATGAGAATCTGCACAGGCAAGGGCAGTATAGGAAGGCCAGTAGGCATGGCAAAGTGCAGAGTGAGTACATAAGAATCGACACAGGCAAGGGCAGGACAGGAAGGCTAGTGGGAATGGCAAAGTGCAGAGCAAATCCATGCGAATCTGCACAGGCAAGGGCAGGACAGGAAGCCCAGTGGGCATGGCAAAGTGCAGAGCGAGTACATATGAATCTGCACAGGCAAGGGCAGGACAGGAAGGCCAGTGGGCATGGCAAAGTGCAGAGCATATTCATGAGAATCTGCACAGGCAAGGGCAGGACAGGAAGGCCAGTGGGCATGGCAAAGTGCAGATTGAGTACAAGAGAATCTCCACAGGCAAGGGCAGGACAAGATGGCCAGTGGACGTGGCAAAGTGTAGAGCATATCCATGTGAATCTTTACAGGCAAGGGCAGGACAGGAAGGCCGGTGGGCATGGCAAAGTGCAGAGCGAGTGCATGAGAATCTGCACTGGCAAGGGCAGGACAGGAAGTCCAGTGGGCATGGCAAAGTGCAGAGCATATCCATGAGAATTTGCACAGGCAAGGGCAGGACAGGATGGCCAGTGGGCATGGCAAAGTGCAGAGTGAGTACATAAGAATCTGCACATGCAAAGGCAGGACAGGAAGGTCAGTGGGCATGGCAAAGAGCTAAGCATATCCATGCGAATCTACACAGGCAAGGGCAGGACAGGAAGCCCAGTGGGCATGGCAAAGTGCAGAGTGAGTACATGAGAATCTGCACAGGCAAGGGCAGGATAGGAAGGCCAGTGGGCATGGCAAAGTGCAGAGTGAGTAAAAAAATGTAAGGAGGCCCCCTCTTGGTAGTTATATGGGACCAGGGGGAATGTATGAGAAAGTTATGGGATGTCCCGCTTTTGCAGGCCAAAAGGCCTGTTGTCCAATGGAAGTGTTCTGTATGCCTCTGAGTACTATGAGATCTAGTTGGAGTTTAGCAACAATATGCAACAAGTATCCGATGTGCACCTGATACACAGACAATCAATGAATTCAACAATAGTATACGCATTTGTAACAATATCTACTACAGATATAGGGTGACGGTAATGTAAACTAATACAAATAATTTTTGGTAAAAAATATACAAGTTTATTCTTATTTCATACAAATTGAGACATATCGTAATGTTAAAAACAGCAATAAAAACAAACATATATGTAATTGTTCAACATAATACTGTACAAATTCATTCAAATTAAATTAAAATCGGGTACATAACAACAAGAATCACAGGTTAAGTCGACGCGGCGTTTCGGTTTTCCTTATAAGACACCTTCTTCAGGACTGATTCTTTAACACTAATCTTTATTTTTGAGTCCACTTCAATTTTTAGTGGTATCTAGTGCCCCAGTCTTGTACGATCTGTTGGCATTGGCTGGATTTTAGTCTGAGGCTATCTGTCTTTGTTAGTTAGATATCTGGCCTTCCACACTGTGCGAGGGAGCCACCGTTGTGTTTTGGATGTAGAGTTTCCTATTCTCGTGAGGACAAGCCGCTGCAGTCAATTAGATCTAGTTCTGGATTGGCGCCTAATGTTTTTTTCGGGGGTTGTTCTCCCGTTCCATTTCTTTTAGCCCACTGCACTCTTTTTCAATGGTTACGGCCTCCATGCTCCTACTCGTCACAGGGTCGCCGGTTTCGTCTTTAATTCAATTCTGCAAAAGTGCAGAGTGAGTACATAAGAATCTGCACAGGCAAAGGCAGGACAGGAACACCAGTGGGCATGGCAAAGAGCTGAGCATATCCATGCAAATCTACATAGGCAAGGGCAGGACAGGAAGCTCAGTGGGCATGGCAAAATGCAGGGTGAGTACATGAGAACCTGCACAGTCAAGGGCAGGACAAGAAGTCCAGTGGGCATGGCAAAGTGCTGAGCATATCCATGAGAATCTGCACTGGCAAGGGCAGGACAGGAAGGCCGGTGGGCATGGCAAAGTGCAGAGCGATTACATGAGAATCTGCACAGGCAAGGGCAGGACAGGAAGGCCAGTGCGCTTGGCAAAGTGCAGAGCACATCCATGAGAATTTGCACAGGCAAGGGCAGGACAGGATGGCCAGTGGGCATGGCAAAGTGCAAAGTGAGGGGAAACATCCGTTACAACGCGGATGTTACAACGCGGTGCTGTTACGACACGTCCGTAACAACGCAAGTCGTTACCACGACTTGCGCTGGAGGGCGCTAGAAGATTAAAAATAGTAAATTTACTATTCCAACACCTTCCCTAGTGTCCACAGGGACTGGTGTTAGAATAGTAAATTATACTATTCGATATCCGCGCCCCCAACGCAAGTCGTGGTAACGACTTGCGTTGTAAGGGACGCGATGTAACAGCACGCGTTGTGACGGTACGCGTTGTACTGTAACCAATCCAAAGTGAGAACATGAGAATCTGCACAGGCAAGGGCGGGATAGGAAGGCCAGTGGGCATGGCAAAGTGCAGAGTGAGTACATAAGAATTTGCACAGGCAAGGGCAGGACAGGAAGGCCAGTGGGCATGGCAAAGTGCTGAGCATATCCATGTGAATCCACATAGGCAAGGGCAGGACAGGAAGGCCAGTTGGCATGGCAAAGTGCAGAGTGGGTACATGAGAATCTGCACAGGCAAGGGCAGGACAAGAAGGCCAGTGGGCATGGCAAAGTGCAGAGCATATCCATGCGAATCTGCACAGACAAGGGTAGGACAGTCAGGCCGGTGGGCATGGCAAAGTGCAGAGCGAGTACATGAGAATCTGCACAGGCACGGGCAGGACAGGAAGACCAGTGGGCTTGACAAAGTGCAGAGTGAGTACATGAGAATCTGCACTGGCAAGGGCAGAAAAGGAAGGCCAGTGGGCATGGCAAAGTGCAGAGCATATCCATGAGAATTTGCACATGCAAGGGCAGGACAGGATGGCCAGTGGGCATGGCAAAGTGCAGAGCGAGTACCTGAGAATCTGCACAGGGAGTGTGTGTGACTGTACGCTTTCCTGGACAGCAACACAGTCAGGGGGGTAACAATGGGCAGAACAGGCCCACCTGTGAGAGAGACAGGTGTGTGAGGGGGACTAGCACTCACACTTGGCTGTCTGGCAGACTGGGAGCTGGCTGTGTGTTGGGAATATCAGGAGCATCTGCTTGGGGAGAGAACGGCCCAGGTGTGCTAGGGCTATCAGTGGCTTGGCAAGCCAGAGGGCTGCTTGGACCAGGTGTTGTAGTGGCACCTGGAGGTGGAGTCAGGCAGACCTGAGACACTATGTGGGTGGTAGAGGTTTGAGCGGTGCCTTTCCACTTCTTGGGAATTCAGAATGGCTTCCATGTACTGTGGTTAATGGGAACTGGTGTTGACACAACAGGCACAAACACCAACAGAGCCGCATCAGGTGCAGACATTGGCACTTCCTCTGGTGATGTGCTGGATCCTGCGGAATGCTTCTTCTGGCTACACCTCTGGCCCTCTTTCCGCTGTTTGCCTGGTGTACCCCCAACAGTGCCTTCCTTCCCCTGTTTGCCAGGTGTACCCCCTACAGTGCCCTCCTTCCCCTGTTTGCCAGGGGTACCCCCTATAGTGCCCTCCTTCACCTGCTTCACTGGGCTTGGAATGGGAGTCAATATGATAGGGGAATGTGGAGCTGAGCCCTTGCTAGGTGTACCCTTGCCATACAACACCTCCTCAGTGGGCACAGAAACTGCATGCTTTGCTTTACGTGAAGTTTTAGGGACAGGAGAGTCCTTATCTGGGGATGCCTCTGAGGCATGTGAGCCTGAGGTCTGCTTCTTTGCTGTTTGGGACTTGATTTTCCCTGATGGGCTCTTGTCTTTGCATTCTGGGGTGGCTTTGCTCTTCTATGGGGATGATGTCTGCGGGCGGGCCCTCTTGGGTTGTTTCTGCTTGGTGCTTCTTGTGCTGTATCATGACTGTGAAGCATGGGAGCCATGGTTACTATCATCAGATGTGTCCACTAACTGGGGGGTGGACAAAGGCCCTGGAGTAGGAATAGGAGTATGTGCCTGTTGTGGACTAAAAGCCTGACAGTACGGTGCAGCCCACCCACATCGGGGTGTATGCCCTCCATGTAGGCAACCACCTGGGCTAATTTTTTGTCATGGTCACTTAAGGCATTGAGGATGGCTATCTGGTCCACACAAAGCTGGTGCAGATGCTCAAAAGACTCAGCCTTGAGTGCAGCAGGGGGGACAGGTGCATTGGCAGCGGTGCCAGGTGTGAATGTAACTCGTCCCCTCTTACTGAAATAGACACGGGCAGCACTAGAGGACGTGGGTGGGAGGCTGGACGCTGGCCACTGTGTGGTAGAAGATGATGCAGAGTCTCCATTCCCTGTGCCCCCCAACATGGATGCATCCCTGCTGGCATCAGATGATGTGGTACTTTGTGTCTCAGGCAGGGATTCCTCCTGCATACTCCGGTCCACCTCTGAGGGGCTGGTGACCTCTGTGTCACTGGGCTCCTGTGCAGCTGTAGTGCTAGTCTCATCCCTACTGGTGTCCGGCTCCTGTCCCTCTGTGACCACTGGTGAATCTGCATGATAGAGAGATGCAGGGTCAGGTTAGTGGCATCAACTGGCAAAGCAATGCAATCAATGCAGTACAAAACATGGCCAAATCTACCTGTTGCACACCACACTCTGCAATCACATTGCAGCAACTCACTACATAGATCACAACAGTGCATGTAACCCTAATCATCTGTCATGACTGAGCCATGTTAAGGCCATTCAGCACAACACCCTGCCCGTGGCTGCAGTCTACCAGACACACAACTTGCTATGTCCACACCTACGGACATGATGTAGGCACCCAACTTGTTGCCACTGACAGAGCTTGAGGGAACAACACAGACATCTATTACGACATGACAGTTCACAATGACAACCAGCCCATGCCAAACACCATGTTGTACTCTGGGGCCCAAAGACTAGTGTACATTGTTGTCAGATGTGTAGGCCTCAATATTCATGGTGCATGCAATATACGCATAGATGTAGTCACACTCAGATTGGGAACACTGCTGTTCTCTCCCAAAGCAATTCCCCACCTTTCTGTCTGCCTCATTTTGATGGAGGTGGTAGGAAAAGAATCCTACCGCTCATTCTGACTGGCTGCCGAAGGGGTCAGAGAACCCGTCCACCAGTCGGAATGCATCAAATAATCTCATGGGCGGACCTTTGCACCCTTGAGATTACGATGACCGTTTCCGACATGGTTTCCATGCTGGTCGGTCCGACATGGAAACACTAAAAGGACCATAAACACTCTGATATCTACTGGTTAAATCCTTTGAACAAAATCTGACTCCAGTCTACGATACATTTCTTAAAATCAGATGGGAAGGCACTCCAGTCCATTAGCACTAAACAGAGATACCCATAGCAAAATATGCAAAGACTTTACACACATAACATAACATAACAAAAATGATTAAACATTTCTTCATCTCAAAGTGAAATAATCACAGAATGGTGATTACTCTGCGGAAAAACAATATCTAATCCAAATACTACCTGCCTGGAGGACATTTCACTTGAGTGTTTCTGAAAAGGGGAGAGAAAACAAAATTAATGTGTGGAGCACCAATTGGTCATGCAAAGATTTTGGAAACTCATACACATACTGAACATTGTGAGGTTCACAAAGAGTTTTCAGGTACATTCCCACTTTGAAAGAATTGTAAATATACACCAAAACAGTTTCTGTGATGGAAAGTGAATGGGTTTCTCTTCTAACTTTATGTGATAATGGAGAATGAGCTTTCTCCACAGTTAATATACTTTTCTGTATGAATACAAATAAACAGAAAAGTACAGTGGCATTTCATTACTATGCCTATTCTATTAGGTAGATAAATATTTTATTGCGTAAGTTAATTTAAACTATGTACAACAGTTGAATATTCGTCATATATAGATACAAAGGTTAATACAATTGTTAATACAAATCCTTATAAATACATAAAAACACTTCATAAACAGCTATATTTTGCTAACCATCTTATGTTACCCTTATTCGATTTTTCACTGCATTTATTATTCTTTTTGCAATTGTCAATTGTTCTTATTAGTCAGTCCTCTGAAACATATGAGCATGTTAAATTTCACTGTTCATACACCACTTTCCCCGAATATTGGTCTTAAGTACTTTCTTCTTCTGTCCATCAAAAGGGGACACAAACATAGAATAGGGAAAAGTATTTTCTGCATAGGTTAAGTTTTTGTATCTGGTTATAAACCACTTAAACCACTTGGCAATAAAGTATAAAACTGACCTTGATTTTTCCTTTATTAAACATTTTCAGGCCTGCTTTGTTATTTTTGAAAATGTAGATATTGATGCAAGGTTACTGATTATTAACAAGCCTTGTAGCTGGTTGTCAGCTACCATGAATCCTTTCCCTGATGTTAGAAATTGGGTCTTTCATATTTTTTGTATCAGCATTATGGTAGTCATAGAGATACTTAATTAGATTGATTTGATTCAAGACTTGTATGTAAGGTAAACCCAGTTCTTTCATGTCCAGCAATGGGGAGTAAATAAATATAAATTTAAAGTGTGTCTATTATGTTTAATGAATAACTTATTGAATTTGTATTTTCATATTTTTCCCAAAAACAATTGTTGGTACGAGTAGTTGCATACCCCGAACCTTAAACAGAGGCATTTTTCATGAGGAAAATTCTGCCTCACATTACCAAGACTTCACACACCAACCTCCCACCAAGGACACCCACCTCACCTCTTGAAACGTCCTCACCGAGAAGGAAATGGCATCTATCATGAGATCCATCCCCTTCAGAGCCCCATCAGACCCCTGCCCCTACCACAATTTCGACCTCAGCAAACAACCCATCAGCAGAGAAGTCACCAAGGTCCTCAACCCCTCAATCGCCATCGCCCACTTCTTCCAGAAAAGGAAGCCTGTGAAGCTTTTGCTCAAGAAGCCATCCACTGACCTAGGAGAACTTAAGAATTACTGACTCATCTCCCTGCTCCCTTTCTAAGCCAAGGTCATAAAGAAGAGCCATCAACATTCAGCTCACCAGACATCTGGGGAACCACAACCTTCTGGATCCCTCTCAAATTGGCTCGAGAGCAAACCACAGCTCTGAGACAGCTTCCGTCACAGCAGTGGCTGACATCAGAATGCGGCTAGACCATGGACAAACAGCAGCCCTCATCGTCCTCAGCAGGTTTCAACACCGTTTCTAACCACACACTGATCAAAAGACTCCACCAGATCTGAATCCACAGTGCAGCCCTCAAGTGAATCCCATCCCACCTCACAAGAAAAACACAGATGGTCATTGTTCCTCCCTACTCCTCACTCCCTAAGAACATCAACTGTGATGAACCTCAAGGCTCATCCCTCAGTCCAACCCTATTTAACATCATCAAGAACCACCAACTCAACATCATCTCCTATGCCGACAACACCCACCTCTTCCTCTCCCTGACAAACAACCCAACAACTGCCAAGGACCAGATCCAAAGATGCATTAAAGATGTGGCCATCTGGATGAACAATAACTGTCTCAAACTCAACACCAAAACAACAGAAGTACTCCTCTTCAGGAAAGGCAAAAATATACCCTGGAACAACGAATTGTGGCCACATGAGCTGGGCCCAACCACCAAACCCACTGAACATGCCTACAACCTTGGCATCATCCCCGACAGTCAGCTATCCAAGAAGAAACAGGCCAGCGCTTTTTCCTCCACATGTTTCCACACCCTCCAAATGCTCAGGAAGGTCTTCAGATTGCTCCCACCCAACACCAGGAAACACCAGAAGCCTCAACTACAGCAAGTCACTCTATGTAGGAATCACCGCCCAACTCATAAGGAAACTGCAAACTATGCAAAACACAGAAGCCAGACTCATCATTAACTTCCCAAGATGGACGCACATCACCCCTCACCTCGGGAAACTCCACTTGCTACCAGTCAAGAAGAGATGCTAGTTCGAGTTGCTCACCCACGCTTACAAGGCACTATACAAAGAAAGACTGGCGTATCTCAACAAATGAGTGAATTTCCACCAACCCACCAGGAAACTCCATTCCAAATCCCTCACCGTAGCAGCCACCCAACACATCTACCAAATGAACAGTGGAGGATGCTCCTTCTCCCACCTGGTGGCATAGGCCTGGGACAACATCCCCCTGCACCTCAGAGCCTCACCATTTCTCCAGCAGTTCAGGAAGGACTTCAAGACCTGGAACATTCAACCAATAGGAGAACAGGCAGCATGATCTACCAGCGCCTTGAGGCCCTCACAGGTGATGCAGCAGCGCTCTACAAATCCTGATTGGTTGGGATATGGTTTCAAGACATACTCTTGGAAATCTAAGAATGGTAGAGATGTTTGCATTCTACTTCAAAAGAGTCAATGGTTTGTAAATCTAAGAAAGAGATAGAAAAAATGTTCGACATAAATAAAATATCTGAGGCAACACTCAGGGAATAGCAGGAAGCAATGTCTGGGAACACATTCATCAGGAGGAAGTCTTTCTGGTGTTTTTTGAAAGCTGGGAAGAGGAAATGGTCTTGATGTGAGAGGGGAGTGAGTTCCAGATTCTTGGTGAACAAGCTGAGAATGACTGATTTAGAGCACACATTTTCTTGAATGAGGGGATTTTAAGAAGACATTAATTAGTGCTCTGTAGCATTTGAGTTTTGCCACAGAACTTTAGGGGGTAGATTGACAAGAAAGTGCTGCAGCGCGGCAATGCAAGCCCTTTGACTGTGCCACGTTGCAGCACTTTCAAAGCACAGGAATGTGGCATATTTACAATAATATGTCACATTTTCCTCTTTCAATGCGTGCTGTAGAATACAGCAAGCATTGAAAGAAGAAAAAAACGAGGAGAAATTAAAACATTTCTCCTCCTTGCACCTCGCAACGCCACCCCTAGCATTCTGACGCATTTCCAGGTTTATGATTCCTCGTAAATCTTGAAATGTGTCTGGTTCAATGGGTGTTGCGTGGGAACACCCACAGCAACACCCATGGAATGCCCCTTTTACGCAAAGCGTTGCATGTAAAAGGGTCGTATTTTCAAGGACAGGAAAAATCACGCAGGGTGGCTTTTCCTGTCCTTGTAAATATGGGACAGTGAAATGTGTATGGTCACGAAAAGCGATGCAGTGGTGGTGCAAGGGGCTTGTAAATCTGCCCCTAGATTGTTAGCCCAGTGATGAGATTGGTGGGTATGTAGTATCTTGTGAACAAGAAAGCACTTTTATTCCTGGATGTACCATCAATCGGATCCAGCATAGGGATGCAGGACATAGGAGATATGGTTGGAAAGGCTAATTCCAGTGGCAGCAGCATTCAGATCGGCTTTGATGTGGGCTAGATAAGATTTAGGAACACCAGAACGAATAGCACTCTGTAGTCAAGTGTGAATAGGACCACGGTTTGAAGGCCATTTTTAAGGTCTTGATTGGGGATCATAGATTTATTCCACAAATGAGTTTAATTTCGATGTTTGTATTGAAGTAGTAAGCTTGATGTGGTTGATGAATTTCAGTCTGCTGTAAAAGGTGAAACTAAAATATTTTGCGTTTTCTACAATTGAGGGAGAGAAGCTGAGGATAATAGTTAAGGCTAGCCATTCTGAAAATGGGTGAAGAGAATGACTGGGGCAAAAACACAATGAACTGCTTTCGTTGAGTTAAGCTTGGTGAGGTATAGAGACATCCAGGATTTGATTTTGTCTGGAGTGGTTGTCAAACAAAATATATTTAGCTGAGTATCAGATTTTTAGGTAAAGATGTGTGTCATCTGAGTTTTAGTGGCAGGATAGGCCGGAATCCTTTACCGGAGCACATAGTGGTTCGAAGTAGAGAATGAACAGAGTGGTGGCTAGCACAGTTACAGAGTTACTTAATATTTCTCAAATTCACAAAACTCTCCCTGAATCAACCCTTATGTTTGAAGAGAAAGAAAGCTGTGTCACTTGTTTTTTATTTTTTAAATGAGGTAATAATAAATATTTTACAAACAATTAGAATAAAGACTTATACATGCATTTGCCATTTCATTCAAAATTGAAGAGAGCAGAAACATAACAAACACAATAAACCCAGTGGCGTAGCAAGAGGGGGTGGTTTGCCTCAGGTGGCACGAGATTTAGTGGCGTGCTCCCTCCCCACTCTTACCTGCAGCATCGCCAACACCCCCCCCACTCTTATATTTGGCCGTAGGGTCCTCCGTGGCAGGGCTGCCACCGCAAGGACTGCCACAGGAGGCAACTAGTCTAGCCATGCAACTGAAGAAACCAAATTATAGTAGCAGATAAACGTGTAAATTGTTACAGTGCTCTACAGCAGTGTAATACTGTTGACTGCCAAGGGTAGCTGAAATTACTTTGGCACCCTTTAATGTCTGATGAGGTTATACAATTCACTCTTTTTCACATCCGTAGCTCATCAACCGTCTCTTTTTAACTGCTGAGGGGCTAGTGAAAGGGCAAGGAGGTAAAAGTGTGTTAATTAAAAGAGGGCTCTTTGAATCATATTGACTTTCCATTATAGATGCAGTCTTTATGACCCTGAAACTAGGATTACCAAAAGTAAGACCGGATCTACTATTTCAACACCCATGAAACTGTGAGTGCAACTTCGAAATGTCTCACACTACATCAGAGATCACACCATGCATCCTCTGTGATGACACTGGACTACTCAACATTTTAATCCCAACACAGAGTAAACAGTTCCAGTGAGGCTCGTCACACATACACACACAGGTTGCACTGGAAATTAATAGTAATCAAAGGAAGATGTTAGAAATGGGGGACTCTTGTTGGCAAAGGTAGGGACCTTTGTTGAAGTAGGGTCCCTCCTTTCTAGTCTGGGTAAGGGAGTTACACTCCTAAAATAACCCCTGCTCACCCCCTTCGTAGCTTGGCACGAGCAGTCAGGCTTATCTCAGAGGCAGTGTGTAAAGTATTTGCACATAACCAACAGTAATACAGTGAAAACACTACAAAGGACAACACACCAGTTTAGAAAAATATCCTTTAAAAAAAAATCTTTATTAGTTTCATAAACCAATTGTCAATTCTGTATAACCCACACTAAAACAAATCCTAGATGGCTACATGCAAATTCTAAAGTAACAAGGGCAAACGTCCTCATTACCACATTGCGGCCAGGCTTTCCTGCAAAGGCGACAAAGAGGTAACAGCATTGGGTCTATACTAATCTGCCTTGGCCTTAATCCTACTCAATTAAGGGGTCCCATATTCTCATGCCAATACGACGTGAGTGGCTCCCTTTCCATTTATATATGGCTATTTCCAGACTATACATTGCTAGAAGTCTGACCAGCCATTCTTGGAATACTGGCGGTCTAGAATCCAACCAGGCAGAAGCGATACATAGCCTTAAAATCGCCATTGAGATAAAAATCAGTTTGTGTCTATTCCCCATCAAATTTAACTCTGATATTCCAAACATAATTACATCATTAGATAGTGCTACTTCTGTTTTTAAAATCTCAGATAAAAATTTAGATATATCCTTAATTAAATTTGTAAGACATTACAAGACGCAAAAATATGGATAATGTGTTGTAGAGGACACACCGTGGGCAGACTGATCCCTTGCCTATTCCCCATTTTGCTATCTAATAGGTAGAGAGTATTATAAAAAAAAAGCAGGACTTGTAGGACTGTGCTTGTAGCCTTGATGATATTAGGATAGATTGTTTATTTATTTATTTATACCATTTATAAAGCGCACTGTTACCGAGCGGTGTCCTGTCCTGTGACCTCTCATACGCATAAATAAATGTATTATCAGTAATCCCCACTTTCATCTGCCATTTTTGGGAACATTGATCCATATTGTCGGGCATGACCAAGTTAAGATAACCATAGATTCCACCAATAGAGATTGATTTACCTTTTGTCTCTCAAATTTAGCCCGTCCGCCTCCTTTCCATAAAGGAAATCCCTGACTGGGAGATAGTTAAAAAAATCCCTCCACTAAAGATTTAATTATGTTTTTTATTTCGCCAAACGAGCGAAACCCTGAGTGGGAGTTAAAGTAGCCAATACGATCACTTCCTAACCTTATTCATTTTTCCATACAGTAATCCCCAAAAGGCTCTGGTAAATTGTAATTATTAGATATGGGTGCATAGAAGGATAGCCAATTCCCAGAACTCTACGTACAGCACTCCAAACTTTAAAGACATCAAGGGTCTTAAAGCAAACTTTTTTATAATAGCTGTCATTTTATTGTCACCAAAGACATCTGCCAGCCTCTTTCCCCATCATGAGTTCAAATGGTGGCGTAACTACATCCATTCGTATGTTATTATAATTCTCGCATAACAGCTCCTGGTCATAGATCAGCGTAGTAGTCAAATAATATAGTTTTAAATTTGGAAAATCCGATCCCCCCCCCCTCTCCCTCTGTAGGGAAAGAAACCTAAGGACGCGTCGAGGTCTAGAGTAGACCCATATGAAGCGGGAGAATACGTTTTCCATTATTTTGAACTATTGGGGAGAAAATTCCAAAGAGAGGGCCCTAAAAAGGTATAACTTTTTCAGAAAAAAGCATCTTTATTACATTGCATCCACAGACTATGGATAGGTGTAGATTATTTAACCTGACAAGATCTTTTTTGGTCTTTTCCAGAAGGGGCTACATGTTATCCCTAACCACGTTGCCTAAACTGGCAGACAGATTAACACTAAGATATATGGCCTTTTAGACCACCTGACTATCTGTCATCTTAAGTTTATCATTAAGGACAATCTGCGTCTTGTCTCTATTCAAGGCATATCCAGATACAAGCCCGAAACGATCTGCTTCGTCCTCAATTACTGCAACCGCGGAACCTGGGTCTGGTGTTACAAGAGCGATATCGTCCGCATAGGCCAAGGTTTTAGTTGCCCAATTTTGCGACCATATTGCTGGAATTTGAATATTACTTTCCAACCTACGGATTAATGGATTAACAAAAATCACGATTAACAAAGGGGAACATAGACTACCCTGCCTGTTTCCCCGAGAGATTACAAATTTTTCGGAAAGAATACCATTCACCATAACCGTGGCCGTTGGTTCAACATGCAACATTTTGACCGCCTGAATAAAGCAATCACCAATTCCAATTCTAGACATTTCGATCCAAAGGTACTGCCAGGAGACCCTATACAGGTATTCCCCACATTCAACAGAATAAGAGCAATAGGGTCTCCTGTGGAACTGGTACTGTCAAATAATTATATAACTCTGCAGATATTCGGTGGCAGGTTAGCCCAGCACCATGCGTCTCTGGGCAATAGCTCGCTTAATCTTCCCGACGGCCCCCAGTACCAGGACACCATTTCTGAGGTAGCTGTGCGCATTATAAATACTGGTATTTCATATTTTCATTTCATATGATCTATTGTAGACTTTCTGGGAATAAACCCATGTTGGCGCATTTAAATAGTCGTATGGATTATTGGTGCGAGTCGCATGTCCAAAAACTTTGAATACATTTTGGAATCACAATTTATCAGGGTTATCAGGCAGTATGAGCCCAATTCGAAAGGAGATGTGTTCCTTTTCAGAAAACCATGATTTTAGCTGACGACCATGAGCCAGGGTGTTACCCAGCATTAAAGATATGTGAAAATAATATATTTATAATTTCTTTTAGCTGAGATGAAAAAGTAAGATAAAATTTGGTCGGAATGCCGTCTGTGCCGGCTGCTTTCCCCTTTGCTAGGCTATTCAGGGATGATAAAATCTCAACCCATTGGGGAGGGTTGTCTAAACTTTCCTGATTCCCCCTGGAAAATTTTGAGTATGGAACTGAGTCAAGCTATTGCATAATGCTACTCTGTTCGATCCCAGTACTAGCCGTATCCAAAGTTTGATAATACCCCCTGAACGCTACCCTAATCAAATCTGTATCCGCAGTCTGACCTAGAAAAGGATCTTCAATCTCTCGGAATAGTTTAGATATTATTTGTTGTCTTGCCTGTATTGCTATATGATGGCCGATCTCTTCAAGGAGTTCGTAAGCAGCTTCTTTTTGAGTTGTTAATTTGTTCACTGCTTTATTCACCAGGATGTCGACAATAGCGGTTTTGGCAATAGCCACCTGCCGCTGTTCTTCCTCCAGATCCATCCCCTCATGAACAGCCATTACTAAACCTTCTTCACCACAAAATTATGCTGGTGATACTTGTCTGTCTGGCACGCTTATAATATTTTAGACAATATCTCAATGTTATCCCCTGGATACCCACTTTCCTAGCGTCCCATATCGTCTCAATTGACGTACTCCCTAAATTATCCACAGGAAACGGGATCCCCTGCCTCATGTATGCACAAAATTCTTCATTCAATAGTAGCCTTTTCTCAAACGTCCATAATCTTGGTTTGTTGTTAAACACATCTAACTCTAAATCAAGAACAAGCCGATTCTGATCTGATAAGAGACCGGTAGCTTCTCTAAGCAGTATTTCGAGATTTATGCACTAGACACAAACATATAATCGAGCCTAGCATGGATCATATGCAGATTTAAAAAATATATAAACCCTGAATCGTTCGGTTTCAGCATATGCCAGCAATAAACCAAGCCATGGACTTGACACAGATTCTTCCATGTCTGAAACACATTTGGTTTCTTGACCGTATACCCCCACCCCTCCTCCACAAACCGATCACTCAGTAAATTAATATTACAATCCCCACATAGGTTAAGTGAGAGGGGACAATGGGTAAGTTCACTAGAGATGGCGTCAGGCACTCAGGGGTCATCACTATCACTCCCATATAGTGTACATATTGTCAATTTTTCTCCCAGGCTTAGTTGTCACTCTGTGACAGCCCACCACCCAAACTTATCAGATCGTGACCGTGCACTAATTAGCCAATACCCAATGATTGTAATAGATGCAATTGTGACCCTTCAATGTGTGTTTTCTGCAAACAGATAATATTTGCACCAAACATTTGCAGCCCGGTAGTGACCTTCTGCCTTTTCTTAGCATCATTAAGTCCACACTCTGAGTCTACCCACAAATAGTTATAGCCTTATCCTGCCTCAGGAACCACCCAAATTCAAAACCATTCCACCAGATAAGCTCCCAAAACATTTTAGAAAAAGTGATAAAAAATAGAAATAAATCATTTTCCTTTGTCACCCATCTGAGGGTATTGTTCCTCCACCCTCTTACCACCCCCCACCCACCACCACAATCTTGGCAACCAGGCTCAAATATGAGCCAGTGTGAGGACATCTGGGCCATTCCTCCTGACCCTCCACCTCCCTTCTCTCCACCTTTGCAAACCTTAAATAATCAGTAACAAATAGTATCTCCCAAATAGTTGAATTCCAATATGTAGCCCACAATATTCGTGCTTATTTTTTGCCACATCAGGCCCCCGCTAAAATATCGTCCAGAAACTTATCTGCTTAGATTTCGGTGATGAAGCTATGATTCTGACCCTGAAAGACTACTTTCAGCCTAGGAGGGCTCTGTAAAAATACTACTGTTCCTGCGAACGGCAAGGGAGTTATAAGTTGTTTTATCTACCATCTCCTCGCGATGGTAGCATGAGCAAAGTCAGGTCTAGAGGTGAATTAAAACTCCTCAATGCTTTTTTTGGCATTAGGTGGTGCTGGCATAAAAAAAATTCCCAAAATAAACCAATATAGTGCAAGATTGGGCCAGTTCACTGGATGCCTGCTTCGCCAATGTTAAAGGAAATCAATGGACGCGTTGGACCTCCTTGACCCAATCTCAAGAAGGTAGTTCATGGAAAGAACCTTTCAACATACTGATTATGAATGTTCTTATGTTGTTACCCTCACAATTCCTAGGAATCCCTAGCAGCCTTAAGTTATTGCGGCGCTGGCGATTTTCATATTCCTTACGCTACTGCATAACATCTATCAGAACACCCTTCTGTGACGTTGTCTGAGTCTTCAGTATCACCACTTCTTTTTCCAATGCTTCTGTCCTTGTCTCAACCATATTTAGTCTCTCTGAGATATCAGCGCAGATTTTTTCTATTTTCTGTACAGACCCTTGGAGTTTTCTTTTAAACTAAACGTGTCTGTCAATTATCGCCCTTAACATCTTCCTGAAATGATTACAAGGATTGCAGGTTTAATGATACTGAGGATTCAGACAACTTTCCATCATTTAATGATTCAGGTTCTCCTCCTAAATTCCCACTTACTACCCTTGGTAACTTACTGCTCCTGGGGTTAGCAATTGCATAGCTGAGTAGTCCCATCCAAGTTCCTCCGAAGTCTCATTGTCATAGGTCTCAATACCCCCTGGTTTATTCTTACGACCTTTTTTTCAGATGGGCGTTTGGGCTTCTTGGGGGGTGACCTTCTCCCGGAAACTGCTACTACTTGATTGGGAGGTCCCTCAATCACTTGTTGCCGATACACTTGTATCGGATACCTCTGAATCTTCGGTTGAGAAGAATTTTTCTGTGGGGTCCGAGGTCGGGTACAGACATCCCTACTCTGTGGGTTTTCTTTTAGGTTCTTCTACTCTAGATACACAGGGTCTGTCCTCAAGTGTTATGACCAATATCTCATTCTCATCCCTCTTATCAGCTGGCATATCAGCAGGGTAACCATCACTTGTCGCAATTTATACCACCAGGCTGGTGTGTAGGGGTGCCTCTTGAATAGTAATGTCACTATTTAATGACTGGAGGCTCACAGCCCTTTGCTAGTAAATTCTCAGATTCTTCCTCTTGATCTCTTGGTGTATGAGTACAATCCCCCTTTCTTTCATTATCTTCCCTTCCCTTATGGGTTCAGGATCAACATGAACAACAAGGAAACCTAGGGGTCTCTACAGTAAAATATCTTGGAAATTCCTTATTAACTAACCTGACGTCTAGCATAGTACATCAAGTTAGCGTCAAGACTAAGTAGTTCTGACAGAAGACAAGAAATATTAAGCAAAGGGCCAACTGTGATTGTAGATCAAAACTCTTGTAGGATTCCCATCAAAGACTTGTAATGATCAATATTATCATTTGGTCATCCTTAGGGTCGTGTGTCTCTGGATCATTGAGACATAGATTGTACCCTATGGTAGATTAGGGTTCTGACCCACAATCACTGTTGGACCATGTGGTAGTGATCTGATGGAATCAGGTGCAGTGCAAAAAATAATAAAAGTGGGGAATTAAAATAGAATAGAGGACCAAAAATAGGAATTTTTATTAGAGATGGCCTCTTCCTGTTAAATCCAAGAACAGTGCAATATCATGGCAGTTTAACCAAATATCTGCATGGGATCAACATGCCTATCCCTTTTCTATTCCCCAGTCTCCTGGGAGGAAAAGATATTCAAAATAAATGGTTGTGACCCCCCCCAGACTCCTGCATACACTGAGATGCAGCTCTTGCGTGCGACTCAGCTTTTCTCCATGGTTTGTCCCCTTACCAGTATTTAGAACCCATGCCCTCTCATCGTAATTGAAGAGTAGAGGTAGTAGGGGTTGCCTTCTGTAGTTTCCCCTTGCCACGAGTAGCCATCATTTTCAGCCCTGCAGTCTCTTTTTCCTGCTCAAGCTTAGAGCCTGCAACCAACCAGCACCAAGACAAGTTGAAGCCGGGCACAGCCTCTGCCGTTGACAGTATCAGCCGTCTGAGAGCCTCCCAGGGGCCACAGCTGAATCTGATTGATGGGTTCTGTTGGGCCCTTAATCATGCCCTTCACAGTTTGGTTGAATCTCTCCACCAAACCGTTACCTTGTGGGTGGAGTGGTGAACTTGTGGGTTGCACCACACTCCTTCCACAGGGATGTCACGTACTTAGATATGAAATTGGCCCCACAGCCAGAAACAACCTCTCTGTCGAAACTCACATGGAAAAAGATACCCATTAATGCCTGGCCTACCTCAAGTGTGGTCGTTGTCCTTAGAGGGATTGCCTCCGGGTACCGGGTTGCATGGTCCACAAAAGATCAGAATGTACTTGTTGCCCATGGCTGTCTTGGTATACAGTGACCCCACAATGTCCATCCCTGCCCTGTCAAAAGGGGTTCCAACATCTGGGAAAGATTGGAGAGGAGCCTTACACTTACTCCCACTCTTAACAATTGCCTGGCAATTTTGTAAGACCTGCAATGTCCATCTGACTGCCTTCACATTTGGGGCCAAAAGAAGTGGGTGACAAGCTTGTCAGAGGTCCTGTCCCACTAAGCGTGGGCGGAAAATCCGTTCCGCTCGCGGATTTTGCGGATTTTCGGGAAATCCGCAATCCGCGAGATTTGCGGATTTCCCGCAAAATCCGCAAATTCGCACGCAGCGGATTTTTTTGGCGGCGCGCGGCGTTGGTGATACAATTTTTGCGGCGCGCGGCGTTTATCATCGTTTGCCGAGTTGTTTTTTTCGATAGTTTGCGAGTGCTGCGCCATTTTGGATCTTGCTGTGTGATCCCGCGGGAATTGGCGAGCGCGATTACGTCATCGCGGCTTGCCAGCGAGAGTTTGTCAACGCGAGTACGGCGAGATCACGTCTCGCGGTACTTCGCAATTGCGAGATTTGAGATGCGGCGCGCGAAAATATAAATTTGCAATTCTGCACAAGAAATCCACCAGCAAGCAGCATAAACCTTCTAGAAATGATGATTTTTATGTGAATAACTCCTTAGTTTGACATTTGCCTGCACTTTTTTAGCGAGGAGTCCATTTTGGGGAGGGGGGCAGGGGGGTGGGAGGAAGGAAGTGCCCCATAGTCTTCAACTTCCTGTTCCTGTTCAGCAGGCTCCTCCCAGTGCTTTGTCCATCTCCTGGTCACTTTTCATTCGGATGTGGACCTGGAAGGATTACCTTTTGTGGATGCTGCTGGATCTTTGGATTTGAGGCCTTTTTGACTTTCTTTGGATCACTGTTGGATTAGACTAGATTAGATTTTTGACCTGTTGTTGGGGCCTTGACCAGGGGTATTTGAGTCTAGCATGGGCCTAGTCTTTCTGTGGGCTGTCTTGAATTTAAACATCATGGAGGCCATGGATGGAATGGGATTGTGCTGATTTTGCAGTGTTTTTCGATTTTTGGGGGTGTTCATGGGGAGGGACATGCCATGTGGCTGGTGGCCATTTTGAGTGCAGCTACAGGCACTGGCCATGTGCTGGCAGGCAAGTGGCCATTTTGAATGCAGGCTTTGTTGTTAGGCCTCCAACCATTTTGCCTACTTTTCAACCTTTATTTATGCCAGGGGTAGTGAGTCTTGCATGGGCCTAGTATTTCTGTGGGTTGTCTTGAATTTAAACATCATGGAGGCCATGGATTGAATGGGATTGTGATGATTTTGCAGTGTTTTTCGATTTTTGGGCCTGTACTTGTGGCCTTTTCACCAGGGGTATTTGAGTCTAGCATGGGCCTAGTCTTTCTGTGGGCTGTCTTGAATTTAAACATCATGGAGAGGCCACGGATGGAATGGGATTGTGCTGATTTTGCAGTGTTTTTCGATTTTTGGGCCTGTACTTGTGGCCTTTTCACCAGGGGTATTTGAGTCTAGCATGGGCCTAGTCTTTCTGTGGGCTGTCTTGAATTTAAACATCATGGAGAGGCCATGGATGGAATGGGATTGTGCTGATTTTGCAGTGTTTTTCGATTTTTGGGCCTGTACTTGTGGCCTTTTCACCAGGGGTATTTGAGTCTAGCATGGGCCTAGTCTTTCTGTGGGCTGTCTTGAATTTAAACATCATGGAGGCCATGGATGGAATGGGATTGTGCTGATTTTGCAGTGTTTTTCGATTTTTGGGGGTGTTCATGGGGAGGGACATGCCATGTGGCTGGTGGCCATTTTGAGTGCAGCTACAGGCACTGGCCATGTGCTGGCAGGCAAGTGGCCATTTTGAATGCAGGCTTTGTTGTTAGGCCTCCAACCATTTTGCCTACTTTTCAACCTTTATTTATGCCCAGGGGTAGTGAGTCTTGCATGGGCCTAGTCTTTCTGTGGGTTGTCTTGAATTTAAACATTATGGAGGGCATGGATGGATTGGGATTGTGCTGATTTTGCAGTGTTTTTCGATTTTTTTGTGCTCTACAACTGAACTGATGTTCCTCTGTCTTCCATTTTTTTTAGGTGCACAAGACTCAAGAGAACCACCAGTGCCAGGAAGAAGTCCTGCAGCGGTGTGTGTGTGCAGCATAACGTCACGCGACGTCACGTCTGGCCTCAGACAACTCTACAATTCGTGCAACTGCGGCCTGCTGTCTGACCTGCTCTGAAGAAGATGGCCCCAAAGAAAGTTCTCCGTAGCTCCTCTAGCAAGAAAGTTGCTAGTAAGGAGCAGAAGAAGCAAGTTACCAAGGAGGCTGGTGTGCCACCCGCCACTTTTTTTGGGAGCAAAAAAAAAAGTACGCCTGCAGCAGCAGGATCTGCTGGGGACCAACCTGAGAGCAGCACCCCTGCTCCATTGGGTTCAGTGCCTCCACCACCACGCCAACTTAAGTCAAAGCCCTTGAGTGCTTCAGAGGCAGTCAGTGTACTTCTCCAATCACCATCGACCAGTGATGTTGGCTCATCGCAAGAAAGTAGCAGCAATGTCCCTGAATCAACACAGGTTGTTGTAACTCATCTGACAAGTGTTGAACAACCACAGCCGCAACAACAACACCATGTGCAAGTACACGCCCAAGTACATGTGGAAGGAGAGGCAGCAAAAGGAGATGCGCAAGCAAAGGTGCATGGACGTTCACAAGTGCCCACAATAGTTGTTCCTCCCGAAGTAGGGGCACATTTGGAAATCGACATTGAAGCTGAGGTATCATTGGAAGCCACTCCTCCTGATGATCATTCATTGTCTTCCACATCCCTAGCAAGGAAAAGATCAAGGGGGGTGTCTACATCTTCTTCAAGCCCACCTCGTTCTGATGCAAGTGATCTGTCTTGGGAACCACAACTGCGGTCTGACAGTGAGGCAGAGGCACACCATGATCTGACACCGGTACCTCCTAAGCGTAAAAGGAAGGTCGTCCAAAAACTCAAACCTATGGAGTGTGATGAGGCTCAACAAGAAGTGACAGATACTGCTGGTGATGAAGCCTCTCACGATGACGACGAGCCAGTCATCACAAAGGTCACTGCAGCCCCACCGGGCATGCAGCAAAGAGACATTTTGACCCTATCCCGAGAAGCTGCTGAGCGTGATGATGATGTCGGCGAGGAGGCAATGGAAATGGAATCATTAGATTTGGAGTTAAGTAGTACACCAAAACCTACCGCTTCCATATTTCTTCGCAAGAAGGTACCCACCTCGTCCTCGACCTCAATTCGTGGTGGTGAAAGTGCAAAACGTACTGAAGTTCGGCAATCCACATCCTCCACTTCATCTGTCATTAGCAGCAGGACCACCACCACCAGTATCGCCGCCTCCTCCGGCCCCCGAAGACATTTCAAGTCTCCAGTTTGGGACTTCTTTAGTGTTTGCCCAAATAAGGAAAACATAGCCATTTGTAGCCTTTGTAAGCTTCGATTTAGTCGTGGTAAGCTTGGTTCTAACTATGGTACCGGAGGCCAGAGAGGTCATCTTGAGAGAAGGCACCCTGTCCAATGGTTTCCGCACCTAGAGGCGGTCAAGAAAGCCGGAATTGCACGTAATGAAAACGTTGATTTGTCATCTGCTGATGACGAGGAGGTAGAAGAAGACGATCCAAACACTTCACTTACACCCAGTTCCCATGTCAGCAGCACACCCCATGGGAGCCACACTAAGAGTGTGGGAGAGAGTGAGACATCAATGCGGAAAAGTTCATCAGCGAGCGTAACTGGGTCGAAGAGATCATCATCCCGTAAATCATTGGTCCAGGGCAACATTAAAAAGATGTTGTTTACAGAAGCGCAATATGAACGCAACCACCCAATGACCCGTCTGTATAACACTAAGCTGGCTAAAATGCTAGCTCTGGACCTTCTCCCTTTTTCTTTTGTCGAAGGGGTTGGTTTTCTAGAATTAGTGACAGCGCTCTGCCCTAAATGGAAGGTTCCTAGCCGGTTCTATTTTGCCCGAGTTGCGGTTCCAGCACTACATGAAGATGTTCTGAAGGCGATTGGGGCAGCTTTGCAGAAGAGTGCTGTTCACACTATACATCTGACAACAGACATGTGGACCAGTGGCGCAGGCGCTGATTACATGTGCATCACTGCACACTGGGTCTCTTTTTCAGGGGCTAAAGCAAAGCTAAACTCAGGTGTTGACACTAACATTGTTTTTAAAGGTGCTCGGAAACATGCAACACTAGCCATGTTTGGTTTGGAGAAACGTCACACAGCAGAAAACATTTTGGATGTCTTTAACACAAAGGTCCTTAACTGTCTGTCCCCACTAAAACGCAAGGTTGGTTATGTTTCCACGGACAATGGCTCCAATATAGTTAAGGCCATGAGGGACGGTTACTATTTCAGAGTGCCGTGTTTGGCGCACTGTATAAACCTGGTTGTCCAAAAATTCTTGGGTAATAAACTCAGTGCAGCGTACAGTGTATTGGAGAACTGCCGAAAAATTTGCAAGCATTTCAGGCATTCTTTTAAGGCCCGCAAGCAGCTGAGGAGCATGCTATATCAATGTCAAATGCCAGTGAAAGCACTCATCCAGGAGGTGGTAACACGTTGGAACTCAACCTTCTACATGCTTGAGCGTCTGTATGAGCAGTATACGCAACTCGATCAATATTTCTTGAAAGAGGGTATAGAGGAGCTGAGGATGGGTGGGCCGCAATGGAACATAGTTGAAAGCCTAACACGCATGCTTCGTCCTTTTGAGGTCTTCACGCGTGCAGTCAGCAAGGAGGACTCTAATTTGGGAAAAGCTATCCCATTGTTGTACATGCTGGAGGACCAACTGAAGGAGGTGTGTTCTGTGTTTCGAAAAGATGACAAAAAGAAAGACTCTTCTTTGCTTCTGGCTGAGCAATTATTAGAGCTCCTACAAGGTGATGAACGTCTTCAAAAGATCCACTCAGAACAGCATTACATTTGTGCTACTATTCTGGATCCACGCTACAAAAAGGCGCTGGCAGGCAGAGCATTCTTTCCTTTTGCTGATGAAGATGTTACAAAGTACAAACGTTGGCTAGCCTTGTCAGCCAAGAAGTTTGAAACAGAACGGCTGGAAATTGAAGGAAATGGCAGTACATCAGCAGGCCATCCCCAGTCAAAACAATCCACTTCTGCACCTGTGGCTGTGGCACAAGTGACCTCTCAGCCGTTAAAGACACCGGCAACCGCATCATCTGCACGAAAGACAGCAGAAACATTGGAGGCTGAAGAGGATTGGCTAGCTCTGCGTGGGTTTGGTTCTCAAAAGGCCAGAGGCACAGCAAGAGCTACGCAAAGTGGAGGAACCTTGGAGGAGGACCTTGAGTCGATGGTGAAGGACTATCTGAATGACTCCACAGAGGTCTATGTTAATTCTGACCCATTGGCGTATTGGCATGGGAAAAAAGAATTGTGGCCACAGCTCACCAACCTGGCTTTAAACTACTTGTCTTGCCCACTCGCAAGTGTGTCTTCTGAACGGGTTTTCAGTGCGGCTGGTGGGATTGTAACTCCCAAACGGAGCCGCCTCTCGCCCAAAAATGTGGAGAGGTTAACAATGATCAAGATGAATCAGCACCTCATACCACCAGATATAAGAGTACGAGAGAGCGTGCCGGATGAAGAGGAGGTGGCCAGCACCATAGATGAGGGAATTTCTACTCTGTCAGGTGGCACTGACCTCACCCGGGCTGAATTCGCAGAGTATGATGACGAAGCCTTATTCTTATTCCTGGACCGTGATTCCGACTTCGAGCCCTGAAAATGAGACAACGAATCAATAACTTTCTTTTTCATCCTTATTCACTTTTATTCCTGTGTGTCTGTCTTTCTTTGTTGTGCACAGTTAATATAATTCAAACTTTAATCAGATTATCACAAAGACAAGCCCATCAGCAGAACTGTCTTCACTTGTTTGCTAATTTATTTGAAGGTGCCGCAGTCTGCATTCCTCAGGTTCACAAGTTCAGAAGAACATGCTCCTCTATCCTCCTCCTCCAGACTCCTATTTCCATCAAAGCAGAGGGCTGGTTTACGCCCAATGAAGAAAGACTCAGCACTTGTGGGGGTGTTGTTCTACCTCTTTGCAGGTGAGTTGACGGGTCTGGGGCCATTGCTGGGAAGCACTAAAAGTGGTTTGTGCCAAATCCGAGGCGGAAATTTTTTTGTGTTTTTGATGACTTGCTTGCCTTTGAGGTGCTCTTAGGGGGGGTTCCGTCTGTTTGTGGGTGAGTTTCATGGTCTGAGAGCATTGCTGGGACACTCTAATCTTGATTGCATTTGCTTTTCAGGAAATCCGTCGTGCCAACCCCGACTTATGGCCTAGCTACGCAGCGCGTTTGGACCGAAGGCCCAGAAATATTGCAAGTATGAGATTTTGCTTTTGGCCTGTTTGGGGGTGTTATGCTTCTTGGCGGGTGGGTTGCCGGGTCTTGGGGCATTCCTGGGAAGGTCTAATACCGGGTAGAAGTGGTTGGGACAAAATCCAGGCCGATTTTTTTTGGGCTATTTCAGACATTTTGCTCTATGTAGCGTTTTCGGGGGCCTGTTTGGGGGGCTTCCTGGTGTTTGCGGGTGAGTTTCGTGGTCTGGGAGCACTGCTGGGACACTCTAATCTTGATTGCATTTGCTTTTCAGGAAATCCGTCGTGCCAACCCCGACTTATGGCCTAGCTACGCAGCGCGTTTGGACTGAAGGCCCAGAAATATTGCAAGTATGAGATTTTGCTTTTGGCCTGTTTGGGGGTGTTATGCTTCTTGGCGGGTGGGTTGCCGGGTCTTGGGGCATTCCTGGGAAGGTCTAATACCGGGTAGAAGTGGTTGGGACAAAATCCAGGCCGATTTTTTTTGGGCTATTTCAGACATTTTGCTCTATGTAGCGTTTTCGGGGGCCTGTTTGGGGGGCTTGCTGGTGTTTGCGGGTGAGTTTCGTGGTCTGGGAGCACTGCTGGGACACTCTAATCTTGATTGCATTTGCTTTTCAGGAAATCCGTCGTGCCAACCCCGACTTATGGCCTAGCTACGCAGCGCGTTTGGACCGAAGGCCCAGAAATATTGCAAGTATGAGATTTTGCTTTTGGCCTGTTTGGGGGTGTTATGCTTCTTGGCGGGTGGGTTGCCGGGTCTTGGGGCATTCCTGGGAAGGTCTAATACCGGGTAGAAGTGGTTGGGACAAAATCCAGGCCGATTTTTTTTTGGGCTATTTCTGACATTTTGCTCTATGTAGCGTTTTCGGGGGCCTGTTTGGGGGGCTTCCTGGTGTTTGCGGGTGAGTTTCGTGGTGTGGGAGCACTGCTGGCTATATATACTTTACTTTGCAAGAGGTTTGAAGCAAATCCATGGTGGCTGAGGGGACTTAGGGCCTAGCTGCAGAGCGCGCGCGGAGTGATTTGGGAAATTTGTGAAAAAGTGACTAAGTCCCCATTTTTGTACTTTTGCTCTTTGGCTGTTTGGGGGTCTTCTACTCGTTTTCTCCTGGGTTGACGGCTCTGGGGCCATTGCTGGGAAGCTCTAATACCGGATAAAAGTGTTTTGGACCAAATCCCAGGCGGAATTTTTTTTGTGTTTTTGATGACTTGCTTGCCTTTGAGGTGCTCTTAGGGGGGGTTCCGTCTGTTTGCGGGTGAGTTTCGTGGTCTGGGAGCACTGCTGGGACACTCTAATCTTGATTGCATTTGCTTTTCAGGAAATCCGTCGTGCCAACCCCGACTTATGGCCTAGCTACGCAGCGCGTTTGGACCGAAGGCCCAGAAATATTGCAAGTATGAGATTTTGCTTTTGGCCTGTTTGGGGGTGTTATGCTTCTTGGCGGGTGGGTTGCCGGGTCTTGGGGCATTCCTGGGAAGGTCTAATACCGGGTAGAAGTGGTTGGGACAAAATCCAGGCCGATTTTTTTTTTGGGCTATTTCTGACATTTTGCTCTATGTAGCGTTTTCGGGGGCCTGTTTGGGGGGCTTCCTGGTGTTTGTGGGTGAGTTTCGTGGTCTGGGAGCACTGCTGGGACACTCTAATCTTGATTGCATTTGCTTTTCAGGAAATCCGTCGTGCCAACCCCGACTTATGGCCTAGCTACGCAGCGCGTTTGGACCGAAGGCCCAGAAATATTGCAAGTATGAGATTTTGCTTTTGGCCTGTTTGGGGGTGTTATGCTTCTTGGCGGGTGGGTTGCCGGGTCTTGGGGCATTCCTGGGAAGGTCTAATACCGGGTAGAAGTGGTTGGGACAAAATCCGCGCGGAAAAGCCTTTAGTTTTGGCACTTTTTGTAACTTAGGGTTCGTTAGGGTTAGCCCTAGCAGCAGGATTGCATGTGTATCGGGGTGTTCTAGATTTTTCAAACTGAGTTCTGGGGTCTTAGAGCACTCGTGAGAATGTGTAATTTTGGTTGCAAGTCATTTGAAGAAAATCCATGGTGGGAAAGGGGGGATTTGGCATAGTTAAAGAAAGCCTTTGCCACTATTCTTAACTTAGGGTTCGTTAGGGTTAGCAGTATTTCTATTGCATGTGTTTGAGTGGGGGGGATTTCGAGTCTTGGAGCGATGCTGGCTATGGCTACTTTTGCTTGGTTGCTTGCAAGTGGTTTGAATACAATCCACGGGGGGTAATGGGTAATTAGGGTACTTCGGCCTACTTTTACTTTCAAAGTAAGTTTTGTCTCCAGTTTTCTGCTAGGCCTCGTTTTTTGGGTGGGAGCACTGCTAGGAAGATCTATTTTTGTTCTAAAACACAGTTTACAGTACACCTAGCTTGAGGGGCAAGATCCGCTACATTAATTTGCCCATACTTACTTATCCTTCAAAAGGTGACTCAGAGTACGCACTTTCAAAAACATTGTACTGTCTGTCTACTAGGAAAAACAAATTGTGACTTTTTGCACTCCACAGCCTACATACCTTATATTTATTTATCAGTGGTGTTGTAATATTATATCACTTCCTGTTTTTCGTTGAATAATTACAGGCCGGGTTTCAGTCTCTGCAATGGGGAAAAAAGGATGGAGTCAGGCTTCACAGTAGCGAGCCACAATTCAGCATCAGGCAGGCAGTGGACAGGGTGTCTTCTGGTGACCAACATCGGTGGACGAAGCGTCGGCTGCAATGGAGGAGTGCCGCTAATAGGAGGATTTTTTTTCTGCGGGCAACTTACTTACCACTTCCAACAGGACCACTACAACCACATAGATACAGTATCCCTTGCCTTTTTCTCTGACTGTGACTGCATTTCTTTGCTCTCTCTCGGCTTCTACATTGATCCCTTAACACATCACTTAGTCCACTCCACTATCTGCACCACACATAGTCATTTGTAAGTGCTCCTACGTAATTCGCAAGTCGCAGCACGCCCCAGGCCGTAGAGGACTGGGATGGCCCCAATGATGAAGCATGTCACCAAGGGGCAACCCTGGTGAGTGAGGGGACACCTAGAAAAAAAGCAATTTCTCCTTTTCTATCTACTATACCTTCTGTCAGGTTACGCAGCCCCTAAGCGCCTACCGTACTATGAAACTACATTTCCCATGAGTAGGCGGGAGACTTGCAGACTATTTAGTGAGACTATATGAGAGTACCCTTGTATGTTAGGACATCACTTCACTGATGCCTGTCTTGTCTTCTCTTACAGGTATCCTTTCCCTGCTGACCCTACCTTTACCCATCCCACATTTTTTATTTTAGTTTGTTATTTTTCTCCCTCGCCTAATGCCTCGAACACCCTGTGTTTACACTTCTGGGTGTTGGTGACATTTGGAGGTGGAACCATATTTGCATCGACTGGATCACGGGGAGTAAACGTGACACCTTCCAGACCAACCCCATTGAGTGTTGTTGTGAATGGATTTATAGTGACCAGCAAGGCTCTCGGGTATCTGGCTACAGAGACCTTATGTTGAATATAGTTATCAATAATTCCACACAGGCCCTGTACTGTCGCATTCTTTCTTTCCACAGTTGTCGATGATATATTCTTACTCTGCTTGACAAAGAACCATTGCTAATGTGAAAGAACTTCAACCGAATTAGTAGTTATACTTTACCATTTGTTAGGCTACAATGTGGCACTGCTCTACTGTACTTCTGTCACCTGCTATATTCTCAGTTGTACCGTTGAATTGCTCAGGAGGACAAACCAGATTTCATTTTCTTTTTTTTCATAGGCATGCAACTGCCACTGTGTCACACCACTACTACCACCGCTATGAGGAAATTTTATCCGACCAAGATTGCCAACGTTATTCGGTGTTTCCCGTGGAGCCAGCCCTGGGCCTAGCCCTACTTTCAAACACAAATTACAGGTAAGATAAGCGTTTGGTGGTTTGGGGGTATAATGGAGTATTAGTACGAGAGACGAGAGCCTGAAGGTAGTACTACTAAAGTCCTAGGACTCTTGGATTCACTTCACTTAGTCTGTGAGAGGCACTTAGTGTTGAAAACATTTGGGCATTTACACTTAAAGGAAGAAAATGGAACTAAACTTTCAGGAAAACAGTCAACGTTAAACCCCCACCCACCAGGCAAGCAGTAAAAAACAGGTATGCTCAGATAAAGTTTGAAAAAGTATATTTATATCCCTAACAAAATAATCTCCCGCAAGACCCTCCCTAACCCCAACGATTGTCCTTCAAAAGTCCCCAAAAACCCAACTCCCAATTCCCACCCCCCAAAAGTCTCTAAAAAAGGGGCAAGGGACACTATGGGTGGATGCTGTTAACTTTTTGGGCCAGGGCATCATGCTCCTCGCGGAGCAAGGCGAGCTCCTGCTGAAGGCGGGACACCATCAGGGTAGTGCGGCGCAGGCGTGCCTTCACTGCCTTGCAGGTGCAAGGCCTGTGAGAAGCAGCTGTTGGCCTTGCTGCTCGGCGGTGGCGTTTGCCTTTGGCAGCCCGGCTCAGTCTCGGTGGACCACTGTGCTGGGTCACGGTGGCAGCCGGTGAGGCCACGGAGGACGACGTTGTCGTTGTTGTCGACCGCACACTTTCCTCGTCCTCCAGGGCCACCAGCCGCCGATATTCCGCAACAGTGGCCTCGATTCTCCGTTGCCGGGCCGCTCTAGCCAGCTCCTTCCTCCTTGTTCGTTTGGAAGGAGAACCTATATGAAGAAAGAAAGACATAGTCTGTAACCAATGCTCTTTAAGATTAACTCAATCATTCAGCAGAAATGTGTGCTGCAGTACAACTAGCAACTTGCAAGCGCATTACATAACTATTGAGGCCAGTATCTATCTAACCTCACACTTCTTCATCCTTGCTCTAACATTAGTGGGAGTTTAAGGAACAAATTCTATGAGCACTGTGGACTTCCATTGGAGTCGACTATGAAAGTACACCAGTCTTATTCTTCTTCTTGTCTCTTGTTTTGGAAAATTGGTACGTTATTTTCTGCAAGCCGGCATAATGCCAGCGCGGTAAACTTGCACCCGAGAAAAAGAGACGCACGCCATGAGGAGTGACCTAGACTTGCGTTGCCGTTGCGTTACTGTACCCGTCCAGTACATGCAGGTGGTGAATCTCTTACTTTTCTATTACGGGTGGCACTGAGAATACTCTGTTACAACTCAAGGGCTACTGCTTAATTAATTTAACTTTCACCCTACAGTGGAAATGAGTACTAGAAATGGAAAATTGAAGAAGATAAATAATCTGATTATCTATCACTTCACATGGGATGTTTTTGCTTATATATGGGATGACTTTAGGTGCTTTGCTTTTTATTGAGTGACAGGCAGTGATACATCCACACATGAATGACTGAGTACTACTAAACTTATTAAGAGAGGTAGGGAGTGGCCACCATAATAACCGGATCTATGCAGTGCTTGCAATACAAACTACTGCTACTACTTATGGTAGTATTTGGACAAAATTAAAAGTTCTTTTCCTTGCCTTTCCTACACTGGAACGGACGTGCGGGTGCAGTGTTACATGCTCTTCAAAGTTACACTTAGTTCATCCACTGACCATCTACTCTCTCTAGATCATGGGTACTCACAAACTTTCTCTCAGGGGCTACATTTACAGTGTAGTTTGTGGCCGAGGGCCGCACTGGTGGGGGCGGAGTCAGAGGGGGCGGGGCTAAAGCAAAACGATAACTTGTGACCATGAGGTTGCACACAGGTCCCTGCAGCAGATGCCCTCATCCACTGAGCCACCAGACCCAGCATTTACATACATCTCTCTCCCTCCTGCTGTCCCTCCTGCCCTCCCTCCATCTCTCTCTCCCTCCTGCCCTCCCTCTCCCTCTGTCATCTCACTGTGTGTGTGTCTATCTGTGTCAGCCTTCAGCCCGGGTTGAGACCGCTTCCTCAACGCGCACACACAGACAACAACACCAAAGTACTTAACAGGTCTTTAAAAGACCATTAACATATTATTGAGGCTTTGTTTGTTTTAGCGCCCCTGCTTCTCCACCCTGACAATCACTGCTTGCCCGGCCCCACAGAGCAGAGGCTTTGTTCTATTTCACCTCTTTGTGGCCTTGCATCTCCACTCTGCTCTGTGGGGGCCGGGGGAGCAGTGATTGTCAGAGTGGAGATGCAGGGGCGCTAACAGGTGAAATACAAAAAAGCCTCTGCTCTGTGGGGGCCGGGGGAGCAGTGATTGTCTGCAAGGTCTGCGCACCGCCAAGGA
This sequence comes from Lissotriton vulgaris, assembly GCF_964263255.1. NCBI lineage: Eukaryota > Metazoa > Chordata > Amphibia > Caudata > Salamandridae > Lissotriton > Lissotriton vulgaris. Next base: position 398,174,411 of record NC_141700.1, read on the forward strand.
AGGCTTGCCGGGCCACCACCGGCCCGCGGGCCGTACTATGAGTACCCCTGCTCTAGATACACATATGCTATCTAAGAGTCAGATAGTAGCATGATCCAGGTATATGGACACATACAGTTTCTGTGTCACCCACCCAGGCTGTTGTCCTTCCACCCATCATTGCTTCATCATTCACCCAGCCATGCATCTCATATTCTTGCCTTCCCAGCTAGTCTTCAATCTCAATAAGTAAGGAATATATAAGAGCTTACCTCTGGCCGCCACCACCGTCTCAACTCTCACAGCCGCCGCCGCCGCCTCCTCCCCTGATGATGAATTGCCCTCCGCCTCCGTGTCGAGCACCACCACCACACTGGCCCCGCCACCAGATGTTCCACCTACAAAGTACATTTAAGAATCTTAGAATAAAGCACTCACTAGTCACTAGTATTTGGTCTAGGAATGAAGACATGTGAAAACAATGTAATTTGTGACTGTCTACGTTAAAGTTCAAAAAAATGTCCCTTTTTCCAGGGAAGGTTGTCTTGCTGCACTTTTTGGCACAACTGATGAAGGCTGATTTTTTAACACGCACCATTTTTCTCCACACAGACAGAAGATGGACTTCTAACAACAAGATCAAGTTGAAACCAGGTGAGAGCTCGGCTCGACCACAAGAAATGTCTTCAATTAATCGTCAGCACTAACCACTTTTCCATTATCAGTTAAACGTTTAGTTTTATTATGACTTCATTTTAATAAATGTGTTTACTTTTAATAAAGCTTTTAAATTTAAATACAATCTGTGTTTTTTGGTCCTCCAGACTAGAGTGACTGAACGAAAGGTTTTGCAATTTTTGCAAGCATGAGTCCAGATAGAACACTTCAAAAGACATTATGGACAATCCCAGAGGACTGCACTAAGTTGATAGAGCTATTGCTGACTAGAATCATGGGAGTTTCGCCAACCGTGCAATCTTAGTTAGCTACACAGACAGACTAATAAGAATAATCTAGTAATACCACAGGGAGTCATAGTAGAGGCAGGATAAGAATTTAGATACAGTCTACAAGAAGAGCAAAGACAATTTTGAAAAAATTCAAATGAGGAACGCTAGGAAAAATAGGTACTAGTCTAAAATGAAAACTTACTGGGGCCAGCAGAGGAGCCCTCGCCTGCCCGATCCTGGCCCTGTTGATGAACAGCATCCGCCGCCTGCTGCTCCTGTGTCCTCCTCTCGCCCCTGGGGGGAGCTGACGTACAACATGAAAGAAAGAACAGAAAACATGGATGATTGTTGCTTGTCAATGTCAACCAAATCAAACATTTCAAAAGAACAATAACAAAATATTTCCGCGAAATTATATTGATTATGGTTACTTTTTATTTATTTGCGGACCTGTGACTTCGAAAGTCACGTAACTCACTAAACAAAATACTGAAACGTTCACCTAGGACTGGCAGGCAGCAGTCCGCAGGCAAGACGCAAAGTGACAGACAAACTCCATTGTGATTTCAGTCAGATCAGTGACAACACTAACAGTTGCCTGCTACATTACCAGTCATTTAAATAGTCAAACTATCAATCCACCGCCACTATTTTTCTTATTGTCAGGGTTACAAAGGAAGGGGCAGATTTAAGCCCTTGCGGCTCTTTTGCGCCGTTCTTGCGTGACTTTTGTGACGCAGCAGCTAAACAAAAAAGGGCGCCATGGTGCGGCGTATAATATTATAACAACGTGACGCATTTGGGAGATGCATCCCGTTATAAAGCCCTGCGCCATCAGGGGGCGTTCCGGCGCAAGGGAGGGCATTCCTGCGCTGGAACACATCCTAATAGTGGCTGAGGGAAATCTACAAAATATCAATCAGTCACCTTTAGGACAATGATGCGTCACACAAACCCTGCACCTGCTTGAAGCAGACGTACGGCTTGACCCAGCATTGGGGAGATAGGGTACCCCAGAGCATTGATGGAGCTGCGCCATCGTTGCGACGCAACTCCAGCAGTAAAGCTTCGGTGACGTTTTGGGCCCATGGGGAGCCGCATTGCAAATACGGCGCACCATGTTTGGTGGTGGTAGCGGGCCGCACAATTAATGGCGCATCCCTGCTACTTTGCAGGGATGCGACGGTAATTGCAATTCTGCCCCTTAGGGGCATACTTACTTACGCGTTCTGGCGCATCTCCAGAGATGCGCCAGATCAAATGCGTCACGCAAAACTACCCTTGCGACACGGCAGATGTGCCTCATTTACAATGCGGCGCGCCCTGGCGCAAGGGTAGGCACTTGCGTGACGCATCTCGTCACGTAAGAGCGGCGCATCGCTGGAGTCACGTCGCCAACGCAATGCAACTCCAGTAATGCTCAGGGCCACCCAATACTTTACATGCTGTGTCAGTCCTTTCGCCTGCTTCGAGCAGACATAAGGAATTGAATTGACGTAGCAGCGTCGCAGAAGTGCCTGCGTTAAATCTTGTAGATTTCACGCAGGCAATTTTGCGAGGCGCACAGCCGCTGGACCGCCCACCCTGCGTACTAGGAACGCACCCATTGTGGTGCAGGCCCATGGCTTTATAACGTGACGCATCTCCCTAGATGCGTCATGCTGTAAATGACTTGCAGGGATGCGGCACGTTTACGCCGCTGTTGCGTCACGCAAGGCAACGTAAACGTGGCGCAAGGGGCTTGTAAATGTAATCTGCCCCCTAGTGTCTAGCATTACGCAGTTCTGTTAAGTACACTCATACATAATAGTTACTCAGGCCAATGAGACCACGAAATAGAAAACAAATAAGCATAGTAGCAACCCCACTGAGAAGGAGAGCAGTGCACCTGAAATGCACAGAAGATTTTGAAATATAATTTAACTACAATGTAATCATCATCAGCGGCATTATTGGCTTGCTCCATGTAAAAAACAAATATTTGCAATACAACAACACAGAGCAGGAGAAAACATCATAGTAGTGAGTGATTAAATGCCAATGGCTACTACTACTCACCAAGCCCGGGGATCTCCAAGCCGAGCTGGTCCAGCAGGTCGCGCTCGCGGTCCAGGAGGTCCGTCCAGCGATGGGTGACCTGGCTGTAGGTGCGCTGGACCCCGTAGAGGTGGGATATGGCCCAGCACACCTTCTCCCACCGCTTCCGGCGCTCCCGCATGTTATAGCCGCCGGCCGCGATCCTGCCGCCTCCCGCGATGGTCCTGGGCAGGCGGCGCTGGACGAAGTAGACCAGCGCGCCCACTTCCTCCGGGCTGAATATCTCCCGGCGCGTCACCTGCTCCCCCCTCGATCTCACGCCTGCTGTCCTGCCACTGGGTCCAGCACTACTCCCCGCCGCCGCTGCGGCCCTCAAGTGCCTGGGCAGCTTCACGGCGCCTGGCTTGACCATGGTCTGGGCAGGTAAGGTAGGAAGAAGTAGAAAATTAAGAAAGAATAGGATAGGGAAGAAGAAAAGAAAAGAGTTTACAAAAGTAGTTTAAAAGTAAAGAAAAATAGCAGAAAAGACAAAAATATACAGCTAGGAAAAGAGAGGGATAGATAAGAAGCAAAATCGTAAAAAAAAAACTGAAAACAAGCAAAGGATGGGAAAGATATCAAGAGGATTAAACACCATGCCCAGACACAGGAAATGAATGAAAAACAAGATGGCCGGCGCCCGTTTCCGAGCGCGAAAGTCAGTTCGCGCGAGATTTTCCTCGCGATCTCGTGCGAACCTCTAGATTTCCCGCGCGATCTCGTGCGAACCTCTACTCGCAATGCGCTTACTGCGCGAGATTATACATAGCGGGCGGAAACGGAAATACGTCACGCAAACAAAATGGCCGCGCCCGTACTCGACCTTGGGGTAAATTCGCGTGTTGCGCTGCAAGCGGCTCGCGAATACTGCAAAAAAACTCGCGAAACAACAAGCCGCAAAAAAATAAAATGCTCATTCGCACGAATTGGCGGCTTCCGCGGTCGGTTTCGCACGACGCCGCGCCCCGCGAATAGCGCGAAAAAAACCGCAAAACGATTTCAGCAAAAGCAAAAGCAATGAGCAGGTGCAAAAGGTCAACCTCATGATTTGTAACGATTCTTTGTATTGCTTCCTGAGGGGGCCCTCCAGAATTCGGTTGCCTGCTTGCAACTATTGTGTGACCCTGCTCTGACCTTAACTGTATGCCACAAAGGTCCTGATTTACAGCTAAAGGAGCAGACAAGCAGGTGCCAGGCTGGAACTTTAAATTCTTTCAGTGACACATTAATTAGCCCCTAATTCATTATTGTCAGTTGGGGCAGGGCAGGTGTTGTAACTAATTTTGCAACAATGAAAGCACTTAGCAAGTGCAAAAGATCACTAATCAGGGCGCACTAAGGAAGCAGGTGCCAGCTAAAAAAATATTCTGTGACACATTAATCAGCCCCAAATTAATTCAGGTCACTTGAGGCAGGGAAGGTGTGCTTTGCTTTGCCGAAAATAATGTACACTGGACAACCAGAGGGTGTGGTGATGAAACAGAGGGTGGCATGGGTGGGCCAGAGGGTGGCATGAGTAGTCAGAGAGTGGCAGTGGTGACAGAGAGTGGCAGTGATGAAGAAGAGTGTCCCAAACAGGCTGGACATGTAGAAACAACAAGTTCGCAAAACTTGCGACCCGACAGGTAAGTTCGCAAATTGCGAAATTGTAAAAACCCTCGCGAACTGGCAGAAACACGGGCGAACACAAAAAAAAAAAATCCGCAAATTCGCGGGAATTCGCGGATTTTGCGGATTGCGAATCCGCAAATCCGCAAAATTCGCGAACGCGAGATCCGCAAAATTCGCCCATGCTTATGTCCCACCCCAAATGTCCTGCCAAAGGCACGTCATGCGCCAAACTCAGTAGGAAGGTCAGGAAGTGCTGGTGTACCACCAGCACATGGGCTGGCCCAGGCCCAGCAACCCTAGGCTTGCTGAATAGGAGATCATTCTCCCAGCAGATCCAGTGTGGTCCAGACTGACAACTAGCTGCTTGGATTGCAGCCTGCTGCCGCAAACCTTCTGGAGAAGGACATTGGTTTTTCTCCGTGTAGAATTCGTCCCTGGAGGGACCACCTTCTTGCTGCCAATGGGTCAGCTCATTTAAGTTCCCCAGTTCAGCTACCTGCTCCCCTGTAGGTCCTGGGGCTTCCCCTTTGAAGTCCGCTTCCTCCCGGACGGTGAGAGCCTCAGGGGAGGGTTTCCCATACCCCCGCCCTTTCTTTTGGATGGCACCTGGGCCGTTGTTTCAGGGTCCAGGTCCTTCTGATCACCCTTTCAGTCAGTCATTGACTGAGTGCAAGCATCTCCAAGTGAGACCTGAGCTCAACATCATTCCACAAGAACTGCTCCAGGTAATTTCTTAGCAGACAATCTACTGCTATGGTAGGGCTCACAACCACCCTCAAGGGACCTGAGACCCCCCACTCAAAGAGAACCTGTGCCGCCTTACACTGAGGCTCTGAGGTGCCCACAGCAACTACTTGGTGGAAGGCCCCGGGGACTACTTGCTCCTCAGAGATGAGGTGACACCAGGCTGAGGTCACACTGGCCCCAATATCTCTGAAGACCTCTACCCTTTTCCCATTGATGGTCACCCAGGCAATGTATTTCTTAGTGTTAGCAGGCACCTGGCTTCCTGGGACCATCTTACTGTTCCCTAGTGAGACAAGGGTCATTTCTGCGGGATCCCCAACCTCCTATGGGTTACCCCTCATCCCCAAGTGCTACACTAGCCAAAATCTTGGACTACCTACTGATGAGTGTCTGTGCCCTCTTGGGGCACTTGGAGTCCCCCTTCAAGTGACTCACCTGCACATGGGCATAGCACTTGTGGGGGCCAGTCTCTGCAGGCTTTCTTGAAGAGACCACTGCTTTCTTGTGTCTTGGGGGTTGGGGGCCCTTTAATATGGGTATTAGTTAGGGCCATTAGAGAACTACAGTGCTTTACCCTTGCCCCCCCCCACTCTTCTACTATGGACCCTGCCCAACTTTGGCGGAGTCTCCCCAAAACACCGTCTTGTGGACCCTTGTGCTCACCCAGCAGTCTGACTCCATAGCAAGCTTCCTGGGGTCAGTCCGCTTACTATAAACCAAATGCTGGTGCAGCTCTGCAAAACATAGACTAGGCAAATGCTCCCATGCAATCCCATGCAAGAAATTGGTTGCTGGTATCCCAATAGCATTACCCTCTGTTAATGTCAGGAGCTCAGACTCATTTTTCTTTCTACAACCATAATTTCTATGACAAAATAAACCCCCTCATTTTGTTCCTTTATAAATTAAATGTTTTAAGTGTTACCACTTTATTCCAATCAAGATGGCTTCAGGTGTGCCATAATTTTGTCATACGTTCTAGAACACTCTGGGTAGCTGCAGTAGAACACAAAGGAATCAACTGCCAAGCTGCTCCTGTTGAAATATAACAGGAAGATATTTGAGATCTCACTTAAAACATGTCCTAATGTTTCTTTCTACAGCAATAACCATAATTTTTATGATACAATAAACCCCATTATTTTGTTCCTTTCTAAATTAAATGTGTTAAGTGTTACCAGTTTATTCCAATCAAGATGGCTTCAGGTGTGCCATAATTTTGTCATAAATAAGACTGTTGGTGTTCTAGTTGTTCTTTAGAACACTCTGGGTAGCTGCAGTAGAACACAAAGTAATCAACTGACAGTCTCTGCCCTTATTAGATGTATATGTTTTACTGAGAATGTCAGACTTCATTATCACATGACTGAGAAAGATAATGTGAATTTACAGAAAATATGCTCTCATTTTAGCTTCTGGAGCACCTTCCAAACCTCTATGGGACAAGCATGAGAAAATAGTTTTCTCTCAAACATGATTCATGATATCCCAGCAGGAGGCTTTTCACATGGTAAAATCACCTTAGAACACACCACAATTCCTAAAATGAGTATGGTACCATCAACAAATGATTTATAATGTAACTAAAGTCTTAAAACCTTCTATTAACTGCAGTGCTTTTTAATGAGGGGCTATCATGTATATTGGTCCCAAGATGTCTGCCAACACTTCTTGGATGAAGTGCTGACAGCCAATCAGATCTCACAATGAGATGTGTTGTTAGGCTCCGCCTAGATATATATGTACTTTTTTCCTTTAATATCTAAAAAACTGCTGAACAGATTGACACCATTTAAGCAAAAGGCACAAGTCTGCACTGAGGACTACCTCTTTGCCAAATTTGGTGTAATTCCGTTCAGTAGTTCGGGCTGTAGCTGCGGAAAATTGCATGGGGAAAACACGATTTGGGACCCCCCTTTTTTTCTCGGCCCCGCTTCACGAATCATCCCAAAACTTTCAGGATAGGAGTGGTGCGGACCTGGACATTAGTTTTGAAAATTTCGCGAAGGTTCGTCATCCGGCGCCAAAGTTATTCCAAATAGAATGCTGCGGATTTCCTATGGATAATACGTCCTAACTGTATCTACCTACTGGCGACCGCCAGTAGATTATATATATATATATATATATATATATATATATATATATGATATTAACAATATCTATTGACAATATATGTTGTTAATACCCAAGTTCTAAAAGTCAGCCAATATTTATGTTGCGGAAACAGTAGAGAGCTGATCTTAAACCATCACTAATAAACTAGAAAACATTAAGGGGTCTATTAGGATGGTGGTCGGAAAATCACTACAACCGCCATGGTAGTGGGAAAATAGCGACCGCCTGGACAGCGGGAAAACTGCTGGTCCAATTAGTATGCTCCACAGTTGACTGCGGAGGTCGGATTGCAGCAATTAACATTGCGGAGGTTGCTGTTGCCAGCAGCACCACTGCGATGTCCAAAAAGGCACGTCCTGCGTGTCCCTGCACTGCGTGGCAGGCAATGCACAGTGCCTGGTACAGGGACATGTAGGGGGGTACCATAGGTATCCGCCCAGTGCACCCACACCCCCAACACATTAGGGACCCGCAATGGGCCCCAGGAGACATTCTCAGCATGCCTTTCCATGGCAGTCCCACCGCCGCGAAAAGGCTGGCTACCGCCGGCATCATAATCATGCCGGCGAAGCCTGGCCCTGCACTAGCATCATTGTGGTGGTCCAGTTCCACCTGCTTGGCAGGCATGCAGACTGGTACTAGCGGAAAAGTGGCGGGCGGAAAATCTCACAACCGCAGTCATCACCGCTATTCCAATAGGAAAGGTGGTTTTCCGGGTTGGGATCGCAGGCGGATGTCCGCCGCCAGTCCGGCGGTTGCTACCGCCGGCCCAACGCCGGCCATCTGTCCACCATTCAAATAGACCCCTAAATTTTCAGTGCAAGCATGGATAATGCAAATGCAAAGCAGGCACATGGGTGGTACAACATTTCCCTCTTGTATATGGGACGCTGGAATAGATCATTTAATGTCATGACCAGGAAATGAATACGGTTTATAAAGCCTCTTAAAGTATTTCACTATGGACATATGATCTCTCTCATGTGTTCCAAAAGGCACACGAATTTCCAGGTCAAATCCCAGGAAATGATTGAAATCCTTACAGTAAACACAACTACAGTGTTTATATCACTGCTCACAACAAAAATATATGATGACATTTGTAAGCTTGCAAAATTGCTGTTCACTAAACAAACCTTTTGATGAAGACAGAGAAGAGGGATAATAATAATAAAAAGAAGTTGCCACATGTTGGGCTCCCTTTTTTGTCTTCTCTCCAAGTCAACTAAAATTCATGACTGTTTACACTGTAAGTAGTGATTCCAGTTGTGGGCTTCATTTTATGCCTATTTTTAGATAGGGGTGTTTTTTCAATTACCAGAAACATCATACTGGAACTTAAAATGTTAATGACTTCATAAAGTGTAATTGAATGATTGTTCAGCCAGTTGCTTAATATTATTTTAATACTTTTAGGCAACATATGAGACATCAGCTTTTCAGTCAGTCTCGGAATGTTACATTTTGCGCTTGCAACATTTTATACGGTTGAGCGGCAAACAAATTGGTTTACGGTTAAATATATTGCACATTTACTGAATCAAAGTACTCTGTGATCAAAAAGTGCTGCCTGTTTGTGGTAAAACAGATTTTTCAAGAAATGACTCTCTCATGAATGAGTTTTTAAATATGACACCTCCTAATTTCACAATAAACCTTCACTAATTATTTTGTGTTGGTGTGTGGCCACTGAAAAGAACAGTTTATGTAGATCATCTGCATGTGCACTGAGCTGGTTGCTCTGGGTATATGACTTACAGCTAGAGAGTATAGGGGGAGAGTGTGCCTTTATGGAGGGGTGCGAGGAGCTATGGATAATTATCAGTTGATTTGTTGATTTGCACTGCACGAGTTGTATGATAGGTGTTAGGTGTTAGTGAAATGCATACCTGTACAATGGTTTTGGTCTGAACCAAATATGGATGAGTTTTGACGCCTATAAATGTTTCTTTGATCTGAAACTAACTAATACAACATATTACCAAATTGCAAAGAATTTCTTATACAGGTTTGAACGGAGAAGTGGTGAAAATCCATGTTAGACACTAATGTGTTATGGTTAAAATGTGTGCAGGTCACGTTGGTGTCAGGCTGTTCGATTGGGGCATTTTTACCAAACAATAAAAAGGCAATAGGTTTGTACATGCAATAGTCATACACACTTCGACTTAGGTATTAATACATTTTTATATGGCACTTCATATCAATGCCTTGTCATTTAAAGGCATTATATATAACAGCTATTTCTATTACCTTGTATAAAGATACCGATTTCACCATCCTCTAAACAATAGAAGGCTGGGTCAGCATTGCTGAGGCTCAAACTCTTTTCTATGCGGGTGCCAGATGGACCTTAAGAAATAATCACAAAACATATATGTATGTTTTTATGTATGTATATGGTATATCTTTAGCAGAAACGTAGCCAGAAGGCAGCAGAGTGCTGTACATGGTCAAATACAACTAAAGTCGGCGAGTAATAGCTGGGTTGAGAACAGTTAAAGCATTGTGATGTGGTGTTCTTTAAAGAGGTGTCATCACCTCTTCCCTAAATTGGGGCAGATCTGATGGATAAAGAGATGGCATTCTAGATCTTGGGTTCATAGATGGAAAAGGCTTGGTGTCATGTTTTTTTTTCTTTTTTACACTTCTTAGACTGCAGCCTGAGGGTGTTCTAGCTGCAAGTGTGTGAGAATTTCCAGCGATGGCCAGCGTGTCTGCAAGATAAGTAGGGGTGCTGGTTCTTATGGCTTTGTAAAATATGCAGTTCATTTTCATGTGGCTTGAATGGAAACAAGCAGAAGCCAAGAAAAGTTAATTAAGGCACATGACTATCTGCAACTACAACATGTCCAGCACAGCAAGCATTCTTAGAAGGTCATAGGAAACAATTCCCAGGAATAATTCCACCTCATTTTTAGGCAAGGGACTGTCAAGAAAAATGTGCAGCACTGCAATCTAAAATGTACTGTCAAGCACAGAAGGACAGCTGTACATCCGGTGGTATTTTGCGGACTCATACATAGATCAGGGCTGCAAAAGCAACTAAGAACATTTAGGTGAGTGCAGCGACTTCTGAGAACCTACCTCGCAACATGCTTGGATGTATGGGATCAGTCTTTCATCCTACCATTCACCCTTGGCACCACACCAGCCTCATTAGACATGTATAGGAATAGGGAGGGAGCACGGTTAATGCAGTAGTCAAAGTACTGCCTCGTCAATGGGAAAAAATATTGTGTATTGTGCTTCTTGTGGGGTGTGGCTCTCACAGCCAAAAGAGTGCACCACAGCCAGCCTAATTTTGCTAAACAGACTCCACACTGTACGCTGCACAACTAATTGAAGCAAACCCCAAAAGTATTTGCTAAAATGGACACATAAGGATACAATACACACTACGCAACAGGCTGACCACTAATTACTTATGCAATCATGGCCAGTAGCAAGGCAGTATATCACACAATGATTAGAAATTACAGACATGCTTGCCTCCATGTGGGGAACCCCACACTCTCTGCTGCTGCATTGTACTTTTCAGCACACCTATACTATTGCTGGGCACTTGCAACACAATGGCCAAATGTTAAAGGGAAATGGTGCACAGGCATGTTGAAAAAGGTGCAAGCTTCTGTTAAAGGCCAAGGAATATGAGGAGTTAGTGATTTTTTTTTTACAGTTTGCAGTAGTTTGGGCAACATTCTCCATTTTCATAACATTATATCCAATGTAACTATTCTAGATTATAAGTGTGGCAATTTATAAGAAACGCAGTGGAGCATATGTTGCTAATTATTTCCTGATAGACCTCCTCAATGATGATGGTAACCTATTTGAAAAGGTTAAGATCATGGGAAGAGTAGGGAGTTTTTCCACCAAAATACCAAACTAATTTTCATAAGGGGATAGAGGGGCTACAAAAGACAGACTTGTTGCATTGTAGGTAACAATATATGAATGTCAGGGGACTATGATGAAACTCAGAAATGTGTGATAATTGGGAACCCAATAAATATCATAACAGAGGTAAGGGTATTTATCGGTGAAGCGTTTGCCATATTGATTCGCAAAAGCTTGAAACGAGAGCCTTTTAGCATTTTTTTCTCAGAGCTGAAATTGAGTACGTGTGGTTGTGGTGCTGATTTTTTTAAATATCTTTAAAATCTGCGTTCTATCATTTTTATCTAAAATAATTAATAGAAAATAATTTTCTCATACTGCATTGCAATTCACATGAAACTGAACTCTCAGCTAACGATTGTATGGCTTCACTTTTACAATTCAAATACCAAAATAATTTTCAAACAATTTTATGAATAATGACATCTGCATTGATATTCAACAGACAATAGATCATTTATAATGTCAGACTTCAGATTGCGTTCAAGAGGCAATCATCAGCTTCACTCAAAAATGAATCCTTACAAAGTAATACTGCATAATTCAATAAAAGAGGCATTCACAAAACAAATTAGCAGTCAAGCTAGCCTAGCTGATAGAACATGCATATTGGCGTTTAAAAAAAAATGGAAAACAAAACACTCTTAAGCAGCAGTACTTCTGTAGCACATGATCAGACATGTAATTATAACAAAAATGTTGTGAGATTATTGATGGTCGAATAGAAGGTATTCACATTTTAATAAAAATCACATCAATTATTTTTGGATTTAGCATGCTTCCCCAATGATGGTCATACGGGCAATTTTTACCGTTGTAGAAAGAAAAAGACACTTCAATTTCTTCTTTTCATCTGGGCACTATGAGCCTCAATTTCAATATTTTGACCTTGGGAAGTGATGCAGGCCTTCCTCCTGCTCTGCCCTATGTCAAAAGAAAAGAGCAGGAAGGCACCATATCTATCAGATATGGAGCATCCCTGTACTTTACCCTGATGCACAAATGGCTGCCATGCGCTAACGCAGGCACCTTTGCCCCATGGTGCAAGGGTGTCTTTGTTTTAGGGGTGATTGTTTTTGTGCAGGAAGGAATCTCTTCCTGCAAAAAAACATTCAATGGAGGTGATTTCCTCTTTCTATGTGCAGAATTCACCACAAATAGAAAGAGGAAAAAACGAGGAGAAATAAAGTTATTTCTCCTCGTTGTGCCTCCCCTATGCCCCCCTTCCCCAGAAGAAGGGTGTAGGCTTTTGGCATTCCCAGGTTTCCAAAATCTTGTAAGTCTGGGAATGTGCAAAAATGCCATGGGTGTTACGTGAGAATAACCACCTTAATGCCCATGGCACACCTCCCTATAACTGGGTGAGGCAACTCAGCCACGCAGGTTGGTTTTGCGTAGCCTTAGATATGGCCCTGCTGTATGTGCAGCCAGACCGTCACTAAAATTGACGTCTGGCAGCGCAGGGGCATCGTAAATGAGGCCCTATATTTTAACAGTCAAAATACACGTGTAAAAACCATGAGCTACTTAAACTATTTACCAATTTAAATAGTTTATTTCATAATCTGTTTTGAAAATATTTATTTTATTTTTCTCCTTTTAGACCTTTAACTACAGAATGCCTCAGCACGTCTCATCCTGGACATCCCCCGTCGCAGCCACATCTCCGGACACCTGAGAGACCTGCACTGGCTCCCGGTCAACAAGAGAATCACCTTCCGTCTCCTCGCCCACGCACATAAAGCCCTACACAACCAAGGCCCAGGATACCTCAACAGCCGCCTCAACTTCTACGCTCCCACACGCCAGCTTCGATCGACCGGCCACGCCCTCGCCGCCGTCCCCCGCTTCCGAAGAGCCACCAGAGGGGGAAGGTCCTTCTCCTACCTGGCTGCCAAAACTTGGAACTCCCTCCCGACCCACCTCCGCCTGACCCAGGACCACCTCGCCTTCAGGAAGCAGCTCAAGACCTGGCTGTTTGAGCAGTAGCGGACCTCCCCTCCCCTAGCGCCTTGAGATCCTCCGGGTGAGTAGTGCGCTTTATAAATGCTTTGATTGATTGATTGATTGGTCTGAAGAAAGCACAATAGAAATATAGGGCCTCATTTACAAGAGGCCTACGCCACAGGAGCATTACTTTTTATGACTTTCGGGTGGTGCAGGGCTCTCATTCATATCTATGAGGCGACGCAATGCGGTCCTGTGTGGCTTTGTATGGCCTCATAGAATGGAGTGAGGCAAGGCAGTACAAAGAGTGCCGTTGCCTTACTCTGCGGCAAAGAGGCATTCCATGGGCAATGCTGTGTGGTTTTCTATGCCCATGGGAGTTGACACATTCCCAGATTTACAAGGATCTGTAATCCTGGGAATGTGTCCTAACTATGAGCCTCCCCCAGGGGAGGCTTAACAGGGATACCTAACTTTATTTCTCCTTGTTTCTTCCTCTTTCTCTGTGTTCTGTATTCTGGAGCATACATAGAAAGAGAAAAATGCCTCCAGTTATTGTTTTTGTGCAGGATGGTGTCCCTTCCTGCACAAAAACAATTGTGCCAACAACACAGACTCCCTTTCACAATGGTGCGAATGCGCCTGGGTTGGTGCTAGGAACCAATTTGTGTGCCGGTGCAGAAACAAAGTAGCAAATGCGGCCCATATCGCCTTTATTATAACCGCTTGGTTAATTAGAATTTTCTTGTTATAAATCGACGTAAGATAAAACATGGGTGCAAATATCTACCATTGGGCAAAATGGTGGGAAACAATCCACTTCTGTCCCCAGTGAATTTTACACATGAATAAACATGCTGGGGCTAATTTATGAGAGCCCTGCATCACTTTTGCACCACGTAAAGTGGTACATGCATGACACAGGGCTCTCATAATGATGAAGCCACGCAAGCCAACCTGCGTGGCTTTGAGTGGCCTCATAAAGCATGAGTAAGCTAATGCAGTGCAAATTCTTGTGGCACCTTGCTCTGAGCCCAGGAGGCATTCCATGGCAATTGTGATGAGTTTTTCCATGCAAAATCCATGGAATTCTACTCTGTCCCAGATTTACAAAGTGATATAAACTTGGAGAAGTGCCAAATCTGTATGCCTCCTGAGGTGAGGCATAACGAGGAGAAATGAAATTTTCTTTGTTTTTCCTCTTTCCAAGTGTGCTGCATCCTACATCATACATAGACAGAGGAAAGACCTCTTTCGTTTTTTTGGTGCAGGAAGGTGCCCTTTCGTGTGCAAAAACAATCCTGCCTGCAATGGAGGCACCCTTGCCCCATAGTGCAAGGGTGCGTACGTTATCGCATAGGCAGAAAGGACAAGAATGTACATTATTGCCTAAATAGCGTGCATTACTGCCCTTTCACTTTGGCATAGGGCAGCACCGCAAGGTGCCTTGCTGCGCAGCCCTATGCCACAAAGCCATAAATGAGGCCTGCAGTGTACTGACATTCCATTTACCAGATTTTCATGTACTTTTAGAAAAATGAGGAGTGGTACTGATGAAGGAAATATATTTTAAGAAATTACAAAAATATACCTGATATTCTGCTCATGCTATTTACTAGTTTTTGATGCAGCGCAGTGCAGCAAGTCACTTTGCTGTTCTGCCCTGAGTCAAACGAAAAGGTGAGGAATGCTCCATATCTGTGGGATACAGCACATATCTGGCCTCTTCCACTGTGATGGTGCACAACTGGCTGCCTTGTACCAACGCAGCCACCCTTGTACCATGGTGCAAGCGTGTCTGCATTGTAGGAATGATTGTTTATGTGCAGGAAGGGACAACATCCGGCACAAAACAATCAAAGTGGGTATTTTCCTTTTTCTTATGAATAGCGCTCCATTGTCTTACTCCTTATCGGCGAGGCCATGAAAAGCCACACAAAGTGGCTTTGCCTGGCCTCATGGACATGGGTCTGCACTTTGTGCCGTCGGTGCATCAAAAAAAGCGACGCAATGCAATGGGCTAGTAAATAATCCACTGGTAATCTTGGGGCACTGCATGTCATGGAAATTATGGGAAAATATGTTGGTATTGTTAGTAAGGAGTGAAAAGTAGCTAAAACAGATTAACTAGGTGCAGTAACACGGAATAAGGTATGCAACGCCATTCACCTATCCTCATGATTCTGAATGATTAGCAGGTATTTCCTGTAGATGACGTCTACAGGGTTAAGATAGAAGAATCAGTGGGATCTACCTGTCTTTCTCCACACCTCTCTATTCTTGTGTCCAAGTAGTAGTGCTGGATATCACTGCAGAACGGATGCTGTCGACTCTGGAATTAAGATATGTTAACAGGGATGAAGCGGGGTAGAAGTGGTGGTGGGATTCTTCTACGGGATAAGAGGGCACGCTTTGGTTGGGGAGAATTTGGTGCAATGCCAAATCAATCCTCAATAATGGAGGCAATGTAAATCTTGGTATGAGTGCTACCTACACTAGGATTCCCTGTTGTCTAGGGAGGGTAAATTATATGAGCAGTGCTCTCTGACCAGCTTAGTGAGCGGACTGTTCACTTTCTCCGTTCACTCTCTTACTAAAGTTCATTGAGTGTATGAATGTGCTTGTCAGTGCCCCCTGTAGACAATGAAATAACATAAAAAAATTACAATGATATGAACTTCCATAACGGCGCAAAGGATGCATAGCATAGCAATCTAACCAGATCAAGCTGACAGCTGTTTATCAGGGGTGATGAATGAATGTGAGGGTCTATTTATTATTTTGGGAAAGCATACCTTCATGAAGTATGATTGATAGTTGAATGCATGTGTAAATGCTTGTACCAATTTTGAATTTCCTCTCCTATGTAGCCATAGGTTTGGGTAGGTTATCTAATTTACCAAGATATTGTCAAGGAACACTTGTGGGGTGATTAGGGATTGCTTGAGTATGGAGATGGGATCCTCTATCCTGTGGTTAAATTACATCAAAAAGTTCATGTGTGATATTGACCACCCAGAATATTTGTGAAAATCCAGACAGTATCGTCAAATTGACGAGAAAGTATTTAAAAACATTTTGCCTAGCGCATTTAGAAATTAATAGACTCACCCCAGAGATTGTTAAACAATCAGTCATGGAGAACCAACTTATGCTATCAGGCTTTGCTATCCAGCCATAACTACTCTGTTTCCCTGGGACTTATGAGAAGGTGCTTTTAACACGATTCCCCTTGGGGATCTTACACAGATTGGTGAGTTTCCCCATCACAAATGATTGGTCGAAAACATTAGGTGCCTGCCCATGTGACGCTATATAAACAAACCACATTACATGTTACCCTATTTTGTCATTTTTATTTTCACCAAGAAAAAGATTTTTAAACCAATTTTAAAAAATATAGGGCTGAGACAATGTCGTAGAGTGTTTTTAGCGATGCAAAGTTTAGATGATGAGCTGACAATTTTAGCTGTTGTCTAATTTTTGAAAAATATTATGAACTATAGAACATTTTTATAAAAATAGCTGATGTATGATTATTTTTAATTATCTTGAAACCATTTATTTGTAAACATTTTGAAACTAAATCGAATACAGCTATTTTTGATTTGATTTGATTTGACAATGAAATAACATAAAAAAATAACAATGATAAGAACTTCCATAACGGCAAAAAGGATGGATGCATAACAGTCTAACCAGATCAGGATGACAGCTGTTCATCAGGGGTGATGTATGAATTTGAGGGTCTATTTTTTATTTTCGGAAAGCACACCTTTATGAAGTACGATTGATAGTTGAATGCTTGTGTAAATGTTTGTGCGAAATTGAAATTTCCTCTCCTATGTAGCTTTAGGTTGGCTAGGACCATCTAATTTACCAAGGTATTGTCGAGGAACACTTGTGAGCCACTTCCTATTTCCTCGTTGACTGAGAACACTGCCAATTTGACCATGCCTGTTGGCTGGATAGCAGAATGAGAGTGATTGTGTGTCTATAAAGAAAGGACTGGAGTGTGAGTATTCATATTTTCCTGAAAGCCTGGTGCTTAGAGATTTGTTTCATAGCTGCATACTGCTCTGTTTTTTTCTGGTTTTACACTCTGGCATATCTACATTTGTTATTTTCATTGTAAATTCCATCTGCCTTCCTCTCAAAGATTAAACTAACATAGCAGATTCTGCCCGTCACGAATTTACCAGTGGTGTAAGGGCCACCTTGAGAACTAGTCTATTTGGACTGGCCGTTATTTAGCCTCTCTGACAGGTAAAGTAATGTAGAGACACTTGTTATTTTTTTCCATAATATCATCCATAACGGGCAAAATGACGGAAGAAAACCAACACAGGCACATCACGAGACACCAAAAATGATGCATGGGCGCCCCTCTCAAGTTATGATCTCACTCAGTCTCTCTACGCACACAGGCTTGCCACAATCACACCAAAAGAGAAACTCACAGCATGGGAAAACAGTCCATCCTAAACCGAAACATTGGATGAGAACAAGAATCAAGATGGTCTGTTGGAATGTATAAGAAAAATAGCAATGAAGACAGTATATTAATGTTTATAATAGCCATTAAAATAGCACACCAGCATGGTTATGTTATGAGCTATTGATCATGATGTTTGGAGGATACCATGAAGCTCCTTTTTGTCTTTTCTTATTCAGGTAGCATGCACAGCCTGTGCCTTGAGGCTGTTATAAGATATGCCATTCATGGTCACATCTACAATTTTAAAATAGAAAACACATTCAACATGTATTATCAATGTCATTTGTTCTGGCATATAAATGCACTCTCAAGCCAGACCAAAAAATCCATGTACGTTGATGACTGCCCTCCTCACATTTGTGCTTCTGCAAGAGTGAAATGGCTAAAAGTTCAAGCTCAGGCAGCTGAATAAATAAACAAATCATCACAGCTGTGTGGAGAGCAAACACTTTTTTTTATAGAAGCGCAAAACTTCTGCCCAATCAAAACATGTACTCCTGGCTAACAACATGTGGGAAGAGCCAAAGCACCTCTCCTGGTGATACTGATATAATTGTCTGGTTGCC
Organism: Lissotriton vulgaris; assembly: GCF_964263255.1. Classification (NCBI taxonomy): domain Eukaryota; kingdom Metazoa; phylum Chordata; class Amphibia; order Caudata; family Salamandridae; genus Lissotriton; species Lissotriton vulgaris. Next base: position 398,192,803 of record NC_141700.1, read on the forward strand.
AGCTTTGATGTTAAGCCCAACCATAAAAAAGCTCCCCTCACTGCATGTGAAGTACACTGTGGGCCTTTGTGGAGGCAGTGGCATGGTGCACAAGAAGGGATTTCGTAATGCCACACATGCCACATGCCATAAATTCGCACTATCGATTGACACATTGACACATTCCCCTCCGCACAGCACCACCTGTGTCTCCCTGCCCCAGCTGCTGCTGCTGAGGATGTTCGAGGCCCTCCACCACCCGCAGGCTACCACCTGCGCCTCATCCCTGGTGGCCAGTGGTAGGCTGTAGGTAGGTTTGTTCATCCTCCGCTTTATTGCTTTTATTGTATTGCCTGTATTTTCATTGTTGTGTCTGTGACTGCTGTTGTCTGTCTTCCCCCGCTGCCTGGTCCGTGCCCCTTTTTCTTCCATCTGTTCCCCTCGCTGTCCCCGTGTACCTGCCTGGTTTTCTCTTCTGATCTCCTTGCTGCCCCCGAGCCTCTCTGCCTGTTCTGCCTTCTGTTTTTAGCTGCCCCTGTATTTCTGGATTCTGTATTTTGCCTCCGTGCCACTCGTTTTTCCGGTATTTCTGTGCCCTTTTTGCCTTCTGTGACACTCATTTTTCCCTCATTTTTGTGCTCCTTTTGCCTTCTGTTCCACTCGTTTTTTGTGCCTGTCTGCCTTCTGTGCCACTCGTTTTTCTCTCATTTTTGTGCCTCTTTTGCCTTCTGTTCCACTCGTTTTTTGTGCCCTTCTGCGCTCTGTTCCACTCGCTTTTTTGTGCCATTCAGCCCTCTGTGCCACTCGTTTTTTCCTCGTTTTTGTGCCTCTTTTGCCTTCTGTTCCACTCGTTTTTTCTGTCCTTCGGCCCTCAGTTCGACTTGTTTTTTCTGCCCTTCTGCCCTCTATGCCACAAATTTTCCCCATGTTTTTTTGCCCTTCTGCCTTCTGTTGCACTCGTGTTTTGTGCCCTTCTGCCCTCTGTTCCACTTGTTTTTCCCTTGTTTTTGTGCCCCTTTTGCCTTCTGTACCACTTGTTTTTGTGCCCTTTTGCCCTGTTCCACTCGTTTTTTTGTGCCCTCTGCCCTCTGTGCCACTTGTCTTTCCCTTGTTTTTTCTGCCCTTCTGCCTTCTGTTCCACTCATTATTTTGTGCCCTTCTGCCCTCTGTGCCACTCGTTTTCCCCTCGTTTTTTGTGCCCTTCTGCCCTCTGTTCCACTTGTTTTTCCCTTGTTTTTGTGCCCCTTTTGCCTTCTGTACCACTCGTTTTTGTGCCCTTTTGCCCTCTGTTCCACTCGTTTTTTTGTGCCCTCTGTGCCACTCGTCTTTCCCTTGTTTTTTCTGCCCTTCTGCCTTCTGTTCCACTCATTATTTTGTGCCCTTCTGCCCTCTGTGCCACTCGTTTTCCCCTCGTTTTTTGTGCCCTTCTGCTGTCTGTGTCACTCATTTTTCCCTCATTTTTGTGCCCCTTTTGCCTTCTGTTCCACTCGTTTTTTTGTCCCTCTGTGCGACTTGTTTTTCCCTCGTTTCTGTGCCCCTTTTTCCTTTGGTTCCCTTCGTTGTCCCTCACCGTCCTCGCCCCTTCGTTCCCTGCTGCCCTGCCCCCCTGACTGCCCACTGCCCATTCGCTGCCCCCGCCTTCCAGCTGCTCCTCTCTCCCACCTCCCCATATATGCCGGCCGCTGCATGGCCGCACAGCGGGCGCACCGCTGGCATGCCGAAGACACGCCTAAGGCGAGCCCATCTGTGCCTGGACCGCGCCCAGTGCCAGAACCCCTAACCAACGCACCCGCTACGATGACTGCCGCCACTACGACGCCAGCACTCTGCATGCTCTCAACTCAGAACGGAGCCACACCTGCTTCAAAGCCGCCCGAAACGCACACAAGGCCCCTTCACCTGCCGGAACTGCAGCTACACCAGCCTCAGAGCCGACGAGTCACCCGCCAAGAAAGACCCTAACCACCTCCGATGCATACTACTGAACACCCGCTCTGCACACAAGCATGCCGTCGAGCTCTGGGACCTGCTCGACATAAACCCCCGGACGTCCCCAGACGTCGCCTCCCCCCATTCCGTTCCAAAGCCTCCAAGATCATCTGCGGCATACCCCAGGGATCCTCCCTCAGCCTGATGCTGTTCAACAATTACATGGCCACGCTCGCACACGTAGCCCGATAGCACGACCTCAACATTATTTCCTACGCCAACGACACTCAGTTGATCCTCTCCCTCACCAAGGACCCCATCACTGCCAAAGTCAACCTCCATGAAGGAATGAAGGCGTCACCGACTGGATGAAGACCAGCCATCTGAATCTGAACTCAGACAAGACGGAGGTCCTCATCCTCAGCTCCAACCCTTCAGACTGGGACGACTCCTGGTAGGCGACGGCACTGGGTCCAGCCCGACACCCATGGACCATGCACGCAACCTGGGAAACATCCTCGACTCAATGCTCTCAATAACCAAGCAAATCAACGCCGTCTCCTCCTCCTGCTTCAACACCCTCAGCATGCTCCGCAAGATCTATAGATGGATCTCGACAGCTACAAGAAAGACAGTCACCCAGGCCCTCGTCAGCAGCAGACTCGACTATGGAAACGCCCTCTACGCGGGAGCCCCGACCAAGCTCATCAATCGACTACAACGCATCCAAAACCCCTCGGCACGACTGATCCTCAACGTACCATGCCATGGCCACATCACCCCCACCTGAGAAACCTGCACTGGCTCCCCGTACCCAATATCGCCATAGCCATCCCAGATAGGTAGAAGATCACCCATAGAGACCGCACCAACGGAGTCAGAGGAGGAATCACCATCGTCCACAAGAACAGCATCAGGGTCTCGACTAGTACCAATGGCATGCTCAGCACCGCCGAACACATGTATTTACAGATCCACACAGACCCTAACTCCACCCTCAGAGGCACCCTCGTCTACCGACCCTCCCAAACCCCGCCCCCAGTTCAGCAACTCCATCGCCGACTTGATCAGCACACACGCCCTGACTTCCACCGACTACATCCTCCTCGGAGACCTGAACTTTCACCGTGAGAACAACAACGACAACAACTCCTCAACCCTGATCGGTAACCTTGCCAACCTTGGACTGAAGCAACTCATCACAACGCCCACCCACTCCGCCGGCCACACGCTCGACCCCGTCTTCTCCTCAAGCCTGCACGTCTCTGTCAGTCACACCACTGAACTTCTCTGGACTGACCACCGCTGCATGCACTTTGTCTTCCAGAAACCCACCACACACGACCGCACCCAACAGATCCCCCGCCACTGCTGGAGCAAAATCACCGAAGACCAACTACTTGTAAACCTCGCTCTCAGCCCACCCACCGAACCCTCCAGCACCTACAACGCTGCCCACAGCCTCAGACGCTGGATCGAGGACTGTGCCAACACCCTCGCCCTACTGAAGAAAGTCCCCACAGAGACACCAGTAAGAGGACCAGCTGGTTCACCCCAGAACTCCTAGCCTCTAAGCAAGCCTGCCGGAAATTAGAGAAGAAATGGCACAGAGAACAAACTCCGGACAGCTACGCAGCACACAGGGACGCCATCCGCAACCACCACCCCCTCATCAGGGCGGCCAAGAGGACCTCCTTCAAAGACCACCTTGACAACAACACACACAATAGCAAGGAGCTATTCAACATCGTGAAGGAACTCTCCAACCCCAGCTCCAACAGCAACAACATCCCGCCGTTGCAAGCCCTGTGCGACTCCCTCGCCACCTTCTTCCACCGCAAGATAGCAGACATCCATGACAACTTCAACACCAGACTGCCCCAACAGACAGCAATACAACAGACCCTCCGCACACCAACAACCACAACACCCTGCTAGCCTGGGCCAGCGTGAGCATCGATGACACCATCAAGACCATGCGCACAATCCACTCCGGCTCTCCGTCAGAACCATTCCCGCACTACGTCTTCAACAGAGCAAGCAGCTCCATCCCACCCCACCTGCGCAACTTCATCAATCTCTCCCTTGAGACCGCGACCTTCCCAGAGATCTGGAAACACGCCGAGATCAACGCCCTACTCAAAAAACCTAAGGCAGACCCACAAGACCTCAAAAACTTCCGGCCCATCTCTCTGCTCCCCTTCCCGGCCAAGGTCATCGAGAAAACCGTCAACAGACAGCTAACCCGATACCTCTAAGAAAACAGAATCCTGGACCCTTCCCAGTCAGGGTTCCGCAGCAACCACAGCACCGAGACTGCCCTCATCGCCGCCACCGACGATATCAGGACCCTGCTGGACAGCGGCGAGACCGCAGCACTCATCCTCCTAGACCTCTCTGCAGCCTTTGACACTGTCTGCCACCGCACACTACGCGCACAGCTCCACCACGCAGGGATCCGAGACAAGGCTCTGGATTGGACCACCTCCTTCCTCTCCGGCAGAACCGAGAGCATCCGCCTTCCCCCATTCCATTCCAAAGCCTCCGAGATCATCTGCTGCGTACCCCAGGGATTCTCCCTCAGCCCGATGCTGTTCAACATTTACATGGCCCCGCTCGCATACATAGCCCAACAGCACAACCTCAACATAATCTCCTACGCCGACGACACTCAGTTGAACCTCTCCCTCACCAAGGACTCCATCACTGCCAAAGCCAACCTCCAGAAAGGAATGAAGGCTGTCACCAACTGGATGAAGACCAGCCATCCTCAGCTGAACTCAGACAAGACGGAGGTCCTCATCCTCAGCTCCAACCCTTCAGACTGGGACGACTAGTCGTGGGCGATGGCACTTCGGCCAGCCCGACACCCATGGACCATGCACGCAACGTGGGAATCATCCTCGACTCAACACTCTCAATAACCAAGCAAGTCAACGCCGTCTCCTCCTCCTGCTTCAACACCCTCAGCATGCTCCGCAAGATCTACAGATGGATCTCGACAGATACAAGAAAGACAGTCACCCAGGCCCTCATCAACAGCAGACTCGACTACGGAAATGCCCACTACGCGGGAGCCCCGGCCAAGCTCATCAAACTACTACAACGCATCCAAAACACCTCGGCACGACTGTTCCTCGACGTACCACGCCACGGCCACATCGCCCCCACCTGAGAAACCTGCACTGGCTCCCCGTCAACAAGAGGATATCCTTCAAGCTCCTCACCCACGCACACAAGGCACTCCACAAGACTGGCCCAGCCTACCTCAACAGACGGCTCTCCTTCTACATCCCAAAACGCCAGCTACGCTCCGCTGATCTCTCACTCGCGACCGTCCCGTGCATCCGAAGAACAACCACCGATGGGAGATCCTTCCCGCACCTCGCTGCCAAGACATGGAACACCCTCCCACTGACCCTACGACAGACCCAAGACCTGCTGACCTTCAGGAGGATACTCAAGACCTGGCTGTTCGATCAGTAGCGCCCCCAACCCCAGCACCTTGAGACCCTCAAATGATTGATTGATTGATTGATTGACACATTGATGCATTATTTCATTATGCATTATTTCATAAGGCACACTAACAACGAACCCACCGTTAGAAAGCTACTAAAAACCTGGATCTTTAGCACCACAGATCAGGAAATCCTAGCACTAATCTGATCCTTCTTCTGTCACCCTCTATCCTGCACCACCTCCCTCCCTGTCTCTTCTTCGGGCCCTGTCCAAAAGCGCCAAGATTCTCCTTGGAGTGAATGTTGCGCTATATAAAAAATGTGTTCATTCATTCTTTCATTCATTATGGTGAAGCATGGTGCTCTATGTGTGAAGCCTCAACAAGTACACAGTGGTACACATGCAGTTGTGGGTAACATAGTACAGATCTGACCTTGAAGATGGAGTGGCACACGTGCGTATGTGAGTAGTATAGTGCAGATCTGACCTTGCAGATGCAGCGCACAACCGGCTTGATGGATTGATGCATAAAATAGAGTAGCACGAGATGTGGGATAGGATAAAAGAGAAGAAGATGGAAGAGGAACAGTGCAAAGAGAAGCAGAAGACACATGCCTAGAGAAAAACAGAGGAGAATGTGTGCAAACCATAGCTTGTGAAGCTACCAAGGAAGAGGGCCATTGAGTGCCAAAGATTGGAGTGGAGTGTCTAAGAAGGTTGTGGAGAGTGGCAATATCATGAGGAGAACTCATACTGCTAGTTGGATATTAAGTCCAATTCGTCTATTTTATTTCACAGTTCCATGGTGTGTGTGTGGGGGGGTAGTTTTCTGTTCTCTAGCCCAGTATCACTGGAAACATCTGGGGGTCCATTAGGATGGCGGGTGAACTTTGTCCTCCCGCCATCCTATCGGTCATTGGGACCGCCCACCATAAGGGCGGGAGTCATTTGGGGGCGGGCACATCCTGCATTGTTAGCATTGTGGCGGGTGGTACTCTCAGCACCGCCCGCCACAATGCTAACAATGCACGAACGCATTTGCATTTACAAAGCGGCAGGCACCGCGCGGTGCCTGCCGCTTTGTTAATTCAAATGCAGGGGGTACCACAGGTACCCCCGTGTGCACCCCCCACCTCTCCTTCACTCCGGGGGCCCGCAGGGGGCCCCCGAAGTAAAGACCGCATGCCTTTCCGTGGCGGCTGTTCTGGCCCATCTTAATATGGCTGTCGGTGTCTAAGGGTCTTTCCGTCCGCCGGGGTCCCCCCTGCCATACTAATATGGCATGGGCATTTACGGTGAGGATGGCGGGTGGATTGTACCCACCAGGTCAGCAGTGGCTACCGCCAGCCTGGCGGGGGCTATCCACCCGCCATCCTAATGGGCCCCTTAGTTTGACTTTTTTATGTCTAGGGATCCTAAAAGCCTTAGCTGGAATTTTATTTTGGCATTGTGGATTTGTTTTTATGTGGTATGAGGCTAGAAAACAAAGAGTGAGTGAGAAGAGCCTTGTATGACACAGGGGGGTATAAAGGGAGAAGTTCACCCTTAAGGCAGCTAGGGAGTAGTTCATGAAAGGTATTTATGGGATGGAAGGGCTATTCAAACCTGGTGTTACACGTAGCCCTCTCTTCAGAGTCATCCCTAAATATGGTATTATATTTTATGTTTAATTTCTAATTGGGAAGGGATAACCAGTTCAAATTCGGTACCTTGGAATCTTAATTTAAAGTCCTAACTTATGGTAAAATTTGATTTTATTTACAATTCTGAAAATATCTCTTTTAGAATTTTGCCATATTCTTGCCTTAGCCATTTGGCATCTGCCTCTGGCAACAGGACTGGGTGTAGCTGGTAGTCGGGCTTTGTGTAGTCCTCCTAGACAGCCACACACAAAGGGAGCTTAGTTTTGACTGGATGGACCATCACTAGTAAAATGGGAGGGAGGAGCTGGGCATAACCCACTCACACTAGAAAAGGCTGTGTTCTGCCTCCACACAAAGGGCTGCATACCCCTTGTAGTTAGTCTAGAGCCCGGGTTGGGAAGGGAGGGCATATGTGTACTTCAAAAGCATACCTCTAGATGCTTCTCCCCACTTCAAAAGCACCACTGTGTATAAAAGAAGGACCTCAAACACCAATTATTCAGTACACTTCTGGACCTATGGATACTCTGCCGAGAAGAGGGACTGCTGTGCTGCTACAAAGAATCCTACTCAGCTGTACTGTCACTCTAAGGAAATTGCTGCCCTGCTGTGCTGACCTGCTGACCTTTTGCCCGGGGAAGAAGAACTAGACCTGCAAATCCATCTTGAACCCAGCACCCCAGAGGGACTAAAAAGCCTAGTCTGCTGGCCTCCTGATCTGAGCCTCAAGGACATAAAAAGCTCTCCAACTGGGATTATATGTTTAGCACACTGAAATGGTATGGGTTTGGCTCTCACATTATTAGTTATATCTATCTTTTATACTCTCACCCTCCACTTCTATTTTCGTTTATGGCAGACAGTCCTCCTATTTCCCCCCTTTTCAAGGAACCAGACAAGGATTCCCTTTATCCCCCCTACTTTTCATTTGACTCTTAGAGCCTTTTTGAGAGAAATTCCGTAGGTCGTCTTCTTTTTCTGAATTTAAATACAAACATATGGAAGTGAAATTCACCGCTTATGTGGATGACATTTTACTTTATGTGTCCAACCCACAAACCACATATCCAGCTTTTTCTGTTTTAAATGAGTAGTCTTCAGTCTCAGGATATAAACCTAATAGAGAGAAATCAGAGCTATTGCCACTAAATAAGTGCTGGCTTTCTGCCATGTTGCATAATACAGGATTGCCTGGACTTCTAAGCCTATCAAATGTTTAGGCATTCTTTATTCTATAAAAGGAACTTTACAATTTAATTTAGATCAGGTTAAGGAAAAAGTTACAAATCTGTCCCTTAATTACCAATCATCAATTTTTACCTGTCCATGTTTCCAATCAAACTCCCTCTTAGCTTTTTTAGGTCTGTTAATCGTTTACTAATATCCTTTTTATGGAACAAACTGAAACCCAGAATCTCTTTATTTAGACTCCAACAGCGTAAGAAAAATGGAGGGGTTAATTTTCCCAATCTAAGACATTATCTTTAGGCTTTCTCTCTTAAGCAAGTTTGGACCTCTCTTTCTTCTCATTTTCTGGATGAACTTACAGTCTGGGGTCTCCTAGAACGAGCCTAAACTGCCCCGTTCCCATTTGAGGAATCGGTTCACAGTTCTCAAGCTCCCAGAGTTTTTTTACACCTCTACTTTTGCATTATTTTCCTATTGCCACTCACCTACTGCTCCAATCAAATTCCCCATTAAAAAAATGTCTACAGACTCTGTTATGGTATAAGAAAAGGATCAAATAAATAATTGACCTCTTTTTTAAAAATGGACAAAGGAATAACATTTATTGATGATAATACTTGCAAGGATTCTTTGCCAGAATTCAAAGACATTCAGTCTAAGTATGGCATCTCATCCTATTATGCAGCCCACCATCAGCGCCTTAGGCCTGGTCTTTTTCAGCTTTTTTTGCAGGTTTCATCCACAGCCTTTCATCTCTCTCCTTTTTCTCCTTCCTTAGATTTCTCCACACACATTAAGGCGTCCTATTTATACAAACATGTATGTCTGCCTCAGAATGACAGACTTAAATTCAAAACTGAACGGCAATGGGAGCTCTACTTCCATCAAGAATTTCCCCAATGCATCTGGGAAGCAATTTGTGCAAAAATCAATAGTTCTGATTAGTTTGATGCTAAGCATTGGGGCTTTCAATGGGCCTGCTGACCAATCTATATTGTTTGTTTATGTCTGTGTTTTAATGTTCTATATCTGATACATTCATGATGCTTAGATGGTGTATATCATTAACTACCTCTGGAGCCATCCAACCCCGACAGACCGCACGCGGAACCTCAGCATCATCCTGGACTCCTCTCTTTCGATGACCCACCAGATCAATGCCGTCACCTCCACCAGCTACAACTGCCTCTGCATCTTCCGAAAGACCTTCAAAATGGATCTCCCCTAAGCACAGAAAAACCGTCAACCACACACTCATTACCAGCAGGCTGGACTACGGAAACACCCTCTACACCGGCATCAACAAGACCCTTCTACACAAGCTCCAAACCATCCAGAACGCGGCGGCCAGACTCGTGTTTGGGACTCTCCGGCACAAACACATGACGCAACACCTCCGAAACCTACACTGGCTCCCCGTCGAGAAGACAATAACCTTCAAGCTTCTCGCACACACCTACAAATCCCTCCACAACATTGGACCCAAATATCTCAATGAAAGAGTCCCAAAAGGAATCTCCTGTCCGCCAACCTCGCCCTAGCAGAGGTCCCCCGCATCCGCAAAAGCAGAGCAGGAGGTAGGGCGTTCTCCTACATAGCAGTCAAGACCTGGAACAAGCTCCCAATAAGCACCAGATGCTCCCCGAACCTGCACGCCTTCAGGAAGGACCTCAAGTCCCTGCTCTATGACTAAGTAGGAGCTCCCCCCCAGCTCCTTGAGACCCTCACGAGTGAGTAGCACGCTCTATAAACCCCCTGATTGATTGATTGATTTGATTCTAATATTGTTTAACGATTCTCTTCAATAAAGCATCTTACACTTAAAGAAAATATATCAATAGAAATAGTTGTACCTGCATCCTACTTAGTATAAAGATTGCTATGTGAAACACATAATTAGAGTACAAAGTAAAAGGAGAAAACATAATACTCTACAAAAAATTATCTTGCAAATGGGGTACAACGCAATTTTTTAAGCAAGTGAAGTGTTGTATAGAGCTAATAAGTGGATTTTGAGTATTTCACATAATATTTATTTTTTCTTCCTCTTGTGTGTTTTTGTGTAACTTTCAACTGTGGGAGACTGGTTTAAATAGAAAATGCCTTGAGGGAATTGTGAAAATGAAGGTGTGTCACATCTTCTGGTGCTGTGCTAGCAATGTCCACTGAGTGCCATTCAAAACTATGCAGATGCTATATGAGCATGTAAATAATTAGAGTTTTGTATGCAGGGTAATATATATATCATGTACAATCTTCATGCCAATGATCACACAAGCCTATTTTGCCTAATATGCATTTGAAAAAATCGGCATGGCAAAAAATATCGATATTAAAAATATACTGTCTTTATCTTCTAAAAATTAAATACTTTTCGCATTCATGGTATAATCGAAACAGATGATATAATTGGCTGGAGGAATTATACAACATTGATAATAGATGTCACAGCAGGAAGTAAAATTCAAATGAAGATTATTAAGTATTTAGGGCCATATGTAGGTAGCCCAATACCGGTCGGTAACGGCTGAAATTACTGAATTTCGGCTGTTACCGCACAGCATTTAGGGTTTGAGATGTAGGAGGCAAGTTTAAGGATTTGGTAATTACCGATTCCTTAAGGAATCGGTAAAATACTGATTCCTTATTTTAAGGACTCTGTAATTACCGAATCCAAGAAGCTATGTAGGAGGCACTCAAGTGAGTGCCTTCTTGCATTCAGGATTTCTTATCTACCACCAACTACAAGTTGGTGGTAAATATCGAAAACCTTTAAAAAAGCTATTTTGTGCTTTTTTAAAAGTACTATGTGGCAGACATAAGGGCATGTATTTGTGCCACATGTGCACACATGCACGATTCAGGGGTGCAACAGGGTGTCAATATGACACCCTGTCACCCTTGAATATGTGCCCCCTCTTACCGACTCAGTATTTACCAAATCGGTAATAGTGAATGGCTTCCCATTCATTCCTATGGGGCTCCAGGCCCATCGGAATGAATGGGAATTACCGAATCGGTAAATACTGATTCTTAAATACCGAATCGCACCAATTCGGTAATATTTACAGAATTGTTTCCTACATACCATTTACAGATACTGAAATATCGAATTGGTTAAATTTGGTATTTTAGAATCAGTAAATGCAGATTACCTACATATGGCCCTTACTGCCTATTTTTCAAAAAAATACTCTGCATTACTGTTTTTAATGCCCTCATTTTGACTGGAATGATGATTCCGACCATAACCGGAGTTACTCGCCTAATTGTGAATTAAATGATCGGCAGGTAAACCATGGCAGCCATGTGTTTCACTGGGTCCTTTCACCTGCTCAGTAAGGAGAGATAGCTCTGCCCTGAGTGTAGAGCAATAGATCACACTGATACAGGTACTGTTCTATTCTATTCTTTATTCTCTACTTTAATTTGCTACTCTTTGGAAGCTTGTCACGGCTGATGCGGTCTGTGCGCTATCTGAGATTGGGCTACCCCACACTTTCAGCGAAGTCCATAGATGTGCCTTGGAGTGAGGACTTTCAAGGACTTGGAAACATCTGTGAGAGGACATCTCCCCAGTTCCCAAACAAAGATAACACAACATTATTTGCCCATTACAAGCTTAGGGTTTGTAATTATGATTATTATATATTTATGGAGCGCACAGCTACCCGACAGGGTCTACCGGCGCTGAACAGGACAACAGACAAGCCACAGTCTGCAAAATGATGGGCTAGACCAGGATATAGAATTATACTTTGATCTAAAGTAAAGTCTTTAGATTCTTACGAAAGACTAGCAACTCCACAGTTTAGAGCCCAAGTAGGAAAACAAGTGGCCTCTCATGCGAGCAACACGGAACCTGGGCACAGAAAACAGTGAAAGGCTAGCTGATCTCAGCTGTCGGGCGGACCCGTAAGGTTTCACCAGCCTTTGTATGTAAGAGGGCGCCAAACCATGTTTGGCCCGAAACATGTAGCATAAAGCCTTGAAATTGATGCGATTGTTCAACTTGAGACAATGTTGATTCAGTAAGGTTGCTCCTGTCATTGGGATTGGTGTGATGATCATGTTTATGTGTGACTCCAACTAATGTTGCGCATTGTGGATGTTGCTGGTGGTTTAATTGAGTCATCTGAATATTACATACTACACTTAAAATGGAAGCAGTTTCGTTGAGTTTGTTCTGTTTTCTGTAGTGGTCTACAGGGATATTTTCTTGACAATGATGTGACTGATGATTCCAGGAATCCCAGAGATTGTGAAAACATGCTCTCTGATCAAATTGGGAGACGGGTAGATGCAGTCAATTATATGCTTAATGTTTTTCCCAAAATTATTTTGCAAAATAAATATAGTTCTAGTTTGGAACAATGCAACTCTTTCAAGCAATTAATATATTTGAGAGGCTCTGGTCAAAAGGAATGGATGTATTGTCAGGCGATAACACATTGTTTTGAACGAATTACATTTTTCAGTTTTTCAAGTATTAAAGAATTACATGAGAAGAATCTTGAAATTAACTTGTTTATTGAGTACTAAATGAATTGAGTTTGTGGGCCTTCTTGTGACAGTGCGTCTTGGGACTGGTCAGCAGACATGCTCTCTGAGCCTTATGAGTCTCCTGGGAGAGATTCAGTGGATTCAATGGCACATGATGAAGGGTTCCTTGAATCTTTGTGGTTGTAAATTGCTTTCATGACTAAGCTAAATTCAGATAATCTGCCACCAAGTATGGAGCATAGGGCTAATGAGCTTCACTCAAATCTAACTAACTCATGTTCTTTCTCATTATGGCCTAATGGCTGTTGATATCACCGAAGAGTGTCAAGTCTTCCATTTCATCAGGCTGGGAAGGAGTTTTCTGCATAACTCTACAGCATAGGTCTTCAAACTGTGGGGCTCGCCCCCCTGGGGGGGCGCAGCATCCCCTCCGGGGGGTCGCGCACTCCACACCACCACTTCATCATCCACTGTTGCCTTCAGACGCCTCAGCCTTGTGTGTCTCAGCCTGGCCATAGTCAGAGTGGAGATGCAGGGGCGCTAAGAGGTGAAAAACACACCAAAGCCTCGTTAACACGTGAAAGGCCTTTTAAAGAGCTGTGAAGTACTCGGCGGCCGGCAGCTCAGAAACTGTCTGTGCGTGTGCCTGGAAGCTGTATGGGCTGACACACGATGAGGGGGGTGGGGGGGTGCGATGAAAGCCAAGCAGTGCCATCTAAAGGTGAGGAATCAGCAGTTAAATTTGAATCTACCAGAAAGAGTAAGTAGCTTGTTCTTTAGTAATGGAGGAAACGCATTCAATTTTTCCTCTCTCTCAATGGCCTTTCTTCTCTATGTGTAGTACATCCACATTCCATGGACACAATCCTGCCTACTGTTAAAAAAAAGTATGCAAGAAATTAAAACTACAATGCCGTGTTTTTATGGCATACCAACAACAAAAACACAGCGATGATGATTTAATTTCTTGCACTAGTCACTGTGCTTACATCTCTGCAAAAAATGAAAAATGAAAACTACATTGCCGTGTTTTTGGGGCATACCAACTACAAAAACACAGCATTGTAGATTTATGTCTTACACTACGTCACTGCCCTTACATCTGTGCCGACTTTGGAGTTGGGGTTTGAGACACGGCTTCGGCTCCTATGCAAATCACAATTTTCCCGTGCCTACCAAGAAAATATTGCGTGCATGTCTGTTACTGGTGCTCATGTAAAACGCCAATACCTTTGGGTAGAGTTCAACAGTAAATAATAAAAGCAGATCATGTTAATTATGCTCTCCTCCCTGTTCCATGCTGCATGTAGTGAAGTAGTCGGACTCACTGTGCCGGTGTCCCTCGAATTGAAAGCAGGCACAGCACTATGACCCAGGCTCTTCAGAGGGGTGGAGCAGGCAGTGTGCTCCTGCAGTGGCGTTGTGAGCTGAGACCGTGACTGCAGGCCTCGTTAGCCGACCTGTGCAAAATGTACTTCAACAGAACTAACATAGATAAAGGCTCAATGCTATTTTATAGCACACCACACAATCTGCACTCTCAGTGATCACTCTGCACTCTGCACTAACAATGCTCTTGCGCGGTTCACCCTGTACCTCACCCTGCATTCACACAAGTTCACCCTGTACCGCGCCCTGCAGTCACACAAGCACACTACTCACCCTGCTCATGTGACACTTCACTCACCTGTCCCCCTCAGGTGTGCGTTCAGTGTTAGGGCCAACCCTCGCTGGGAGTCTTAGCCCCCCCGAAAGTTCAGGTCTAGTTGCATCCCATGTTGCTTCTCACTTCGGAAGTACGTTTCACTGGGCTCTGCAGGAGGGAAGGTCCATCAATGATGCAGAGTACAAGCTTCCAGAACTTTTTTGTCAGGGGGTGGTGATGGTGGGGGGGGCTCGACGTGTAAAAAGTTTTAGATGGGGGGCTCAGCCGACAAAAGTTTGAAGACCTCTGCTCTACAGTGAGAATGACTTTTGCTTCTCAGTTCTCTCCCGTTTTACTTGTATGTCATAATATCCTACACAAATATATTTTATAAGCATAATAGTCCCATTGGGTGTATATTTTGTATTATTAACTCCAGTGTGGTTACATCTTTGCAAATAATATTTTGGGCAATATACTTTTGTGGACAATATCCTGCAAATCGTCCCTTTGTGGTGTCCTTTGTAAATGTGTTTGTGTTATGATTTCTGGGGTGTGACTGAATTTTATACTTTTATACAGCTTTTTTCTTCCTCTCTTCTTCTGGTTTGGGTGTTTTATGTGTCATGTAGAAGAGTGTGTGAAGTGATTAGTGATACCAAAAAGAGCCTGGCAAAAATGTTCAAACTGGCTCCACTTCCGGTCTCTCTCTCACTCTCTCTCTCTCTCTCTCTCTCTCACTCTTGCTTTCATTTTATCTCTGTTTTTATGCCACTGCTGTGCTTTCTGCTTTAAACCCTGGTAGCTGGAGAAAGGTGAAGAGGCTGTCGACATTCAAAGAAAAGCATCCAACAGCTCCAGCCTTCGGAATAAATTGTCAAATAACCTGGGGTATAGATGCTCTGCCTGAATTATGTTCAGTCCAACTATGTTGTTGTTCATGAATTTATTAAATGCTCAATATTATACCAGATTTTCTAACCTTACAATGAATGATGTTAAGGACTGTTAGACCAGACTTTGCTTTTTAGCCTCCTGTTTCTGACCTGTTTTTGTTGGTTTTACGACTCTGGCCACTTTACCACTGCTGATCAGTGCTAAAGTTCACATTTTCTCCCTGTAAATTGTGTTTATTAATTGAGGTGTGTCCTGCCTTTCCTGGATGAGTCAGGGCTGGGCTAAATAGACCAGGACTAGAGTAGCGGGAGGAGATTTCATTGCACCTGAATAGGCCTAGTCTGCCTTGGACAATGCTGTCTCCACGTCCTGCCAAGAAATTAGGCCACAGGGGACAGAACTGGTTTGGACTGAGCACAGACTCTCTCTGGCCCAAGAGAACAAAGGGAAATGTGGTATAAATATTTGGGCCCAGACCCCAAGATTACAGAACTTGCTTGTATCAAAGAACCTGACAAGAAGAAAAGCTGGGGAAGGTGTGAGGAGAGACTACCACTTTGTTGTGTGCTTTGCTTTGCTTTGTTGGTCTACCGTAGATGCTTCAGTCTTGGGCAGAGAAAGGACTGGGCTGAACTTTCTGCAACTCCTTTGTTTGAGTTTCTCCAAGAGTTTGAGGTAAAGCTTGCCCCCTGTTTAAGAAGTCTCAGGAACAGCTAAGACTTCACCTCCCTCTTGTCGTGTAGCTTCTATAAAAATATACAGGATCTGCGCTTTTAGACAGCATACACTGTAGGATTGGTGTCAGACTGATTCCAGACACCCCCACGGTGTATGTTGGCTTCTTATTCCAACTAGCTCACAGTGCCACTAGAATCTCCTCTTACCAAGGAGAGAATACTTCTTAGCAACCATCGAACATGATAACCCTGAGCCCTCTGGACCGTGGAAACAATATAATACCCTTCGCTCAGTCACTCGTGCTTACTTAGCCTGTTTCAGAGAGATACACTGAATAAACAGGCTGGGCTTTTTCAATAAGTATTTATTGATCTGGTGTTAATCTGGTGTATAACATATGAGCTGTAACAACCATTAGATAGTGTAAGATATAAATGATTAGCAGTCTTATGAAGGTAAACGGATGGTATAGGTCTACCATCTTACAATAGTAATGAATATATATGAGTATATAAAACACATGATGTGTACTCCTACAATGCCTCCCTATCTTGATGTACCTAAGTGTACCTAGCGTGTGTGTAAGTGTTAAGCCAAGAATCCCTCTAGGATTTAGTCAACCCCATTACCTGAAGTGAGAGACTGTGGAACCCCATCCTGGTCTCGATTTGGACACCACACAAGGGATGTTAGACCACTGTGAGTTGGAGTGTCTGCATGCAGGAACCTCAGTGTCTCTGGTCAGTGTGTCAGCCAGGAAGTCTTGGTCTCCTCTACCCTATCTTAGCAAGATGTGATGTATGTGATGTATCTATACCCATAGGTCTCCCCAGGGGTCCTACCTCGCTGTATTACTGTGTCGGCCTAATGATGACGTCGGGCATGAACTATACATAGATATTATACAGGAGATGGTCGTCCTGCTGTGTTTCCAAGAATCCTCATGCATAATGTAGGAGATCTCAAACTAGGGAAAACCTTTTTTCTGAATGCAGTGTCATATCTAGGTAAAAGGTCAGTCCCTGTAAACTGTAAAAAGTGTAGGGAAGAATCTAGGTGAAGGTTAATGAAGTTACCAGTGCCTATATTATGGTATCTATGTGGAATATAACACTCTGGGTACCGCCTCTGGGACCACTTGTCTCAGTTGCCACAGTCGGAAACCGCAACCGGATGTCGCCATGAATACCATCAGTGGTTCCATGACCTAAAGGCACCGCAGAGGGCACCGCTGCACTTCGCACTGCAACCCTGATCTCACCGACGACAGCAGCCACCACCAAGCCTCTGCTTGTGTCCTGTGGGCACAACCCTCCGCACCACCTTGCTTCAACCTGTTGCCCTGGTCTCACCGACGATGCTATCACCGCAGTGGTCTGCACCGTGGTGTGGGGGCACCACTCATAAGCTACATGACCCACCTCCCCATCCCACACCGCAACAGCGGCCCACCAAAGCCACTTACCATCAATTGGCACCACCGCCTGCTCCTATGACATGTTAGCACTGGAATGTGCTTCGCCCAACTTTGCACTGCCGGTTGGCCTCAACAAAGCTCCTGGACAACCATCACGAGCCGCTGCCTGCACCGCGACCTGAGGGCACCGCATTCGCATCACTCCACTTCATACGATAACCGCAATGGTTGCCACAACCAGCCCGCACCGACGCAGTGGGCCTGAACCAAAGGTATTGTTTAAATGGCTTCTGACACCGATGCTGGTCCTCACAGACAAATCTGTTGGATTTGGTCATTTTGATCACCGCAGTAGCACGGGATAGAGCTACCGACTTTATTATTTTGGTCTTGTTTGTTTTAGATGAAGAGTACTTATTTCAAGAAACTGGTGTGGTGTTCCTTTGTAGCGTTTTCACTGTATTACTGTATGTGTGCACAAATGCTTTACACTTTGCCTGTGAGATAAGCCTGCCTGCTCGTTCCAAGCTACCAAGGGGTGAGCAGGGGTTGTCTAAGGGCGCAACTCCCTTACCCTGACTAGAAGCAAGTGTCCCTACCTGGACAAAGGTATAAACCATTGCTAACTAGAGATATGTGGCCATCCTTTTTCATGTCTCATGAATGCAGATGATATTGCAATTATGGACTTGACCCCTAATGGGCTGAATACAAATTTTATATAATTGCAAAAATATATGATGGCACAGTTTCTGAAGATAAATGTTTTTAGAAGTAAAGTTCTGATCATGAAATGTAGCAGAAGCCGAATATTGTGTAATTCAACTGGAGAATTGGTCCTGAAAAGCTGGAGATGGTAGATTATTTTCTCTACCTGGGAAAAGTAATTTTGAGTAACACAAAGAATAAGTCACATATTAAGCATAGTTCTTGTAAAGCGGCAACACATGCAAATGGCTTATGCATATATTATAGGGGAATGGGTCGAAGATTTTTTTTACATTTTTTGTTCACAGTTTTTAAAGCAAAAATCCCTACCACTATGTTATATACTGTTTAATCTATTGCAGTAAAAGACGGAGTTTCCTAGATAAGATTAAATCCCAGATCGTGCGCAAATTTATTAATTTTAATACTCTGGTCCCAATTTCTGCTATCAGATTGGAATTTGGTTTAATATGTTCATTTATTCAAGGTTTAGCCAGGATATTACATAGGGGATACCAGTTAAAGTATAGTGAGTTATACACATTAAGGGGTTTCATATGTCAAATCTTTTTAGGGAGGAACCACATGTAAATATTCCTTTTCCTGTGACGTCACCTTGGCACTAAATTGCTTGAGCGCAGAGGAGTCAGTGATTTTACTCCCACTTTTAGAATTCAAATCCTTTCTAAAAATGACAAGTTGGATGGTTAATTACCAGAGAGATGTCAAGAATTGCAGATCAAAAGAAAGACTGAAGATAATAGGCATTTAAAATACCCAGAGAGTTCCCCAGAGATATCTATCTTGGAATTTAGATCATGGTATTCGATGTTGGATTAATTTATGCCGCATGAAGCTTTTGCCGTTAAATGATTGAACAGCAAATTGGTCCCCCTCTATAAAAATTGGAAATACATATGAAAACATATGAAACCTGGACTAACAGAATCTTGATCGTATTCTGTTCGTTTGCCCAGAGTTGTCACTGTTTTATCATCGATTGCTTCATCCATTGTTTATACAAAACTACATAAAAAATTTAACATCAGGCTGGGAATTTCTTTTCAATCCAAAGAATGAAATATGGTACACAACATTATTTAATTGAAAAGGAGTTTATGATATATTTTATTCTTTGTTAAATCCCACATACGTTTTTACGTTCATGGCCCTTGTACTTTTTAAGTAAATGGAGTTTAGTACGCTTTGGATTGTATCTTGCACATGTTACTGCTGTTATTCAATTGCTTTTTGCACAAAAACAAGATGTATCTTCTTTTTAACCATTGTTGCTGAGGGGAAATTAATTGTTAGTTATAAATGTGTTAGTTTCTTCCTTAGACTTTGCTTTTGGTTTATAACCTTCCGCTGCTGTATGATGCACTTTAGCTAAAATTTGGACTCACTTTGAAGCTGCTATTGCATATTATTTTTAATATTTGCACATTTAACTGCTGCTACTCAAATGCTCTTTGCATGAAAATTGAGATATATTTTGTTTTAACCATTATTGCTATGGGAAAATGAATTGTTAGTTATAAATGTGTTGGTTTCCTCCTTAGAATCTTTTTCTGTTTACAACCTTCTGCCGCTACGTGATGCACTTTATTTAAAATTGGATTCATTATAAAGCTGCTGTTCCATAGTATTCCAATATTTACAAATTGCATATGTATTTAACTCGATCCATTTGTTGCGGTAAAGGAATTTAAATATGGTATTGTAATTTGTTTTCTGCCATAATGATGAATATTCTTCCCTACTATTTTGCTCATTTGGAGTCATTTGTTGCACTCTTCTGCTTGTAGGCATTTTACTTTGCTGCTTAAGGGAGAACAGACTGGCTATGAAGAGTCTCGATATTTATATGATAGATTAACTTGAATCTTAAACTGCTGTTGCCATATAGTTTTAAATTCTGTTTCTCAATGAATTTCTGAAGCAATTTCGCTGGAATTTTACTATATTGCCTGTCTATATACTCTATCCTATCTACTGTGGAAATGAATTGAGTTTGTTTCTTAATAGGCTTATTATGTAATAATTGTGTGTACATTTTATGTGGACCTCATTGGAGATCCAAACTCCTAATAAATATATTGAATTGAATTGAGTTGAATTGAATTGAGTTTGCCAGGTCAGATTACATGTGAGATATGCTATTGACGAACAGTCTGTTTCCAAATCAGAGATCCAAATTCATAATAAAGTATAATGCTCATTTAATAAACAAGCAGGTTTGCAGCAAATGTTGTCATCCATAGAGCAATGTTAATAAACTGATAAGAAATGGATGGAATTATCCTGCACCCAAACACTCGTAACTGACTCTTTAATAACAAGCATATTACTGACTTCATATGCCTTGGTGACTAGAGGGCATTGGTCACAGTAAAGTCACAGTAAAAAAAATTGAAGTAATGAGGCAAAGACATGTGGTTTTGACCGATTATGTGGATTTGTAGACTGTTGAAGGGATTCTGACTGTAAGAGATTTCAAACAACCAAGATACCCAAATCGAAGTATCGAAAGTAGATGGATTTTCTCTGTCTTTTCTTCACTTTGCCACTTTCAAGCGATGAAGGAGATATATGTTACCAGACAGATTTATGTGTCATCTCAAACAATTCAAATACAAGGGTGGTATCAGAGCATTGGAAAGTTTTATATTACATCCATAATTCATCAATGGGTATGAAGCCATTCCAAGATGCTGCATGATAATGAAAAAAAGAAAGGTTTTCACTATTATTTATTTATTTATTATGGCATGAAAATGACATGAGCATATTTTATAGATAGATAATCAAATGGCATATATCCTCTACAGATCAGTGTTTTACCAGAACATTAAAAATAAAACATGGAATATCAAACTATTTAAGAAAATTACATGATGTAGAAATCAAGAGCATCAATACAATTGACGTATTATGCATGCAACATGAAATACATTTTGGGATCCATTTTCTACCTAAGAAGTTTAAAAAAGAATTTCATTCATAGTAATAATATTCCAAGCTTCAAAGTGTGATCTTGTTTAACATTATAGTATGTCAGCACTATGACATCAGAATATAGGTGCTGGAAGGTAGGTTTCTGAAGTTGAATGAGAAATAAAATTGCATTTAAAGTTTGTATATATATTGTCCCATTTGCTGTGCTTTCTAAGACAGGGGTCAAATGTCACGCTATGCCCTCTCACAAATTGGTGCTTATTTTTTTAAAAGGTATATGCGGTAACTTTTCATCTTTGGGAATGATCATCCAAGGTGGTCATGGAAGGCAGTGCAATTAAATGTTCCATGTTCCAAATAGAATGTGAGGATTTGCGCCAGTGCGGGAGTTGCTTCCTGGTGCTGTTAGGAGATAGCTTAATAAAGCAACTCAGCCTCAAGGACATCGGGTGTTGTGTAAATATTTGGGAGTCCACTACTACAATTTTGCAAAGATAGACAACAAACTCAGCATAAATAAGCCAGAGCATTCATATGTTGGGAAAAGATGAAAGTGTTTGCCAACTGACCTCACAGCTCACCCAAGACCAGAGAAGTGAACAGAAGATTGGTAAGGAAAATAGCTTGTGGAAACACAGGGTCAAGCTACATGACTTTTTATGTACAATAAGCGCAAAGGCATCTCCAGTGTTTACCACGGGTTTCAGCTAGGAAAGGCAGCAAGAGATTGTGAAACAAAGAGGAAAAAAGAAAGCAAGCGGCAATGAACAGTGGAAGAGCTGGTTTGTGAGATAGATGTAAAGCCACAGTCTTTTGATGAGAAGGCATACCGTTTCAGTGCAAAGCAACACAGTTTCAGGGCAATGGCAGGTTGTTCGTTTATACATTATGAGGAGTAAGGCAGGTCAGCGCACATTACAGTAATGGTTTTCCACATACCTCATGCTCTAAGGGTCCATATAGTGCATGTGTCAAAGATTCCATTTGTGTAGCCTCACCAGCAGCTCATCCACCATACCAAATCAGGTGTTGAGGGATTTCTTGTTTGTGGCATATCTCATTTGCAGTACATGTGCACACGCCAGGGTGTAAAATAAACAACTAGACTGCTGACATATGCCGATTCTGTGACGAATGCTTTCGGCGGGCAGAATTTCCGCCACAGTTTATACTGGAAAGAATTAGACCTCTGTCCCACACAGTATCTGTAAGGTACAATAAGTGCTGTGGAGCACTCAAAGGAGAACAGACTTTCTATTACAGTGTTGAAATCTTGGCACATGTTCAGTGACACACACACTTGAAATATCGGAGCATGTCACCAATTTGAGTTCTGACGGCACACTACGAGGCAAAATTCCCTTTTCACTTTGTAAAAATAGGCAAAGTTCATCACACACATTTTTTCTGTCAACAAGCATGTCATCTAGTGGAGTTTGGGAAGTGACACGCACACTGAAAATGAGGAATTAGCTAGTTACAGTAACACACACACCATGTGACATTCACACTGGTGAATAAGTAAGTAAGTAAGGAGCTTATAAAGGGCTTAAATGCCGAGATGTCTTGGCGCTGTAGCAGGAAACAAGTTCGAGAAGGGTGCGCCTTATACCTGTAAGAGGAATAGCCAGCTCTTAAGCATTTTTCCAAACAGGGGTCTGAAAGGTTGTAGCCTGGTGATGTCTGACAATTTATTCCAGAGCTCAGATGCTCGATAGATCAGGCTTCTGCCTCCCCGTCTCGCCTTCTGTTTTCTGGGTACCTGAACTAGACCTTTATTGGCAGATCTAAGATTACACTGTGGGGAATACCCAAAGAAGAGTTGTTGTAGATCCACTGCTCCACTACCAAACAGAGCTTTATGCACCAGGTATAATGTTTTAAATTCAATGCGCTGCTTATCCTCCGTTTTACCTGAGCTTGGTTTAAGGCAGTTCTAATGCATCCATCACATAATATGCTTACGACAGCCATGAAATCTCCCAGCCATGGTTTCCCCACTCGAAGTGGAACAACCTAAAAGTCATCTGTAATACAAGCTTACACACACAGTTTTTTTAAGTGAGCAAACAATATGACAAGTCCATTTATGCAAACTGTGATTGTACTTCCTCCTTTTCTCTAAACCCTTGGTGTCCCACCTATTAACTGGAAAACATGGTATAGGGCTTTCCCTGAATATTTGGTTGCTATTGGGAGCAACATGTGGTGTGCAAAAAGGAGAAAGATTGTATTAGAGCACAATTTGGGTTTTGACTGCCAAGAGATTTATGAACATTTGCCTCCACTACAAAATGTTGTTGATGAAGAGGAAGAGGAGTTGGATGACTACCAAGTGGTAGTAAAAAAAAAGGAAATACAGTTTGATGTACATCCAAATCTGATAGTGAATAGACACAAATTTTAAATACATGAACAGCACCAGAAACAATCTATTGATGCTTATGTAGCAGCATTAAGTATGTTGGCTACGGATTGCAAATTTGAGGAATTCACAACACAATTAATAAGAGACCAGGTATTTGTCAGGTGTTGGGATAAGAAAGTCCAACAGAAACTACTTACTTTGAAGAATCGGTCATTAACAGAAACTATTGACATACTTAGGAGCATCAAAAGAAATGTTAAAAAAAGAAAATGCAGGTGTACATCTGATGTCAGAAAATATTACCAAAGAGCAACACATAAGTAAAGTTGGGTATCAGATTTTTTTTAAATTATAATTTACTAGAGGTTTACAAAAACCCATTTTTTAAACCATAGAATATTTGTTTTCGATGCGGGTATCCCTGTTACATACCCATGGGTCAACAATGCCCTACCAATAATGCCACATGTAAGTGCTGTGGGAAACTAGAGCACTTCACAAAAGTCTGTCAGAGTAAAAGGAATAGGGTAAATGTTGTTATGGAAGGCCAGAATGATGAGGAGTATTTAGACTTTGTGGAACGAGCAAGAGATGTAATGTTGGTGGTCGCTGAAGGAAGTGAACAAAAGTATGTGGGTCCACACACAGAGATTGTGGTGACTGATAACGTGTTAAGTCTTTTGGTTGACTCAGGAGCCAAAATGACAATGATCACAGACAAGTTGTTTATGCAAAAATGGGATGGAAAAGTGCTTTTACCACCAGATAGATACAGGAAAATGTTCTGGTAAAACACAAAATGAGAGGTTTGCCATTTTGTGTTAGCAAAGAGTTGGCAGAAATGCTGAGTAAAATGCAATTGAATGGTGTAATAGAACTGGTTGAGTTATCTATATGGCTTTCTCCACTGGCTTTGATTAAAATAAAATGGTGACTTGAGAGTTTGCATTGACTTGAGAAGCATAAGCAAAGTATTTTGGGTTTTTTCACACCCATTACCATGTATCAATGATATACTAATGACTTTTGAGAGATCAAAGATTTTCAGTAAAATAGACTTGCCATCTCCTTACCATCAAGAAGAATTAGACCAGTCATGTAGACATCTCACTGCATTTGTGTCACCTGTGGGCACTTTTCAGTTTAAGAGATTGCCTTTTGGGTAGGCTTTGGCTGCTTCCATGTTCCAACGCATAATGGAAATAGCTTTGAGTGGCATCAAGAGGGGTAGTTACTTTCCAGGCTGACATTTTATTTGTGGCAAAAAACAAACTAACGTGATAATATTTTACAAGTGGTATTGAAAAGGTTGGACCAAACTGGAATAGTAGCAAATATTAAGAAATGTGTGTTTGGCACGTCATGGTTGGAATATTTGGGACACGTGATATTGGATAAAGGAATAGAAACATGTCTAGGGTTGGTAAATGCGATCGAGGAGGCTCCCTTGCCTGAAACCATGGAACAGGTTTCTTCGATCCTGGTTCTGAGTGAATTCTAGGCCAAATGTATTAACAATGTCTCAAATGAAAACTTTAAGGCATTAACTCATAAAAATATAGTTTTTGATTCGAATGAGATGTGCAAAAAAGATTCTGGAGCACTTAAGAGCGTGAATTATATCTGCAAATGTGTTGGCTCCCTTTGACTCTGAATGTGTGATAACGGTGGATGCAAGCAACAATGGTTTGGGAGCAATGCTTCCGCAGTATACTGGAAAAGAGGAAAGGACAGTTGGGTTTGCAACTACAGCATTATAAGAAAGTGAATGAATGGATTTGGTCATTGAAAAGGAGTTGTTGGCATGTTGTTGGGCCATTGAACATTTTTAAAGCTTTCTGTGGGGAAAAAATTGACATTATTGACTGACCATAAACTGTTGGTTAGCACTATGAGTTGAAATGTCATGAAGGACCACACCCCTAGAATTGCTAGATGAAGTTCAGAACTGTTGCAGTACAATTTTGGTATTCACCACATTCCAAAGGGAAAAAACGTTAGGGAAGACCACCTCTTAAGGGCACCTCAGCCATACGATGTTTGATACACTGAGGGTGAGGATGAATTAGCTGAAGAATGCCTTATTGCGGCTATTGATGTGTGCAGTGAAAGTAAAACAATGGTTTAAATGTGTTAAGATTAGATGGAGAATTGGAGCTGGTGCAAAAGTATATCAGGGAAGGGTGGCCTAAAGAAAAGGTAGTACACACAAGGTTGTAATCCTATGCGAAGGTTGCAGAGGAGTTGATGTTGGAGTACGGAGGCATTATCATGAGAGGTGATAAGTTTATTCCACCAAACTTACTATGTGAAAAGATCATATGTGTGGGTCATGAAGGTCATTTGGGTAAAACTATCATGAAAAGGAACATGTGTTCAATGTTGTGATGCCAGATATGGATGCTGAAATCACTCAAGCAGTTGAGAGTGCCTTATATGTTCTACTAGGGATAAATAGCCTAAAACTGAAACACCACCATTACACCCAGTCGAAATTCCAGATGGACCATGGTCGAAACTTGCCATAGGTTTCATTAGTCATTTTAGTGTGCTCCCACACAATGTGAAGTTTGGAGTTGTGATGGTTGACTATTACAGCAAATGGTGGGATATAGAATTTGTTCATGGACTAACACTAAGATATTCATTGGGTTTCTCCCCCCAAAGATTTGTAGAGAGAGTGTGCCAAGGGAACTGGTATCAGACAATGGCATCTAGTTTGTGTCAAAAGAAATGACAAATTATCTAACAAGATGTGGGATTGTCCACTAAAGGGCTTCTCTATATTATCCACAGGCCAAAGGTTTAGTAGAGAAAATTAACAATACATTTGAAGAGTGTATTCAGTGGGCATGTAGGAATAAAATCTATATAGGGGAAGCAGTTGACACAATGTCATTCAATAATCGTACAAGTCTAAACAGAGTGACTGACAAAACACGATTCGACTTTATGAGAGGTCATGAGCCAGCATATCTTATGTGTCCACCTTGGCTAAAAGGGTACAAAACTCCTTCAAAACATGAAAGTATTATTGAAAGGGAGATTCATCCAAAAGTGAAAGCTTCTCAGAAGAAAATGAAAGAATATTTTGACGACAAACATGGTGCCAAGGTTAGGGGACAAAAAATCCAGTTAGGAGATTGGCAATGTATACTGAATCACAATGATCTACCAAAGGAGTCATATAAATTCAAAGAAGCAGCAATAGTGGGTACAGTCAAGGGGAGTGCTATCAGGATAAATAGGTACGAGTGATGGAATCTGAGTAGGGTCATGAAGGTGAACAAACTGGAGGGAGGTTCTCAATAGGACAAGGGTCAATGTTTATGATTTCAATCAGATCGAGGTCATGATTTTACCAGAAGCATGAAACAGTTACAGTATCATACTTTACTTAAAGGGTGTGAAGATTTCTCTGTTTCGAAAATGTATTGGATTCCATAAATCCAGATTGCCATCTCACCTTGTGGTAAATTAAAAAATATATAAAATATATATATATATATATATATATATATATATATATATATATATATATATATATATATATATATATATATATATATATATATATATATATATATATATATATATATATATATATATGAACATAAATTTGTCACCTAGGCTGAAGCAGCCGCCCCAGCCCGCAAACTTGAAATGACGAAGGAACAGACCCAGATTGAGTGCTCAATTGAAGTGTTTATTCTCCAGCAAGCCTGCCGCCGCCATTACGCGTTTCGCCTCTTGCAAAGCTTGGTCACATGGCGAGTTGCTGAGAGCAAGTGCCGAGATTTAAAGTGCCAGTGCGCGCGTTATTTTTTTCAAGAAGTAAACAACGTGGAAAAAAAGCTTTGTTTCACATGCTTGAATGCAAGAAATACTATAGCATTATACATTTACATTTGTGCAACCGTACAAGGTATAAAAAATATATAAATAAATAGGTATTTAAATATTTTAAAAAACAACCTAGTATCACATTATAACTTGTTGTACTTGTGTAAATACTTTAGTGACATGAAGTGGGAAAAATTTTTGAATCCCCTACTACCTTCATTTTGATCACAGATTGCTCTGCTCACTCTCAAATACGGTATGCACAACATCAAACGTTTTAAATAAAGCCCAAGTGGGCAGCATCAAATATTATTTGAAAGAATAAAGCTCATGTGAGCATCAACTCCATTGAAAAAAATCATTACTGAAATTTTAGGTTATTGATCAAATTCTCGGCACAAAAAAGTGAGTGCATAATTATATTTTTTCTATTCTTATTTTCCTTGTGCAAGTGCTGATTAAAAACAGTCATTCTATATGATATTGAATTAACAAAAGTTCCATGGATAGCCATCCAAGGTTGCCCTCTTTGATTGATGTTGCTCTCAAAAGAATATATACAGAAAGAAAAGGCAGAATATATTACTGAACCAGATGTTCCTTTAGGTTGAATTTCTCGCAGACAGAGCAATTGGCACAAACAAAAAAATATATATATATTTACATTTCATGTATGAAAAAAATCCCTACTACAAAGTAATAGTAACCACATTCTCTATGACATTACTGATAGTATGTCTCTAAATTACAGAGCTATATGCTATCCTAAACCAGGTTGTCATTTTATACATACCCCTCAGTCTTGTTGTTAAGTCTCATCCTTCTAGTTTAAAGCATATGCTTAAAGATAAAAAGTGGTTCTAATACCTTACAGACACGTATGTAAATCTTCAGTTGCGTTTAACCCATGCGGTTGCTTACTATTCATTTCCAGAATATATCTGGTTTCGAGTAAACGAAGCCTCGCATCTCGATTGCCACCTCTTTTCATGGGCCAAACAGTATCTACTGCAAACTAAGTGAGATGAACTGCATTGGAATTGTGATCTGTCTCAAAATGCCTCGCCACCGGATAGGCCTGGTCTTTGTTCTTGATGGCTCTAATGTGCTGAAGCACACGTTGATGGACCGGCAGGCGGGTGCTGCCCACATACCTGAGCCCACAACTGCACTCAAGCACATAGACTGCATAGTCTGTTTTACAGTTGAGGCGCTTTGAAATTTCTCTTGGGGTTTCTGAAAAAGGGACAGTATATCTGGTCCTGTTGATCCCATGCTTGCATGCTTTACACTGCGAGCATTTCTTGAAACCCCTCCCCAGAGCCTTCCAGGTGTTGGACATCTGTGGTTCCAAAGTGTTTTTGACTAGGGATCTGGCCATAGATACTGATCTCCTAAAAGTGACGAGTGGTCTATTTAACACCTTACTGCCAATAACCGGATCCCCTTGTATCAAGTTCCAGTTATGATTGAAGATTCTTTTGATGGCAGAATGCTGACGGCTGTATGCAGTAATCATGCGAGGCCTGATTACCTCCCCAACCTGGGATGTGTCTACCTCCTTAGCCCTAGGTAATAATGCAACTTCCCGGGATACTAGCCTAGTTCTCTTCTGGGCATTCTCAAGTACATTTTTGGAGTATCCCCTAGC
This sequence comes from Lissotriton vulgaris, assembly GCF_964263255.1. Taxonomy (NCBI): domain Eukaryota; kingdom Metazoa; phylum Chordata; class Amphibia; order Caudata; family Salamandridae; genus Lissotriton; species Lissotriton vulgaris. The sequence goes on from NC_141700.1 coordinate 398,221,672, forward strand.
CAGAAATCTGTTAATACTGGCTTCCTGCGCTAGTTCACATTCCTCCTAACTGCTGCAAATCCGCCTGATCCGCAGCAACTCACCATAGGGAATACTGCGAATCAGGTGGCGTGGATGGTGACTAGAGGCATGCAGGATGGTGTTGCCTGCTGTGGGCTTTCTAAATAATTTGGTCTGCATGCGATTGTTCTCCACATAGACCTCCATATCCAAAAAACTGACAGAAGTAGCACTAATACATGATGTAAAATGTAAATTTAGACTGTTAGCATTTAGATTGTTAATAAACTGTTTCACCATCTCTTCCGTTCCACTCCAAATGAAGAACAAATCATCTATATATCTTAGGTATGTTACCACATGCTGTTCCATAGTGGTGCGCAGTTTTCCCCCTAGGACCTGTTCCTCCCAAAGCCCCATGTGCAAACATGCGTAGCTCGGAGAGAAACAGGCCCCCATTGCAACACCCCTCATTTGTTGGTAAATTTGGTTGTTGAATAGGAAGAAATTCTGCTCCAAACACATCTGAGTCATCGCTAACAACATTCTGTTATGTACCCCAAAGTATATTGGACGTTTGTTCAAAAAGTATTCAATTGCCTTCAGTCCATCTCGATGCCCTATTGATGTATATAATGACGATACGTCTAGGGTCATGAATAGAAATTCTGGGTTCCATTCCAGTCTCTTCGTTTTTTGAATAAAATCAGTCGAATCCTTAACATAAGAATCAAGTCCTTTTACCCAGTCCTGTAAAAAAAAGTCTATATATCTGGACACATTCTCCAGGGAACTTCCAATGGCAGATATAATGGGGCGACCCGGTGGTATTTCACAGTTCTTATGCACCTTGGGGATCAGATAAAACGTAGGCACCACCGGATGCTCATTTCTCATGAATTTGAACTCATCCTCCGATATTATGCCCGCACTCCTCCATGCCTGGAGTTTCGCTTTCTGATCTCCCCAAGTCGCCCTCTGGGTGGGCCAGTTACTTTTCCTGTAGCATGTAATGTCATTCAATTGTTTTTCAGCCTCTTCAAGATATAATTTCCGGGGCCAAAGAACAACATTACCCCCCTTGTCCGCCTGACGTACCACAATATTGTCATCAGTGCTTATTTTTTTAACCAGTTGGCTGTAACTCCAATTCTGCTTCGTCATTTGTTTACGCCGTCCATTAGTGACAGAGTATAGCTGTTTCAATTCCTTAACCACGAGATCATGGTATACATCGATGTTATCGTGAAGCATGATTGGCTGGAACGTGGACTTGGGTTTAAATGGAGTCAAACCAGCCGCTGCAATATCATTGTTTGAATTATTTTCTCCTGTTTGACTGCCAATGGTTTCTTTCTGTAGGGACCATATCTCGTTCATTGCTTCCTGATCCCCAACAGTTAATAGGGTTGGACTTCTGCTTACACTCAAAGGGTGTTTTTTGGACTGTGTACTATGAAACTTATGTAATTTTAGTTTACGGACAAACCTGTAAGTGTCCATTCTCGCGTCCGCATAATTGAAATTGCATGGCGGGCAGTAAGATAACCCCAGGGACAGTATTGATTCTTCCTGCCTTGTTAGACCTGTCCCTGTAAGGTTTATGACTGAGTTGTTCCCCCTTGTGCCGGGTTGCGTTTCTGAGATCGGTTCCACCGTCCCCTTGGTGCTCCCCTTGATTTTCCTCTGGCGGCTCCGGTTTCTTTTACGGCGCTGGTTCCGCCTGTAGTTACGCCTGTTGTTTGTTTGGTTCTTGAGCGCAACGTGTCCCTGCGATCTAGGCAGAGACAATCTACCTCCTCTGCCATAGTCAATTTGGTAAACCACAAGGTTGGTTCAGAAACATTGTCACCTTCTGTCTCACTCTCAATATTTGAACTGAGATCCGAACCAGAAACAGACACTGAAGTTTCACGTCGCACAGGGTTTCTGTTTTGAGTTCCCTTAACTCTTGCTTTCACAGCGTCATATTTTCTGGCAAAGGTGAAAATTTGGCCATTAAGGTAATCAAGTCTGTCCCTTTCAAATTTGTATGCTTTTCTTTTCTTGATTACCTCTTCCTCCTTATTAAGCCGAATCATCATGTCATCACGCAACTTCTTAATTTGCTCATTCGAGCCCAGGGCACTGATTTCCTCTTCCAGTTTCTCTATTTCGCCCTGTAATTTTATGCGGTCGCTTGCTGCATACTTTACTAAGATTTTTATCAATTTTGTTGAAGATTCTAGATTGGATTCCGCCCAGTCTTTCAACATTGCAGGGTCGGGATTTTCATAGCTTTGGGCTAAAGTTATTCTGAGCCCCCTCGGCACTCTGTTGACCTCCAAGTACCGAGAAAGGATCTATGCTCCCACCACTTCGACTCCTCAGAACGCATCAGCTTCTCTAGTTTTTTGAACAAATCTCGAGTGGTGGGATTCCCTGTCGTAGTTTGTGCCATCTGCGGGGCTGCATTCGACCCCCAGCCGGGGAGTCAAGAAACATATTCACTGCTGCCTCCTCTCGCTCACGCAACTTATTTGCGGACATTCTGGCAATTTAGGCTGGGAGCTAAAACTCGCTCCACTTCAATATGGTATCTGGTCGGCTCTCAATCACCCGTCTCAGACACCAGCACACTCCTTACCGAGCAATCCGTGGAAATCCGCTGCCGCTCGATCATCTAAACACCACACGGCGTTCGTTTCACTTCCGATGTCGGCTTTCACAGCAGATTACTTTTGGCTGGAGCTCCGGGGCAATTGCAGCATACTCCTCCAGGAGTCACGTAGGTCCTCGTCCGGAAACCAGTCAAGGAATCACTTCCTGCCGCGTAGCCCAAAGGTCAGGAGGGGTTCTGTTCGTACTGTGGAAGTTTTTCTTCGGTAAATTAAATGAACATAAATTCGTCACCTAGGCTGAAGCAGCCGCCCCAGCCCGCAAACTTGAAATGACGAAGGAACAGACCCAGATTGAGTGCTCAATTGAAGTGTTTATTCTCCAGCAAGCCTGCCGCCGCCATTACGCGTTTCACCTCTTGCAAAGCTTGGTCACATGGCGAGTTGCTGAGAGCAAGTGCCGAGATTTAAAGTGCCAGTGCGCCCGTTATTTTTTTCAAGAAGTAAACAACATGGAAAAAATACTTTGTTTCACATGCTTGAATGCAAGAAATACTATAGCATTATACATTTACATTTGTGCAACCGTACAAGGTATAAAAAATATATAAATAGGTATTTAAATATTTTAAAAAACAACCTAGTATCACATTATAACTTGTTGTACTTGTGTAAATACTTTAGTGACATAAAGTGGGAACATTTTTTGAATCCCCTACTACCTTCATTTTGATCACAGATTGCTCTGCTCACTCTCAAATACGGTATGCACAACATCAAACATTTTAAATAAAGCCCAAGTGGGCAGCATCAAATATATATATATATATATATATATATATATATATATATATATATATATATATATATATATATATATATATATATATATATATATAAATTACCTACCGGCGGTCGCCAGTAGGTAGTTATAGTTAGGATCTACTTTCCATAGGAAATCCACAACATTCTATTGGGAATAACGTTGGCGCCGGTGGACGAATCTTCGCAAATTTCTCCAAGAAAATGGCCCGCTCCTTTCTTGAAAGTTTGGGGGGATTCGTCAAGCGGGGACCGAGATAAAAGGGGGGTCCCAAAACGTGTTTTCCCCATGTTAATTTCCATAGGGCGGTCGGTTTCACTTTTGGCCTGAACGGCTGAATGGATTTGCACCAAACTTGGCAAAATTGTAGGGAGTGGTAGCCCGATGTGCCTTTACTATGTCTCAAGATATGTGCTCCAGTGGTTTGTGAGTAATTTAGGTTAAAAAAAATATATATCTATGGCAGCGCTCTGGTACGCGCTCCGGTATGCGCTCCGGGCGCGCCACGCGACTTGCGCACAGAAAGCTGATTGGCTCTCGGGTGTTTGTGGTTGTCCCCAGCAAGGACGATGAGCTTTACGCTCTGTTCTCCGTAGGAGATGGTCTTCCCACAATATTTACAGATAATTCGGAAATATGCAAATCGTGGCTGAATGCAAGGCATCGTCTCACTTTCCTCTGGTGCCAACAGAGTGGGTTGCTTTCTTTTTGAGGTGGTGCTTGTGGATTGGGGAGGGTTACTGGCCAGTTCCCTCATCTCTGCAGCAGAATAGTTTATTGGATGCTTGCGCTGCATGTGGCGAATCATCGTGTTGTTTCCAAATGAATATTTTTTATTAGGGTTCCCCCTAGAAAGTTCTATGCCACAGATTAGGCAAGTCACCTTGGCTGCATTTACTTTTTTCTTCCCCTCTGATCGAAAAAAACTCCCATATAATGTGTGGTCTTGGCTGGTATGGGGTATTTTGTTCTTCAAGCCATCTTCTCCTCCCCTCTTCCTCCTCCTCCTCCTCTTCCTCCTCTTGTTGACCACCAATGATATTTTGTGGTGGTCCTCTTGGTGGTCCTCTTGGTGGTTGTGATGGTGGTGGTGGTGCAGATGCACCAGCTGCTGCTGCTACTGAAGCCATTATGAAGATCAAAAAGGTACAGAGAGGTACAAACAGGTCTTCCTAAGTCAAAGGACAAAGTCAGAATAAGGAAAAAAGGTGGGGTCTTTCATCCTTTTGAAAAAAAAAATGTATTGAACAAATGAAAAGTGTTATTTTCAGGTCACATGACCAGGGGCTTCATCATTATGAAACCAAAACTGTTATGAACCAATGAAAAGTGTCACATGACCCGACGCACTTACGCTTCGCGCCCCAGTGGCGCACCGTGTAAGCGCCTCGGACGCCTACGTTGCGCGATCGTATTCGCTCGAGTGCTTCCGGGTGCGATTACGCCGTGCGTGTCACGCGGTCACGCGATACGTCACGATCATGTTTTCGTTCGCGATATTGGCGCTTACGGGACGCTCCCCGGTGCGCTTCATAAAACTACGCTTTCCGGGGCGCTCACCGGGACGCGCACCGGGAGCGCTCCAAGGCAAAACATTTTTCATATAAAAAAAAAAAAATGGGCAAAATTGTAGGGACTGGTAGCCCGATGTGCCTTTGCTATGTCTCAAGATATATGCTCAAGTGGTTTCCACGAAAATTAACTTTGAAAAAATATATATTGGGCTACATTGGGCTATATATATGTTAGAGCTCAAATGTAGCCCAATGTAGCCCAATGTAGCCCAATGTAGCCCAAAGATGGCCACCAGAGACAAAAAAAACAAATGTAGCCCAAATATCAGCCAGATGTAGCCCAATATAGCCCAATGACAGAATGTCCCAGAGTGTTCTAAAGAACAACTAGAGCGCTAACAGTCTTACTTATAAACTGAGACTTATAGTTAGGAATTAGCATTTAAAAAACCTTTGAAATTCACTGAAAAAAAACATAGGTTTCACACCAGTTATAGTTAGGAATTAGCATTTAAAAAACCTATTAAATTCACTGAAAAAACCATAGGTTTCACACCAGTTATAGTTAGCTGGAAATTTTACTGACATAAAACCATTGAAATTCCCACGTTATAGTTAGTTGGACTCACTATAACTTGCGCGTGCAATGCACTGCTGATGACGTCACAGATTACATCACTCATGACATGGTCCGTGACATCACTCATGACATCACTGATGACACCATCCTTTTGACAGAGTGACAGACCTCCTTTCACTGTAATGTAACCCTTGAAACACATATTCAAAACTAGAAACTAAAATTTGTAAAAAAATTGGAGATAACCATGTCAGTTACAACAACCAATTCAGTAATTCCACCATCTATATACATATCTACTCATTCACAAACAGTTCAATATACTCACTCATACATATACTCACTCATCATATGTAGTGATACACCTATACATCCTGTTACACACCGACAGTCATCCAAAAGTTACTCACACACATACTCACACATGCAAATAAACAATTGAACATCTGTTTATTTGCATATAGAGCTATACACACACTACCACCTTACTTCTATTGAAATTTAAACATATTTATTCTCTTAAACAATCCCTTATAGAAACACATACTTATTTAAACAGGAACTCTTACAATCTCTTACTCTCACATATACTCACTTATATACATCAATATTCACATATACTATATTAAAACATATGTAGTTACTGATAAAGACACTAGTGAGACAGTCATTCACTCAGTAACACACGCATATACACACTCATTCACTCATACAGTCCTGCACATATGCTGTCTTCAAAACACATACAAACAGAGAGTCAGTCAATCATGCATCTATGTGCTAAGTAATACCCCCACCAAACCATATAGACACTCATACTGATACTAAGAAAAACATCTAATAACCCATGTATATAGACATGTAGCTCCTCACCAACCCATGCAGCCACTTATACACAAAGTGAAACACTAATACATATGTTTAAAAATTTAAACATTACTCACTAATATTTATTTTTCAGAAAGACACACATTCACTGGATGGTGTCATCAGTGATGTCATGAGTGATGTCACTGACCATGTCATGAGTGATGTAATATGTGACGTCATCAGCAGTGCATTGCACGCGCAAGTTATAGTGAGTCCAACTAACTATAACGTGGGAATTTCAATGGTTTTATGTCAGTAAAATTTCCAGCTAACTATAACTGGTGTGAAACCTATGGTTTTTTCAGTGAATTTAATAGGTTTTTTAAATGCTAATTCCTAACTATAACTGGTGTGAAACCTATGGTTTTTTCAGTGAATATATATATCTATATATATATATATATATATATATATATGTATATATATATATATATATATATATATATATATATATATATATATATATAGATATATATAGTCAGATAACATTTAAGTATATAAGGAAAGTTAATGGGCAGTGATTTGTACATGTATTTTGCATAAAGTATATGCTTATTTGTTTTTTATATAGGTATAGTAACGGAAGGGAGATGTTGTTGCAACGTGTTGTTGAAACATTTCTCTTTTGAATATGATCATCCAAGGAGTTCATGGAAGGCTGTGCACTTAAGTTTTCCATATTCCAACTGAAATGTGAGGGTTCACACCAGTGCAGCAGTTGCTTTCTGGTGCTGTTAGGAGATAAATTAATTTGCAACTCAGCCTTAAGGACAACCAGTGTTTTGTAATTATTTGGGAGGCCACATCTACAGTACATTGAGGATAACTTTTTTTCTCTGACTGCAAAGGTAGAGGATTTTGTAAAGTGAACTATGGGACAATCATGCTTGAGTACCTGAAGTGTGAAAAGAAAGGCTGAGAGGGGCATTTTTTGTAAACCATAACAAAATGCAAATACAAGAAAATTAACTGTACACATATTAAAAAATTTATCAACAGCAAAAAGTGCAAATGAGGGACATTTTTTTAATTCTGAGGTGTAATTAAAACAAAGGTTGTAAGGGTATCAAAACAAATCAACTTGATGATGCGCAAATTATATATATTCTCTGAAACTAGCTTTCCACACATTATTATCTGTGTGTCATAAAGTTTTATCAATAGAACTGTACGGCTGTGCAAATGTAGTGGCTATTTCAATGGAAAATGTGCTATGTGCTTATGAGCAAAAGCACGATGGATTTAGGCCCAGATCTTTGTACTGGGGTGAATGTAAGACATTGTTCTGCATTCTGTCCGTCAACTGTGTTTTTTGCAATGTGTAAATGACGGCATGCTTTGATGATCTATTTGTGACATTGTGTCCAACAAGGCACCAACGGACACATATTACACCCTAACCACCCTCCTGCTGAATGGGTGTGGCTTATTTGTTACACTTTTTTCATAGTCCCATGGCAGTTTTATACAGCACAGATTCGACCCCATGGTAATGGAGCGCTTTACATGAACATCAGATACATTACAAAAAGTAACAATCACTTTTTTTAAGGTAACATTCACTTTTTGTTTAAATTAGACACTTTGGAGATAAGGTGCTTTGCCCAGAATCACAGGATGCTGAGCTGATGCAGAGACTCGTACCTCGTTCCCCAATTCCAAAGTAGGCAACCCTGACTGTAAATGCCACATCCTCTCCTTGATGGAGAATTGATGGCAGCACCACCACTCTGAAAACTGTTCCAGCACCACTGCATCTGAAATCCGAAATATAATCATCCCGTCCTGGCTCCTACCATTAAACCCAATGCAAGGGCTTCCTAAGTTAATTGAAATGTCCAAAACATCAAATTAATATCAATACATCCTCAGTAATTAATGTAAAGGATTTACGATCCAAGAAATGAGTGGATACTAACATAACCGGGGAAATGCCCAATGGTATGGCTTTCTTAAAGAATTCACCGCCTTTTTGATGTTAGGTTAGGTTTCATTATTCTGGGCAGGGCCCCATTATACCCAAGCTGTTTGAGGCATTACAGAAAGCTACTTCCGGGATCTGACCGTTTGCTTATCTCCTTATTTGCTAACTAGTATTAAAGAGCAATACATCCTCTAGCTGTTTGTTCAGTGATATAAGTGAAACAGTTTGAAGATACACATGGGAAATATGTTTGAATAATGGTTCATTTTAAAATTAAAAACATAAACTTTTAATGTCCTTCCCAGGTGATTCAGACTGCTTGCAGATGCCAGCATTTTTATGCACAACTTTATCAGATCAACAACTATAAACGTCCCTGTAAATTTCGGAATAGATCAGTTAATTAGAATTCCAGATCTTCTTTTAGATACCACAGTTAAATTTTAAATTAATTACACTTAGTTTAAAATAATCTCTGGGAGTCAGGAATGAATTTTATGTATTCATTTATATTTCGAAACTTGCAAACTGTATTTGCATTGTCGAGTTAGCAAGAAAAGATTCATAATTTAACGTAAAACATTCAATACTACAATCCCTGTAGTGAGTCATTTTTTTCATTTTGCCCTCTAGTAGTGACATCACTCTGTGCCATTAACAAGGCATTTATGGCAAGTGAGTGCTTTGCCGGAGTTCATTTAGTACAGCAGAGCTTTTTGCATGTTATTACAACTAAACTAGAATAGTTATTTATATCAAAACTCGTATCAAATATGTTTTCAACAAATTGCACACTTCATTTTGGTGTGGGTATCTTCACAATAGAGGGAAAATAAGATGGAGAAAGAGACCAAGATGTTGGGTAGGGTGATGGTGTGACCCTCAAAATGACCAAGGGGCATATTACCACGGGCTAGTATCGCCACTTTCTCGGCGAATTGTGCAGAGAAAGCGGCGATACAGCTAGAGCCCTATTACCAAGGGCACTTTAAAGCCTGGGCCAAGCCCACTTTGCATGTCGGCGATAAACATCGCTAATGACATGCAAAGTGGGCGTTCCCACGTCCAACCACATGTAAAATGTGGTTGGAGGTGGGAACACCCTATTACCAAGGCAGGCGTTGTGTTGGGAGACAAGAACCTGCGATAAACTCATTTATCGCAGGTCTCCCAATGCCTCCTCCGACCAGGCATTAGGCATTGTTAACATGGGGCTGTGGATCATAAAGCTGAATCCACCCCCCCATATTATCAAGGCCCACATTAGCGCATGAAAACAACATTTGTTTTCGTGCGCTAATGTGCCATAACGCTGACTATCGCCGGATTTCTAATCGCCTTCCTGATGCGCATTGAGAATTGTGCGCTAATTAGGCGATGAAATCCGCCGATAGCCGGCGATACGGAGATGTGCATTGTGCGTTTTGCTATGCACACCTCGGTAATATGCCCCCTACATTTTCCCCACCCGTGGAGTTACCGAGAACAGGGGTATCGGTAATTCAGGGGCGTCAGGGAAAGCTGAAATCACTGACCATTACAAGTAGGACCCGGACGGTTCTCTTGCAAACAAGAAATACCTGCTGAACCGGTAATTCCAGTTCCAATTCCCTCATTAATTCCTCATTTTCCCATGGATTTTCATACAGCCCGCTTTTAGCAGCTCAAATCTCCCTGTGAAAAAAAGGCAAATCTACGTAAACCCCATAGATCTCATACTTCAGATGGGGCCAGGAACTCCTGTTGCCACCCCCATCGGAATTAAGAAGCAACTCATATATGAGGGCTTTAATATGCAAACAACTCATTGCCATCCATACAAATTTAATGCAAGTCACCTCAAAATGTGTGACTTCATAAAGGAACTCAGGTTTGGACCTCATTCCTTATATATTCACATGACTCCTCACTGACTTTCAACTAGTAGTAGTAGTAGAAAAAGATCTTTATTCAGTTATAAAAAAACACATAAGAAACACGATGCAATCTCTACCTTTAACAATAAAAAGGAAAAGACATGTCTGCAAGTACAAGGAATAATTCGTCAAAATCCTTGGTCAAAGTCCACATGCATTGACAATCACTTTTAAACCACACAGGCAGGTTTTCCCCTAGTAGGCACTGTCAAATAAACAAAGTCCTTCCTCCCCCAGGGAGCCCTCACACCAAACGCAGGGGGTAGAGCGAAATATTGACAATTAATGTGTAAAGTGCTTATATTACAGTGCAGTTATTTGACAATCACTTTGTGTAGCCTTACAGCATCTGCGATACACCTGTATAATGTAGGACATACCATTTCTGTTTGTAGCAGTTGCAGATGTAACAAGGCTGGTCTACACCTTCTAATGTTAAGATTTCCATGCAGAGAGATTACAATATTTTCCCTTGGCACCCTGTAAAGATTGTAAAAGAAGAGAAAGGGTAACTAAGATTGAACAGCTGTTGAATCGCAAGGAAATGCTACAAGATCTCTTTCGCAGTTTACCTGTAACGGATATGAGACCAACAATGAGCCACTTAAGGTGAAATCATACCACATAGTATCTCTGGCCACTGGGGATTCCATCAAGATATGGTTTCACGCGATTGATTGTGGTTAATAACGCAAAGGCCTCCACCATCTTTTTGCCACGCTCAGCTTCAGCTGTCTTCATTGTCATGAGAGCCAATAAGTGATTTTTGACAAGTGCTTTAGATCACATGTCAAGATTCTGTGGGCTGTCACAATTTTTTTCGTCCAATTGAGTCCTGGGCCTTCATGTACTGTAACCACTGGATGCTACACAATTTAGCTAGAATCATACAATCTGCAATCACCAGTTAATTGTGTTGCTTCAGGTTGGTTCCAAATCGATATCCATAACAGGATTGGGCTATCTTGATAATATCCCCCAGATATTTTAGGCCTAGTTTTTAATGACTTGTAGAGGCAGGAACACTCCTAAGGAGTCGGAGTTTACGTAAAAAACTATCTTCAACAGTATGTAGATGTGCCACATCACAAAAGCCTCAGATTCTTGCACCATATAAATTCATCAGGATACATCTAACCTTATATATGTTAATTATCACCTCAAGGGGCATCAAGCCCAGTTTCTTTGCAAACTTGAGAATTGATGTCTTTGCCTGCTCAAATTGTGTACACCTCACTTTTATCAGATTCCAGGTGCTTTTGTTATCGAAAGGAGTCCCCAGGTATGTAAAGGTCACGACAGTCTGTAGTTTGGTGCCACTTTTGTAAAATGAGCTTACCTTGCTCTTTGGTCACCCACATTGCATTGTGAAGGTTTTAGATGTATATTATTGACAACCTCAGGCTATTCATGAACTCCACAAATCTGTCCAGCAATCTTGGAGGCCCTCCCCTGTTCTGGAAATCAGGACACAGTCGCTGGCATACAGGAGGACTGGAGGACATCTAGGTCCAGCCCTTGAGGGGTCCATCTCTGACCCTGACAGAAATGTCTCCAAATCATTAATATTGAGTTTGAACAAGAAGGGGGCAACACACGGCCTTGTCTAACACCCCGCCTGATCTTAATGGGGGGTGTATGTTCTCCTTTGGGCCCATATCTAGTGCATACCACTACATCCTCATGTAATTTAGATAGTAAATATAACGTTTTGGGATCACCGCCAACTGCCAACATCTTCTTCCGTAACTTACCTCTGTCGATATTTCTGAATCTCTAACTGAGGTCCATGAAGGCAAGGCAAAGACACCCACCCTTGATAACTTACTGACCATGAGGTGGAGATTCAGGCACTGATCTATGGTTCCCAACCCTTGTCTAAACCTGTTCTTTGCTGTTGTTAAAATGCCCTTCCCAGGCGGTCCAAAAGAATCCTACCTATCACTTTTTGAATCAATAAGTGAGATAGGATGGTAACTGCAAGGATCTCTCTTATTCCCTTTCTTGAAGATCGGAACAATGACTGCACTGGACCAAGACTTGAATGGGCCACAGGCAATTGTGCTACACCGTACATTTGTTTAGAGTTGGGCCCAAAGACCGAGATTACTTTTGAAGAGTTCAATAGAAACCCCATTCCGGCCAGGGGCTTCTTTACTTGGGCAAGAGATTGTGGGAAAGAGTAAGATGAAAGAGGGGTAGAAGTAAAATGAAAAAACAGATTGGTTGGGGTGGCATAGAAAGGAATGGAATGGTTTTTGGAGCGGTTAGTGGGAAATCCTGTAGTCTCAGGCATGTTCCTAATGACCACACTATGTCAGACTGTTGTCCAATAAAAACATCTCTGCTTCATTTGTTATTTTCTCTCAAATCCTCCTGAGTCTTAAAACATCAATAAAAATCATCATTACATCTCAGTCAATGTAAGTTACAAAATAATTAGCCCAATGCATTTTGGGTATACAAAATAGTGGTTTATATATGAAAATACAATAAGTAACAAATTACTTCAAATACATCTTTTGTTGGGAAAAAAGGGACATTTATAAATGAAATAGTAAGCCATTCTCACTACCAATCGAAATAAGTCATTACAATGATGTGATCACCAGATGAAACCCAAAGAGTATTTTGGTGATATACATGATGACACTAGTTTCCTAGTGTGCAAAAAAAAATTTCCAACAATTTCAATGGCAGGCTATACTTTACTTAATTACGTTCGATGAGCTTTTAAGAATTTGTATTCTTCAGGGTTCTTCAGCAAATTGAGATCTTCCAAGCTCCCCACCTTTCACATATGAGTACCAGAAATATACAGGCGCATGCATAAACCTTTTTTGCGAGCGCAAACTGTGTAATTCGCAAAAATTGTTCATTTGCGCCCGCAAAAAGGGCTTTTGCGATGCATCAAGGTGTAAGGCACCCACAATTTAAGAAATCGCAATTTTTGCGATTTCTTAAATTGAAATTGCATTTAAGGAATTGCAATTTGCGATTTCTTAAATGCAATGCATGTACTAGTGGTTCTATGGCAGTCCAACCGCTGTAGTTGTAATACGACAGTCGACTGCTGGTGTGTTAGTCTCTGACTGCCACCGCACCTCCACCATGGGTTTTTGCAGTCTGATGGACCGCCAAACTCATAATTAGGCTCTAAGTAAGCTCAACGTTGTCCTTTGCGATTGAGAAACATTAAGAAGAAAGCAAATAGTGGTTTTAATTATAGAAGGACGCTGATCAGTAACATTTTAAGTGACTATAGGGTTTTGAGGAACAGTAGGAATTTGGCGTGGGCAGGGTAAGAAATGAGTGGCATTATCAGAAATTATAATATCTTGAGAGTCAGTTCAGGAAAAATTTGATTTGACCATTTGAGGATCGTCAACGAATAGGAGTTTATCGTCAGAAGAAAAAATGCAACTGGAAAAAACTTAGGAGTTCCTGGTGCTGGGTATGGACAGGGCATCGAAGGCAGCAGAGTGGCTAGCCCTTGGTGCACCATGGGCATGCAAGTGACACCTCTGCACAGAGTAGTACGTTATATTGTGGGCCCAATGTGTGTATATGTCCTGTAACGTAGGATAAACTAAACCACTAACCTCCCAAATATGTCGACTTTCATCACCTTTCAGCCGCTCTGTCTGCACAACCACCACTGAGGTGGGGACCAACTAGAGAGTAGCAGAAAAACAATCAATATACAAAATTGGCACCTGCCCATATTAACAATGGATAAAAAGAGGTGTCCAAAAGTGGCTTGCCAAAAAAACAAAGTGACCTAGCAAAGATTAAAGCAACTTCCACTATAAAGAAAGAAATTCCATCAGGAAAAAAAGAGAAATACTAAAATAAAACCCAGTCTTTGCCAATGCCAGTTATAATAACATTCTGGTTTAACAATGGGTGCTATAGTATTCCAAATTATTATTTCACATTGAGGAGCATGAGCTGAAGAGGACCAGCAGGGGGCACGGGGATTGTTCAAAGTAAGTATTAGATTTATAGTTATAGAAATTTGCTTTTTTAGGGTTCCATTTAAATGTAATTGCTACAAGGACAATAACTGTGAACCAGGTCAGTTAAAACAAAGAGCTTGTTACCTTTAGAACAATCCAATTCCATGTATATTGCATTGCAATCTATAGACAGAAGATCAATCAAAATTAGGGCAGTTGTCTGTCAAAAATTGTAGACCTTTCAAAGGTCTTCGATTATGGCCAATGTAACAAGGAGTATTGTGTCTGGGTAATAAGCCTGCTTGAAGGACACCCAGAAAGTTAGTGGCCTGAATGTGATTACTCAATGTTTTGGAATCATGGGCTTCTACAATTTTTGTACAGTAAGGACGTAAAGACGTAAAGATTATGTAGATTAATTCATAAAAAGGCTAGGGCAATTGTGTATACATTGTTGAGACGGTATGCTAAGCAGCTCTGATATCTTCAGAGTTATTTAGGAATGTTGTTGACTTTGTAGTGCATTATGATTCAATGTTTCATTTCAATATGTGTGTCAGTAAAAAATACAATTAGTTCTTGTTTGTGCTGTGTGGAAAACACAAATAGTTCTTGTTTATGCTGTGTGGCATACTAGTAATTTTTCATTCTAATGATGCTTCTTAGTCAGTGGTTCTTTATTCTATTGGCGGTGGATGTTGTGCAATCAGGCTGGTGACCACAGGCAAGAAATTTGAGGATCTTTGGTCGAATATTGATAGTGCAGTGAAAAAAAACTAGAGCCTGAAACACCTCAGGTTTCAAGTGTACAGTAGTGGAATAGTACAATTCTGTTCGTGAGTAGGATGGAGGGCATGCTTATTGACTTTGGCCCTGTAACATTTTCCATAAAAGAAAGTTTGCTTCTTGGTAAGCAAAGGAATGCTAAGGAGCAATCCCAATTGTATTTTTACAATGCACTAAAAATGGCTTGCAGTGATGCATAGCAACCTCCCATCAGTAACCTGACATCTGTAGTTAATGAAGCATTGCTAAGATAGCCTGAACAAATTCTGCATCCCTTCCTAAAAGAGAATTTTCACCAGATATTGAAAAGCGGCACTTCATTTTTGAGAGTTTTAATGACTGTAAGGAAACGTGGCAGTTCAATCTATATGTTACAGAGCCTGTACCCAAGAAACCCAGTCTTTACATACACCAGTATTAGCTAGGAAAGCTGCACCAGTGTCTGTCCCTAATAATAGTTGGATCTTTGTTATCCCAAGGGCCAACCTTGTTCTAATGGAGGACTTTGAGAATCAGAAGATCTTCTAAGTAGCAAGGACATACTTTGAAGTAATTAACCTGACCTCTGCTCTGTCACAAGTCAGATTTAAAATCATGGCACCATAGTGGCCAAGTTTCTCAGGTCGATGCATGATGAGGATGAGTGGTGTCAGTCTAGATTTTTTATCTTCGAATTCAGGGAAATGAAGCCCTGGCTTTATAACGGAATAGACAGGATTAAAAGTCCTAGAATTCAAAGAAAAACTTGGACTGGAGCAGCTAGTCATGCATAGACCTGGGAAAATTGTCCGGGCTGTGCCAATCATCTGTCAACTTTTACTTTCAATTTGCGGTTTGTCTTTTTGCTTTTAAACTTTTAAAGTTCATATCTTGTGTTCCCCATAGGTGACTTTAACAATTTTGTAATCTTTTTTCCATGTTTTTTTTTTAAAAGACTTGGGAATCTAATTAAATTGTCATCTTACCTTTAATGTTGTCTGGTACTGCTTGAACTTAGTACACATTTCTCTAGGGAATTGCCTACTACTCGGGCCAGTTTTATTTTGTTTATTTATTTGGTAGGGACACCACCGTCTCACATTAATAACCCAATTCTTGGCTGTTTTGGAGTTGGATAGACCATGTCCAGCAGTTACAATTTATCATTCAAAGTTGAGTATTAAAAGGTGGTGGAGGATGCTTGCAATAGGTCTAACCATTGGCAATCACTCAGGATAGCATTTCAACCCATCATTCTACTGCCCACCATTCCACGTCAAATTAGACCCAGCCATATGCAAATGAGTCATGACCCTGATCCAATAAGAACAGCCCAGCCCAAACTGCCAAGCCAGGTCCTCTCTGAACCAGAACACCAGCAACCCAAGACTGGTTTTGCCCTGACAGGGGCTCTTCAGTCAGGCAAACTTTGCCTCCAGTGGCACATTGAGCACGGGACCCAGATTTGGGCATACCCTTGGCCACTGAGGGTAGTATATCACACACAAAAAAGTAATAGGAGAATTCTTGCAATAAGTCAAACCACTGGCAATCGCTTGGGGTAGCATTCCAACCTATTGTTCTTTTGTCCACTCGGCCACCTCAGATTAGACTCAGGGGGCTCACCACGAATAGAGGGCCACAGAGAAGGTGGAATACAGATATGGTGACCAGATTTTGGATAGTAAAAAAACAGAACATTTAGCAAACATAGAAGAAGAATTACACTTTTACATCAGCTGAGGGGCACAAAATGACAAAAATTGGTTGTTTTAATGTGCCGCTTTTCTGCCCTCAGCCTTTCTGAACTTTGCAATTCTTTGTCTGCCCTGGACTACATCCCCCAGACTAACCTGAGGCAGGCGGGGACAAGGAGGATCCAGGCATGCTAAAAGCGCAAGCAAAGTCCTTTCAGTGCAGGACGTTTGCGGGATGCATGCAGGACTTGCCTGGGCTGATGCCCGGGCCAAGACAGGCCCAGCTGCTTCCTCCTCAAGGAACAGCTCAAAGTTTTGGGGAGTAATTAATTACTCTTTTGTATTTGATCCTGATACTCCCAAGGTGGTAGCCCTTATCCCCGAAGTCGAATGGGTAGCCCATTTTATGGGGGGCTTTCAACCTACTAAGGCTGATCGGCTCCATATGGAGAATTCTCGGGGTTCTATTTTAATGGATGTAATTCAAGAACCCCTAGCCATGCCTAATAATTTAGGCAAAGTGGTTGTGGCGATAAATCACTCAGCCTCTGTGAAAGGTCCCGGTCTGACAGGGTGTCAGTTGATCTCTTCAAATCAAACATAAACTTGAGGGGTCCGGGTCTAACACACTTTTAAAGGAGTGCGGTGGGGGGTAATATAGTCTTGGAGATTTGCCATTTAAATTCCTATTTTTGAAAGGGAACACAAATTAGTACCATCTTGTTATAGGTCTATCTCCTTGATTGATGCTACTGTAGAACCCATGGAGTGGGTAATCTAGAAACCTGGGCAGAGGAGAACAAGATCTTAAGCCCTGTTCAGTTCAGGTTTCGACTAGGCATTGACACTGATGAGCAAGCTTTAAACCTGTATCTTATTGTTAGCAAATAAATAAAGGCAAAAATAGAGGCTATTCATATGTCTGTCATATATCTTGTGAGTACTTTTGATCTAGTCAATAGGGACAAACTATGGAAAACAATGCAGAAGATGAGGGCTGAGATGGAGCTCCTCATCCTTGTAAAATGTTTACACTACGATTGGCAAGTTGTGATGTGCTATGGACTGGCAGGAGAACTAACATCAGAAATAAAGTCCCTCAGAGATGTAAGATAGGGAAGCATCCTATCCCCGTTTCTTTTCCTGATATACATAAACTGTATAACTGCACACCTCGTAAGTTCAAGGGCGGATGTGCCCAAGGTGGGCTAGTGGTCACTACTGTTATACATATATGATGAGGTACTAATTGCCCACACCTCAAATGACCTTGAGACTTTGCTGGATCATTTTATGGAGTACATGGATGGCCTAGCTGGACTTAAAATTAAATAGGACAAAATCTTACATCATGACATGTGGGCCTATTCACTCGAAAACTAAGCATTGTAGAATGGGGGTTTGCACTTAAAAAGTAAGCAATTTTAGTTATTTAGGTATGATTATTTGCTCCAAGATGGAAAGCACATATTCGAATAAAACCCCAACAAATGGGAAGGAATATGGAAGCTATCTTCCATTTTTCAAGGATTGTAAACCACAAACTATTATTAGAGATGGTCACCTTGTTCATGTCAAAATGTGTCTCTGCTTCCTGTTGCAAGGCTGGTGTATGAGGGTACCAAAATGTGGATGCCCTTCAGAGAATGCAAAATGATTTTGCAAGCAGGTTACTGGCAGTCTTTAAAAACACACACACATTTTAATGCCATGAGGAGCTGGACCTAGCCTATATAGAAAACCAGATACAAATCGCCCACTACTATGGGGTCAATTCCGATTCGGGAAAAACCACTCGGAATAGCCGTACGGAGTTTTTTTTTCCATACAAATCGTACCCTGCAGGGTCCCCGTGCGTACGATGAAATACGATTCGTACCAGGAGCAGGACTCCGTACAAATCGTACAAAGACCGTACGACTCGAATCTCCGCACAAATCTCCCTCGGAACCCGTTGTACGCGACATCCGAACGGTTTGAAGCAGGTTTTCCCGACCCAGCAAGTACGATTCGTGTCGGGTACCACCGTACGATGCTGTTTTTACGGAGCCCAAAACGTCCGGAGAAGTAGAGTTCGCTTCGAAACAGGTACGGAACGCCCCCCCCCGGGTACGGGGCGTACACCCCATGATCTCAGGGTTACGGTGAGTACCCCTGCGATCATGGGGTGTACGCACTGTACCCCTGCAATCATGGGGTGTACACACCATACCCCGTTATCGCAGGGTGTATGGTGCGTACACCCTGCGATCATGGGGTACAGTGCATACACCCCATGATTGCAGGGGTACGCACCGTACCCCTGAGATCATGGGGTGTACACACTGTATGGTGTGTATGTGATTGTGTGGTTGTCCGTAGGAATCGCCCTTACCTGACTTGGACCGTAGGAACCGCGTCCTCGTACTCCGGTCCGAATCGTACTCGTCGGGTCGTACAGCATGTTTCCGAATCTTACGGTTCAATTTCCAAAGCCATATCTTACGGATCCTCGCTTATTTTTCGTACGGTTCGTATACATTCAGACGTATTTTTGGACAACGGATCGTACTACGCATTTTGGATGGATTAGTACAATTCCTACGGAAATGGCTACGAATACGAATCGTCAGACGTTTTTTTTCCCCGAATAGGAATCGACCCCTATATAGATGAAATGTTGGCATAATCCTGTGGTGGAAATGGAGATAGTGTATTTTAGATTGTTTATCTTTAAAAAAGTTTAATAGAATGCCGTTGTTGGCGCGCGTCAAAGCATGCTTCCTTTAACTGGGCCTCCGTGAAATATGTACACACCCCTTACTTTTTAAGGTGGATGAAAAGACCATTGTGAAATCATGCCAAGCTGTGCATGGATGAAGGCGTATGGAAAAATGTCTGACAAAATGTCGATATACAAAATATCGACCTCCAAATATATCGCAACAAAAATGTCGATTAAAAAAATATCGACAGCCTATCTCCAAAAAGGTAAGTACAAAAATATCAGAAAAAAAATATTGAAGTCAAAAGTATCGTAATTAAAAAATATAGTTTTTTTAATAATAAAAAAAATATGTAGTATAAATTATATTATACTTATAAATGTAATAAACAGTTAAAAATATGTTATAATATTTAAGATTAATAAATATACATAATGTAATAAAAAAATGTACATATAATACATAATATATACTTCCTTAATAATAACTTTTAAAAATAATTTTACTAACTTATAAATAAATAAAAATATTACAAATTACAAATAACTCTATACCCATTAAATAATAATATAAATAAAAATAATACAAATGTAAAACAAATTTTAAAAAGTAAGTAAATGTTGGATGGTGTAGGGGTAAAAATTAGTATTCCCACTCCATAAAGTGCAACAGTATTGAAAGTGTTGGATAGCGTAGGGGTAAAAATTACTATTCCAACTCCAAAGAGTGCAACAGTAGGGAAAGTGTTGGATAGCGTTGAGGTAAAAATTACTATTCCAAATCCAGAGAGTGCAATAGTAGGGAAAGTGTTGGATAGCGTAGGGGTAAAAATTACTATTCCAACTCAAGAGAGTGCAACAGTAGGGAAAGTGTTGGATAGCCTACAAGTTAAAAATAACATACTTATAAATTAATGAATATTTTAAAATATTTAATAAAATATTTATTAAATAAATATAAACTATTTACAAATACCATTACATAATTATTAAAAATATAATTACCAATGGATAATTAAGTAAAAATAAATTAATAATAAATATCAATTAATAATAATGAATTACCAATTAATAATTACTTAACAATATCATTAATAGAAAAAATTAATTTAAATAAAGTATTACTTAATTACATTTAAATTACTTCCCACTCTATTTCCCAATAACCCCATAACCCGCTACAGAACATAATTCTCAATTAATCAATTAATTAAAATGAATTACCAAATAATAAAAATGAATTACCAATTAATTCAAATTAATTTATAATTCCTAAAAACGTAATAATTAATTTAGTATAATTAAATTGCTTCCCATCCTATTCCCCTATAAACCCACATCCCGCTACAGAACATAATTATCAATTAATACATTATTTAAAATTAATTACCAATTATTAAAAATGAATTACCAATAAATAAAAATGCATTCATAATTCCTAAATATTAATAATTAATTTAGTATAATTAAATTACTTCCCACCCTATTCCCCTATAAACCCACAACCAGCTATGGTACTAAAATACAACATTTACTTAAATTACATTTACAAAAATATATATATTAAAAACATAATAATATACATAAAAATCAGATAAAAATCGATATTAGTAACATCGCTATTACTATCACATAAGCTGTCACATAACGGCCGGCCAAAGAGACATGCGCATTTGAAAATGCACAGTTCCCTGCTGCTATTCTGCAGCACTGACCTCGCCCCGCCATGTCACTCAGCTCAGGATGGGTCAGTTGCTGAAAAATAAAATGGCTATAAATAAACCTTTCAACCATTTTATTCTTTTAGTCATGGCCTGTGGGGCGGTACTCCTCCACTCAAATGGAGGAGCCGCCCTTAGACGCATATCTGGGCATACCCTTGGCCACTTAGGGCAGGAATCACATGCTCAAAAAGCTTCCAATAGGCATGACCAGTGGCAATGGCTTGGGTAACATTCCAATCCATTGATCTTTTGCCCACCATGCTCCTTCAGATAAGATCCAGCCATATGCAAATCAGTTGTGATCCTGCTCCAATATAAACATCCCAGCCCAAACTACCAAGCCAGATCCTCTCTGAAACAGAACACAACAAACCCAAGTCTTGTATTACCTTGAATACGGCTCTTCAGTCAGGTGTAGCTTGATTCCAGTTACACAGTAAACCAGGGATCCAAATCTGGGCATTCCCTAGGAAACTCGTGGGGGATGTTCCGCATTTATGGCAAGATTTCTGCAGTCATGACGGGCTCTCTGAAATGAAAAAATGCAATATGGAGATCCTGCCACAACTACAGAACTCCGCGCCATGACTGCAGAGGCTCCGCCATGAGTTTTGATGTTCTTTGTGAATCAGGCCATATAATAATTGGAATTAAGTTATACCTGGTTGATAAGCCCTAATGAGGATGAAACTGGTCCTGGGTTGCTTGTGTTCTGGTCAGCGAGGACCTGGCCTGGAATTTTGGGCTGAATTGTTTTTTAATTTTTTATTTTTTATTGAGCAGATCATCCGGGACATGACACAAATATTAAATAGCAGGGAAGACTTGTTAGATCACTAAATATCAAACATGGATAAAACCAATACAATGAAAGTGCAGGATAAGTGCAGGAAGCATATTACATCAATAATTTAACGATGTACTTGTTTTAATTTTTCCCCTTTTTAATTATACCAACTTTACGGATATACTGTTCATTCTTATTAAAGTGCTATGGTCTTAAAATACTAAAGTGCAAAAGTGCTAAGGTGCTAACTCTTCCACAAATCCCCCTGTTTCCCCCATTTACCCTAGCCTCAAATAAGACTACTGATCAGACGGGGTTTCAAGACTAACTATATATGTCCAGATTGCAGTAAACATTTTAGATGCACCCACCGCCTTGTATAGGCTTCTTCAAAAATCCTGGTCCTTGCATTTTATTTAACCCCCTTTCATATGTAGGTACTTCCACCGACCTCCAATTCTGAGGAATTAGGGAGCAAACGACGAGGGAGGAAGTGGCTAGAAAAGTTACCTCTGCTTTTATCAAATTCACCCTAGATTTACTGAATCCGAACAGGGGAACCTCAGCTTTAGATCTACCCTCTTCTGAATCGCCCGGCTTAAGGCCTAGAAGATCTCACCCCAGAAAGGCCCTAAACTAGGGCATAATAAAGAAATATGTAGCCCAGTCCCTTCTGCTTCTGCCTGGAAGCGGAAGCATCTATTCTCGACTTCTGGGTATCTTTTATTCAGGGCTTTGGGTGTAAAGTATGCCAACCACTGTGACAAAAAGG
Source organism: Lissotriton vulgaris (assembly GCF_964263255.1). Classification (NCBI taxonomy): domain Eukaryota; kingdom Metazoa; phylum Chordata; class Amphibia; order Caudata; family Salamandridae; genus Lissotriton; species Lissotriton vulgaris. Next base: position 398,244,304 of record NC_141700.1, read on the forward strand.
CCATTCTCTTAAAATTGGCTGATCTCAAGGTCTTACTCCCTAACTGGCATATAACCTACCTCTCCTGACTAGAGAAGGAACATTGAGTTTCCCCGGTTATCCTTTCTAAATGCTTCTCGACCACTAAAGATTCACTTCAAATGCTCAGAAGACGGTGCCAGTTCCCCACTCCTCTTAGCTTAGCTCCAAAAAGAGCAGCCACCAATTTAGACAGGGGACCATTAAACGAGAAGTTATGTCTATTTAAAAAAATGTAATCTGTAAATATTTAAGAAAGGCTGACTTAATCAGTCCCTACTTATATTCTGTATCTCTTGCCAGGTGATTATTCAGAATTGAAAAGCGCCCTAGCTCTTCAAGCCCACAGTCCTTCCAGTTCCCAAGGTGACTGGATTGAATTTGGAGACCCAGATTTTTACATTCACCTAATTTTAGAAAGTTAAATCCAGAAGAACCAACTTGCCTAAAAAAGGATTGTAATCTAAAGGAATAATCCTTTAGAGTCTTATATCTAGTCCTCTAGAAGTTTTTAAAAATGTCAGGATCTGCAAGCCTGCTTCCTGCACCATTTTATCCAACAAAAAAATTGTCTGTTAAACCATTAGAACCAAAAAAAGGGCTGTTAAATCTAAAAAGGCAGCTTCGTAGTATGTACGAACATGTGGAAATGCTAACCCACCCTGGTCAATAGCTAATTGTGCAGCTGGGAGTTTAACCCTTGGTGTCTTCTTACCCCAGACAAACTGTCTAAACATTGTTTCCAGCCCTTTAAAATAACTGACACTAATTTTAAGTGGAATATTTATAAAGAGAAAGACTAGTAGAGGGAATATGGACATTTTAATTAATGCTACCCAGCCTATCAAGGTTAAAGGTAGTAGCAACCAGTTGTCTAACAGTTTCTTAATTTTACCCGCATAGCTACGTACTTCAGCTTATAAAACTGTTGATATTGATCAGACTTAAATCTTCAAATATCGTATTGGATCCAGCTAAGCTGCTTGATGTTTAAGATTTACGGGGAGGAAGTTCTGATCAGAGTTTAAGACTAGAATTTCTGTTTTAGTTTGGTTTATTTTATAGCCCCTAATCAATTCAAATTGGCTAATTTCAATTGAAACCAATTCCAAATGCTGGCTCTTGGGACTGAGATATAAAAAATATCGTCCCTGAACAGCATTCATTTGGATAGACCAGGAATGGGAGTATTGATAGCTACATTGTCACAAATTTGAATGGCTAGGGGTTCAATAAAAAACGTGAATAGCAAAGGGGAAAGCAGACACCATTGTCTCTTCCCCCGATTTATGTTTATTGTTCCAACTCGAAGTGTGTTTATCACCATCTGTGCCTGGGCCCCCTGATAGATATTCCAGAGCATTTTAATAGCCTCAGGAGGAATTTGGAACCTACCGAGGCCATAGAAAAGGGTGTTCCAATTTACCTTGTCGAACTCCTTTTCGGCGTCGGCTATCATAATGCAAGCCAGGGTGCAGTTAGTATTGCATATTATCGAGAGTCTGTATTAAAAATTCTGTGTTTCAGGATATTGACCGCCTGGTAATAAATCCATGTTTTAACAAAAAAGGGGTGACCCTGTGTCCCTCAGAACCTGGGTATATATGATTAACAAACAATTGGTTCTGTTGGGTGACAAATAAATTGCTTTAAGTAAGGCTGAAACAGCTCAAGAGACAAAAAACAAAAAACCTCTCTGAAGCAAAGTTGTTTTATATGAATTAAAAAACAAGGAAAAAACATACATTGGAATTACTTCATTCCACTAAATTCATGATAGATATTTCAAATTCGTGAATAGTGACTGTGGTGATCAAAGTGACTAGTGCAAAGCATATAGTGACACTTATATACAGAATATATATACAATAAAATCACAAGGGGGAAGGAGGGGGCAGGACAAAACGAATTGTTCTTTGTCGTTATGTGGCCAGTATTATAAACATGAATGTTCCAAGGAAAGCAAATGGTTGATGTCCACGTTCCTGGAATTAGCTTGGCCAGAAAAGAGCGTCGACGTTTCGACCCTGTTTGCGCCCCAGTTGGTGGTCGCGGCGACACGAGGACACGAGGAAAACGCTCCTATAGGAGCGTTTTCCTCGGACAGCTTGGTGTTGGCTGCCATATCGGGACCGCTGTTTTTCCGTGTGAACTAACAACACATTGAGGGTTGACCGACGGGCTACTCTTTGGATTAAATCATCATTTGACCATCCCCTTCCCCTCCCCCTTGTCTTGATAAAGACCCACCGCGACCACCAACTGGGGCGCAAACAGGGTCGAAACGTCGACGCTCTTTTCTGGCCAAGCTAATTCCAGGAACGTGGACATCAACCATTTGCTTTCCTTGGAACATTCATGTTTATAATACTGGCCACATAACGACAAAGAACTCTAATAAAAAAAAATCCTTAACGCCTTTTCAGCTTTTTCAAGCTGACTTCATTGAGACGCATTTCACAACTTTTGTACCCTTTCGACTGCCTGCTGGAGTTGCACTATTTTAGTACATCGTATTTTCGACTGAGCGACGAGAAGGTAATCATTTGCCCATGCACGGCTGCCTTGAACCCTCCCATACTGAGAACGGTTCTGCCATCCCCTCATGGATCCTAAAATACTCTAAAATCCATTCTCCTAAACCCTCTATCCATTGTTGGTCTTGAAGAAGATGAAGATCCATCTGCCACCTGGATCTCTCCCTCCTCCCCTCTTAGATTTCTAGATCAAGCTTAATAAAGGAGTGGTCTGAAAATGAAGTAGCCCCAATGTTGGCCTCTTTATTATTCAAGGACTGATGTTAAATAGAAATCGATACGCGATGCCGCCTGGAATTGGCGAGAATGGCATGTGTAATTACTTATGGCCGGGTTAGCTTTACGCCAAGGATCCATCAACTGATAATCATGTAATATGGCATCAAAGATTTTTTTAGTCTTTGGCTTCAGATGTTTTTTATTTTTATTAGAAGTATGTTTTTTTAAATCGTGGCTATAATTAAAATCCCCACCAAAGATGATCTGACCAGGGACTTCCCTAAGCAGCTCATTGATTTTTCTCAAACCGGACATTAGTGGTTGGCAAAGTTCAAGCTATTTCCATTTAATTTCACCATAACTCATAACCATCTTCCCTGGGGATCTCTCCGAACATGGACAAATTCCCAGGCTATGCTTCTGGAGAAGTAGATAGCTACTCCTCTCATTGCCAACCCTGCGGAAGCAAAAAAGGCGTCTGAAAATGCTCTAGGCAGGAAGAACTTAGGTGAATTTGTTTTAAGGTGGATTTCTTGAATAAAAATAACTTGGGGTGTGAAGGAGGTCAGCCATCTTATAAGCCCTCCATATTTTTGTTTGTTTAGCATACCGTTCACATTTACCAACCTATTGAGACATTTACTAGCCAAATCTATGATATAAACAGCCATGATACGCAAAATTCAAAACCCTTCTTTTTCCGTTCTTTGTTCACTTTGCCGCTGCTCTTTGTACTGCTATTAACCCCCCTTACCACAACACTCCCCCCAGAAATGTGAAACCCTCCCACCAATCACATCTCACCTCCCCTTTGAATTATAGGGTGTCTTGGTACCACACCCTAGGTGACAATTTCTCCTCCCCCCGGCCCTGAAGAACCCCGACATCCAATTAAATAAATTATCATTTTATGGATGAAATCTCTTTCAGCACATCCTAGGCTTCTTATATCATGGAGAACATATGGAATTTCCCCCTAATGAGAGCTCGAAGCTTTGATTGCTGAGCTATTGAGGCCAGCGCCTCTTGTGCTTTAAAAAGATGCAATAATTTCACAAACTCTTTCCGCCTACGTGCTGCTGCCGCTGACATATCTGAAGAAATCCAACATTTTGAAACCTCATTTACGGGAAATTGTTTCTGATGTACAGCCTTAGTCAAAATCCGCTCTTTGATTCGATAATCAGCAAAGTTCATTAAAATTGTACGTGAGATCATTGAATTAGGTAGTGATGTGATGGAACTTGATGCGCCCTTGTGATCGTGAGGTCACCGGTAAACTCTGGTGGGACCTGCTGCTTGATAACCCATTGGAGAGTTTGGGAACCCTCACTTCCATCAGGTACTTCAATGATGCGGAAGTTCAAGCATCGAGAATGATTTTCAAGTTCCTCGAGTTTATTGTCCAGAGCTATTTTATCCTCTGCTGCCTCATTTGCTTTCAGGAGCATTGAGTTCATTTGATCCTCCAAAAAGGCGAACCTTGATGCAGCTTCTTGAATTCTGGCCCGTAAAGAAGCCACAGCTTCTTCAATTTTTCCTCAATGCAGATGAAGAGAAGCTGTCTCATTGTCTTGGGATTTCTTCATTTCTCCTATTTCTTCCAGAATAAGATTCAGCATAGTTTTGATGTCAATCTGATGGATATTTGCTGTTTTGGTCGGAAGCTGAGACTTTTCTGTTGTATCTTCCCATCTTGCTTCTGGGGTCCAGCTGACTGGTCTGCGCAAACCGAAACAGCCTTGCAAAGCATCAAGGACTGTGTCTGGGGATGTGCCTGCGACTCGGACTGCAGCATTATGACGTCGTCAGGAGGTACCAAGGCCGATACCATGTCCTGAGTGTAGATTTTAGAAAAACAGACTGATTGTCCTGAGGTTGATCAGGCTTTTGTGGCAGCGAGATGACTTCAGAGGGAGACGGCACCGGCGTCTGAGCCTGCAGAGGCAAAAGTAATGTCTGCATGGGGCTTGTTGCTGTGCCCCCTGTAGTTTCTGACTCCTTCTGTTGTTACAGGTCTGTTGTGTATTTAGCCAAAGCTAAGGTCGACTGCGGCGCTTTTTTAGAGAATAATGGAAAGTCTTTGGGATTCCTCATCATATCCTTATTTACACTCGCTGTAGGCTCAACAATAAGTTCCCTTTCCATGCTAGTCGAGCCCTCTATTAGCCTCTGTGCAACCAAATCCATCCCCTCTCGAAGGGATTCCTGTAGCTCTTCTTCGGAGCTCTCCAGACTTTAATTGAGACCAGGTTGTAGTATTCTCAGCTCTAGCCTCAGAAGATTCTGCTTTTGCCTGGGAGTTTTGGCCTTTAGACCGGACGCGGAATCAACTTTTGTGACGACATTTGCCTGTTTTAAATGTTTTCCCATCATTCACCCTTGAATGCAAAACCCTGTTCGCCAGGTAGTTAAAGCCTCAATTAATAACAGCATTCCTGTTTTTTGCCCACACCTTGAGGGAGAGGAGTGGCTGCCTCTAATATCATCGGCCTCCTGAGATCAAGTTACAGAAGCTCGGTACCCCGCAATAGCCACCTCTGGTGTCTCAGACAATTGTTAAAGAAATTGCGCTGCTGGCTCACCTCTGATAATTCTCAGCTCTGTCATTACCACTTTCTTGCCATCACTCCCTGGCTCAATCAACCAGAGAGTCACATAGATCCCTTCAGCTCCAATTATTGCACAGATGCCAATTGTCTCAGTTCAATTGTCCGAAAACTTGGGACCAGCAGGCTCACGTCAGTTAGAATCGGGCGGTATTGTGTCTATTGAAATTCCAGAAAACTGAAAATTCCTGCTGATAGCAGTCAATAGCAGTCAATAGCCATCAATCAGTAGCCTGCCAACAAGCCGTCGGCATCCAGCAGCCCACTGCCTAGCTTTGCCTGAGCTGCTCCTCGTCAGCTCTAGTGGTTTATGCCTCCTCCTGTGAAGCAGGCAAAATGCCTTCTAGCCAGTCCCAGCCGCAGCCGTGAGCAGGTCTGACACTCCAGAACACCAATAAAGATATCAGCATCAGTGTGCTGCCACAGCCGTAAGCAGATCCGAAGGCGATCCAAGGCCTCAAAAAGCCAAAAAGATATCGTTCAACCATTAGTCTCTCCGGGTTCCCAGCTACAGAGAGTAAACATCAAGGTACGCCATCCATCACTTTTTTGTTCGCTTTAGTTTGTTGCCCTAACTGGGATGTTTATGCCCAGATGTGGGTTCTGAGAACACTGCATCACTGTAACCAAGCTTAACCTGGCTGATGACCCCGAACTAGGGCAAAACATATCCTGGTTTGCTTGTGTTCCAGTTCAGGGAGGCTGAGCCTGGCATTTCAGCTTGGACTGTTCCCATTGCAGCAGGTGTCAACACCGATTTGCATATAATTGGGTTCAAACTGAGATAGCATGGTAAGTAAAAAAATAATCGACTAGAATGAGACCCATTGTCTTTACTAGTGGCTGAGATTATTTCAAGCATTTCATCCATCACTTTTCTATATACTTTTTCAAATTTAGAGAGGCAACTTTCTTATTGATTCTTAAACAGCAACACGTTTTTTGTGTTTTTTTAATGAATCCATCTATAGTTTTTAATTTTTTATCAAATATTTGGTCTTGGAATTTTGAGAAGATGGATGTGAAGCTATCTATTCTGGCTGTCCTTATTGTGGTGCAGATGAAGGTCATATGTAGAAAGAGCGAGAACACGTTGAGCCATTCGTCCAAAAAGTTGGATTACAAGGAAATCTTTAGGGACTGGGAAGTGTAGAGATCACCACTGGCAAGAATAAGGATGAGGAAGTTGAAGAGTCAACAGTTTAGGAGGAGGTCTGGTGTGATCTAACTCAGGGAGCACCTTCACCTTTATTGTCAAGGGCAGGGAGCAGTGTGTCCTCTTGCAGTGTATCTCCATCTGAACAGAAGGTTTATAAGTTGGAGCTAGAGTACAAGAAAGCTGAGGATTTGAAATCGAAACTGGTTGCTGTTTTTCCCTCGAGGAGAAAGAGTCATTCTTGTAGATGATCCAAAAAATAGAACCATCCAGTTCTGGCTGCTGGAGACGTGTAGCCTTAGAATGCATCTAAATAGGCGTCTTCCTACCCTCGTACAGGACCACTGCTCACCAATGTATCAGACCAGCATCAAGGAGCTCTCTACCCCACAGTACTAAGGTAATCAATGGCTGTACTACCAATGTAGCTGAAATGCGAGAAGGTGAAAAATTAATAAAATTGCTTATGGTACAATGTGGGTGTGTGATTTCAGTTCTTCACACCCCACATCACAACTGACAACATTCCTAAATGAGCAGCTTGAAACATAATTGACTGCTCCTGACACTCCATATTTGCTACAGTAATTTCAGACAAATGGTCATAAATCCCCCTGGAGAATGGTTGCAAGATGGTGAAAGTGTCAATCTGTGTAATCAATGAAAAGGAACTCTCGAGGATAACTTCACTGGCCTAAAAGTGGAAATTAGTCTAAATAATGGGTGCTTGAGAGGGGTAAAAAGCAGCGAGGAACAAGAATCAAGGGAACACTCTTTAAAGAGAAATGAATGCAAGGTATGAACTGGACCAAGGTCATTGCAAAGTCCTAAGCATTCAATGCAGAAAAGAAGTTCCAGTCAACCGATCAGTCTTAGAAGGTCAACTTTTATATTGTAGAAGTTGTCGAGACATTTGCCTTCTGTGACTGTGCATTCAGTTGCGTATTTCCCTGATTGGTAAAGGGTTCCTGGTGTGCAGCCTGCATGTGTCTGTGTGAGGGTAGGGCCCCACCAGAGTTGCTGAACTACTAAAACAGAGCTTGCCTGCCAGTTTCTTCCAACTCTTTTCATGGTGTTGGTATATTCGGGCGCGCCTTGCAGTATGGAGCGTCCCCCCACTCAATTGCCTCAGTTTCATTGCGCTTATCCCTACAGTTGCAGTCTCCAGATGCCACCTCTTCCCTGCAGGTGCCTTGCAATCAATGGGGTATGATCTTCATCACACCAGCCCTTTCTTCTGAGAAAACAATAGCTGCCATTCTCCATCTAGATGCAAAGTTGTGGCCATCTTGGGTCGTTATTTTGTATATTTATATTCATCCTCCACTAAATTTTAGTTTATCTAATCATCTGAAATGTACTCATTGAAAAAGACCCAGTAAATAAAAAGGCATGCAGCGTTTTGTGCGGAAATTCCAGAAATCCACTTGTTATTCCCAATTTTATCAAGGAAACTTGCAAAGGGCATATTATTCGCATCTGATAAATGCCTTTTCCCAGGGTGTTATTATTTATCAGGTGTGATACATTATGCACCAGTACCGGGGCATTCTCAGGCTATGTGTAATTGTTACTCCTTTTCAAGATAGACATCTTATTATGTCTAGAAACAACATGGAAGACTTTCTTCAGTTATGGGCCAAACTGCAAAACAGAAGTTGTTCAGAAATTACACAGAAAGAGTGCACTAAAATCATCTATTAACAGCTCTACAGACCCTGTACAGTTGATGATACGCCAATGTATGCGAATAGCATTGTCTATTGTGGAATCTGTATTTTATTCATACAGTGCACATAAACACGCAGGGATAAGCATTAAAGAAAACCATACGCCACATATGTATGAATGAATGAATAAATGAGGGGTACTTATAAAGCGCACAGCTACTCCAGCAGTAGTGTCCCACCGCTAACAGTTCACATATGGCTGTGCTACTAGAAGGCTAATCAAAGAGTTTTGTTTCAAACGACAAGGGCACTTAAAATGAAAATATGCTTTCTACGTTCTACCTAGAGTGACCATCGAAAGTATGGTTGAGTCAAATATAAGGGCGAACGTACAATGCTTTTTGTATGAATGTACTTTAAGGTATATTTGTTTCAGTAACGCAGAAGGTAGAAAAGGAGAGGCAAATAACCCTAAAAATATGATACCCACCTACATGTAAACACTGAGCCAAAAAAGTCGAATTATTTCTAGAAAGGCCAGAAGAATTAACAAACACAAATTTGTTAGAAGGCAAATTACATTAAAATGTGTCTGGAAAGCCCTCAGTAAACCGTATAAAAAATGCACCTTGAGGGAAAAGAACAGCAGAAAAAAGAAACACATATGAATTAGGGCGGCCCAGTTTCCTACATCAAATAGTAGAGTAAGATCCATGCTTCAAGCTCCGGCTCACGAAATGCTGTAAAAGGAACTAGACATGGTCTGAAAAAAAGAGATGTCAAATAAATTGTCAAACACTGTATTAAAGAAAGTTAAAAAAGGGGGAGAAGAACTCCCCTGAGCGAAGGCTATGGCCAGTTTCTGCAACTAGCCAGAGGAGTCCATATATGTTTGACCCCTCGGCAAATATAACTCTCTCATGCTCTCTGTTTCACTTTTCCACTTTGTACCCGAGCCACCGCCATACAATGTAAAAGCGCCACACAAAACACGCTGCTTTGGAGGTCTGCCACTTGCATTCAGGCAGCCATTTGTACTTTTGCAGGCGTAATCAATCTCCTGCGGCTATCAGCAGGGGAGGGGGAGTGTTTTTTTCTTAATGCCTTAAAAGTAGTTTTGTGCGAATTCCACTTCTTTAGCCCAACCACTTCCAAGGGCATGGGGCTGCGCTGAGCTGAGAAAGAGAACCTGTTTGATTTAGGCACAGAGGAGTTTTTGTGTGTTTGTCCGTGTTTATATTTTCTCTGCAGCTCATAAAGAAGGGGGAAGCTTCATTTATATGTTAATGATAGCTGGCCCCTGACTAAACAGACAGAAGTATTTCATGGGAAGCTGACAAATTTTGTCAGACAGGCTATACTTCCACGTTTCAATGGACGCAATAATCTTGATTAGCAAAACAATTGGGGGCCACAGAGGTCCTGCTGATCCGAAGCCCGCTCTCAGGTTACAGGACGCTGATGTGAAAGAGCTTCAAAGTACCCTAAACTGAAAAAAAAAACCTGGAAGAGGGCGAATTTCGGTAATTGAAGTGAATCTACTTAAGAGTGACAATGAGGTTAATTTGATTGAATAAAGCTCCGCGTCCCTATAATATTAAATATCTTAACATGGGAAAAGGGTCAATGCTTTATCATGTGTCATGATTAAATTTCTGGTAAGACAATTACTTAATTATCAGTTACTTAATCGTTCCAGTTTGACTGAAAATGTACAGAGAATATTTTGTCCGCACCTTCTGCAAGGAGTGATTTTATTTAACTTTGTTTTTAATAACTCATTTATTTATTTCAGTAAGCATATTTAATTAACCCTATTAAACGTGTTGAAATCTGACCACTGTTCAAAGTGTTAAAGACATGACTTTAAGGGAACACTGGGTGTGTGCAAAGCATTCTTGAGCTTTTATGTGCACTGCTGTCCCTGTTGATCATCTCGAACTTAAATGCACTACTGTTACATCAGACAGGTAATGGGCATTGAGAACAGAAAAACAGTATTTGGGAGAAGTTACAAAACAGTTACAACAGAGGTGTTTTATACTGTCGAAAGTAGCGGTTAATTGTGAAAAAATAAGTGCTGGGGATCTCGTCAGAAGGCAGCTTGCACCAGCCCATTGCTCCTATTAGTGTCACCTATAACAGAACCGGCTACTAACCATGAAACCCTTCAAGTGGGGAGAGGACGTGGCATAAAACTTCTTAGTTTGAATCCGATTTCCACTGCCACTTGTATGCGTGAACCTTGGCCTAACTTTGAGGGTCCTTTTTCCTGTGCTAACTGCCGTTTCCAGGCTGCTCACACATGCCCAATAAGGGATCTTCCTTTTGGCACTGGCACTACAGCCGCGGCAGGACATTCCCATCAGATACCTTCCCTGCCAGGCGGAGCTGACACACCTATTGTTAACTATGTTGCTGAAAAGGGATCTCCGGGACTTAAGTGTTTTCTATTGAACATACGTTCTCTACCTAAACACTACCAACAATTACGGGATCTTATAAATACAGACAAGCCAGACATCTGTTTTCTTACAGAGACATGGCTAAAACCCCACACCATCCCCGCAAAAATGCTAGGAATCCCCGCCGGATACAAGATTCAACATCTAGATCGCCTGACTAAAATAGGAGGAGGTGTGGCTGTTGTTTATAAAGAGAGTTTAAAAGTTTCAGTACTTGACCAACGTTGCAACGCTCAGATGGAAATAATGATTTTTAGATTTTCCCTCTTTTCTAAATCACAGTGGAAAGGAGCATTAGTATATCGTCCTCCTGGTTCATGCCCTGACTTTTCCCTAACTCTTATGGAACTATTAGCCCCTTACTTTAGAGCCAATGAAGATTTCATTCTCCTTGGAGATTTCATTATTCACATAGACCTACCAAACCACCCTGATAATATGTCTCTGCTTGGTGATCTATCTAGTTTGGGACTTAAAATTCAGAATAAGGGCCCAACACACTTGGGTGGCCACACACTAGACCTAATTTTAACCAATTGCCCTAAAATGATATGTTGCCCTCCCACTATTATTAGTTGGTCAGACCACTATATGTTAACTTTTAATTTACTTGGTCCTCACCCACCACACCCAAACCCCTTCCTGCAATATGAAAGTGGAAATGGCACAAAATAACTCTAGAAGAACTACAGAAAGTATGGAAAGAACCCACTCTTTCTAAAGAGGATGACATCGAACAAGGTCTAGCCAAGTTCAATGAAGCACTCCTGGAAGCTATTGACTTACTTGCACCGTTAGAATTACACAAGCAATGTTCTAAAACTAAACAAGAAACATGGTATACAGAAGAACTAAGAGTTGAGGAACAAAAATGTAGGAGTCTGGAGAAAAAATGGAGGAAAACACACACACCTACCAGTAAAACATACTATCTGGAGGCACAATCTAACTATTTAAAAAATATTAAAAAAGCCCGGAGATATAAACTTTACAAATAATAGAGGCAGGGAATTCCACTAGCGAACTCTATAAAATCCTGCAATCATTTGTTAGGCCCACAGCTTGCGAAAGCCAGGATGACTTCAGTCAAACCTTATGTGATGAGGTTTCTGCATTCTTTGAGAATAAAATTGATTTAATTTATGAAAAAATCACTGTGGCATCAAACATTAGGGATACAACTGAGTTCCCCAGTCCCGAGTTAATTAAGAGCGAAAAAAGCAGTCTTACGATGACCACGATTCCAGAGATCAGCCTCACATAAGTGACCACCTTACTTAACCTAATCAAATCAGGCTCCCCCACAGACTTGCTACCTGCTAAGATGATAGCTCCTCTAGGCAGCCTATAAGCTCCAAGCTTTAAATCATTGATCAATCTCTCCCTTAAAGAAGGAAAGATTCCTAATGACTGGAAAAAGGCAGTAGTGAACCCAGTCCGCAAAAACACTGCGCTACCGTCGTCTGACCTCAACAACCTCCGCCCCATATCCCTCCGACCCCACCTGAGTAAGATGACTGAGAGACATGTCAACTTTCATCTATCTAAATTCACAGAGGCAGCGGACGGCCTGGACCCTTCTCAATCTGGGTTCAGACCAAATCATAGCACAGAATCAGCTCTCCTCTCCATGACCAATACCATCCGGATGGCACAGGATAGAGGAGGCTCTATGATTCTGGTGCTATTAGATTTGTCCGCTGCTTTCGACATGGTGTCTCATGACACCCTCATCAGTCGTCTGGAGGGGGTAGGAGTGGATGGAATGGCCTTATCATGGTTAAAAAGCTTCATTTCCAATCGCTCTCAAAATGTTTGTCTGGGCTCCCACTATTCCATCTCTAGGGAGCTCATAAAGGGGGTTCCACAGGGCTCATGCCTAAGCCCCACATTATTTAATGTGTATGTGGCCCCCCTGGCAAATATTGTAAGGGAACATGGGTTCACGACAATATCCTATGCTGATGACACCCAGCTAATATTCCCATTCCAGAACATGACCCCAGCAGTAAAAAGTTCTTTTGCTGCAGGAATGAGAGCGATAGCCGGATGGATGACCTCCAATTGCCTACAGTGTAACCTAGGTAAGACAGAGGTCATGCTCTTTAGAGCTGCCCCACTCCTTTGGTCACCTGAGTGGTGGCCTCCTGAATTAGGTATGGCCCCATTCCAAAGGAAAACGTAAAAAATCTAGGTGTTAAGCTTGACCAACCCTTGGTGCTTAAAGACCATGCCATTCAGGTCACAGGAACTTGTATGAGGGTGATTGGCTTACTTAGGAGAGTCTTCCCCTACTTAGCAGATCACCATAGGAAAACATTAGTGCAGACCCTAGTAATTAGCAGGTTGGATTACTGCAATGGACTACTCATATCTGCTAATGAGGAACAGACGGGGAGGCTACAGGTAGCCCAGAATACGGCCGCTAGGCTGACTCTAAATGCCCCTGCTAGATCTTCCTCTCGTCCCCTGCTAAACAAGCTACACTGGCTTCCCATTCGCCAGAGAGAAAAATTTAAGATCTGCTGTACTATCCATAAATGTTTGTTTGGAACTGGCCCCAGATATCTAACTGAAATTTTTAAACCCTATCAACCAGGTCGAACCCTACGCTCAGAAAACCAGCCGTGCTTCAGATCCCCAGGATCAAAAGAGAGAGACAGGGAGGCTGAGCCCTCTCATACAAAGGCCCTACTCTCTGGAACTCATTACCCCTCACTCTTAGACTAAATTCCAATCTACCCGCATTTAGGAAATGTCTGAAGACGTACCTATTCTCCACTCAGTAACTCCAGTAATGCTACCCAGATATCACTGTCTAGTCCTGCTTTCGGAAAGAACAAAGCGCGGAGATATCTCCTCGGAGATCGAATTCCAGCGCTATACAAGAACCGAAATAAATAAATAAATAAATAATGACCAGAGCTGCTGACGTTGGAGCTGAGGAACATGATTTGAGTCACACCTTAGGCTTAACAGCCTGTGATTCTGGGCAAGTCACGTAATCTCCCCGTGCCTACCAAAAATGAATGTGTCCTTGACTGATTTGTTGATGAAAAGCGCTCCAATACCTCTGGGCCGAGTTCGTGTTGTAAGCGCCGTTGTTGACAATTAAGTGCCGAGCACCCGAAACCACTGGCTCAAATTAAGCACTGATAGAAAGAGTTGGGCAAGCCAAGCATGCCTTGAGGCTGGTTTTGAGATACATGTCCAGCTCTGGCTTGGCTCCTGATCTTATGGGACTGTCCAGGTAAGCATATCTGGCATTGCTTGATACTTTCACTCACCAATGCAGTTTTTCAAATACAAAAAACTGATACACTTTTGCTCTTCAGCGGACACTTTTAATAAATGTAATCAGCATAGTTAAATGGTCGAGTGTACTAAACTGAAACACAAAAGGAGAAAAAACAATTGTTTTTTAAATTGTCAATGTCCTTCTCGTAAATTAACATGATTTTTTTTGCATGGTTTATTTGCCAACCAAAAACATGTCAATGCCTGAGCCCGCTCTTTCGTTCTTAGAGAAAAATCAGAACCCTATTTTAACTCTGGCTCAGCTCGTTCTGTGAATTTATTTATATTCATTTGAAAAAAACAAAGGCTATAGTGATGTTATAGTTAGGCAAGGAAATAAGATCTTTTTACATCTTTAAAATAAGAGACTGCAAATGTACTAAACTGGTTAGAGTGACATTATAATTAGGTGCTGAAAAAAATTACAAACAAATGTTTAAAAATAAAATTAAAACTGAAATGTACCAGTTATAGATTACAGAGCTAACTATAACTCACGCCCCAACATGCATTGCCTGTGACATCACATATTACATCACTCATGACATGTTAAATGATATCATTGATGACATCAGTGATGAGATTGCAAATTACTAAATTAAGAAAATCACGATGTACATAATGCAGTTATTATTGCACTGTCCTATAGAACTTGAATCAGCTGTTATCTTGAAAACTTCACATGATCTGTAATTGTAAATCAAGATGTTTACAGATACAGATCAAGATTATTGATAGCTTCTGTCAGTTCCTGTGTACAATCCTCCATAGTTTATTAAAATACACTACACACATTCCTTACATATGCAGAATGGATTACAAATTTAGGGGCATATTACCAAGCAACAGCGATAATTATCGCTATTGCTTGGTTAGAGATAAAAATTTACAGCTGAGCTGCGGCGATGTTTACCGCAAATAAACCTTGGTATTACGAAGGTTTATCGAAAATGCGATAAAAATCGACGCAATGCATGAATATCGCTGAAAAGTCAGCGATATTCATGCATTACCGAACTAATGCTCTTAGCCATGTTATCCACCTCCCATTGGATAACATGGCTAAGAACTGCTCAGGGCAGGTGTTAGCTTTTGGAGATATTCGCGCTTAGCGCAAATATCTCCAAAAGTTGGTAATAGGAGATAGCGATGTTAGCGACTGTTTTCAGTCGCTAACATCTTGGCACGCCCACTTTGCATATCATTAGTGATAAATATCACTGACATGCAAAGTGGGGCCCAAGATGGTCGCTATCTCCTACTAGCTGTCGCTAACTGGTGTTAGCGACAGCTAGGTAATAGGGAGATAATTTTATCTCCGCTTTCTTGGCTTTTAAAGCCAAAAAAGCGGAGATAAAACCCCTTGATAATATGCCCCTTACTGCCATACCTACAATGCCTGTGTGAGATAAATGACTCATATATTCTACATAATGCAACAATGTACAGTGGCTCCAAATCTTCAGCAAAGTTCTGGAAATAAGCATCAACACTTTATAAACATCTTTGCTACATAGACTTTGACTAGAGCACTGTATTACAACTAGTCAACAGGGGCAGGAGTCCAGATATCTGCTGGTGGATAATCTATTGTCAATAGAGGCTTTGGCCTTTCTCACAGATATTTTTAAACAGACTTTGGCTTTAAGCCTCAATCTACTTTCAAATATTCATCTGCAACCCATATCAGGTGCACCCTGCCTTTACCTTATTTAACATGACCACTCAATCAATCAATCAAAGACATTTATAGAGCGCACTACTTACCCGTAGGGTCTCAAGGCGCTTGGGGGGGGGGGGGTGCCGTTACTGCTCGAATAGCCAGGTCTTCAGCTTCTTCCTGAAGGAGAGGTGGTCTTGGGTCAGGCGCAGGTCGGTCGGGAGGGAGTTCCAGGTCTTGGCGGCCAGGTAGGAGAAGGACCTTCCTCCTGTTGTCGCTCTTCGGATGCGGGGGACGGCGGCCAGGGCGTGGCTGGCTGATCGGAGGTGGCGTTTCGGAGCGTAGAAGTTGATTCGGTTGTTGAGGTAGCTCGGGTCTTGATCGTGTAAGGCTTTGTGTGCGTGGGTGAGGAGGCGGAAGGTGATTCTCTTGTTGACGGGGAGCCAGTGCAGGTCTCTCAGATGTCCGGAGATGTGGCTGTTGCGTGGGATGTCGAGGATGAGTCTGGCTGCGGCGTTCTGGATCCGCTGGAGTCTCTTCTCGAGCTTGGCGGTGGTTCCGGCGTAGAGGGAGTTGCCGTAGTCCAGTCGGCTGGTGACAAGGGCCTGGGTGACGGTCTTCCTGGTCTCGGTGGGGATCCACCAGAAGATCTTCCGTAGCATGCGCAGGATGTTGAAGCACGACGAGGAGACGGCGTTGACTTGTCTGGTCATGGAGAGCGAGGAGTCCAGGATGAAGCCCAGGTTGCGTGCGTGGTCTGTCGGTTTGGGTGCGGTGCCCAGGGCGGGGGCCCACCGGGAGTCGTCCCAGGCGGAGGGCGAGGAGCCCAGGATGAGGACCTCCGTCTTGTCTGAGTTCAGTTTCAGGCGGCTGGTCGTCATCCACTCGGCTACCTCTTTCATCCCTTCGTGCAGGTTGGCTCTGGCGGCGGCGGGGTCGTTGGTCAGGGACAGGATCAGCTGGGTGTCGTCGGCGTAGGAGATTATGTTGAGGTTGTGTTGGCGTGCGATGGCCGCGAGGGGGCTCATGTAGACGTTGAAGAGGGTGGGGCTCAGAGAGGATCCTTGGGGGACGCCGCAGATGACTTCGGTGGCCTCTGACTTGTACGGTGGTAGGCGGACTCTCTGCGTTCTTCCGTTGAGGAAGGAGATGATCCAATCCAGTACCTTCTCCTGGATTCCGATGTTTCTGAGGTGATGCACTAGGGTGCGGTGGCAGACCGTGTCGAATTCCGCGGAGAGGTCTAGGAGGATGAGGGCCGCTGTGTCTCCGTTGTCCATCAGGGCTCGGATGTCGTCGATGGCAGCGATGAGGGCGGTCTCGGTGCTGTGGTTGACTGAAAATGGACGAGTCCAGTGGGCTCCATATAGGGCTACCTCAACGGGACTGGGATACTGCTGCCAAAACTGTCTAGACTCTTTGCGAGGTAGGCCTTTATCAATTTTACTATGGGCCTACACTCGCCCCTCGACTCAAACAATGGCAGACATGTCCGCACCGTATCCAGTGCCCGCAGCCCACTGAAATGCTGCATATCCACATTGACTGGCACCCACCTGACAACTGATTCAGCAGCCCAGGCTGGGCTCTTGACTGTAAGTTGGTGTACTCACTCTGTGGCTGCAGTCGGGGCTGTGCAGACTTCCCACAGGTCTCTGTCACTCGATTGGGAACCAGCGACAGAGACTCACTTCTGAGAAGAGCGGGTGCGATTTTGGCTCCTATGGCCGACTGAAGCTGATGCATACTTACAGGTGCCGGCGCCTAATCACCCTTGGTAGGCGATTATTGATTAACTACAGCCCATATAAGCCATATAGCCTAGGCCAGCCACAGACGTGATGGTGCCGGTGCGGGGGCCCGAGGCACTGGAGCTGCCGCAAGACTCAGGAGTGGCCGTACATTACCCCCAATCTCCTTAACTAATGTTGCCTGGCCTCCACAACTTAAAGACTTCCCCCCTGGGAGCCTTTTCAAACAATGTCAGACAAGAATCATTATGAGTGCTCCATAGTTAGTGGGGCAGCAGACCTAGCAATTTTGGCCAGTGCTCGGTGGAGCTACCTAGGTAGCTATAAAGGAGATGGGCTGTGGATCACCCCCTCACCTACCCAGCCTGACATTGGACAGACTTTTCTTCATCTCTCCGCCGTGTTCCCTTCCTCCCCTGCCCTCCGACAAATCAGCCGGCTTGTTTGACTTTCACTTTGTCTTTTTGGTTCGCCTGGATTACTTTCCCCCTTGCCGGTCTTGCCTGACCTGATCTTCATTCCAACCCCATTTTACTCTTCCCGCTTCCTTCTATACCCCATATGATGCATGTATATGTTATGCTATGCTCTAGAACTCATTTTACTGTGTAACACTGTTTTTTTCTCTGTGTTATACTAGGCTGCTGTAATTGACGTAATTTTGTAACTCGCTAATCCTCATGTAAAGAGCTCTGATACCTTCGGGTCTAGCCAGCGCTATATATATGCCAGCATTTGTAAAGCACACAGCTACCTGCAAAGATGTGCCCCACCGCTGTGGGCTGTCAGGAAGAATAAGCGAGCTGCTGCCCAGACTCCCATGGGAATGAGCTAACCTGCCACGGGGATCGAACCGTGAACCCCGTGGTCTGGAGTCAGGCACCCTGGCCGCTGTGTCACAACGCTGAAAATAATAAATAAATAATATTTGAACCTCAAAATTTTGTGAATTTGAAACAAAGCACAATATAACTTTGAAAAAGCGGAATGACACCTATGTCCTGGGCTTACGCTATTTCTATGCTATGGACCAAGACGAGTGCACTGTCATCAATGAGATATCATTGAAATCATCAGTGATAACAATTACGTTACTTAAGAAGTCATCAGTGAAATCATTAATTAAGCCATTTATCATTTTCAGAGGATGTACTTTGTGAGGTTATACACAGTGGATGGCTGGGGCACAAGTTATTGTCAGGGCCACCCAAATTGTGCGATTCTGCAACCTTTGCATTTTCTGCATGATTGTGAATTAACGCATATTCCATCATCTGCAGCATAATCTACAATTTTAACAAAATATAATGTCTTCCTAGCTGAAAGGGGTCAAACGTTATTTTAAATGTGACATATTTCTGAGAATTAGAAGGCCCTTATCTAAAGTTTACTGGTCAACTTACAGATGCGTATTGCTGCATTGAATTGATAAAATGCCACTATTGAGGTGAAATCATTAGCCAGGCATTGTTACCTTGAGTAGAACTGTAAAAAATATTGAAGGAATACTACAATAAAATATGCCACATTACACCGCATATTTTGCCTTTTCTTTGTGCATAATTGTATCTTCCCCTGTAGTGATTTCCCTTCTGGGCCCTCTTTGGTTCTCCCTTAGTTAAGCATTTTAAGCTGCCTCTGCTCCCCTTGCATAGCCACATATAACACATTTGTTTTGTGACAGTATTTTGAGAATACACTGTACATGTTGTTTGCTGTTTAGGGACTCTTCTTGGGATTTCATCTACACATCTTGTACAAGGTTGCTGGGAATACATAACAACATAGTGTACTGTTTTCTTGGCTCATTCAACAACAGTTCCTAATGGTTAGACATAACATAGTCACACAGTTGCATCTCCAGCACATAGTTTTATCATATAAACTTTAACCTGTCCCCTTTGTTGGCCAGAGAGGAGAATTCCGGCAGAGATGCCGGTTCAGAAATGACCGCAGTGCCCGGCATTCAGCTCAGCGTAAACTAAGTTTACACTCATGTGGACAACTTAACTGCATACACCAGGTGAGAGGTCCTAGGCCAATCTCATAGTGCCAGATATATCCCTGTGCTCATATAGTAAGACTAGGCTTAGACAGATATATAATTTGCCTTGGTTGAGATGTTTGTCCTATACAGTTTGCTAGTAATGCTAACTGCTTTGCTTAGTTGCATCTGTCTAATGAGTGCAGCACTTCTGCCTCATAATAAACGATGATACTTTCAAGAAATGTATTGCAAACGTCCTTCATGTCTTTCTTATCTTTACTATGGGCATGCATGAGTGAGTGAGTAACAAAAGGGGAGTACCTGTTTCCATCGTTCCCTTGGGACTAGAGGTTCATGTTCAAGGTTGCTGAACTCACCTCTTACTCCGGAAAGGTTAGGAAATCAATTGAGATACTGTGAGCTAGTCAGGACTGGGTAAACACGTACTGACCATAGAGAGGCTCAGTCCCTACATTCTGATGTCCTGTTGTCCCCAAGACCAGTTCTGTGTAACCAGCAGAATCTCTGCAACATTGTGTTACCAATTTTGGCCAGGTACTTACTTAATGGGTCTCCTGAGTAGTACTTGTGTGAGCCCTTAGTACCCTGTACACCACTACTGGAGACATCTGTGGTGTTAGGGATTACTCCTCCACAGTGTTTTTAGGAAGTACCTACATTTTGTCTGTTGGTTGTTCAAGTTTAAGCCTTTAAAAGGATGTCCATTTTAGTGTTACCGCTCGGTTTCCTTTACTTTATTAGTAAAGGTGGTGACATAGCCTATACCTATCGCTGATAATTGCAGACCTGCAGTCCATGTGCATCTCACTTTATATGGACTTGGCAATGTTGGTGGAGATGTAAGCTTCATGGTTGAAGCCAACAATGCCTATAGATTGGAGGTCTTTGATTCTTGGGTCAATTTTCCAGCTGTGGATGCTGACACACAAACATTTCATATACACATTAACATTGCACCCCTGGCTCAATACAGAACATATCAATATCTAGAAATACCACAATCTTTTTGGGAACATCAAAATTGGGTCAGAGGCACTCTACTACACGTGCTGGCCCATGTCTGCTAGGAACCACTTAGTAATGAGGAGGCCATGTGGCAATCATCGCCTGGCTATACACCCTACCCTAATGTACAACATCTCAGTGTGAAAGAGCTAGTGCAGTTATACAATGGTCTAGGGAGGCTATATAGATACTTAACGCAATTTGTTTCTGCATCTTGATAGTTGTCCCGGCACGGGCAGCGCTAGCAGGACAACTACAGTTGCCTGCTGCACCTTAAATTAGCCCTGTCATTGTTAATGCAGTTATGGGTAAAATTCGCTCTAAACGTAATGAAATTCCATTTTGGATTGCTCAACGAATACATCAGATTGAAGCTGTGTTTCCCAATATGTGACCACAAGATAAACATAGGATGTTAATGATGTGCTTACCCTTTGGGATGGTTCCTTAAATAGGTGACTGCGCCACTTGGGGCACAGTCTTGGCTGCAGTCTATACCATCACGCATAGGACACCATCTATGGCAGTCTTGCCAGAGGTGTTGTAACAAATACAAAATGAACACAGGGAAGCTTCTGCCCTGGACTTGGGGATGAATTAAATAAAAAACTTTATTGTAGTCTCCACAATCATTCCAGCCAACATTAAGGGTGAAGCAGCATCTTTGGCTATATGTCAATTGCTTTTGCTGGTCTCACCAGTCGACCAGTAACGTGAGCTACCTATAATTATATCTGAGGTGTATACCTCCATAGGACGTGATAGTTTGGGAGCCAGCCAAACCATATCTTGGCAAACTTGGTTCCGACAAGGGCACTGCTAAGCAGACCCCAGAGTTTGTTAAAAGACAATGGGAGAAATCCAAACGGAATGAAAAATTAGGTCTCGAGGAGGTTCCCCTCAACAGGAGACCTCTAAAAGATGCTATCATTTGCATGATCGCACTCAATTGAATCCACTTGATAGGTATCAGTAATCTGATACACTTTTTTTAAGTTCTTTTCAGGACTTGATGGTTAAACAATCCAAGGGAGGAAGGCGCACTAGGTGCAGACAAGAAGAGTATGTGAAACTGAAAAAGAACTCACAATGCTCGTCTGACTAAAGACAAAGAAGGAATAGAAACTTCCGCAGTTTAAACTCCAATTTTAGAAAAAGAAACTTGTGGCTTTAACTTCAAAATATGCCACTAATACTGCGAACCTCCCCCTCAATGGGAGTTGGGTGGTGACTCTCCTTGACTGCGCGGCAGAGATTGGTATAGTGCACCAGAATCTCCACGAGTTTCTGACGTCAAAAAGAAACTGATAAATATATTACAATTGAAACCCCAGACTGGTGCATATTCCTGCCAGATAGATCATTGAAGGAGACATACAGTGCATCATAAGTGTAATATTTTGACAAAATGTAAAATTATTATATGACATTCTCTTGGCGGACGTCAATTGGCCCAGAGAGTTTGTACACACTTCAATGCAGGGTGAAGATATAATAATACCGCCATTTTCTGGGCATATTAGCTTGGGTAAGGGCTCTCCTTATCATATAATAGCCACACAGTGCAGCCAGCAAATTAAACCACAGTATCCAATTAAATGGGATGCTAAAGCTCCTGTTAGAAAACTACTCTCACAGCTAGAATACAAGGGTGTCATTGAGCTCTCTATCTCCCAAATGAATAACCCTCTTTTTCCAGTGATGAAGCTTGACCACTTCTTTCATATAGACTATAGACATTTAAACAGTCATACACACACATTTGCGATACACAATACACATAGTACGGCACTTATCAATAATATAGTCCATAAAAAATACAAAACAACCTTGGATCTTTGCAATGTTTTTTTCCAGCCACAATATAGCACCTGAAAGCAGGGATTGGACACCTTCTCAGTGCTAGGCTCTCCATGCCACTTTTACCGACTCCCCATGGAGTATATAGGGATGTATGACGTTACGACGCATACTTTCACAACACATGCCATTACAACAAAAGTTTTACAATGCAGGATCCATTACAACGCATGCCATTACAACACATGCATTTACAACGCAGATGCTATTACAACGCATGCCTTTACAACGTAAGTATGGGTAAGTATTTTTTCTAATTTTAATTAATTGGAATGTAATAGTAGTGTGAATGTTGGATGTGTAGGGGCTAACATTACTATTCTAACTCCAGGGGGGTGTAATAGTAGGGTAAGTGTTGGATAGTGTAGGGGTTAAAATTACTATTCTAACTCCAGGGGGTGTAACAGTAGGTAAGTGTTGGATAGTGTAGGGGTTAAAATTGAATGAAATACTTACCCATACTTACATTGTAATGGCATGAGTTGTAATAGCATCTGCGTTGTAATGGCATGCGTTGTAATGGATCCTGCGTTGTAAAAGTTTTGTTGTAATGGTAGTGCGTTGTGAAAGTTGCGTTGTAATAGCTGTTTCCCGGTATATAGAACAGTCCAAGGTGTCCTATTGCAGCAGAATATGAAGGAGGATCACTCTCAACTTTTGAACAAAGTGATCCATTGGGTAAATGGGAGGCTGAGAGGTCCTGATTTGTGGCATGACCAAATAGGCCATTATCTTTGGTAGGTACCAACCCCAAAGCAGACACAAATGACTGTATATATCTAAACTGTAAAAGGGAAGTGGTGATGGGAAACATTCTACGTTCTCCTTATAAAGACAACTGAAGCCATTCCTGTGGGCTTCTTTTACAGGCCCTCAGCAGGCGTGGTACTGCCACCTCCTCTGCTTGTCATTGCCTCTTATTCAGTGTTTACTTCACACAGATACAAACCTATTTCCCAATTTGATCAAATAGACTGACTACCTACTTCAGTACCACGATTAGACCTTGTTCCCCCTCATGCAGTGATACTAACACAGAAGGGTCTAGCATTTTTCCAAACCAGGAAAGTTGGAACACTTATTTCTTGGGGCATAGCAGAGGTGTGTTCTGAGATTCAAGAGCCCAACTGGATTAATTTTGTAAATTCAGCTGATTTTGTCTGTTGCCATAAAACATGGATAACTGAGGATTGCTGTTTGAATGGTTTTCATTCTCATGTGGAACCTGCATGCCTTTCCCCAGGCGGTAGGACAAGAGCTGGAGTAGCGACTTTTATACCTGTCCACATTTCCTCTGCTAAAGTGTACAAAGTTTGGTCCTCACCTTTCTTTTTGGTAATCCTTATTGCCTTTGCAAAAGAATATGACAAATTGTTGGTACATTTTAATTGTAACATTTTGAATCATCTGGCAAAGAATGCCATAGATCAACTTGATGACTTTTTGGATTCCTTTTTATTGAAAGCTAGACGTAAAACTGTATTATTATGGGCAGGTGACTTCAATGTCACTTTATGTGGGAATAGTGGAAAAAGGGTCTGCGATGAATGTTAAAATTGAAAACTATCACCCTGAATACACTCATTGTGAAACAAAATTTGGTGCTAACAAGCGATAAGGTGGCAATGGATGAAAATAACCATCCAACATTTATTGGCAGTAGTAAGGGGAGCACGATTAACTTTATCCTTATGTCAGCTAATCTTGCACCACTTATACTCAATTTCCAGATAGTTGCAAAGTTCATGAGTGATCATAACCCCCTACTTCTATCACTAAATCACTCCTTATCTTGTCCCACAAAGGCTAACTGTAATATGTCTGAGTATCTTAATGAAATGGGTGTTAAACTTAAATGGGAAAAGGTTAATCCAGAACATTTTAATAGACAGATCGTCTCAGAGATTTTAGCCACAGTTTTAAGCTGTTTATCTGAAAAAGTAGTGGGCCAATCAATATTGAAGGGCTTTGACTCCCTATGTAAAGTTATCTCAGATAATTTGACCCTAAACAAAGCCTCTGCATGTTCACAGGCTCAGAAACTATTAAGGGCAATTTAAAAAAATTATCCTCAATTAAAGCTATTGTGGGGGAGAGAAAAACGGTGACATAGGCAAAGGCATGGGAGGAACTTAATAAAGCGTCCCAATTTAGAGAAAATACTACTTTCTTGTGAAATAATCCTCTGGCCATGTCTGTTTTGAAAGTGCTCTGTGTTTGAACTTCTGTTGACATTTTGCCCATCTTCTTCGCTTGACACTGATGCTAAAGCTGATATCAGAGATTTCTGATTATTCAGTTAGGGAGCAATACTTTTCCATGAGATTATCTGGCGTCTTGGGTACGTCACAGTTCTTGTTGAGGGGTGAGGCACATGTGCTTTGCAAGTTTGTCCCTGAGGCTCCATCTAGCCAGGCTTTGGTCCTCTTGTGTATTAGGCTATTATTTGTTTCTTCTTTGCCTTCAGTACAGTCCCCATCCATTCAGTTTTGTGAATTAGCAGGGGGTTCCTGCTCGGGGAGATCATGGGCATAAGCACCTTGACCACTATCTGGGTTGGCTAAGGGGATTTCTAGGGGGTAGCGTGCAACTTGAATGTAGCCGTGTCCTTCTATTCTGAGGAAGAGGAGGCGTGTTGTTGGCTGGTATCTTTAACCTTGTCAATATCTGAAGTCTCCTTTCTTGCCTCACTTGGTGTCATTTCTACTGCTTTCTCTTCGCTTGCTACATTGTCAATCTTAGAACTTGCCCCCACTCTTGGTCCAAAGATACTTGTAATTAGGGATTGACAGTACCCAGGCTCATTTTCTAATTTTGCTAACGCTTTTTTGGATTTTTACCCTTCTTGATTTCCAGTGACCTCCTGGCCAGAGTCCTCCCCTTTCTCTCTCCTCTCCAGTGCTTTGCCTTTTTCCCCACAGTTGTCCATTCTTTTCTGCCGGTTCTCTGCTTTTCGGGCGCATGACTGTCAAGTTGCTTGTGTTTGAGAGCCATTCTGTGCGTTCTTCAATTTTGCCGTTTTCGCCCCCCTGCCAGTCATCCTAGCTTGAGCGAGTCGTGTCTGGCGCCTGCAGCAAAGGGCCTCAAAAATTTATCGAGCAGTCAGGAAAGCACTGTACTGCCTGAGCCACTGAATAGCCAGGAGCATTTCCCTTGCCACAAGCAGATTGCCGTAACTCACCGCCTGACTCTCGTGCCGCGTCTGCACTGATGGAGAGTAGCGCCGCAGGCCGAGAGACAGCAGGGATCCCCAATTTACTGCAGCTCTGTTGATGTTGAGGCTTGGCTTGTGAGGGCCTCATGCTGAGCTGTGCTGGCTGCCGTTACACAACGCTATTCAACGGCTCGATCCGGTAAGGAGATACAGCGATGAATACACACATCTTGCATTGGGGCGTCTTGTAAGATGCAGGATACTGCTATCGCTTTATTTTCAACACAGTTGAAAAGCATATGTCATGGGGGCCAGATTATGGAGCGTCGCGTTGGTGTTATCCCTCAGACACCATCTTGCCTCGTCCCCTCTGCTTTCAACACAGCTAAAAGAATGTATAACGTATCTGGTTACACACGTCTTTCTTTTGTATACATCTTTATTGGGTTGTCAAAGTTTACAACACAGTTTGTTAATGTGCAGACAATGAAAATTCAGTACTTATTGAACTGCCCCCGTATAATGCAACAATTTAATGTAATCCATCTCCCCCCACCCCTGGTTATACACATCTTTAAAGGAGGTAGACCCCCAGAGTCGTGGTCGCCTTACCTACCTGCCGTGAGGGCAACGGCTTGTCCAGCTTTGTCCAGCGCCGTGAGGGGAACAGCAGACCCGCAAAGCTGTCCACTTCCACCAGGGTCACTGAACTGCAACCCCCAGGTGCCCCAGCGGCCGAGTCGCGTCCCTGATGCTACCTTCGCGCCTGGAGGCGCCTGAAAAGCAGGGAGCGCCGAGCGCTCAGGGGGACGCTGCATCGCCTTACCTACCAGCCGTGAGGGCAACGGCTTGTCCAGCTTTGTCCAGCACCGTGAGGGGAACGGCAGACCCGCAAAGCTGTCCACTTCCACTGGGGTCACTGAACTGTAACCCCCAGGTGCCGCGGCGGCCAGTCGCGTCCCTGACGCTACCTTCGCGCCTGGAGGCACCTGAAAAGCAGGGAGCGCCGAGCACTCAGGGGGACACTGCATCGCCTTACCTACCTGCCGTGAGGGCAACGGCTTGTCCAGCTTTGTCCAGCGCCGTGAGGGGAACGGCAGACCCGCAAAGCTGTCCACTTCCACCGGGGTCACTGAACTGCAACCCCCAGGTGCCCCGGCGGCCGAGTCGCGTCCCTGACGCTACCTTCGCGCCTGGAGGCGCCTGAAAAGCAGGGAGCGCCGAGCGCTCAGGGGGACGCTGCATCACCTTACCTACCTGCCATGAGGGCAACGGCTTGTCCAGCTTTGTCCAGCGCCTCAGAGGGGAATGGCAGACCCGCAAAGCTGTCCACTTCCACTGGGGTCACTGAACTGCAACCCCCAGGTGCCCCGGCGGCCGAGTCGCGCCCATGACGCTACCTTCGCGCCTGGAGGCGCCTGAAAAGCAGGGAGCGCCGAGCACTTAGGGGGACGCTGCATCGCCTTACCTACCTGCCGTGAGGGCAACGGCTTGTCCAGCTTTGTCCAGCGCCATGAGGGGAACGGCAGACCCGCAAAGCTGTCCACTTCCACCGGGGTCACTGAACGGCAACCCCCAGGTGCCCCGGCGGCCGATTCGCGTCCCTGACGCTACCTTCACGCCTGGAGGCACCTGAAAAGCAAGGAACACCTCTCACAGAGGCACAAGGAGGCCGACACGGGCCACCCCTCTTGGCTCTATCGAAGGAGGAGGTACCGAGTCTTTTCTTTTCTTTACCTTCTTTTTGATCCCTCATTGTACTGCCTATTGTCGCTTTTGTAGTTCTGCTGTCCTTCAATCATGTCCATCTGGGAGGAGCTGAATGCCCTGTGTGGTACGAAATATGTCCCGGACGTATCAACCCCCCCTATAGTGGGTAGCGACGATGATGTGGAAAAAGATAATGTCATTGAGAATCTATCCAATGCTGACAAAATGTACACTAGCCCCTCATTATCCCCCTCCAACCCAACTATATTAACGCCGACTACGGCTGGGAACACAATACATGACTCTGTATCGCCCCTCCAATTGACCTTACTGGCTCAGATTGAGCAACTGTTAATATCTGCACTATCACCTCTGGTCACAAACATCAACGATCTAGGGGACAGGTTGACCAGTATCGAAATAACAATAAAAAGGAACTATCCACCAACTGCAAAAACTGCTATACCTATTCATCCTATTCCCCCAATCAACAATGATAAGCCTAAGTCCACTGCACGCAGGAAAGTTCAAACTCTTGAACCCCCTATTACTACACCCATTCCAAGTGGTCAGAATGTTACTTTTAACCACGCACTCGTACCTCACAGAGCTCCAAGGACTGTTCTAGAAAGAAGGCATCGAATTAATCTACCTCCAGAAGCCGCCCCATACGTGACTGTTCTCTCTGGGGTCCCTGCACTTAGTCAGGGCAAACTTGAAACACACCAGGACCTGCTAAACAAAGACATTTTCTGGCTAAAACACAACAGACCGTTGCCACCTGCTCTAGATGGTGGAATCCTGAGTGTCAGGAGGGTGGGGTTGCTAGGCACGTTGCCCAAAGACATCTCGGGGGACTTGATCTTAATTAAATTTAAGAGTAGAAACATTGTCCCCTATTTACGATCTTCCCGGCCCACAGAGGGAGATGGCCCCATCTGCATCTGGGACCTGTATGATTTTTATCCCGGCCCCCGATACCATCCGCTACCAAGTCAAATGTCACTAAATCATAATTCTTGGTGAAAGGGGATTCCGTGTACCCTGTGCTATTAACCCCCTACCCTCTAATTAGTTTTGATTACGCACGTACTTTCTTTTTTTCTCTTTTTAGCTGAATCGCCAAATTGATTTTAGTTTGTTTTTAATAGTCGGTTTCTTTTTTTGTAATGAAATGATGAGTTATCTATGCATGTATGTATTTTTTCTTGTTGCTTTTAAACTAAAAACCGAATAAAGCTTATTTGATTTGATTTGATTTGATAATATTTCTTAAAAAAGAACAAAGCACTGACTGATCCTGGGTCGTACCATCCCATTACATTGATCAACTTGGATACTAAGATTTATTTTAAAATGCAAGCTAAATGACTGGCCTCGGTAATCCATATGATCATCTCCACACGACAACATGGCTTTATCCCTGGCCGCGGGACGACCGATCATATCCATTGAGCCATTGCACTTCTTGATGCAAAAAATGTTAACAAAGAACCTCTAGCATTTATTTTGCTGGATGCGGAGAAGTTCTTCGACAGCATCTTCTGGTACTTTCTTTGGGAGACTCTGTCAAGGGTTGGGGTTGGAAATGCCTTTTTGTAAGCCTTTAAAATGCTATACGTTCGCCCCACTGCAAAGCTAATGGTGAATGGAGTTTTAATCGACAGCTTCAACATAATGAGAGGTACCAGACAGGGCTGTCCGAGCTCGCAACTCTCATTTGCAATTCATATTGACTCTTTTTTACGACAGCTAGAGAATAATTACACTATCAGACTAATTATCACAAACCAGAAGGCCACAACGCGATGCTCCTGTACGTTCCAGCCCCTTGACCTATTGTGGGCCTGCATTTGTCTTTTGTCAACACCGACTGTCACTAGGATCTGTGATTTTACTTACATTTTTCAATTAATATAAGAAACTCCATGAAAGCCTGACCGAGACGGATGTGAAAAGCGTATCAGACAGATTGTCTTAAGCCCTGAAGAAGTCCGGCAACGGACGAAACGCGTCGGCTATTCGCAACTATCAAAAAAAGAAAAAAAGAATAAAAACTGAATAAAAGAAAGAAAATCAAAGTCACAAGTTCTGTGCGTCTTATCTGAACATTTGGGAAAACCAATATTTTGTTTATTTGTATGTTCATCTTCTAACAATCGTTCTGTAATGGTGTATAACTTCTGAAGGGTGCTGTCCTATTTTCAAAATTAGCTTTCTTGGGTGATAGGTTCCCTATCCTCCTTAAGGCCCGTGTGGGAATCACGTGTCTGGACATAGCACCTTCTATTCCTACGCAGTATATGGTATTTCAATAGTAGTGCAGATTTTTTCTTAAATTCCCAGTTCTCTTGCATTATTTACAATTATCACAAACGGCTGGGAAACTAAAGTCTTGGCATACACTGATGACATTGCCGTAATAACCCCTGAACTGGAAGTAACTATTGGTGAAATTGAAATAGAGACAACAAGATTTGGGAGACTCTCTGGGTACTCTCTCAATCCCAACAAAACTCAAGTAATCTGTAATAAGTTTGCTAAGATTAATGATGCACAAGTGGTGGAAAAAGGAACATATCTGGGCATAGAAATTACTGCAAATACTGATCGTATTGTGAAAAACAATATTGAACCATTAATTACCAAAAGTAAATTAGAATTGGCTATATTACATAATCTACATTTATCTATAATTGGTAGATGCAATAGCATCAACATGCTGTTTTTTCCAAAATGTCTGTACCTGATGCAGGCGATTCCCCTAGAATTTGATGGTAAATGTTTTAAAGCAATTAAAGATTTTTTTTCAAGATTTGTCAGGAGGTGTGCAAGGCCCAGAAGAGCATTTAAATATCTCTCACTACCTAAAGAAAGGGGAGGGCCGGCCCTTCCAAACATCAAACTCTATTATTGGGCCATTACCTACTGCATAGTTTAACTCCGAGAGCAGGTAGGAGCGAAGAGATACCATCACCACTCGAGCTTGTTATGGGGACAGAGGCATGGGGATGGGTCTGGCAACACATGAACAATATCCAGTACAAGAAAGTCTGCTTTAAGACATTACAAGGAGGGTACAGGGTTATGAAATGCATGTTGAAGCTTATCGGGATTGGCCGTTCAAATTTTTATACACCACTATGTAATAATCCTATGATGCCAGAGATTTTTAAAAGCTCTATTGTAGAAATATGGAGAGACGCTGGTTTAATTAAACTTGGGGATTTAATCTTCCTAAATGGGCTGGTAATATTTGAAAATTTGCGGGAGTGGTTTGGGCTGGAGATTAGAGACTTTTTCAAATTTTTACAAATCTGAGACTTTTGTCTAAAAAGGTGGGAGGACCAAATGTGTTTTTGAACATTGATATTATGTATATACTTAGGAAAAATAGAGACGTATCCATTGGATTTGTATTTATTTTGCTTTACTCATTAATGGCAGATGACATGGAGGATCGAGCGGCGAAGTGGAAGGCAGAGGTTGGTGTTACAGAGGAATTACCTTTTCATTCAATTAATTTAGCTCACATTATTTTAGTACCTGCCCTGCTACAGGCGCAATACTATAAATCATGTTTTCTATTATACTATACCACGAAAAAACTCGCTAAATGGGGAACAGGGAGAGGAACTGCCTCCCGGCAAGCAGACCGTAGCCATATCTTTGCCACCTGCAATGTTTTGGACAAATTAAAAAGTGAAATTGCCAGGTTCTATTATGAAGACTTGGGGATTACCTGCTCTCTTTCTTCAACACTAATTGGTCTTGGGGTAGACCAGGACCTTCAGGGGACTCCGGGGAAGAAACTAGTGTTTATTGGTATGGCAATATTACGCCTCTGCCTTGCTTCGGCATGGCTGGACCCTAATCCATTGGTGTTTCAGCAGTGGCTTACTCGGTTAACTGCAAATTACAATCTAGAGAAAGCTATCTTTGCAAGGAGGGGATCACACTCTCGGAAAAAACTGCTAGAAATCTGGGCACCCTTGACAAGATGGCTGAGAAAAAATGAGTGAGTAACTAAAAGCTTTGTTGGAATTTAAAATTGAGTTTGAAAACCACAAGAGACTGACCAACCCTGTGATGAGTGGGGGGCGAGGCAAGGGGTGGGGGAGGGTTTAAAATGTGAAAATGCATAATGCAATATTGTTGTATTTTTTTTCTACTTTCTTCTTCCTTTTTAGATAAGAGCTGTCTTCAATATGATGTATACAAATGTATAACTTTGTGAATTGCTTATCTGTTATTGCATTATTAATAAAAAAAAATGTTAATAAAGGAAATTGCGCAAAGGGCAGATTCTCAGAATCTGCCCTTTTTCTTCCCCAATTTTTGCATTTGCGATGCATCATCCCAAATGCAAAAATCGCTATTTAAGTAATCACTAAATTTGTGATTAGTTGAATTGCGATTGCATTTAAGGAATTGAAAATTGCGATTCCCTAAATGCAATGCAAAAAAAAGAAATTGTGATTTCACATTTAAGATGCAAATTACCATCAACTTAAAGTTGATGGTAATTTGCGAGAACTTTGAAAAATGCACAAAATTGCATTTTTCAGATTTCTATGCTGCACACATACATGCCCTTGGCATGTGTGTGTGGAACATATTTTTTAATTGTAATTTCAGGGGTGCTTCAGGGTGTCCTTTTGGCACCTTGGCACCTTTGAAATTGCATGCACATTTTGTGCGTACCTCTAGGCCCATAGGAATGAATGGGAAGCAAGTCCTTATTTGCGATTCGCAATTTGCGAGTCGCAAATAAGGAAGGTGTAGGAATCGCACATTTTTTTGCGATTCCTACATGCATAAGGAATTGCGATTCCTAAATTGTGATTTCTTAAAAATCGCAATTTAGGAATCGCAATACCTAACTTTAATGCATGGGCCCCAGGCCCTTTTGCGCATGTCCAATGCATTGAGGTGTTTGTGTAGACTCACATAGCTACTGCTAAGTATGATTTCAGTGGAGAGGTCAGTTATTGTGACATAGAAGGCAGAAAATGTTAAGCCAAGCCCTGTGATTTCTTTAAGGATTGTGTTTAGTGCATGGTCATGATTATTAGCAGCTCCTGATTTTAAGACTGCTCGTGCCACAAAAAAGGAAAATGTAAGTGCTGTTTTCGCACCCGACACAGGTCTCTTCAGAAGTAGGGCCTAACTCGTCAGGGCTGTGGCCAGTGTGGCATTGAGTAAGGAGGGGTGACCGAAACACAGGACGCACACTCTCTATGCCTTCAGGGCCTATCTGTAGTTGTGGATGTTCTTCCCTTTGTCTTGGAGATAGGAAGCGGGTAGCAGCTTGTAAGGTTAGGCACTCGGCTGCTTGCGGGTTCAGTGAGGGGAGTTGACAGGACCACTACCACTGTAGTTAGCCCCAAACGATGGGAATGGAATGGAATGCCAGTTGGCTGGGGGTGCCACCTGTGTCCGATCACACAGCCCCCACTCCCTGACTCAGGCAGCAATGCAAATAGAATACAGCCCTGTCGCAGGGAGGCCCGATGAGTAGCCCAGCCAGGCATACATCAATACAGGGAGGGCTGTGCCAGCAACTGAGTGGGGCAGCACAGGAGAGGTACAATGGGAGCAGTGGCTCTGCCCAAGCATTGGTCATGGAATACTCGCGGTCCCAGCACCCCAGGGCTCAAAACTGTAAGGCTGCATGCCCTCTTGTGTCAGTCACTCCTTGGCGATCCAGCTCCTCCTAGCGTGTTGGCCCCACTGCAGTATCAGGCTTGTCACAGTCGGGCGCAGCCCAAGAACACGGCATTCTGCCTGTCAGGCCCAGTCATCCAGAGGAGCAGGATCCTCCCATAAGCAAGTCTTTGAAACCCAGGGTAAAATGCGGTGAGTAGAGGTGAGAGGGCAACCAGCACTGATCGGGCATCTCAGAAGTGGAAAGGGGTGCTACCGCCTACAGGCTGGCACCTCACAGATGGGGAGAGCTTCATGTTTTATCAGTGATTCTGGGTGACCTCCCGAAGTTTCTGCAATCAGGTTTGTTATCACATTGCACACTAAGACATTCCTGAAATGCAGTGGAGCCTCTCCATCATTTGAATGTGCACACTTTCCGCAGTCAACTAGGTCCTTTAGGCTAGGTATTGCCACCCTGTGCCACACCAATGTACCTATTCATTCAGCAAAATGTTTACACCCAGAAAGGGACTACAGTAGTAATTAAGGACTATATGCAACACGTGTGCAGGTGCGGGCTAGGGTTCTCTACCAACAATATTTAGCAACTTCTAGTTTAGGAAGTGTGGTATGTCTACCATGTAATTCCTATACAATTATCAGTGTTTTATTCCAATTGAATCTGTCTTCTAAATATTGCAGCTTCGGACAGCCCACACTTGCTGCCTATGAAGTTATTCACTATAATTGCGCTGCCACTTAGTATAATTCATAATCAGGGGCTCCCAACCATCCTCTGTGACCAAAAGCTGTAGTTTACTAAGGGAACACCTGTGTTTGCCTCTTTCCCAAACAAGGGCTATCTTATAATATTGCAAACCTCTTTGTGGGTAAGCACAAGGGAAGAGTCACAAATAAATACAGCCGTCCAAAGAGAGCTATCTTATTAGAGAATACTAGTCTACCTTTAGCTGATAAAGGGAGTTCTTCCAGAAAAACACCGACTCTCGAATGACCACCATTGCCTTTCCTATGTCTCTGTCAATTAAATCTGTATTAGAATGTTATATCTGGACACATACTCCCAACATAACGCAAGGGCTGGAAATGTATGCGCTAGAAATGGCACAGGCTGGCTAAAGTGACAAATGCACGATTTCGCGTAATTTACTTTTAAAGTCTCGAAAATCAATTAAAAAGATCGAGACACATCACTAAGTATACCAGGAGATTGTCTGCATATAATGATAATACGTGCATTTCCGTTCACAGCGTTATGCCCAAACCGTCTAAACACTACCGCTGTTGGCTCTAAGACTAGTGAAAATAACAAGGGTGACAAGAGCAATGCTGCTGAGTGCCACGCTCTACTGTCCAGCACCCAGAAATCACACCTTCAGTAAGTAGTCTGGCTTCAGGATGGGCATGCAGCAGTCCTAGCCACCTTAATATATCGGTTCCTAATCCCTTTCTCTCTAACACTGTAAATACTCCCACTACAAAGAGTTGAAAACCTTTTCCATGTCCACTGACCATTGCTATCTGGACTCCCTTGGCGTGGTTGCTTTGAAGCCTGTCTAATCATTGTGCACCAGGGTGGTCATCAATGAAGCTATCTTTTTCGTTAACATTTTAACTAATATCTTGTAATCCAAGTTCAACATGGATAAAGGCCAACATGATTTGAGTTCCAATGGGTCTTTTGGTGCCTTCAGTAGGAGCACAATTATACCTTCTCTCATGCTTGCTGGTAATTTACCTTTATTGAAGCTTTCATATACATTTTCTTTAAATCCAGCGGGGTAACCATCATACCTGGCATCGTTTCCATTGTTAACCCTGAAGTGTAACCTTAATTTCAGGCACCTCCAGGGATGTATCTAAGGGCCAGATGTAGGTGGCCCAATACCGGTCGGTAACGGCCGAAATTACCGAATTTCCACCGTTACCGACCGGTATTGGGCATTTAGGATGTAGGTGGCCTAAATTGCAAATTTGGTAATTTACTGATTCAGTATTTGTAGGAATCAGTAAATTACCGATTCCTTAAAATACCGAATCGGTAAATTACTGAATTTGCAATGTAGGGAGCACTCAAATGAGTGCTTTTCCCATTTTAGGATTCATTATTTACCACCAACTATAAGTTGGTGGTAAATAAGGAATACCTTTGAAAATGCAAATCTGTGCATTTTCAACTGTGCCATGTGGCAGACATACATGCCACATCTGCACCCAAGCACGATTCAGGGGTGCAACAGGGTGTCAAAGTGACACCCTGGTACCCTTGAATGTTTCCCCCATTTTACCGAATCGGAATTTACCAGGCCCATAGGAATGAATGGCAATTACCGAATCGGTAAATACCGATTCGGTAAATACCGAATCTTACTGATTTGGTAATTTTTAACAAAAATGTATCTACATCCCATTTAAATTCGGTATTTAAGAATAGGTTGATTGGGATTACCTACATCTGACCCTAAGTTATTCACCTGTTGCCCATTCAGCTTGACTAACTGGTCCTAAATGTGTTTCTGCATTTCATCCTGCTTACCATCCAAGTTTTTCTGTAGAATTGCTGATAGTATTGTTCACTACATCACTGACTTGGTCTTGTGTCAAGACTACTTATCTGTATCGCACCATAGGCATCCTTTCAGCTTCACCAGGAACTAACCAGGTCAAAAGTCAACTGGATTTCCAGGCCTCACTATGCTGTCTCACCAAATGTTCTTTATAGTCTAACGATGTAAACTGAGACAAAGTAGCCATATAAGCACACTATTTGGTGAAAGGCTCTACAAGGTTCTGCTCCCTCAGTGGTATCTTAATTTCTGTACATTTAAGCTGCTCTTCCAAGCTCGATACCTCATTAGTTACAGTACGCCTGACCCCATGTTCAGTAGTGGTGCACACCTCCCTCATATATATCATAAATGCTTTCCATTCGTGACATACATTCCCAGTCAAGCCAGCATTATGTTCAGAATGTTCTGTTTTGTGTGAGTGTATGGTCTCAGCATATACCATATCCAGTAAAGCCATAGACTGCTGCTTCCATGGAGGTATGTATGATCTGAAAGTGTGCAAGGAAGGAAATTACTTTTGCAGACCCTAATTTGTACGTGTGTTGTATGAAACATGAAGTCAATTCTAGAGTAATATGTGTGCATGTGTGAGCACAGAGAGTATTCTCTGTGCCCAGGGGGTGTATTAAGTCAATCAATCAAATAACTTTATTCACATTTAGTAAATGCATAAAAGTGCAAATAATTATCACAGTACGAATTGATAGAGGGATATTAAGTCAATTGTCTATCAATGCCAGGACTATATCCAACCTCGCATTGCTGCAGAATTGTGGGGAGACAGTGCTCCAGACAGGGATGGATTTAACAAATTCACCTAAAAGTCTGGGAAGTAATTAAAATCCCCAGACCAAAAAACAGTCTGATCCACCTGCACCTGATAAACAGGTGTAGCCTGTCCACACAGTCCCATTGCCTTTAGGTTGGGGTGTAAAGACCATCAAGGAACCTGTCCAAATCTATATATCTGCCATCATGTTATTTGTGAACGTTTCGTAACATGAACTGGATACTGGACCTCACCGATATAGCACCTCCCTCACATATGAAAAGCATGATTTATAATGACTTTGATCCTCCCTTTTCTTCCTTAAGCTAGCTCCTTATTCTTCAGTTTGATGTGCCTCTTTTAAACATCCGAAGAGCCACCACAGGGGGACGGTCCTTCTCCTACCTCGCCGCCAAGACATGGAACTCCCTCCCGACCCACCTCCGCCTGACCCAGGACCACCTCGCCTTCAGGAAGCAACTCAAGACATGGCTGTCCGAGCAGTAGCGGACCCCCCTCCCCTAGCGCCTTGAGAACCTCTGGGTGAGTAGTGCGCTATATAAATGCTTTGATTGATTGATTGAAACAGGCAATGTCAACCCCCTGTCTTCATAAATAACTAAGCACTTTATAATGTTTTGTTAGGGTGCGTGTACCTGTTTTGTTCCAGGACAGGACCCATTGTCTGTGGTCAAGGTCCGTCACTGTGACTGGTACAACATGAAGGAACCCCTAGCTTACTTTTTCCCACCGACTTGCTGTCATCGCTTCACCAGTGTTGATACTACATTCACTTTCTTTAACATCCCGAATTGTGCTCCCCATAAATCCTGTTTAAAATGGTAACTTGTTGTGCTGCCTATGCCACAATTCCCATAAATATGCCCCAACAGTAGTGGCACTACACATGTCCAACCACTGGTAATGCAAAATTCTTGCATAGAAAAAAATGGAATATAGGGAGTGGAAATACTAACTATTATATATAAATAGAAATGAATGTTGGAAATAAACTATAAAAAAACAGTACATATTCATTTTAATTATAAAATATTTTATTAACCTATTTTAATTAAAAAATATTGTAAAAATACATTTTATCAAAGAAACAATTACATTAGTTCTATTCATCACTTTAAATAATTATTAATTACTTTCGTTAGGTGGAAATGTACTTTTTTTTTAATTAGAATTCAGAAAAATTATTGTAATATAATATATTTCAATTCATTAAAATATTAATATTATAGTCCTGTAGACTTTTTTATTTTGTTTTACAGTTAAAGCAACTATGTAAAATTAATGTACATTAACATTTAACATAAAAATAATATTAATATGTTTAAATACATTTTAAAGCTGATGTTAAAGATTGATATATTCTGCACCATCGTGGCTCTCAATGCAATATGGAACTTGATTTAAAAAATACTGTACAGTATACAGCAATCTGAGTATACTTTTAGAGAAATAACTACTAACTAAAGTGCAAAAACAGAATAAAATCAGGAGCACAACTCAGCAGAGTTTTCCTCTTAGTTCCTGTCAGCAAAC
Organism: Lissotriton vulgaris; assembly: GCF_964263255.1. Classification (NCBI taxonomy): domain Eukaryota; kingdom Metazoa; phylum Chordata; class Amphibia; order Caudata; family Salamandridae; genus Lissotriton; species Lissotriton vulgaris. The sequence continues at coordinate 398,281,986 of NC_141700.1, forward strand.
ATGTAGAAACGTAGGAATTATCTCCAGTTAATGCACAGCACAATAATTAAGTTACAAATATTGACACTGGTAAGGACACCATGACAACGTTTAGTCAGAGGTGAGTAATCTGAAAGTACAAATTGTTCCGCACAAATTGTGAAAAACATAACCACAATATTAGACCAAGCAAAGGTCAAACATGTCAGCAGATCATTTTGATGCGTTGACACAATACTGTTAATACACTACTGGACTTTGGAACCCACATTCCCACATGCATTTACTGGAAAACGAAAATGGTGAATGATTAGATCAGAATTAAAATAGCTGATTTTCAAAGGGATGCCGATGTTTCGAATGGCTGTACACGTTGCCTAGTTGATAGGTAAAGAAAATGGGCACGGATCCGTGAATGTCCCTGGTACTTTTCTGCATTATTCTCCGGATGAACAAAAAGATCCGAACAGCCCGCATACTGTCCTTGAAACCTCAAAATGTCAAATGCCCAATTTATGTGCCCTTTGATTTTTTTTCAGTTCACTCGGTTAATGTGGTTTTCCTTGGACTAGCATTTATTTCTCACAGACAATGACACCAGCTGCCCAGAATATCTCATAGATTTTCTCCGGTTCTGTTGAAGAGTAAATATGCCAGTGTTTATGATTTTATTTCAGTCCCCAAACATATTGAGGAGAAGGATGAATTTCACCCATTTGGCAATTTGCAAATGTTTTCCCTCACTTGTTATATCAATATATGTTTGAACACCAGCCTTCTTGTAGAAACTTTGAAGTGTAATTATTTTCCATTTTTTTCGTAGGATTTTGAAAATCAGTTCCACACAATGCTTAAAAACTATTTTACAATGCATATTTGACAATGAATACGAGAGAATATTGTGGGTCATGTGCAGGCTTGAAAGCTGAAGGGCTAATATTAAGAAGGAATTTTGACTATTGACTGCCATTAATTTGGATTAATTTGGAAGCCAGTAGTTTATTTCCTCAAAGTGATGGTTCCTGGGTGACCTCCAGTGCACTTAAGATGGGGTGTTTTTTGGAGCACAGTTATGCTCTTCTTGAATTGTTTTGATAAAGGTGATGGTAGTGCAGTGTATTCCTTGATTCACAATGTAGACAAGATGGGTTAGTGAGGTACTTAGATGCTGGCTCATGCAGAATATCTGGCTGTCCCAATTGCACATTTGTATACTCTAAATGGAGTGGGTAGGACATCCAATAAAATTTGGTGGAGGTACTCCATTGACCAAACTCCAAATAACCCCCTTAGTCTGTAAAATGGGTTTGAATTCCTCGGAGGATATAGTTAATATCTTCTTCTCCGTTGTCTTGCAGGAAAGCATTGTGGGGCTGCATGGTGTTCTTGCTCGGTATCACCTGGCCTACTTCCTAGAGATAACAGAAAACCAATGGGCATATTTATCAACATTTGACTCAACACAACACAACACAACAAAATGACTTGCTGCGCTGTGTGGTGCCAAATGGAGAGAGCAGGAATGCACCATAAGTACCAGCATATAGCACATTCCAGGTCTCTTTCTGCACTGAAGCAATTGTGCCTGTAAAGCAGCAATGCAGGCACCCTTGCTCCATGGTGCAATGGGGCCTGCATTACAGGTAGGATTGTTTTTGTACAGGAAAGGACAACTTCCTGCACAAAAACATTCCTTAGAGGCATTTTCCTATTTCTATGTGTGCTGCAGAATGCAGCAGATGTAGAAAGAGGAAATAATGAGGAGGGTTAACCCCTTCGACGCTCATGGCGAGCTCAGCTCGTCATGAGTTACACCTCTCATACGCTCATGACGAGCTTAGCTCGTCATGAACAGCGGGTTTTTAAAAAAGTCCGCGCACAGCGGGAAAATTCGCCGCACACATGGTGTTAAACACATTTCTCCTTGTTACGTTTCATCTGGCAAGGCATAGCTTTTTGATGCATTCTAAGGTGTGCTGGTCTTAGTAATCCTGGGAATGCGGCAAAAAACATGGATGGATGTTTAGGAACACCCACGCTCCACCCATGGAGAGGCTTCCCAAAGCAGAATAAGGCAACTTATGCGGCATTGCATTACTCCAGATTTAATATGCCAAACAGAGCCACACAAAGTGGCTCATCATGGCATAGTAAATCTGACTTATGGGATTGAATGGCCTTGCAGTACTTTGCACTATGGTAACACAAGCCCTTCATAAATCTGGTACCTGATTTCTTTTGAGTTTCATGGGTCTTGCCCCTGACGAAATGAAAAAAAAAATGCATTTTATGTTTGAGTGTCTGTAAAGGGCATGCAAGACAGTGTTAAATTTGGTATTTTGATGATTTATCTTTGACCCTTAGTATGCATATGTTTTAGTAAGAGGTGATTAGTTATCATGAGTTTTGTTATTCCTTTTAGCTATTCTTATATATCTGGATATAATATATCTAGAGCTAGAGCCACCCTCCTGAATCTTTTATTGGTGATATAAGATCATTTCAAGCCATATTCCAGTTTCGAGAATATTAGCACTAAGTGAGTTTTTACTACTGCTGCATCCACCTCAGAAAGAAATTCAGATTGATGAACCTATTGGGCAGTCGTGCCTTTTTCTAGCTTCCCTCCTGACTCTGGAACAGCCTGTTACTTGCACTCAAAAGCACCATATTCGGACAACAATCAAACCCTCCAATTTCTGCAAGGCCTTTTTCTTGCTGTCCTTTACTTCCCTCCTTTTTCAGTGCCAGGACACCCTCTGGGGGTATATACACGCTTTACCAATACATAATATAACATATAACATAGCTGTAGGAAAGTGGGGAATTATGAAGTGAGATTGGTTAGTCTTCACTATGCAATACCTTAACATTACCTGAAATAGGTCCATTGGATTTACACTAATATATCCCAAGCTCAGGCCTGGAAGTGTGGCACAGAGCAGTCAGGCTTTACTAGAAGAAAATATGTTAAGCATTTCAGAGTACCAACATGGATGATAAGCAATTGGCACAACTTGAAATAAATCTGACACCAATTCATAACAATAAAGCACTTTTTATATAAATTTAGACACCAAAGTGAAGACAATCAGGGGACTATGACTGGAGTTATGGATGTTTAAAGGAAAAATAAATCACTGCATTTCACTTTTGCAAAACTTATAGTTGCAGTCAATGGGGGAACGCACTAGTGACAGTTGGTTACTTGCAGGTCGAGTTCATTGGAAACCACTGGGTGGTAAGGTGATGCCAGTCCCAGGACCAGGAACTGGCAGTCCGTTGAATTTTACCAGGCTCCTAGAGCCCAACCCCAGATTTGTTCTGGCTGTCCCTGCTGCTAAAGATGGAGCTGCGTGTTTTCTGGTTTGGTAATGGTGAGGAAATTGATTAAAAAGCTTGGATATGGGGCCACTGAGAAGGCGAGTTTAAGGTATTGCTTGGTACCCTTGAGGCACAGTGTCGAGCAAAGGTAGTGGAAGCTTGACTGACTACCAACCAGTCTTGGCAGCAGCAAGTTAAACCTTGGGTTATTTCGAAGTCATGGAGTGTAGGGGAAAACAGTAGCCGCCTGAAACTTGCTGGTGGTCAGGGCTATGTTTCCCACAATGTAATGGACCATTTACGTTTTGGCGATCCCTTGGTGGACCCAATGGCCAGTGATTCAATAGTTCTGGGAGCGTTCTTTGCTTGCTGGCTGCAGGGTAGAAGTACCTCTAGTTTAAGGATGTTCTGGCATTGCCTTTGGCTCTCAGTGGGGGTTCCTGTTTTCTTTTCAATTGGTCTCTGATCCAGACGAGTCGCAGTCGAGCAGTTGCAGGGTAGTTGCCACAGGTGCAGGTCATCGCGCCTTTGCTTTCTGAAGGTCCGAACGTCGCAGACTCGAGTCTCTTCTTTGGGTGCAAGAGGAGCCAATAAAATCATAAATGTCGGTACGTTAGAGGGTTTGGTGCTATTATCCAATGGTCTACTAGCTCCAGCAGCTAATGTGCCCCTGAGGTGATCACTTTCTGTGGAGGGTGGCTCCTTTTCTACCTAGACATGCCTATTCTGCCACATAAAAAAGATTTAGAACCCTTCTTCGGCTGTATAGATCAGGTAGCCCACCCTAGGGGTGTGGCTAACCTTCTGCAGGTGTACACCTCCTGATTATCTGACCTGGGGAATGGGGTTGGCTGTTCCCTCTGCTAGAATGAAGCCTCAATGCATATCAGAGGTGGTGGGTGCTTTGAAGCTCACCGCCTTGATGCGCCACTTCATTAGCCATCCTGTCAGGAAGGGACATGACACCTACTGCCCAGGCTGGTATTTGTTTCTGCCTCCTGAGAAGGTTCACAACTCTTGGCAAGTGGTCAGATTCCTGACTTGGAGGCAACAGTTGCAGGCTGTCAGCCAGACCACTGGAAAGGCTGGGGAAACCAGTTGGGCAACCTCTAAGGTAGCCACCTGGGTGCAGGTCACAATAAATCTGACATTCAGAAAAAGGTTGGGTTTCATGAGACAAGTTGTTTGATACCAAATGTGACATATTTCAATGGGACAATAACGAAGCTGCTAACCACAGGGTGCCTAGCTGCCAGTCCCACTAACCTAAGGCCCCCTAACACTTATAGTAGCCCCTAATAGAAGGAGGCTACTATTAAGACATATAAGCTTGAACTTATAAGTTCACACTTTTAACATTCTTCACCCTTACCCCTAGGCTCATGAGACCTACATTAGGAGTGATTAACATATTTTAAAAACAGTGCTGTGACCTTGCCACTCTTGGTGAGGGCAAAGTTGAGTTTGAGCAGATTACACTGCTCCTGCAGTGTGCAGTGGCAGGCCTGCTGTCATTAGTTTACTTGGGCCACTCATGGTGGCACAATCAGTGCTTCAGGCACTGGTGACCCCTTCAACTCCTTTGCCCTGGCTACTACTTACCAGGGACATATAAGGGGGTTAAAGTCCTTGCCAGTAGGGGTTACCAATTCAAATTAATCATATTTTAGGGAGAAAACACTGGCACTGGGCCTAATTACCGGGTCTCAGTGCACTTTCCGAGTCAAAAAATATCAGCATTGGAGAAAAAAGTGTGAAGTGACCATACAAAAGGGGTACTTTCCTACTATAACGTGACGTAACGTACTATAGCAAATCATAACCTAACATAACATATAACAATGTTTCCTGGATATTAGTGTTGGGAACTGAGATATTTAAGAGCACCAATGGTCTCCTTTAGAATTTGGAGGGAACTGAAAATCCTCCAGTTTGTGGAGGTGACTCTAAATATAGAGTAGAATTCACTGGCTAAATTTCCTTTACAATAAAATGCTCACGTTGGAGGAAATTTAACTGTGGAATCAAAGCCATATTTATAGTTTGCTTTAGTAATTGAAGGCTTTTCATTTCCCTCCAAAATATAAATGAGGCCCGAACTTTAGGAGCTAAGCCCTATGTGTTAACAACCGGGTACAGGTACATTCACATACTAGGGTTTGACCACCTTCTTCTTTTTTAACAAGGGCAGGAGACCCCCAGAATAAAATAATCGACGCTAGGTACTCCCAGCCCTATCTTACTCCACTTACACATCTACACATATCTGGCCACACACCCGCACTTCACCATACGGCTGTTGGATAAAAGATCTCCACTAAAGGGCCCCTTTTAGGTGAGCCCGTTGGGTATTGCACCACCGACCCAACGAGGAGCCGCCCATATGATGAAGCATGAAACCTGAAAGGGTGTGTAAGGGCATTAAAATCCAACCAATAGATTCCCAACATGTAGAACGCACCCGGTTCAAGTGGGTCCTAGCCTTTTGTTTTGACTCAATTTATTCTTTTCTGCTCTACCCCTTCTAGAGGAACAGCATAACACCACGTTGTTGACATCTTGACAGTGGCTCCTGTTTATGCTGGACCTCCCACTCCCTTGTGAGTGGAAAAAGCCCCATCATCCCTCGCTTTTGAAGGCACATGTTTTCTACACAGTCATGCCTTCTGGCTATGTGTGGTTTAGTACATACCACCTGGGCTTTGTAAAAAAAAGTAATGCAACCCCAACACAAAATCTTAGAAAATCTCAGCCCTAGTACCTAGTATTACATTTAATAGTCGAAACTGTTCTCTTCAAATGAACTGAGATGACTGTAGATGTTTGTTCCCCTAACCTTGACAACATGGAAAACTCAGCTTCACAATGGGCTAAGGCATAAGTGTAGTGTGAGTTCCATCCATCCATCTATCCAACATCCTTCCATCCATCATCCATCCATCCATCCTTTGACATTTAAAAAAGAAACGAGGCTCTGTCTTGCAGTCGTGACACGTTGGGTTACTAGGTGTAAGAATTTCAGCAAGAGAATATAACCACTATGCGGCACAGACCCACGCTTGTGAGAAAAATGACTTTCAGGTTCCTCTATATTCTGATGGTAAATTAATTACTGTGTAAAAATTAATGCGATAACACTGCTGTTTCAGAGCTAGGGTACAAAGATGTTGTTCCCATGCATTTTTGTGTCATGTTATCAATATTCACACATAAATAAGTGGTTTTGCTTTTGCCTTCATCAAACAAACGCGTACATCCAGTTGATAGTAGCATATGAAATGAAAGAGCCAGTGTTCAAAAAGTCACTCATTAATCATAAGCGAAACAAGCAAGAGCCAAGGACACAAACACAAACTGTAAAATAAAAAGGTTGCCCAATATGGTATTTAATATTAACCCAAATATGTTTTTTTCTCGGAATTTTGTTCAAGCTTTTTCAGGTTTCTCAGGAAAAAGCTTTCAATGATTCACGACCCGAGCCCTTCCTGTTATTTCACACAAATGTTCCAGCATTTACCAGAAAGTCATGATATGCACTTTTTTAGATAAGATGTGTAAACATAGATATGAATTAGGATACTGAATTTAAACAGCTAGAATCCTTTTTACCAGACAGGTAATGAGGACCTCATGAAAATCTAAAGACAATGGGACATATGTACAAGCCCCTATCGCCACCACAATGTCACTTTTACAAACGTTTTGGTGGCGATAAGGGCTGCACCTTATGTAGAAGGCAGTGTTAAGCCACTTAAGGTGGCATAACGTTGCCTTGTACATAAGGCCCCCTATTACGCTATGGTTAGCGTGAAAAGGGTGGGCAGTGGCTATTGGCATGGGCTTTCCACCGAAACACGCACTCATTTTGACACTGCCCCCTACATACAATGGTGGCGTATATAGGAGGCAGCGCCAGAATTACGACTAGGTAAATCCAGGTCTTAAGTTGGCGAAATGAGAAGAAATGCATTATTTCTCCTCGTTTTCGCTTTTTTACATGTGTGCTGCCTTGTGCAGCACACATGGACATTTTAAAATGCCATGGTTTGTTTATGTGTAGAAAGGTGTCCCTTTCTGTACATAAACAAACCTTTAAAAATGCCATTTTGTTTGTCACTTTCATGTGTGCTGCATGAAGCAGCACACATGAAAATGACTGAATGGCATTTTAGGATTGTTTATGTGTAGGAAGGGACACCTTCCTACACATAAACAATCCTCCCTGCATGCAGACACCCTTGCACTATGGTGCAAAGTTGCCTGTGTTGGCTCTAAGTTGCTAAACTTAGCGCCATCGCAGGGAGAAACGCAAGGCTGCACTACATTCTTTTAAATATGGTGCAGCTTTGCATTTTTGAAGTGGCAGAGAGAGGAGTAAAGCCAGGAAGGGTAACGCCTCTCTATGCCACTTCCTTGTACATATCCCCCAATATGTTTCTGATTGTTGAAATGCAGTGAGTGGAAACAGTTGAAGTAAATTACCTTCAATTCACAAGCAAATATAAATGATAGCATATGTAACTTATGCATATGAATAGTGTAGGCATGCTTTTGGTATTCTTACACATTACTTCACTGCAACAGATATATATAAATATATATATATACATATATATATATATATATATATATATATATATATATATATATATATATATATATATATATATATATGTATATATATATATTTATATATCACGGGAATCCTGTCGACTCAGCCACCGCGTAGTCAGTCACGCACTGCCGCCAGCAAAACAGGACACGGACCCAGTCTTCGAGCCTCAATAATTTATTGCCCAAAAGGTCAGAGACGCGTTTTGCGGCTTTCGCCGCTTGTTCACTCGACAATTGTTGTGTTGTACTGAGGTAGTGTGGCTCACTGGTTAGAGGCGGCAGACCCGAGAGCAGAGGACAGCCCGGGACCAGGGTTCGATTCCTGGCGTGGCAGGTTTCTGGACCAGGGTCAGCGGACTCGATAATTCTCTCGCTTCGGTGCCCACTCTGATCAGCGATCACACTCGGCAACTCTGGGCATCAGCTTGCCTCATCTTCACTAACGGCCCCACCAGACCGCCGGGGATGCCTGGTCTCACCCTGGAGATACCCATTAAGGGACCATCTCTCAGGGAAGCCAGGAAGGGTTTCGCAGCAGTCGAAGCGCCTTGGGACCCTCCGGGTAAGTAGTGCGCTATATAAATGCCTATACATTTACATTTACAGTTGGGAAACATTTTAAAGTGGCAGTGCGTTTTCAGGTGTATCACGTGATTAACATTTTCAATTGCAATGGAAAAGATACTTTCGCATGATTTCTTCACAGTGTAGTGTGCAAAACTTAACATTATTTATGTGCAAAATTCGCAATAAATAAATAAATAAGTATATATATAACAGTAAAATACATTTTAACACATGACCCTGCAAATATACAATGCGTTTACCTTAGGCATAGTTCGATATGAAATTGTTAAATTTTCAATCGACATCACTGTTTCACTCTGTAAAATACTGATCCTAAGCTTTTCACACATTTGAAATATTGACAATCTATCAGGCTGTATTTATACTCAATAGTAAAGTGTGATTGGGGTCATACAATGTTAAGTTGGGTCACACTGTTATTGCACATAATGGTGTTCTTGTAAAATACCTCAACACATTTCTAATTGTGAATGAAATCAAACATTGTTTTTGAAAATAATTATAGATAGTGCTTAAAGTGCTATGTGAAAAATAAAATACATATTTTTTGTAATTTTTAAAACTCGATGTTTTTGAACTCTTAAGTTCTCACAAACCCATTGTGCATTCAAGTTTTTTTAACGTTTCATATACTTTGATTTGTGCAGTGTTTTTCAAAAGATCGTTGTGTATATCGCCTGACTCATTGTGTAAACCCGTATTATGGTTTAGATCTCGGATTAATCTATTTGTTTTCATTTGGCCACTCTGCATCAAATCCACATTTTAACAACTTAGAGGAGTAAAATTCCATAATAGTCTATTGTCTTAGCTTTTACAAATTCCTGTTTAATACATATATTGATTTGACATTCGATACTGTATAATTTATTACAGTGTATTCATATGTCAAATAAATATCGTATTTAAAATATTTACAAATCCTTAATAAAAATTCATTATATTTACAAGATATCTGTTTTATAAAAAGTACAGCTATTTCTCTAGACTAATGGTTCATGTTTTCCTCCTTTCATCTCATTTAGACATCCAAGTATAATCTTATTTATAGAGTTAACGTGTAATTACTCTAGACACGTGTACATATCCTCCGTTATGTTGAAGCCTCATGGCTGTTTTGAATCCAATAATAAAATATATCTGGTCTCCAATTTTCGTAGTACACTTTCTCTGTCACCTTCGCGTCTGCTTGGGGAGATTGTATCAATTAAATAATATGACAACCCTTTGTTGTTTGATTCGTGGCATTCCTTGAAATGTCTTGCCACCGGATAGGTGTTGTCCATATTGGTAATTGCGTGTTGGAGTATTCTCACATTGGCTTGTAACTTTGTACTGCCCACATATATTAACCAACACGGGCAAGTTAGGACGTACACTGCATATTCTGTTTTACATGTTAACATTTTCATTATTGTATAAGGTTTTATACTAAAAGGGCTAGAATATGTTGTAGTATTAGTTCCGTGGGTATATAACCAATCAATAACCCATATAGCCACTCATATAGGTACTGATCAACACATGCAGCAGCTTACACAACAACAGACATACTGATGCACACATTCAGACAGTTTAGTCACTAACCCATGCATTTAGTAAGACACATTTAATCACTCACTCATACAGTCAGTCACGCACCTACTAAATCCTTCATCCAGACAATTATACCTCCACTCATTCTTCAATATGTAAAACATATTTAAACTTTACAGAAACACACAATCACTGGATGATGTCATCAGTGATGTCAAATGAGATGTCATCAGTGATGTCATTTGAGATGTCATCAGTGATGTCACCAGTGATGTCACTGAACATGTCATGAATGATCTAATATGTGACATCATCAGCAGTGGATTGTGGGTGCGCGAAATATAGTTAGTACAACTAACTATATAGGAGCAATTTCAATGGTTTTTTAAATGCTAATTCCTAACTATATAAGGCCTGAAACCTATAGTTTTTTAAGTGAATTTGCAAGGTTTTTAAAATGCTAATTCCTAACTATATAAGGCCTGAAACCGATGTTTTTTAAGTGAATTTGCAAGGTTTTTAAAATGCTAATTCCTAACTATATAAGGCCAGAAACCTATGGTTTCTTAAGTGAATTTGCAAGGTTTTTTAAATGCTAATTCCTAACTATATAAGGTTTGAAACCTATGGTTTTTTCAGTGAATTTGCAAGGTTTTTTAAATGCTAATTCCTAACTATATCTGGCGTGAAACCTATATTTTTTTTCAATAAATTTCAAAGGTTTTGTAAATGCTAATTCTATTAGCGGATAACGTTTATATATGTTACTATCCTTCTGGGACCACCTGAGCAGCCATCTTGTTTCTCAGGAGAAGTGAGGCACAAGAGAGCACAAAACAAGAGTGGAAAACGCGAAAAGGGGGCAGGGTTGAGACCCCCTGACCCCCTAGCCCTTCTCAGGGGGTCCTAGAAGGACCACCAAGTGCAAAAAATTGCATGGTACCCAGCGATTTTTTAGATTTTTTTTTTGCCCTTGGGGGTCCTTTTGGGACCCCCTGAGAAGGGCTATAGGTTTGGGTGGTCTCTACCTTGCCCCCTTTTCGTGTTTTCCACTCTTGTTTTGGGCTCTCTTGTGCCTCAGTTCTCCTGAAAAACAAGATGGTGGCCAACACTTCCTGGTTTGGACAATTTGGAATGTTGACAGTCGACTGCCAGCCAATCAGAAACTCGCTCGCGCACGTAAGGGTACACACACATCCGCGTTCGGTACGCGTGCGGTGAGCGCATATAGATATATAATTTGCTCAAATTCAATTTTCTAAACAACTACTGCAGGGATTTTCACCAAATATAGAAAAGGCACTACTGCATACCTCTCCCTACCATTTTGCCAAGTTTGGTGTTATTCCGTTCAGCCGTTTGGGCTGTAGCCATGTCTAAAGGTCCCATAGAAAATGCCATTTGAAAAAATTAAAATTCAATTTTCTCAAGAACTACTGGAGGGATTTTCACCAAACATATCAAAGACACATCTGCATACCAGGCCCTACCATTTTGCCAAGTTTGGTGTAATTCCATTCAGCCGTTCGGGCTGTAGCCGTGTCTAAAGGTCCCTATGGAAATTAACATGGGGAAAACACATTTTGGGACCCCCCTTTTGGCCCCCGCTTGACAAATCCCCCCGAAACTTTCAGGGAAGGAGCGGAGAGGAGCTGGCCAAAATTCTGGAAAATTGCACACAGATTCCTCAATCAGCGCCAAAGTATTCCCAATAGAATGTTGAGCGCATATAGATATATAATTTGCTCAAAATAATTTTCTCAACAACTACTGGAGGGATTTTCACCAAATATAGAAAAGGCACTACTGCATACCTGTCCCTACTATTTTGCCAAGTTTGTTGTAATTCCGTTCAGCCGTTCGGGCTGTAGCCGTGTTTAAAGGTCCCATATAAAATGGCATTTGAAAAATTTCAAATTCAATTTTCTCAAGAACTACTGGAGGGATTTACACCAAACATACAAAAGGCACTGCTGCATACCAGTCCCAACCATTTTGCCAAATCTGGTGTTATTCCGTTCAGCCGTTCGAGCTGTAGCCTTGTCAGAATGTCCCTATGGAAATTAACATGGGGAAAACACGTTTTGGAACCCCCCTTTTTTCTCGGCTCCCGCTTGATGAATCCCACCGAAACTTTCAGAGAAGGAGCGGAGCGCAGCGAGGCAAATTTAACAAAGATTACAGGCATATCCCTCAATCGGTGCCAAAGTTATTCCCAATAGAGTGTTCGGAATTTCCTATGGTAACTTGGTAACTAGGTCCTACCTATATATATTCCTACTGGCGACCGCCAGTAGGTAATATATATATATATATATATATATATATATATATATATATATATATATATATATATATATATATATATATATATATATATATATATATATATATATATATATATATATATATATATATATATATATATTACCTACTGGCGGTCGCCAGTAGGTAGTTATAGTTAGGATTTTTTTCAATGTTAAATCTTAAAATTCTATTTGGAATAACTTTGGCGCCAGTTGACGAATCCGCCTGAAAATTTCCTCAAAATGGCCTCGTCAAGCTTCGGTCCTTCCCTCAAAGTTTGGGGGGAATGCGTCAAGCGGGGGCCGAGATAAAAGGGGGGTCCCAAAACGCATTTTCCCCATGTTAATTTCCATAGGGCGGTCGACCTCACTTTTAGCCCGAACGGCTGAATGGATTTCCACCAAACTTGGCAAAATTGTAGGGACTGGTAGCCCGATGTGCCTTTGCTATGTCTCAAGATATGTGCTCCAGTGGATTTTGAGTAATTTAGGTTCAAAAAAATATATATATCTATAGGCGTGCCCCGGTACGCGCACCGGGGAGCGCACCGGGCGTGCTACGCAACTTGCGCACGGAAAGCTGATTGGCTCACGGGTGTCTGTAAACATTCGAAACAGTCCGGAGCGGCCGCCATCTTGTGTCTCGGTAGCATCGAGACACAAGAGGTGGCATAAAAAAGGGGGAAATGACTATAAGGGGGCAGGGTAGACCCCCCCCCTGACCCCTAGGTTTGATGTGGGGGCTAAAATAGGGTCCCGTGGGGCATTTATTAAAAAAAATTGATTTGCGCGGGGGGAGCGCCCGGTACGCGCACCGGGGAGCGCACCGGGGAGCGAAGCATGGGGAAAATCCAGGGCCTTATTTATGAAGGCCTTGCGACAGTTTTGCTCCGCCGGTGCGTCACTTTTTGTGACGCACCAGCGGTGTAAAAAATGTGCTTTGTTGCGCTATATTTAAAAAGTGACGCATCTAGGTAGATGGGTCACTTTTTAAAACCCTGTGCCACATTATACCTGTGTCAGGTATAATGTATGCAGAGGGGGCGTTACCCGGCAAAAAGCCTCGGAATAGTGACGCAGTGAAATCTATGAGATTTCACTGCGTCACTTTTAGGACGCTGTTGCGTCAAAATCTTGCGCCTGCCTCACAGCAGGCGTAAGACTGACGCAAGATCTTTCACATGGGGCTTTCCCCATGTCAAAGGACACATTACTGGAGTTGCGTCACTTTTGTGACACACTCCACTTTTCAGAAATGAGGCCCCCAGTTTATTCACTGTGTCACCTCTACGACCCTTTCTTGCGTCAATACGTCCCTTTTGCATACATTACACCTGACGTAGGAATAATGTGGCGCAGGGGCTAACAAAGTGACGCAACTACCTAGATGCGTCACTTTGTAAATATGACTGAATAAGGTGCATTTTTTACAGCACTGGTGCGTCACAAAATGTTACGCTCCGGTGGCGTTAAAGTGACGCATGGCCTCATAAATGAGTCCTTCAGTCTTCTACTCATGCGTCATATTAAATTTATGACGTATTATGTTGGAAGTTCTTTTAGATACGTTAGTATTTCAGACATATCTGTAAGCGCAAAAGTGAAGCATTGCTGGAGTGTGTCACAAAAATGAAGCTACTCCAGCAATGCATCCTTTCACATGGGGCCAAGCCCCATGTGAAAGGGCCTGCACGCCTGCTGTGAAACAGGCGTAATATTTGGAAGCAACAGCGTCATAAAAGTGACGCGGTGATATGTCATAGATTTTACTACGTCACTTCTACGACCCTTTCTTGCGTCAATACGTCCCTTTTGCATACATTACACCTGACGTAGGAATAATGTGGCGCAGGGGCTTACAAAGTGACGCAACTACCTAGATGCGTCACTTTGTAAATATGACTGAATAAGGTGCATTTTTTACAGCACTGGTGCGTCACAAAAAGTGACGCTCTGGTGGTGTTAAAGTGACGCATGGCCTCATAAATGAGTCCTTCAGTCTTCTACTCATGCGCCATATTAAATTTATGACGTATTATGTTGGAAGTTCTTACAGATACGTCAGTATTTTAGACTTATCTGTTAGCGCAAAAGTAATGCATTGCTGGAGTGTGTCTCAAAAATGAAGCAACTCCAGCAATGTATCCTTTCACCTGGGGCCAAGCCCCATGTGAAAGGGCCTGCACCCCTGCTGTGAAACAGGCGTAAGATTTGGACGCAACAGCGTCATAAAAGTGAAGCAGTGATATCTCATAGATTTCACTGCGTCACCTCTACGATCCTTTCTTGCGTCAATGCGTCCCTTTTGCATACATTACACCTGACGTAGGAATAATGTGGAGCAGGGGCTTACAAAGTGACGCATCTACCTAGAGTCGCCACTTTGTAAATATGACTAAATAAAGTGCATTTTGTACTGGACTGATGCGTCACAAAAAGTGACGCTCTGGTGGCGTTAAAGTGACGCATGGCTTCATAAATGAGGCCTTCAGTCTTCAACTCCAGCAATGCATCTTTTCTTACCCTTCCACCCCCCATTCCTTTTCAACATTTTCTTTGAATATCAACATTCCCCATATTCACTCTTCTTCTCCTTACTTTCCTTCCCAACACTCACCTTCTTTCAGTTCCCCTACTTCACTTCCTTTCTCCTCTCATACTTTTCTGTTCTTTCTTACTCATTTTCCTTTCCATTATCAATGCACTCCATTTCACTTACTCTTTTTCATTTTTTTAAGAATATAGCTCTTTGATGAGAATTGGAGGTAGTTCTGAAAAGAACTTTTTGTTTTCTTCTTTTTTCAAAACAGGAACAAAAACAGTGAATGGAAACTGCTCAACAGGAGCAAAAAAAAAAACAAAAAAATTAGGGGTGGGAACGGCAGTGATGGTTCTCCAATGCTCGAACCATGAGCTGGACACTTTGCTCCCCATAGGTAAGGAGTTGATTGCAGTATCTGCATCTCAGGACACCATTGTTAAAACAGGTTGAATATTTGGCACAAGCTCCTGCGATTGCCCCCTCCCAGAAGTAGTTGCTCCTCTGGTGGATGTAGAGGCCCCATCACTGGGAACCTCTTGTGCCAGAGCCCTGACACTTTCCCGGGCAAAATTCTGGGGGTGCCTCCTCTCCACATGCAGGATCATCGTAAAGTTCCCAAAAGAGTATTTTTTTGGGGGGTCACCCCGTGACAGGACTTGTTTGCAGATCCTGCACTCCACTTTTGGAGCCTTCACCTTTTTCTGGTTAGGTGGTATTTAAAAAAAATTCCAAATAAAATGCTCCCTCACCTTTGGCTGAGGAGGCTCTTCATTGATGAATTCTGGCTCTTCATCACTGCTGGATTCTCTTCTCTGGCAGCCATGGTAAACCATGAAAGATCCAGGAGCAAAAAACACGTCTTTCAGTCACAAAAGTGAAAGAAGAAGTGAAGGAAATGGGTGAGGATTTCATTCTTTGTAAAAAAAACTGATAGCAAACAATGAAAAGTGTTATTTTAAGGTCACATGACTTGACGCGCTGACGCTGCGCGCACCGGAGCGCTTCCGGGTGCGCACACGTGGCGCGAACGTAGGCGCTTCTGGGGTGCATACGCGGCGCGAACGTAGGCGCTTCCGGGGGGGGCTTACGCTGCGCGCCGAAGTGACGTCTTCATAGTTTCACGGAAATGCAAAATCATTTTCATTTCCTTATAAAAAAAAACTGCTTTTATTTGTATGGTACGAAATGTTTTGCGTTATTATTAACTTTTCATTCATATTTTTTTCACGAATTAAATGGGTGCGCTTTCCTGAGAGTTTACCGGAGCGCGCACCCAGAGCGCCCCAGGAAAAAATGATAAAAAAAAAAACTTACAAATTAATACTTACACAAAACAGAAAATTTATTACAAAAACATAGGTTAGAAACTCGATATAGAAAGGAATTAGCATTTAAAAAACCAATGAAATTCACTGAAAAAACCATAGGTTTCACACCAGTTATAGTTAGCAATTAGTATTTAAAAAAACTATTAAATTCACTGAAAAAACCATAGGTTTCACACCAGTTATAGTTAGCTGGAAATTTTACTGACATAAAAACATTGAAATTCCCACTTTATAGTTAGTTGGACTCACTATAACTTGCGCGCCTGCAATGCACTGCTGATGACGTCACATATTACATCACTCATGACATGGTCAGTGACATCACTCATGACATCACTGATGACACCATCCTTGTGACAGAGTGATAGACCTCCTTTCAGTGTAATGTAAGCCTTGAAACACATATTCAAAAATAGTATTTAACATTTTCAAAAAAATGGAGATACCCATACCAGTTACAACAAACAATTCAGTAATTCCACCATCTATATACACATCCACTCATTCACCAACAGTTCTATATAGTCACTCATACATATACTCACTCATTATATGTAGTGATACACCTATACATCCTGTTACACTTCGACAGTCTTCCAAAAGTTACTCACACACATACTCACACATGCAAATAAACTATTGCACATCCATTTATTTGCATATACAGCAATACACACACTACCACTTTACTTCTAAGGAAACTTACACATACTTACTCTCTTAAACAATCACTTATAGAAACACATACTTATTTAAACAGGAACTCTTACAATCTCTCACTCTCACATATACTCACTTATATAAATTAATACTCACATATACTACATTAAAACATATGTCGTTACTGAAAAAGCCAATAGTGAGACAGTCGTTTACTCACTAAGATACACATATACACACTCATCCATCCATACAGTTTTGTACATGTGCTGTCTTCAAAACACATACAAACAGTGAGTCAGTCACCAACCCATACAGCCACTTATACACAAAGTGAAACACTGATACATACATTTCAATAATTAAAATGTACTTGCTAATATATGTATTCACTAAGATACACTTAATAAAGCAGTTAACCAATCAATTCTTATAAAAACAAACATCCATTTACACACTTATTTAACCATTTATTCTTCCATCGTCCTTTACAAATACATATATAAAACATATATGTTTTTCAGAAAGACACACATTCACTGGATGGTGTCATCAATGATGTCATGAGTGATGTCACTGACCATGTCATGAGTGATGTAATATGTTACGTCATCAGCAGTGCATTGCAGGCGCGCAAGTTATAGTGAGTCCAACTAACTATAACGTGGGAATTTCAATGGTTTTATGTCAGTAAAATTTCCAGCTAACTATAACTGGTGTGAAATCTATGTTTTTTTCAGTGAATTTGATAGGTTTTTTAAATGCTAATTCCTAACTATAACTGGTGTGAAACCTATGTTTTTTTCAGTGAATATATATATATATATATATATATATATATATATATATATATATATATATATATATATATATATATATATATATATATAT
Organism: Lissotriton vulgaris; assembly: GCF_964263255.1. Lineage (NCBI taxonomy): Eukaryota > Metazoa > Chordata > Amphibia > Caudata > Salamandridae > Lissotriton > Lissotriton vulgaris. The sequence goes on from NC_141700.1 coordinate 398,299,754, forward strand.
ATATATATATATATATATATATATATAAATATATATATATATATATATATATATATTCACTGAAAAAACCATAGGTTATAGGCCATATATAGTTAGGAATTTGCATTTACAAAACCTTGAAAATTCAATGAAAAAACCATTGGTTATAGAACATATATAGTTAGGAATTTGCATTTACAAAACCTTATTTTACTCGCATAAAACCATTGAAATTCCATATATAGTTAGATGCGCTAACTATATATCGCGCACCCGCAATCCACTGCTGATGATGTCACATATTACATCATTCATGACATGGTCAGTGACATCACTGATGACATCACTGATGACATCTCAAATGACATCACTGATGACATCACTGATGACATATCAAATGACATCACTGATGATATCATTCATGTGATAATACGATGAACCTCTTCAGACTCTAATATAACCTTAGATACAATCAGTGTAAACAGACACTCACAGACTGTCACTCATTCATGGAGTTACTCACACAACTAGTCAGTCATGCAAACAATCAATCACACCTCCATTTCCTCAACTATACAGTTATACAAACTTTACTTATTCAAACATATACTAACACATATTTTCTCTCTTATACAATCACTGATACAAGTTGTCAATGATCCATGCAACCACTGACACATTCACTAGCTCTTATACAGTTATTTATATATGTCAACTCTCACATGTACTGTGTTTTACATATGTACTTACTTTGACATGTAGCACTGAGATATCCATTCACTCACCAATACACTCATGCACACAGTCAACCACCCATACAGCTGTTTCCACATGCAATTTTGAACCCATACATCTAGTGAATCAGCTGTTCACACATCTATGCACAGAGTCACACACCTCCCAGCCACTCACACACATACTCAGTCTCCCATACAAATACTTGGGCAACCAATCAATAACCCATATAGTTACTCATATAGCTACTGATCAACACATGCAGCAGTTTACAGAACAACAGATATAATGATGCACAAATTAATACAGTTTAATCACTAACCCATGCACTCAGTGAGACACATTTAATCACTCCCTCATACAATCAGTCATGCACCTACTAAATCCTTCATTCAGACATTTATACATCCACTCATTCTTCAATATGTAAGACATATTTTAACTTTACAGAAACATACAGTCACTGGATGTTGTCATCAGTGATGTCATTTGAGATGTCATCAGTGATGTCACTGACCATGTCATGAATGATGTAATATGTGACATCATCAGCAGTGGATTGCGGGTGCGCGATATATAGTTAGCGCATCTAACTATATATGGAATTTCAATGGTTTTATGCGAGTAAAATAAGGTTTTGTAAATGCAAATTCCTAACTATATATGTTCTATAACCAATGGTTTTTTCATTGAATTTTCAAGGTTTTGTAAATGCAAATTCCTAACTATATATGGCCTATAACCTATTGTTTTTTCAGTGAATTTCATTGGTTTTTTAATAGCAAATATCAAAAGCTGTAAAATGTCAAGTACGTGATAGGTAAAAACGTTTTTGTGTTTATGCACGCTGATGTGCTTTGAACGCTGCCCCCCCCTCTTTTCTCTTAGTAGTACTCTCTCTTTGCAGATAGTGAAGAGTAGTTAACGCAGGCCTTTACCCCCGTTGTAATCCGTCGTGCCTGCTTGTCTCTCCATTTGATTGATTGTTATTCAAGCATTTACTGTTTTACAATTGATTTTCTTTGGTTCATTCTCTATTTACAAACAAGCACAAAGTCGCAATACTCTGTTTAGTCTTTGCAGATAGTGAAAAATCGTGAAAAATCGTGAAAAAAAATAAAAGTAATCGAGCAAAATCAGTAGGCCACTAATTGGATCTCTTTTTGACCTCGCTAAAATAGAAATATTAGGAACAACCCTTCATGAGAAATACGAAAATAGTGAGATGAACTGAGCTCCACACCATGAGGGCTGCAAGACAGCTCGGCTCCGTCACCCACCCCGCCCAAAATAACGACAAACCCTATGCAAATATTAAAAATATAGACAACACACCAGCAAAGAAACAGGGTAAAACATTTTATTAAATAACTATTTACATTACGTTGGTTTATGAGATGATGTCAGTAGTGGACCGATGTGTGAATAGGTCGGAAGCAGCACAAGGCGCCAAGATCCGGATGGCAAGTCCTGGATGTTGGGTGCCATAGTTCAGAGTTCTGAGTTTGAGCCTTTTTCAATGCCTGTGCTTTGTTGTTTCCCCTCCATCAAAAACAAAAAAAAAATATAAAACTGTGCAAAAATACAAAAAAATAAAAAAATGTTTAGAAAAGCAGTGCTTGTAAGACTGTCTGAAGCTTATTTCCACCTACTGCAGCTTCACTATTCTCAAAGTAAGTGAGGGTCGTTTGTGGACCTGACTGCATTTGAAAACAATGTTATATGGTACCTCCCTAAACAGCTTGACGGAGGCCCCCGAGGGGCGGTGTGATGGCACGGACTCGGAGAAGACGCTTGGCTCCGACCCCTTCCCCAAGTCTTATAGCACTGGTGTAGCCTGAGATCGCCTCCGACATAGGCGGCCGGCTCCCGGGGTCCGGCGGAACTTTTTGCCTTTTGATGACTCTTCTATTCTGGACTTTGTCCCACAATCCGTTTGACCTGAAGACACGCTGTAGTGGGGCGCCCCTTTACCGTTATAGTTGCCATTCCGCCCGCTTTTGCTACACTGTGCCTCTTCCGCCATTCAGCTGTTTACCGCCCGCTCTTGCGACTACAGCGTCTCGCTCACCATGTAGTTGAGTTGCTCCCGCTCTTGCGGTGCAGCGATAGGCGGGTGCCACAGGACTCTCAAAATGGCGGCCGGCTCTTCGGTTTTGGGCCTGGTCCACTAAAATGGCCCTGGGACACCTTGGAACTCTGACGCTTCCCTGATAGGGCTTGGGTCCCATTCTCGAAAGCGTCCCCTCAGCCGTGAAGATTCTACAAAAGTCTTGGGGGCCCCCCGACTCCCGCAGGCTTCTGGTGGGGAGCGGCTGCCATGTCTGCTCGTGGAATGGCCACGACGGAGCTACGAGATGGTGGTGCTCTCATGCTGACGCCAGCTTCAGTCTGAATCATCCAGAAACAAGGTGGGGCTTTCATCGTTTGGGAAAAAAAAATGTTCTAAACCAATGAAAAGTGTTATTTTTAGGTCATATGACCAAGCCTTCCATCTTTAGGAAACCAAAAGTAAAATGAACCAATGAAAAGTTTTATAAACAAGTCACATGACCTGTTATGCGGCATAGGGCTACAAAAAGCGTAGAAAATCTGTTGGCACGTGAGGCGGCGTCAGTAGCGGACCGATGTGCGAATAGGCCGAAGGCAGCACAACGCGCCGAGATCCGGATGGCACCGAGTTAGTGTCCAGCAAGTTGCTGCACTGGTGTGGCTATCCTACAATGCTGCGCCGAAAGTCGGCGTGGGGCGCCCCGTTGGCCTGTGAGGTATATATATGCAATTCAAAGTCCTGTTCCGCTGCCTCAAGTCAGGACAAAGATCCTATCCGCCACAACGGATGCAACAGGTACAAACCACCCCACAGCGCTAAGATGTAATTTTTCTCAAGTTTATTCACACGATTTCGCCAGCATGACGCGTTTCGGTCAGTAGGTATATTTAGTTAGGACGGTTTCCCATAGGAAATCCCCAACATTCTATTGGGAATAACTTTGGCCCTGGTTGATGAATCTTCGCAAATTTCTCAAAGAAGATGGCTCGCTCCGCTCCGCTCCTTCCCTGAAAGTTTGGGGGGGATTCGTAAAGTGGGGGCTGAGAAAAAAGGGGGGTCCCAAAACGTGTTTTCCCCATGTTAATTTCCATAGGACCTTTAGACTCAGCTACAGCTTGAACCGCTGAAGGGAATTACACCAAACTTGTCAAAATGGTAGTGTCTGGTATGCAGATCACGCTTTTGGTAAAATTGTGTAAATCCCTCCAGTGGTTCCTGAGAAAATTAGAAGAGGAATCAATTATATATCTATAAGCGCGAACCCGTGCGCGCACCCCGCGATTTTTCGCGATTTTTTTTTTGGGCGGGGCTGGGGGGGGCTTGGGGGGCTTCTCTCTTTCATTTTTGTGTTTATTTTTTCGATTTCGAGGGTGCCCACTCCTCGTTTTGCCCCCCGAGATCACCGCCGCGGCCCGAGCCGCCTGAAGATGGCCGCCGCCTGGTTGTGGGCGGGGCCGGGAGGACGTGGTTTCCGCTTCCCCCTGCCTGGGGGAAGCCTTCGATGTCCGGACCGGTCTCCCGTGCCGAGGGGGAGACCTGGTGATGCAGGCCTGAGAAGAAGTGTGGGCTGGTACGGGGCTCCCGTGTGCGGAGGGAGCCCCGGGAGAAGAGGAGACGCTTTGGCCGAGCAGCAGCGTAGGTAGGTTGGTGCGGGGATTGAGTGCAGGGTGCGGGGTGCGGGGTGCGGGCAGTGGTAGAAGTGGGCGGGCAGGACGGAGAGAATAGTCCTATGATTTTTCCTTAATGAGGCATGGTTCTCCTCCCTGCTCAATTCAAATGTTCCTAACTATTTACCTTTAAGCCCTTCCGCTTCAGAGATCCCGCCTCACCTCCCACAATGTCTATCTACAGCCCCTCTGACACGTTCCCTGGTTTATACCACCCCCTGCCTTCTGTCTCCCCCTATGCCCTGCTCCTCTCCCTTGCAGCCGAGCACGGCTCCCCCCTCCCTCAGCGCCTTCCTCCTGCCTCTCCCCCTCCCATTCCTGCTCCTTGAAGGCTCTGGGCTGCTCAGAGCTGCCACCTCCCCTCTGGCTCCTGCTGCCCCCTGCGGTGGACTGGCGGCCCGGAGAGCTCTGCGTTATCCTCTTAAAGGCTTCTCTGCACCCCCTCCTCTGCCAGCCACCCTCCTCAGCCCCAGTGCTCTCACTTCCCATGTGTTGGGGGGGGAGGGGGGAAGGCGACAGTCATTGATAAGGCTCCAGACGAGGTGGCTAGCCCCAGATAGGAGTCCTGAAATCTAGAATTACAGTCGGGCTGGGGAAGGAAGTGAAAACTCCCACCTCACCAACTTAAATAAACTTTATGGTCACACGCGACATGTGTGGTGCCTAGAAACCTAGCGCCAACATGAGGTGTGCCCCCAAGTGTGCAGCCCCCACGACCTTCATGAAGTATGCCTGTTCTGATATGTATGTGGCTTAGAAGCAATCTCAGCGCACCATGCATGTTTATAAATTGGATAGCGCCAAGAAGCTATTATTACGTTTATGCGTCATCAGTGCATTATGTTCCTGCGAGGGGATTTGACTACGCGTCCTTATGTTTTTTTGTATTTAATTTTTAATAAAGAATTGAGCTACAATATGCCCACGGGCCGCTTCCAAAGTAGCTGAATGAATGACAATTGAAGAGTGAAGTTTGTACATAGCGCCTAGTAACTGGTGAATGCTCCGACATTAAGCATGAGCGAATTTTGCGGATCTCGCGTTTGCGAATTTTGCGGATTTGCGGATTCGCAATCCGCAAAATCCGCGAATTCCCGCGAATTTGCGGATTTTTTTTTTTTGTGTTCGCCCGTGTTTCTGCCAGTTCGCGAGGGTTTTGTACACTTTCGCAAATTGCGAACTTACCTGTCGGGTCGCAAGTTTCGCGAACTTGTTGTTTCTACGTGTCCAGCCTGTTTGGGACACTCTTCTTCATCACTGCCACTCTCTGTCACCACTGCCACTCTCTGACTACTCATGCCACCCTCTGGCCCACCCATGCCACCCTCTGTTTCATCACCACACCCTCTGGTTGTCCAGTGTACATTATTTTCGGCAAAGCAAAGCACACCTTCCCTGCCTCAAGTGACCTGAATTAATTTGGGGCTGATTAATGTGTCACAGAATATTTTTTTAGCTGGCACCTGCTTCCTTAGTGCGCCCTGATTAGTGATCTTTTGCACTTGCTAAGTGCTTTCATTGTTGCAAAATTAGTTACAACACCTGCCCTGCCCCAACTGACAATAATGAATTAGGGGCTGATTAATGGATTTTAACTTCCAGCCTGGCTCCTGCTTGTCTCCCTTAGCTGTAATTCAGGACCTTTGTGGCATATGTGTAACTATTCTGAGGTTCAGAGCAGGGTCACATAATAGTTTCAACTGGCAACTGAACTCTGGAGGGGCCCCTCAGGAAGCACTACAGGAAATGGCTACTAATGATGAGCCTGAACTTTTGAACCTGGTAAGTAGTTACTTTCAGTTTTGCTAAGATCGTATTTCTGCAATTTTGCACTTATTCGCGGGGCGCGAACTCACGCGAACAGTGCGAGCAGTGCGAGCAAAATCCGCTGCTCGCGGATTTGCGGATTTTGCGGGAAATTCGCAAATCTCGCGGATTGCGGATTTCCCGAAAATCCGCAAAATCCGCGAGCGGAACGGATTTTCCGCCCATGCCTATCCGACATACATATATGCATCTTACTTACATGCGACATGCATACATCGATGTAACATAAAATACATTGACTTCAATGAACTGAGTTGTGGTATGAAGTCAAACGAGAGCAGGGCTGCAACCAGTGTCTATATCCGAACTATGGAGCGCCTAGAAGCCATAGGAATGCATTTTTGATGCCTCAAATGTATAGCGCTTAGAAAAACTATCTATGTACAAAGCTATTAAGTCTGATACGTACACTATTCAGTAACTTAGAACTCTTGTGAATACATTATCTCTGCCCGAGGTGTATGACGTTTTAACGCCCTCCTAAACATAATGGGGCAGATTTACAAACCCCTTGTGCCACTTTTGCGTCATTTATAACAGGGGGAAATGGCGCAAAAGTGGCGCATGGGGCTTGTAAATCTGCCCCAATGTCTTTAGATGAGGTATATAGTTCATAGAGGCACTGTGGATAATTAATGCCTGTACCTGGGTGGTACAAGGTTTGGAAACCTAATGAACAGATTATTTTAGTATCAGAGCAGTAAACCATAGGTTTTAGGCCTTATATAGTTAGGAATTAACATATAAAAAACCATTGAAATTCCTCCTATATATATATATATATATATATATATATATATTAGCATTTAAAAAACCAATGAAATTCACTGAAAAAAACAAAGGTTATACACTATATATAGTTAGGAATTAGCCTTTAAAAAACCAATGAAATTCACTAAAAAAAACATAGGTTTTAGGCCTTATATAGTTAGGAATTAACATATAAAAAACCATTGAAATGCCTCCTATATAGTTAGCTGGACATTTTATTGATATAAAACCAATGAAATTCGACATATAGTTAGGTCCACTAACTATATATTTCGCGCATCCGCAATCCAATGCTGATGATGTCACATATTACATCATTCATGACATCACTGATGACATCACTGATGACAGCTCATTTAACATCAATAATTACACCACTAATGATATACTTCATGTGATAATACAATGCACCTCCTTACACTCTAATACACCTAGTGTAAAATACAAAGTATCATTTTTGAAACTATTGACACACCAATACCATTTACTACATACCCACTAACTAATTCCTACGTCTACATGCACATTCATTCATTCACCCATAAGGTCATTCGTACATACTGTCACTCATCATTGCAACACTATCATATGCAGTCATACACCTATGCAGACACTCACACACTGCCACTCATCCATGGAGTTACTCACACACCTACTCAGTCCTGTAAAGAATCAATCACACTTTGATTTCTTGATCTATACAGTTAAACACAGAACAGCTTACATTTTCACAGATATACAAACACATACTTACTTGCTTATAGAATCAAATCCTTCATCCATACTCTTATACATCCTCTCATTCTTCAATATGTAAAACATATTTAAACTTTACAAAAACACACAGACACTGGATGATGTCATCAGTGATGTCATCAGTGATGTCACTGACCATGTCATGAATGATGTAATATGTGACATCATCAGCATTGGATTGCGGATGCGCGAAATATATAGTTAGTGGACCTAACTATATGTCGAATTTCATTGGTTTTATATCAATAAAATGTCCAGCAAACTATATAGGAGGAATTTCAATGGTTTTTTATATGTTAATTCCTAACTATATAAGGCCTAAAACCTATGGTTTTTTTAGTGAATATTACTTATATCATATCATAGGCCTCCATTAATAATGGCACAGTTGCTTTTGCCATATTGTTCACACACAAGAAACATCCACTCGGGAAGACCGGGGAATGAGTTTATCGCATGCAACAAACAGCACCTGTTACATGTTTTTAGGGCATACCTTCCGGATTTTTTTGCTTACTCTCTAAGATCGGCATGCCTCAGGAATTACAGAACAGGTTTTTCTGGTAAATTTTGGGTCAGGTTTGGCCTGCCAAAATGTATCTGGGGAAAATTGTGGGGATGCGGTATTAGCTGCAATACCTATAATGTATTGTGTGTACTTGTATACAAAATGGTCATGAACAATGGTTTCTACGTCGAAAGAGAAAATGCAATACAATGGTATGCAGCGCATAGAACATGCTAATGAGTGAATGGTGTCAACTAACCGTCTCAATAGAAAAGTATGCGGTCATGTAGACAAAGGGTGAAACCTGACAAATATAGTAGGCCAGTTAGGTGAAACTAAGATTGCACATTGAAAACTCTGCACACCTCTACTGAAAATACAGAAGTTTTAATGATTATGTTTTTATATCTATTCTATAAATCTTTACCTATTCTTAACATTGCAAATATGTGATAAAATAGGTTTGAGACATGTATTATGTGCAATTTTATTTCTGGAAAATTATCATTTACACCACATGGCTTTAGATGGACATCAGACTGTCAGATAAATGTAGTAAATGCATTTTTAGATACTTGTTAACCCCGATAACTTACTACTGTGAGTCTAGTCATTACATTTGCCTTTAATGTTCTTGGCCATTTCGTAACAAAGTGACCATCAGGCACAAAAGGTGTTATTTTAATATTTAGGTTACAGAAGAGTGATAAATGTAAGATGGTCCAAAAAATGGGGCTAACTTTCTTCCTCAGTTACTGACATGAACGCTGGCAGCAGCGGTGTTCATGGAACACTCACTCACACCAAAATATGTATCATATGGACTGCTCACTCTGATCAGGCATATAGAAACACCAGCACTTAACATACCCGCCACAAAAAAACAGAGAACAGAGAACCAAGAACACTTTTCTGTTTCTTTACAGGGAACACCTACTTCTCCACAGCCATGGGAAATGTATGTTTGCATATTGCATAGATACATTGTGTACCGTAAAAGCATTTAGAAAACACTAGAGTGTTATAGCTGGGTAGGTCTGTGGCATGTGTTTTGGATTGCTGCGTGACCGGGGCCCCTCCCACCCCACACTGGATGGTCCTCTCTCCTAACAATCTAGATATACATCTATGAGTTAACTGACGGGATCTCCCCTTTGGATTCAGGGGGTCTGTATCTTTACCACATCTTTTTGCGGATCCTATTTCCTTTCCCGCACCCTTTTTTGGCAGTTTTCTCCCATGTTAGGGGTTTGTATTTTTTATTTTTTAGAAAATTGTTTGGCTATCTGCACAGATTAACCCCTTCACTGCGGCGGCTATTCTGCCGCAGTGCTAAGGGGGCAGGGCGCGCAGCGCGTCCATGCTAGTGACGGAACCACTCTGTCACCAGCCGCGGTTGCACTGTGCTCATGACGGAGCGGTTCTGTCACGGCCCCGCCCGCTCAATGGAACGCTCAGCGCAGGCGCGGAATACGTGCCGCGCAGGCGTGCCGAGCGGGCCGTGACGGAACCGCTCCGTCATCAGCACAACGCGACCGCAGCTGATGACGGAGTGGTTCCGTCACCAGCAGGGGAGGGGTTAATGTGATATGGCGGAGTGAAGCCATAAGTGTTGTATACTTGTGATTGACACGACTTGTTCGAATATCATCTTCTTTATTGTACAATAATGTGATGATGCTACATTCTGATTGGCGGGTAGAGGTTATTTGACTAATGGGTCAATGGGGTTGGCAGTCATTTACCATGATTCCATTAAAGCTATCTTCAAAACAATTACAAATGGGGGGTGCGAAGCCTTGAGCTTTCCCTCTTTCTCCCACATGAGGAGAATTTTAGAGGGATCCTGTTATACAGGCCCCCAGGATTGAGGAAGTCGTTTATTGAACTAGTCAGCAATCTAATGGAGGAAGGTGTAAGTGATAGATCTTTTTCCATAATGGGCAATGTTAACTTCCATTTGGAAGATACTGCAGACTCAGACACTTTGGAATTATTAGATTTTATGAATGGATTGGATCTAATTCAATTAGTTAAATGGGCTACCCACACGGCTGGACACATGCTGGATGGGATTTTTTCAAATTACACACAGTTATCCGTCCTAGAGGTGCGGCCAGTAGTATGGTCCGATCATGCGGCCATTCTATTTGAGATTGTCTACCTAGACAAACAGAAGCAGGACAAAGCCTCAACTAAGCCCAGCTATATATGAGCTTGGAATGGGATTGAAGGCAAAGATCTGTCAGGCATCCTGGAATCTACCCTGCCCTCTTTAGTTGGAGAGGTAGATGATGCCATTACCAGATTTAATGATTGGGTTAATGACGCATGTGATAAACTTGCTCCAAAAAACGTTTTTATCCAAGTAGGATCCATCCCTCTGCCCCCTGGTACACTCCCAATTTAAAAGCTCAGAAATGTATTTGTAAGCATTCTGAACGAGAATGGAGGAAGGGATATAAGGCTGAGGATAAAATCAAACACAAAGAAAGCATTCGGTCTATAAGCAATTATTGCTTACGACTAAGCAAGAATACTTTGCTAATCAAATTGAAGTCGCGGAAAACTCGGCAAAAGAATTATTTAAACTTGTCTGTAAACTGTCTAACCCACAAACGTCACAAGTGGTAGAGAGCCAGGAACTATGTGATAAAATCGCCAGTTATTTTCTAGACAAAGTGGAGGATATTTTTCAACCTTCAACAGTGCTAATAATGGACTCTCATATGAATTTGGTATTGACAGAAACACTGCCTCCCAAAATCAGAATTCATTGACTGAATTCCGTCTGTTAGCTAATACAGACACCGCTAAACTTCTGCAAAATGTGAAATCAGGAATTCCTTACGACCCCTGTTCTATTAAAATAGCCAAATTGATCCCTCAAATCTTTGATGCAGCTCTTACCCCTCTTTTTAACATGGTACTGGAAGTAGGCAGGTTCCCTGTCCACTGGAAAACTGCCTCTTTGATTCCTTTGCTAAAAAAATCTAATTTAGACTCATAAAATGTTCGCAATTTTAGACCTATCTCTAGCCTCCCTTTTCCGGCCAAAATGTTGGAAAAATGGATCAATAGTCACTTGAGCAGATGTCTTCAGGATACTGAGGTACTTGATTGTACCCAATATGGCTTCTGGGAGGGCCATAGCGCAGAAACTGCCCTCTTAAAATCTACCGACGAGATTAGGAAAACTTTGGCTCAGGGCGGTAAAGCAGCAATGATTATGCTGGATCTCTCTGCAGCGTTTGACATGGTCCATCATGCTCTTTTGATGGACCGTTTGTCAGCCTGCGGAGTACAGAACACCGCCTGGAAAGTTTTAAAGTCTTTTCTTACCGATCGTCAGCAGATAGTGGCCCTGGGTGAGTTCTGCTCTGCCCCCTTCCAACGTCCTTGTGGGGTCCCACAGGGATCATCTTTAAGTCCCACTTTATTTAATGTCTACGTATTGTCTTTGGCTCCATTGATTAGATCTTTTGGTTTCCATCTCACTTCTTATGTGGACGATACGCAGATAGTGGTATCACTTCTTCCAGGATCTGAAAGGACTGTGAGCCACAAGCTACATGATTGTATGGAAGAGGTTGGATCCTGGATGTCCAGTAATTGCCTTTAATTGAACTCAGGCAAGACTGAGGTCATTTTATTTGGGAATGATGTTAACCTGTGGACCCCTGAATGTTGGCCTGACTCCCTGTGACCCCTGCCTTCACCCTCTGCACAAGTGAAAAACCTGGGAGTGTACTTGGATGATAAATTGGACATAAAAAGGCAGGTTAATGACATTGTGTCATCAACGATGTTCACCCTCAGAACCACTAAGAAAATTCTCCCTTTTCTGCCTAAGGAGAGTTGGCAGACGGTGGTTACGGCATTGATCATGTCGCGACTGGACTACTGCAACAGCCTCTATTTAAACATTCAAGAGAGGCTATTGCGTAGACTCCAGATGCTGCAGAACACTGCTGCTAGGCTGATATATGGCATACCAAAATTCTCTCCGATCTCTAGTGAAATACGCAGACTTCATTGGCTGCCAGTGAGGCAGCGAGTATATTTTAAATCCATGTGTCTTGTTTTTAAGTCACTCCAGAACCAGGGACCATGCTATCTACAGGACCAACTACAATGGTATCAACCAGCTAGGCCCTTAAGCTCATCAGCTCAAAAATTGGTGAGAGTCCCACCAGAGAAAAAAGCTCGCTGGGGTGGTAAAAGCTTTGTGGTAGGCGCTGCAAAGTTGTGGAACCAACTTCCCTTTCACCTGAGGAACTGTACAGATTTGTTACCATTTAGGAGAATGCTCAAAACTTGGTTGTTCTAGTCTTATTCTTAATCTCTTCCCTTCAGGATAGCAGATAGCGCCAGGACACCCAAGGGTAACAGCGCGCTTAATAAAACAATGAACATAACATAACATAACATGGGACATGCTATATGCAGATTTCAACCATGTCAATTCGACAAATGGACTGATGTTGGCATGCAGCTACTTTGTGATTTAGGCTTGATTCTCCTCTCTACTAGCCTTGTAAGGTGCTCTTTATGATCATGTATTTTCTTCTTTAAATGTTCGCAACCACAAATCTTTAATAAATAGATTTAAAAAAAGTATTTAGAAAACACATATGCTTGTAAAGGGATAAACTTACTTACAAGGTTGACAATCACACAAACCTGACCTTGTTTCGGGGTCCCGTTGTTTACATCATCTTTGAGACCACTTGAAGGGGTCAATTTTGTTTTGTTTGCTCCTCCACAAAAGCACTAGATGCTACTGAAGTTAGAATGCACCAGAGTGTACACCATCTATAATAGAAAGTTGGGCACTTTCCACTCAGCTGTCTACAGGGTGGCATATAATTGGTGGCGGTGGTTTAATAGCATGAGGGACACCCCACTTGACCTGTGCGCCTGGAAGAGATGTATACATACTCTTTGGTAAAAAATTCATTCAACTCATAATTATGGCCGACTTCTCCATCAATGTATTCCTTGCAGCTGTACCACATGTAGCATGTATGCAGGTTCAGTACTGTAGGATAGGTATCCTTTTCAAGTAGATAAAATGAATGCATCACGTGATGGATGTTAATGGTATTAGGATTAAAGCTATCCCAATGTCCTAATCCTAGATGTGGTCTTAAATCCGGTGCCACAGGAAACCTGTAGTGGTTTTTATTAAGGTCTGCTTTTGGACTGAAATCCTCGTCCAGTACAGAGATTTGCCCTGCAGCATCATCTGATTGCAACTTGTTTGGCTGCCTCAGCCATACCATAATCTGATCAGCAACAATTTGACTGTAATTTTAATGTGTAGCCTGCAACTTCCTAATTTGAAACCCTGAAAAACTTTTCACTATCCCTTACTCTAGTAGAGAAAGCCTATGAAATCGATGTGAACAGGAGCTTGCCATGTTTTATTGGGGGTTGGTATTCAAAAGTGGCACACTTTGGGCCTCATTTATGAAAAGTGTTGCATCCTGAGGTAAAACAGTGATGCAACACTTTTCACTGTGCCCTCCTTGTGACACCGTGGAGGTGCTGTATGTACAGTATGGCACTCCATGTTGCAAGGATTGTCAGATGCTTCAGGAATCCTAACATATCTGTTGATGCAAAACTCACGCATTGCTGGAGTAGTGTCGTAAGCATGACGCCACACCCGCATTGCATAGGCGAGGCATATACATATTGTACTGCATCACCCTTATGCCTGCTATGAGACAGGCGTAAGGTTTTGACACAGTGGCGTCATAGAAGTGGCACAGTGAAATCTGATAGATTTCACTGCGCCAATTCTACTGAGCTTTCTTGTGGTGGGTATGCCAACTCTGAATACATTATACCTGATCTAGGTATAATGTGGCGCAGGTGTTTACAAAGTGATGCATCTGCTTAGATGCATCACTTTGTAAATATAGTGCAATGTGGTGCCTTATTTTTGCAGTCGCTGTGTCAGAAAAAGTGATGCAACTGTGGTGCATAAGTGTGGCAAGGGGCTCAAAAATAAGCCACTTAGGACCAGATGTAGGTATCCCAATACTGGTCGGTAACGGCCAAAATTACTGAATTTCGGCCATTACAGACTGGTATTAGGCTATTGAGATGTAGGTGGCTACATTACAGATTCGGTAATTTACTGAATCAGTAATTTAAGGAATCATTAAATTACTGATTCCTTAAATTACCGAATTGGTAAATTACCGAATCTGAAATGTAGGGAGCACTCAAATGAGTACATTGCCCGATTAAGGATTCGGTAATTTCCACCAAAAAAAAGTTTGGGGTAAATATCGAAAACCTTTGAAAAAGCAAATTTGTGGTTTTTCAAAAGTGCCATGTGGCAAACATACATGCCCTTAGGGCATGTATGTGTACCACATGTGCACCCATGCACTATTCAGGGGTGCAACAGGGTGTCAATGTGACACCCTGCCACCCTTGAACGTGTTCCCCCATTACCGAATCGGTATTTACCGATTCGGTAATTCCCATTCATTCCTATGGGGCTCCAGGCCCATAGGAATGAATGGGAATTACCGATTCAGTATTTACCGAATCGGTAATTACAAAATATTACCAATTCGGTAAACTTTACTGAATACTTACGTACATACCATTTACCGATTCTGAAATACCAAATCGGTAAAATTCGGTATTTTAAAAACGGTAAATGGAACTTGCCTACATCTGGCCCCAAGTGATTAGGTAGTAGTATTGAGGTAGTTAAATCATACTTGTTTGGACTTTACAAGCAACCTCTGTAGCTTTGAGAAAGTTGTTGCAGCAGAAACAGAACAGCTTGTTACTTGTTACCTCAATGCTGCGCCTGAGCTAGGTGCAGTGAAGAAGATGTACATTGCTGCTTGGAACATGAAGAGATGGCCTGCCCAGTGCAGAGGTGTGTTGCCATGATGGAACACTCCGCTGACTTAGATCTTGATGAAAGATTGACCTAATGAGAGAGCAATACACAGGAGAATAGCAGCTAATGTGAACTGAATCTTAGAACACATGAGTATGCAAATCACTAAAGAATTGTGGACATGCCAGAGTAGCCAAAAGACTTTGCCTTATGATGAGTCTGCAAATATCCCCTTAACTAGGTGCTCTCTGCATGCCATACAGTTCTGGTAATGTGTGCTTGTACTTGCGGCCTACAGGAGGGATAGTTACTATCTTACAATGTAATCTGCCACCCTGGGAGCACTGTGGGGACCGGATCAGGTGGAGCCAAATCTCTTTTCACGACTACCTGCTTTGCTCACCCACGGCCATGATAGAAGTGACATCACAGCACTCTACAGATCTTTGATGGACACCGGATTACACATTTCCTGACTCTGAGCGATGGTAGCTGAGGCTGGACCTTACCAATAGACATTGAGATATGGCAATGGGCAGGTGCATGGCATATCCAGGAATCCTTGCTTGAAATACACTCAATTTAAATACCTACACCGGACATACCTTACTTCTCTATGCATACATCGGATGTTTCTGATTAAGAACCCAGCGTGCCCCATGTGCCCATACCAGAGGCGAACTTCCTTCACATGATACGGTCCTGCCCCATCACTGAGCACTGAGCAAATCTGTGGGGCAGTGTCAGCAGCGCTGATTGACATCACAAGCCAGATGCTGCCTGCTGACCCACTGTGGTGCCTCCTGGGAATCACAGCGCACACATGCCATACACAGAAACAAGTACGCTATTAAGTTCATTGACTTGGCGTATGTTCTTTAGTTCTAGCAAAAAAGCGCATTGCGATGGCTTGAAAATTTCCAGAGCTCCCCTCATTAACTTTGGCCACAGTACCTGCTCAAATGGGCAAAAGCGTAGGCTGTGACCTGACTCAGATATCACACCAGAGCAATGCACCACATTTAGAAGCATGGGAGAAATACCTGGAAAAATAGCAACTAAATCTGATGTCAGACCTCCAAGCCCCCCTAACCTTTGTGGTCTGGGTTAGTGAGCTCACGATGCAGCCCTTCATCCAGCCAGGCATCAGTTGTTTGGAAGTTGCACACCCCATGGCTTCCTGCAGAAGGTTTTTTATGAACCCCCTGCACAGCCGTGCATGGCCTAATCCCACATTCATAGCTTCCTAGAGTGATTCTTAATATGAACCCTTCCGCGTCATTACTGCTTCTCCCTGTGACTAGATGGGCAAAATATCCTGTGAGATCTGCCACCCCTGCCGCACAAGTAGCTTAGTGCCTCTTCAGTTTCCCATTCTGGCTGTCTGAGCCCTTGTTGGGCAAGTTCATGGACCTGATGGTGGGCTCCTGTCAAGGGATATAGATGGCCGCTACATCCATGAGGACAACCGTATCAGTTAAAGATAGGTTAGATAGACATTGGAAGTGCATTCTATTGTTATGGAAAACTGATCAGCACTACTATTTGGCACAGGCTTATGTCTGACTTGTATTTTCTGCATGATTTGATTTAAAGTTATAGAGTGCAGCAATTACCCGAAGGCATCAAGGCGCTATAGATCCTCATATGGAAAAGTCCACTAGCACTCCAGATTCAGAAAATGTCTACAAACAAAATAGCACGGTCTTAAGAGCCTTCTTGAAGGGAAAGGGCTGCTGAATGGCCCTTGTATTTTGTGGTACCATGTTCCAGAGTTTGCTCGCAGCCGTGGAAAATGCTCCGTCGCCACATTTCTTTCTTTTTGTTTTTGGCACCATGAGATGGATTTGAAGCGATGAATGAAGGGGTCTGCATGGGATTTACCAGCCAAACATGGTTTTTATTCTTGTTGGACATGGGAAATAAAGAGCCTTGTGTACCATGCAGAAAGATTTAAAGCAAATGCGCTTATTGATTGTAAGCTAGTGAAGGGTCTCTAATCTCTTTGCAGCAAACTGCCCACTGGGAATGTCCAGAACAAGTCTAGCCAGTGCATTCTACATCACCTGGAGTCTGTGCAGAGTGTTTTTGTTCTAGTCCAGGTACAATGAGTTGCAGTAATCCAGTCTGTACATTACCAGTGCCAGAGCGACTTGCTTCCGAGCAGACTGTTGGATGAATGGAAACATTTTCTTAAGCATCCTTATGATCCAAGTGCATGTTGTTATTGTTGTTCCAAGTGCATGTTGTTATTGTGTTATTCAATGGGTATTAAAGTTGAGTTCAGTGTCCATCAGCACTCAAAGTTTCTTGGCCTTTTTCCCCAGAGTAGGACAGGTTCCTAAGGAGTGAGGCCAACAGCTGCTATTCCAGCTGGATGCCCCGGGGCCAAAAATCATCACTTTCATCTATTCCCCGTTGAGTTTTAGGAAGTTACATGACATCCATTTTGCAACTTTGGTCATGCAACTTGAGACGTTCTCTGCTACCGAGCATGAGTTCTTGGGGATTGACATCATAATCTGAGTGTTATCTGCATACAACAGTACCTCCATTCCAAAGGAATGAATTATTGCCGCTAAGGGTGCTACATAGAGATTAAAAAGCGTAGGACTCAAGGATGCGCCCTGTGGCACTCCACAGGGCAGGGAAAAGGCCTTTGAATAGAAGTGCTGTAACTTCACCATTTGGGCTCTTTCCCTAAGGAAAGAGGACAAGTGGGCTAAAGCTTGATGAGAGATGCCATGACCTTGGAGTCTATCCAGCAGCAGAGAAGGAGAGATGGTATCAAATGCTTCTGGGAGATCCAAGAGTATCAGCGCCACCCCTGGTCCTTCATCAACTAGATGCCTTATAAAGTCTGTTGCTGAGATTAGTACGGTTTCTAGCCCATGACGTTTCCTTAAGCCAAACTGGGAGTCATTAAACCAGTGCTGTTGTTCTGCATTTCCCATCAAATGGATATTAAGGTGCATCTTCAGTATCTTTGCTGAAACAGGAAGCAGGGAAATCGGGCGATATTTCTTACAGTACATGATATCCAGATTATTTTTAGGCGAGGCCTAATGATAGCCTGCTTCCAGCTCCGAGGGTCAGATCCAGATAGGATCAAATTGTTCGATAATTTGAAGAGTGGGTTGGCTATAATACTGTTCGCCATATGGAGAACTACTGGTGGGCAGGATTCTAGAGGTAATCTTGAATAGGTTTTCAGAAGGTATTGTTCTAGCAACTAGAGAGCAAGTGTAGGAAACACAGAGAGACCTTTCGGCTCTTGACTTGAACATGATGACATCTCTTGGGGTGTTAGTAGGGGCCAGCTAGTGGCAATTGAGTGGGTAGGCGGAATGGGGTTGGGCCAAAACCTGCGTGAATGTCCATAACCATGGAGTGGAAGAGGGATGATCATCATATTGCTTATGTAACGATTGATCTTTCTGGCCATTATGTATGCTTAATCACTAATATGGAATTACCTGTACAAAAATGTGTACTTGTACCTGTGACCCATGTGGGAATAGGAAATGTGACCTTGAATAGGGGTCTATAACCTAATCTGACTTTGAAGGGTGCCCATACCTATGATGCCTAGGCCAGAAAGAAATATTAGGGTTTCCTACTTTTTCAGCAAGATTATTGGGAGTCTTTCACAGTAAGAGATGTGTCACTTAGACCTTAAAGGGATTTAAACTACCCTTTTATGACTTATTGTTACAGAGATCTGATAGTTACAAGGGTTAGAATGCCTTAAGACGAAACTTTGGTAACACCAAGGAAATCCACTCAAGAGTCATGGTTGTGGGCTACGTTGATGACGAAGCTGCCCTTACGAGCTTGTGGATTGGTCAGACGGAGACCTTTCCTGAATGAAGAACCGATTTTCATGTAGAAGAAAGATATTTTACCCATTGTGGGTTGGAAATATCACCATATAAGAAAGGAATATACCAAAGATTGTAGAGCCTTGAGAAAGTCGCATGACGATTTCCCAGTGTAGAAGAGAAACTATAAGAATAAAGAAAAAAAAGCAAGCAACTCAAAATACTGTGTTAATATGTATGCATACAATGTGCAGATCAATGTTTAGATACACTACAGACGTGTGCTGAGGATTTCCTTTGTGTATTCAGAAGCCTCTGTCACAATTTTGGGGGAGGTTGGTGGTTCGCCTCTCCTTACAGCACCGTTCAGAATTCAAGATCTATTGAAACTAATATATGTGCAATTTTCATGAGAGGTGCTGTTTCACCTAGCTCAATACCACTGTCCTTTCAAAGGACTCAGCTTTGGTAACCCTGCTACCAGTAAGCACTGCTATCCCAAAGAGTGCTTTGGGTAATGTGGTTGCCCTTTATGACCTTATTTCTTGACTGTGACTGGCCTGTTTCAAGGTACTAGCACTTAGAGTTGAGGAACACTCTTTGGTGCCAACCATGATCTATGATTAACAATCTGAAGAGCAACAAGTAAAACAAAACTCCTTTCAAGTCTACACAACTGAAAGTCAAAAAACTTTCTTAAGCTTGATCCTGAAAAAACAGAATCAATTTTTCTTTTATCGTAATTCTCACTTTAGCTCTGCTTAACTATCTTTTTTAAATCTGTGACACCTGGGGAAATTACAGTCAGCTCTATGATAATGTTACTCATCTGTCATCCAAATTAAACATCATCCTGGATGTTTACAGTTCTAGGCAATTGTTCTGATAACATCCATCAAATACAATGTATTTTAACTCAATTTCGCCTAGTCAGCTTCAAAACTTGGTAATCACAAGGAGCGTTTACTTTCATTTGCATGCATTCAAATCTGTTATAGATCTCACACTACTCAGTTTATATTTATAGTTTTGAAATCAATAAGTACCTAGATGTTCGACTACTACAGCAATTTGCAAACAGGCCTTTCAAGAAGGAGTTGCTGCTAAAAGACACAGAATGTTAGCATATGCATTGCACTTGGTTTAAGTTAAAAATGTGTCTCAATGCACAGACAACAATGTGTATAGCTAAAGCCAGAATATCAAATAGCTTGTCCAGCTGAGCAATTTTTGCATGGCATTGCCCCAACATTACTAAGCTCAAAATTAAAACTTCACACTTCACTGTAAGACCAAGGTCCTTAATTAAGGTTTAGTGGACAGGGTACTTTTGTCACAGATGTTAGACGAACACCTGTAGCTACTTAGACTGACTGATATCTGGCCATCAGTCTAAGTGCCTGATTTCAAGTTTGGCAGTCGTTAGGCCAGCCAAACAGAAAGCCACAAAACTGCTGTGACCGCAAGGGATCTAGGACCCTGTGGTGTTTGCGGAGTAGTCAGTAGCAGGAACATGGTGGTGGGACCGCAGCCGCACCACCGAGAATATTTTGAGTTGCCTCACCACCACCCTTTTCATGGCGGGGAGCCCACCATGAAAAGGGTGGCAGTGAGGCAACTATGGGGGATCTGATAGGGCCCCCAGCTGCCTCAGAGCCCAGGGGGTGTATGCAGGGGAGCACATGGGGATCCCTCCTGGATCTGCACCCCCTAGTTCCTGTATGGTGTGTCAGGTATACTACACAATGCAAGAACATGCGGCAGGCGCTCTCACAGTGGCGGTCTACATATTAGGCTCTCTATTGAGCCTAACATGCAGACTGCCAAATGACCACCACACAGCGCCCACCTACATGGGCTTTCACTTGGAAAACAGGTGGGCTTGCATACTACAACTATGGTAGTCTTACAGCGGACGGCGCATTGCACCGTCCACAGTAGGACTGTCAAAGTCGTAGACTCCCCTAAGTATCTCAAACTCTCCACCCTGTTTTGGATGAATGTTATGATGAATTTCCTTTTCCTGTTTGAGGTTGCTAGTAAAGAATACCGAAACATGCTTGGAGAAAACTCTCAAGACACCAGGGGTATGTTGTTTTCAATAACAAACTCCTGCGTTGGCAGTTTGCTTTTGAAAAACAAAAAACTGAAGCTTAAACATGAGAGACCCTCGGCAAAGCTATCGTGTCTTCAGTGGAACTGCTTCTGAAGCTGCTCCTTGGGAAAAATAGTGATCTCATTCAGGTAGGAGAGGTCTCTGAATACGGCAGACGTTCGCTTCCAGGATGGGTTATGACCTTCTCCACCCTCACGGGACAGCAGGACGGCCCCAATCCCTAATTAAGCCTGTAAATGTTCTTCGGGCTTCACTAGCATGAAACAAAACAGTGAGTAAATAAAATATCATAAAACGAAGATAAGTGGGTGGGAAATTGTTTTGCAGATAAAGGAGGGGAAGGCAATCAACCTCAAAGCTATCATAAGCATTGAGGAGCAAAATGTGAAAATAATGTTTGATTCATAATCAAAGTTGATTATAATTTAAGAGGACATGTTTATAAAGATGTTTAAAAGGGAAAACTAATCTGTACAAAAAAGATTTCAACCTGGGGGATATGGGGCCAACCCATACAGATGAAGGGATACTTTTGGGGAAGTGTCACATAAAAACATAGCTAAACGGCCACAAAAGTATATGTCTTTCACAAGGAGGACAATATTCTGGGATGGCCGACACAAAATGATCTAGGGATATATCTCATCCCCAACAAAGGCCCCCAAATATTGGTGCAGAGAGTTGACAAAACACCAACTAGTATGGAAGAAGAGTTTCCTGAGGTCTTCAACGATCAGTTAGGGTGTCTGAAACACTATGTCCACTGAAAAGAACTGAAGGCAAATGACCTGCCGGTCTCCGGCAGGGTGAGAAGCTTGCCTTTACCCATTCATGAGGGAATAAGTGGGGAGATAGAAAGACTCTGAAGTCTGGAAGTTACTGAGCCAGTAGAAGCCACCTAGTGACTTGCACCCATAGTGGTGACCAAGAAAACTGATGGAATGGTGTGCCTTTGCATAGATTTGAGAGCATTGAACAAGGAAGTAGCAGTAGAAAAACACCCCCTACCGAACATCGCAGAAATTATGACCAAATGGGCGAGGGCCAATATCTTCTCTACTCTTAACATAACTTTTGCATATTACCAAGTCAGACTAAATACAGAATCCCAAGAGCTCACAGTGTTCATCACTCTCATGGGGGCATAAAAGTTTAGACGTATGCCGTTCAGACTCATATCTGCAGCAGCAGTTTTTCAAAAGGATAATGAATGTTATGGTCCAAGTGATCACCAGTGTGTTCTGTTACCAAAATGGCATTTAGATATTAGGGAAGATCAATGAGCACCATGGAGGAATTATCATCATGGGCCTCCGAAAATGCCATCATCCCTCTCAATCAAACCGGTTTCTGCAAAGGCCAAGGGACCACAACTAACATCATGGCTCTGTCCCTCCTGATGGGTGCAGCAAAAGCAGCCAAGTCACCATTATTCCTTACATTTATTGATTGCACTGCCACCTTCTATCACGTGGATCGCAACAAACTTTGGCAGAAACTCTACAATTGGGGCATTCCGAAGCACCTCTTAGACGTCCTAATACTGCTCCACTCCAATACCTGGATTAAAATCAAGCTTGGGGCAGGCACACACCTCTCGAACCCGATCAGGACAACAAAGGGATTAAAACAGGGTTGCCTACTAGCGCCCATCTTATTTAATCTCTTTCTAGTGGATCTGCCTGCAGAACTAGACAAATGCCGCAATCATGCACCCAAGGTAGGGAAAATCACCCTCTCAAATCTGTTATATGCCAACGATCTAGTGCTGATCTAGTGCTGATAAGCTGCTCTCAAGTAGGCCTCCAGCATCTCCTGAATGCAACCTATGCCTTCTCAGAAAAGAACGCCCTCCAAATAAATCTTCATAAGTCAAAGTCCATGACGGTCAATTACAGGAAAAAACGTAATCCTTGCTGGTACCTGAATGGAAAAAAACTTGATAGGGTAGCCTCATACAAATATCTGGGTGTCCTCTTGGACTCAAACAACAACTCTAGACCTCAACTCCACTCCATCCGAGGGAAAGCCACAATGACTTATCTGGCACTAAAATCTCTAAAGGCAAAACTCCCTGATCTCACACTAAAACCATTCCTTGAAATCTTGTGTGCGAAATTACAACCAACGCTCACGTATGGGAGTGAATCACTTCATGGGAAGGATGCTGTACTACTGGACACAGTCATAGCCAACTCCTAAAGGGCCATTTTCAACCTTCCTACATACGTCTCCCCTTCCCAGATTCGTTTGGAATTTGGCATTATCAGACAAACTCTAGAAAGGCGGAGTGCGTACGGAGCAAGCTGGACCAAGATCCGCAATGCAGAGGCCGACTCCCTAAATGCCATTGTATGGGATGAGCTACTACGGCACCGCATGTCGTTGCATAGAGTTTATCTTTTTGAATTAATTGAAGTCCTAGGTTTTCTGACATCTGGGAAACGTCTACAGACCTCTAGGGCCAGATGTAGGTAATTCCGATTTACTGACTCTTAAATACCGAATCATACCGATTCGGTATTTAAGAGTCGGTAAATCGGAAGGGGGCAGATGTAGGTAATTCTTATTTTAGAATTACCGAATCTGTATGATTCGGTATTACTGACTCTGTAAATACTGACTCGGTATTGCCCATTGATTCCTATGGGCCTTGAAGCCCATAGGAATCAATGGGCAATGCCGATTCGGTATTTACCGAATCGGTAAATACTGAATCCTGCAAGGATGCAGGGGGTGTCAATTTGACACCCTCTAGCACCCCAGGTGCAGGCTTGTGTGACATGTGGCACACATACATGCTCTAGGGGCATGTCTGTGTGTCACATGGCACAGGTGTGCATGCACAGATGTGCAGGCAAACCTGAATTCGGTATTTTACCACCCAATAGGATTGGGTGGTAAAATACCAACTCTTAAGGGATTGTGGCACTCTGTGGAGTGCCACCTACATCTTGATTTACCGAATTCAGTAAAATTACCGATTCGGTATTTTACAGAATCGGTAAATTTACCGATTCTGTAAATTTACCGATTCTGTAAAAACAAGGCCCCTACATCTCAATCACCAATTACCGGTCGGCAATTGGCGACCTACATCTGGCCTCTAGTCCTTTAAAAAACTGGCCAAAAAATCAGCACGCATTATCTCTGCGATTGAAGATAAGAAAGACTTAGCAAACAGAGCGCACGGATGGACAACCCTGGGTGGATATGGTAAAATACAGCCACAAGCATACCTTAACATGGGGATGAAAATACAAGTCAAAGAAAAGTTTTTAAAATTATGCCTTGGCGTAATCCCGATACTGTCACACCTGCACCCTTGTGAGAGACCACCCGTCTCGCAACAGTGTCGTCTGTGCAAGTCTGGCAAAGAGGATATTGTCCACGTGATTTGTATATGCCCTAGACTGAGGGACTTGAGTCGCAACCTCCTGCTTCCATCCTTTAAGTCACACGCTGTTCGGACCTGTAGGCAGGCAGTTATACTATGCTTTACCTCTAGTAACACAACATTTAACTGCCAGGTCGTGAAGTTCTTTGACTCAATAAGAAAAAGACTTGATATCGTTTAAAGCTCTTCATTAGCACCTGAGGTCAACTTCGATCTGACCACAGCAAGCTGTGTTCTTTTTAATCCTAACTACAGATTGGTTTTAATGTCGCTACTGGTGTTTTATATTTTTGTAAAGATTTTAATTAATCATGTACAAATAAATATGACTTACTTAAAAAAATATTACTTACTTACTTACAATGAGAACCATGCTGAAAGAATCAGGCAGGTGTTAAAGGAATTAAAGGAGCAGGGATCACTGTAAAGAGGGAAAAGTGTAAATTAGGCTGCCCTGAAATAAACTACTTAGCTCATAGGATAACAGCAGAAGGAATACTACCCAAGTCAGTGTTAAAAAGCTCCATGATAAACTTAATATTCCTGTTAGAAATTGGGGTCTCCAGTTGGCAGGTTGTTACCCTGTCCAAGTAGGGACCCTTCTTCCTAGTGGGGATAAGGGCGATACACTTCTAAAATAACCCCTGCTTACCCCCTTGATAGATTGGCACAAGTAGTCAGGCTTATGTCAGAGGCAGTGTGTAAAGCACTTGCACAATGTTATAGTAAAACACTACAAAAGGTCACCACACCAGTTAAAAAAAATCCAATATTTTATCTGTACAAAACAATACCAAAAACAATAAAAATCCACCATACAGTTTTTAGAAACATCAAGAAGCAAACATAGATTTAAAATACTGTTCCTTGATGTTGATAGCTCCATCAGGAGCTAACATGGCGTCTGAACAACAATACAAAAAGTCTGGCTGACCGCAGCATCGTGGGCAAGATACGGTGTTGAGAACACCTGCAAACAGTACATTTAGAAATGCAGGGCACTGGTGGCCTCAGGATGAGCCTTGAAGAGCCAGCATCGGCAGGCGTTGGTTACGGAGGTGTGTGAAGAAGTGGTCAGGCCCTTGAAGTCACGTGCGTTGCAGGTTAAACTGTGCGGTTGAAGTCAGGAGCACTGGTCTTAGCAGGCGTTGGGGCTGTGGTGCGAAGTGCAGGGGTACAGCGTGTGGTGCCCTCATGTCACGGTGCAGGCAGCAGCTCAGTGACAGTCATCCAGCGGCATCAGTGAGACCAGGGCTGCAGTGCAAAGTGGTGCGATGCTAGAAGGTCACGGTACAGGCAGAAGCATCAAGCATCATTGAAGCTGAATCGCTGTAATTGGCGGATGAACTAGAGTCAATGTTGCCGGCATCAGTAAGCCGAGGCTGTGGTGTGGGACTTACGAGCAGTGCCCTCACACCACGGTGCAAGCATCGGCGTCAATTTCCGTGTGGAGCTGCATTGTCAGGGATACCAGTGCAGCGGGGTGAAGCGAGGCAGTGCAAAGTGCAGTCCCCACAGATCCCAGTGCAAACAGCAGCTCAGTCGGGGGGGGGTTGTTGCCAACAACATGGCCAAGTAGAGGTGATCACTGGAGCTCCTGGCCACCTGAAAAGAATCCTGGCTGATATCCTGTCTTCGAGCCACATTTGAAACCCCTCTTCGCAGGCCGCAAGTTCATTAACCCCTGGCCCGCAACTGACTCACCTTGCAGCGCTGCTCCTGTGGAGATGCAGTGCTAACGCGACCTCCGAGATGACGGGGCCCTGCCGCCAAGATGGTTGCCTGATCCCCACGAAGACAAACCTCAACAGAGGAAGCCCGCCTGGAGGGGGGTGAGTCATCCCTATGCTGATCGGCGGTAGCTGCCATCCTTGCCTGCTGGGTGGATCCAAGGCCACATGGCACGTGGGAGCTGAGGGACGTACACTGGGTGCACACGACTGGTGCAGGTGCCCTCATTGGCTGGGGGGGCGGCGGGGAATCACCCGCGCATGCTGGGGTGAGTCTTCCTTCATCCCCTGCCCCCTGGCTATCTTTGGGGGTGAAGACTGCCCCAAGGACCTAATTGCCGCAGGACCTGCCGTGGACCATGCATTCAAGCACTGGAGAGGCTCACACTCTGCCCCTGAGCCAGATCACGGGGGGCTAGGAGATGAGGAGGTATGAGCGGCAGCACTGGGTCTGTGTGCGGTCTTGTAGTTGCCACCTGAGCTGCTGTGGTGGCCCCTCCTGCTCCCCGCTGTGGTGGGGGAGCGGGCGCACCGGTGAAGAGTCTTCCAGTTGTGAGACCCTCCTTGCCTCCTCCTGGGATTCACAGAGTCAGCGCATGGCTTACCGTGGATCTGCAGGCAAGAGCGAGAGGCACCTGCGCTGCAAAAGTGGGCGCTGCTGTCCTGAGCATTGGAGCTGGATGGGGGTGATCGCGCTCTAGTGATGGAGTCCAGTGGGGCAGGAGTAAAAGAAACGTTGGGCAGTGATTTATGGGCCCTGTAACTGATGGCCTCAGGGGACGTGCCCTAATTTTGGACTGAGATGTTGAGGGGCCCAGGGGCAGCGGCGGGCGCTGATCGTTCGATAGCACTTTACCACGCCTGCTCTGCCATACTCTCCACGCTGTTTGGAAGCAGCCCATTAGGGGCGACAGTGCCATACATTTAAATTTGCCCGGCTGCTTCCTTTGTGCCTCATACAGGAGTGTGGTGGGGCCCTACTGTGCCACGTAACCTCAAGACAGGTGTATAGTTGGCCAGCAAAGGAAGGTAGACTTCTTCGGCAGAGAGACACGACGTAGCGGTGCACAGTCAGCACCCCCTGCATGCAATTGAAGGAGTGAACGTGTGGCGCACCACCCTTTGGAGGCTAAAGACTTCGCTACAGCTAGGACTGTGTTCCCCTGTGGCTTTATATAAGCGGTACAAAAGGGGGTGGTGATGGACAGAGCATCTGAATCAATCAAACACTCACACCCAGTCAAAAGATCTGGGTTTAATCCGTCACCGTTCTTTAGCCCACTCTGCCACCCCAGTTCAGACATGGCTATATGCAAATCAGTCTGACCCTGTGCCTCATGGGAACAGTCCAGCCCGAACTCCCAAGCCATGTCTTCCCTGGACCGGAAACAAGCTTCCGAGGACCGGTTTCTGGCATTCCAGCCGTCTATATATAAGCGATAGGCATTGGGAAAACCCCCTAAACACTAATCCTCCTGCTGAGAGAGCCCTCTCAAGGTGCGGCCCGAGGAGACAACACCGACAGGTGGGCTCTGTGTGTGCTTGCAGTACTGGAGAAACATGCCGTGCCTGCCTCCCAAGCGCTACTTCCTGCGGTACTGGTTGGACAACAGCATGTGACTTTCCTCTTTGGCGCTCCCCCCAACGAGTTGGCTGGTTGATATACCCCGCCGGCCTCGACAATGGGTAAAGCAAAGGGAAAGGGAACCAAGTACCACCGCCAAGGGAAAATGGACAAATACACTAAGGTGCTACCTGCACTACAGAACCTGAGGGGGACACCGCGAGTGCGCCAGACAACGCTGTCATCATTCAGGTGATTCATGCCTCAAGAGAAGCCATTGAGGGCAAAATGGCAGAGATACGATCGGAAGTGACCCTTCTCCGGCAAGAGGTTCGCAATATCGTGAATTGCGCCACTCAAACGGAGGTCTGCTTATCCGATATGGAAGGCCCGATGCTTAACTCCACGGGCGATATCAAGGAACTGCAGGATACTGTGAGTGAACTTGCGTGGAAAGTTGATGATGTGGAGAGCAGGGCACGGAGAAATAATCTCCACTTTGTCGGAATACCTGAATTACAAGAGAACAATAAGCCCATCCCTTTCTTGACAACATGGTAGCGAGAGGCTCTTTTAGGGGCTAAGTTCTCTACCTTCCTTCTCATCAAACAGGCAAATAGGATGCCGGCTGCAAAACCCCCCCCTGGGGCTCCACCCCGCCAGCTAATTGCTTGATTTTTAAACTATCAGGACCGAGATGTAATCTTAAGGAAAGTGCAGATACTGGGGGAACTCAAGCTAGCCAATACTAGGGTCATGATCTTCCTGGATTATTTGAGGGAGGTACAGAAAATGCAGAGGTCCTTCGACTCAGTGAAAGTCAAACTCCGGGCCCTAAACATCCAATACATGCTTCTCTTCCCAGCCAAGCTCAAGGTGATATTTCAAGAGTCTACTTAGTTCTTGCAAACACCCGAGGACGCCTGGGCCTGGATTGAAGAATGGCTGAGGCACAGACCAAAGGCTAGCAGAACTGCATCGCATTCGGAGCCCTGCCACCGAGATGGGAGCTTAGACCACGGAGGGGGAAACCGAGACAGCATCTTACAGCAAGAAACTCGAGACGCTTGGGGACAATGCAACCAGGGACACCGTATAGACGGAGAGAGACATTCCCGAAAGGGGACCCGGTGGGGCACGGGCTGCCACTGGGGACTCAACCCATGGAGATAGCACTCATGCTGGCCAGTCTGACCAGAACTCCCCGGCGGACACTGATGGTGATCACCCCTTTCTGATAGCTATCCACCAGGCAGAGGGGACTGGGATGATGGGCAGGGAAGTAGAGCCAGATCATCAACAACAGCAGCACCAAAGTGGCAAAGAAAAGTAACTCATGGGCGTGGCAGAAGAATCAACCGGTGATATAACACCGACGAAGGGGCCACCCCTCTGAGACTTGTCTGTGTCAAGGAAGGAACTGCGTGAACCATCTTCCTGGACTACAGCCATATCCTTTGCAGTTTTGGTTGTTAGTTGGGGTTAGGGGGGTGGGGAAGGGTGGGAGTGACAGACAGCTCAATGAACACCTTTGCTTGTTGTTATTTTGGTGATTGCAGGGTTAAGTGTAGGACACGTGAGGATGTGGTGTGGGGGGTTAAAGAGGGGAGGGAGGGGAGTTTGAGGGTTCTTTGGGTGATATGGACCATGGGAGTATGTGGGGTGGGAGGTTCAGGGGGGGTTGGGAGAGGAGTTTGGATTTTTTGATTCAAAGATTGTTCATTGTTATCCACAGCAGGTTATCTCCTACTGCAAAATTAGCTACAACTTGTTAGGGATGACACGGATAGGATATACTCCTCCTGTGAAACACACGAACCACAAACGGGATGGGTGATACACCATACACCGTGCTGACATGGAATGTTAATGGCCTGGGAAGTAAGATTAAGAGGGGATTGGTGAACAGATATATCAAACAGCTCATGCCTGATGTAGTCCTCCTACAAGAGACTCATCTCTGAAGTACCCGTTGTGCATTCTTAGGAAGAGGGGCGTACAAAACATTTGCACATGCGGGCTTCTCCCCCAGAGCCCGAGGGGTGATGGCCCTCATTAGGAAAACCCGACCCTTCCACGTAGTTAAAACATGGGCGGACCCTGAGGGTACATATGCAGCGGTCCGAGGCACGTGGGGTCAGAGGGATTTCACATTGATTCGAGTTTATGCCCCACTGCGCTTGTAATCCCAGACACTGCACTCCAAGGCCCAGATACTGTTAGATTCAGACTCTTCTACCCATATAATAGGGGGTGACTTCAATGATGTGATTAATACCCTCGTTGACATATCAAATCCGGTGATGGGCACTCGGACACCTACTCCACTGGCAGACTTTGTGCATTTCATTGGCCTGACTGATCTGTGGCGCCGC
Organism: Lissotriton vulgaris; assembly: GCF_964263255.1. Lineage (NCBI taxonomy): Eukaryota > Metazoa > Chordata > Amphibia > Caudata > Salamandridae > Lissotriton > Lissotriton vulgaris. Next base: position 398,329,927 of record NC_141700.1, read on the forward strand.
CACCATCCCTTTGACCGTAGTTACTTGTTTTTTCTCTGGGGCTCATAAGTCCTTCTCCCCGCTTGATTACCTTTTTGCACCAGAAGGAGAAATCCAAGTCATCAAGGCAGTAGAATATCTTGCAAGAGGCATATCTGATCACTCCCCATTACAGCTGCAGATTGGGGGTAGGGGGCATAAACCCAAATCTGATGGGAGATTAGATGCCTGGGAGTTACGTGATGAACATGTAGCGGATACTGTTGCAGTAGAGATGAAACTATTTTTTCAGGGCAATGAAGGGGCCGTACCCTTGGAGGCCACTCTTTGGGATACTTACAAGGCGGTGCTCAGGGGGAGGCTGCAAGATTCGCCCGTAAGCATAGAGAAGAAACATTGCAAATACAAGGCTTAGAGAGCAAATTTTTAGCGGAGACGCTCAGAAAGCTGAAGATCACGCGCAGAGAATTCAAGGCCCTAGCAGAGGGAGAGGCTAGCATGCAAATTCTGGCCACTCACCACAGGCTATACAAAACTGGGGACAGAGCGGGACAGCTCCTAGCCTGGTTAAGCCGTAAAGACCGGGAAACAAACCGGGTGGACCAAATTGAAGAGGGGGAGACATGACATACAATGGCGCCCACGATTGCAGATGCGTTCGCGAACTATTATGCTAACCTATGCTCAGCCCGCTCGACGAAGGACAAATGCAAAATAGACGACTATCTCACCGCAGTAGACATACCATCCCTGGAAACGGAAGACACAGAGGCTTTGCATGAGGATATTACCTTAGAAGAAGTCACAGCTGCCATTGCTAATCAGAAGTTAGGGAAAAATCAAGGGCTGAACAGACTCCCAGGGGAATTTTTTAAACAAGACAATGGTACTCTTGCCCACCTCCTAAACTTCTTTTTTAACAGCAAAAGATGAAGGATCACTCCCTCCAGACCTCTGTCAAGCTACAGTTGTGGTCATACCAAAACCGGGTAAACCTCAGGGGAGCTGTGGCTCCTACTGCCCAATTTCACTCCTTGTTGAAATTAAGATATTGGCCTCCATATTGGCCAAGCGCCTTTTGACGGTCATAGCATCCCTGGTACACAAAGACCAGTATGGCTCCATACCCAAATGCACTACACATTTCAATCTCCGTAAACTAGCAAACTGGGTAGATGCGACCACAGGTAGTGCGGTCCCCCATTTGCTGTTTTCGCTTGAGGCCGAAAAGGCATTTGACACAGTACACTGGCCCTTCATGAAGTGGATACTCTCAAAATTGTGGTTTGGGCACAACTTCCGAGAGTGGGTCGATATTTTATACACTAACCCCAGGGCTAGAGTCCATTTGGATGGGAAAATCGGCTCATTTTCCAATCCAAAGGGGGACTACGCAAGGATACCCGCTGTCCATTTTGCTTTTTTCGTTGTTCTAGAAACACTTGCATGCATGATTATAGCACACTAGCTGCCAGATGAACGCATCTCACTCTACGCCAATGATATTCTGTTATATGTTACTAACCCGGATAAGACACTCCCAATTATTCTATGGAAAGTCAGTCCTCCTCCCAATAGCAGGCCACGTAGACATGCAGTCCATACCGGCACATCTCCCGAGGGCTTTAAGTATTTGGGTCTCTACATCACCGTAGATGTGACAAGCTGCCTCTCTCATAATATTCAACGAGTCTTAGCAGATTTCAGTGATGTGGCTGGATGGCGACACCTCCCCTGACACTGCTCGGTAGGGCGGCTATGTTTAAAATGATCACCCTGCCTAAGTTACTATATGTCTTGCAAAATACATACCATAGAATACCAGATGTAATCTTCAATACCATAAACTCTGAGCTACGCACCTTGTTGTGGGACGGAGGACACCCACGAGTGTCGCTCCCCATGCTGCAATGTAGCCAATACAACGAAGGAATTGCTCTACCAGATATCAGTGTGAACAACAGGGGTTAGGTCCTTTACGTGGTGGGGGCTAGACCCTATATAAGTAACAAGCAGCACACAGTGCCCGCACCACAATTACTCAATACATATTTTGAAGGGTAAGAAACCAATTTATTGTCGCTTCCCTAGACCACATTACTTTGTGTTCATTATTTTATACCTTTTTCAAATTTTCAAAAAATTCATAGCAGAAAAAGACAATGAATTCAAATATTTACAAGGCTAATTAAACTTTCTACGAACATTAAAAGACAAACATTATTTACACATTAGAAAACATTTTGACATCAAGCATTTACAACAAAATTACTAAAAAATGATAATGGTTTCATCACAAACAACAGTTATTACAAACAACAAATGAGAGAAACTAGAGTTGGGAGGAAAAATATAAGCAACTCAATGACATGAGTTTTTTTAATACTGGACCAGCCGGTCCTAGTGTTTTTTAACAATGATGGTTTTTAACTCCCAAACAACACTGCGACACCTCCCCTGACATTGCTCGGTAGGGCGCTATGTTTAAAATGATCACCCTGCCTAAGTTACTCTATGTCTTGCAAAATACATACCATAAAATACCAGATGTAATCTTCAATACCATAAACTCCGAGCTACGCACCTTGTTGTGGGACGGAGAACATCCCCGAGTGTCGCTCCGAATGCTGCAATGTAGCCAATACAATGAAGGAATTGCTCTTCCAGATATCAGGGCATACTATAGAGCCGCACACCTAGTGGTTCTCAACGAATGGCAACACGAGCCGCAGGACCACCCCACATATGCCCTAGAGAGCCTCCAATTTCACAAAAGCTCACACATTCACTACATATATGGGGGTCAAGGGCTTAGAAGCATTCTAACCGCAGTGCAGAGAGTGATTGCTGCATGGAGGGAAGCCGAACGGGCGATGCGCTGGGACAAACGGCTAACGAAATCCACACCACTATGGGAGGGTAGACGCCTGCCCGAGCTTGTAAAGCTGCAAGTGTTTAAGAGATGGGACGCTATAGGCATCACTACCCTGAGGGACATAACGCGCCGGGGTGCTCTGATGACGTTTGCAGACCTGCAAGCAGACTATAATTTGACGAATATGCAGCACTACAAAAATGTTCAATTCTGACACGCATGGCTGGCGCAGAAACTGAACACTGCGGAGCTCCCAGAATATGCCCTGTTAGAGGGTCGGTTATTACAGGAAGAGATACATGAGAAAACAGTCTCCTGGACCTACACAACTCTAATAAATAACATGTCTGACAGACTAAGGACACTCTGGGGCAAGTGGGAAGACCTTGTAGGTCCACTAGAAGATATAGACTGGGAGATGGCCCTGATGAGAGGTGGCGATTAAGCTCAGACTCCTATTAGTCCAGTCCTCCATGGGATTTACTATGACCGGGCGAAACTGCATGCCATGGGTAGGGTAGAGACGCTGGAGTGTCTGAGATGTCACACAGAAAGAGGCTCTTTCATTCATACGTTATGGGATTGTCAGTCAATACATCAATACTGGATGCAGATAGTACAAGAGTTAAACAATGTATTACACGTACAAATCGTGATGAACCACAGATGTGTTTTCTTGGGCATCAATATAGATGTTGACATTTCTAGGTATCAACTATTACTTAGCATCCTGGGTCTTATAGTGGCTAAACAAGATATAGCCAGGAACTGGGGAAGACCCGAGCCTCCCAAACTGAAGGAGTGGCAATCGGGTATGGATATGTATATGGCAGCTGAAAAAACGGTATATAAAGCAAGGGGATGCCCACTGAAATTTCAGAAAATCTTGCAACTGTGGCAGAGCTATTACAATCTAGAAATAGAAGAAGACGGGAGAGAGGCAGAAGCCAACATCTGAAACAGGGCTTGGGTTGGGGGGAATCACTCTCCTAAGCCTACACTTCACTAAAGTTCAAGTTTCAAAATGTATATAGCGCACTACTCACCCAGAGGGTCTCAAGGCGCTTGAGGAAGGGAGGTGCTTTACTTATCGAATATCCAAGTTTTTAGTTGCTTTCTGAAGGAGAGGTGGTTCTGTGTAAGGCGGAGGTGGGTGGGGAGAGAGTTCCAAGTTTTGGCCGCTAAGTAGGAGAAGGATCTTCCCCCCATGGTGGATCTGTGGATGCGCGGAATAGCAGCGAGGGCTTGATTGGACGATCGTAGTTGGCGGGAGGGGGTGTAGAAGTATAGTCGTGTGTTGAGGCATTCGGGTCCTAGGTCGTAGAGGGCTTTGTGTGCGTGGGCGAGGAGACGGAACGTTATTCTCTTGTTGACAGGGAGCCAATGGAGGTCTTTGAGGTAGCCGGAAATGTGGGCTTGTCGAGGGATGTCCAATATGAGTCTGGCTGAGGCGTTTTGGATGTGTTGGAGTTTTTTCTGTAGTTTGACTGTGGTTCCGGCATAAAGGGTGTTACCGTAATCCAGTCTGCTTGTGACCAGTGCGTGGGTGACCGTCTTTCTTGTTTCGGTGGGGATCCAACGGAATTTTTTTTGAGCATGCGTAGGATGTTGAAGCATGATGATGAGACGGCGTTGACTTGTCTGGTCATTGAGAGGGAGGAGTCCAGGATGAAGCCCAGGTTACATGCGTGGTCCGTAGGTATGGGTGCGGTTTCCAGGGCCGGTGGCCACCATGAGTCGTCCCAGGCAGATGGGGAAGACCCTAAGATGAGGACTTCTGTTTTGTCCGAATTTAGGGCCTCATTAGGATCGCGGACGGACTTGCGTCCGTCCGCGACCCCAGAGCAGGAGGGAACCTCCGCATGGCATGCGGAGTTCCCTCCTGTGCAATTAGGCGGGTGCGGCTTCAAGCTGCACCCACGGCAATGTTAAAAATGCAGGTGTTGCATTTGTATGCAGAAAGAGGCAGGCACCACGCGGTGCCTGCCGCTTTCCGCATATAAATGCAGGGGGGTACCATAGGTACCCTCCATGTGCACCCCCCACCACCCTTCACCTAGGGGGCCCGCAACGGGCCCCCGCAGTGAAGTTACACATGCTTTTCCACAGCGGAAAACCCACCGCGGAAAAGCATCTGAAACAGGCCATCCTAATATGGCAGACGGTGTCTGACAGACACCGTCACCATATTAGAGCTTTTCCACCGCGGTTGTAAGCCTGCCGCGGCGGAAAAGCTGCGGACGGAAACCAGGACCCATCAGCCATCCTAATGTGGCGGTGGGTCTTTGGTGGGTCCGCTGCGGATTCTCTGCATCCTCCGGGCCGGCGGTGGCTTCCGCCGGCCCAGAGGATGCGGAAAATCCGCAATGCTAATAACCCCCTTAATTTTAAGCGGCTGTTCTTCATCCACTCGGCTACTTCTTTCATTCCATCGTGTAGGTTGGTTTTGGCGGTGTTTGGGTCTTTGGTGAGGGAGAGGATCAGCTGGGTGTCGTCTGCGTAGGAGATGATGTTGAGGTTGTGTTGGCGTGCGATGGATGTGAGGGGACTCATGTATACTTTGAAGATGGTGGGACTGAGTGATGATCCTTGTGGTACGCCGCAGATGACTTCGGTGGACTCTGATTTGAAAGGGGGGAGGCGGACTCTCTGGGTTCTTCCGGCGAGGAATGAGGTGATCCATTCCAGTGCTTTTCCTTGTATTACGACGCTGCTGAGGCGTTGTATGAGGGTTCTATGACAGACTGTGTCGAAGGCTGCGGAGAGGTCAAGTAAGATGAGGGCAACTGTTTCTCCGTTGTCCAGTAGTGTTCGAATGTTGTCTGTTGCTGCGATGAGGGCGGTCTCGGTACTGTGTTTGGCTCAGATGCCGGACTGTGAAGGGTTGAGGGATCTGTTGGATTCGAGGAAGGCAGCGAGCTGACTGTTGATGGCTTTCTCAATGACTTTGGCAGGGAAAGATCTGGAAGACATCCCATACTGGGGGGAGGAACTACCACCGGGTCATAAGGGGGAATATTGTATCTTTACCATACGTAATCGTTGTCACCTGTAACAGATGGATGCTGACTGAGATATATCTGCTGAACTGTTTTGATGTCTTATTAAAAAACAATACAAATATTTTAAACACAAACAGCAGCTCAATGGTGGCATTGGGCAACGTCGCTGGTGAGACCAGGGTTGCCGTGCGAAGTGCATTCGTCCCCTCTGTGATGTTTTCTGGACACAGAGCCGGCAGCAGTGTTGTTGATGGTGTCGGGTTGCTTTTTCTTCTGTTGCAGCACAAAAGACTGTTTCCCGTGCTGGTAACAGATGTGCTTGAAGTCTTTGCTGTTGCTGAGATGTATTGAACAGGAGGCAAGCTTAAGCTAAAGCCCTCGAAAAAACTCAAACAAAGAAGTTGTAGAAAGCTCAGTCCAGTCCTTTCTCTGCCCAAGACAGAAACAGCCACTGCAGGCCAACACAGCAAAATGCACGGCAAATTTATAGTTTCTCCTCACACCTTCTCCATATCTTCTTCTTGGCAGGTTCCTTGATCTAAAAGAGTTCTAAAGTTCTGGGGTCAGGGCACCAAAATGTATATCACATTTTCCTTTGAAGTTGGTACAAAGTTCCTCTGGCACACATAATACAGTTCAGCCTGGCTCAGGCCAGGTTTACCACAGAAGGTAGAGACAGCTTTGTCAGAGGCAGCCACCGTCCATTCAGGTGCAAACAACAACTCCTCCCACTGCTCTAAATGTAGCCAGGTCAATTCAGCCTGGCTATGAGTCACCCAGGAAAGACAGACACACCTCAACCACCATGTCTGTCTAGTGTGAATGCACATCTCCTGCTCCTGTAACTTTGAACCCAGACAGGGAATTCACAAAAGGCAAAGGCACATAGGATGGGTAAGCAAGAAAATGCCCTCTTTCTAAAAGTGACACATTCAAACACACAATGTAAAAATTATCTTTAAATTCAGAGTTCAGGAAGCCTAAACTCAATTTCTCAATCTTGTCCCAATGGAAAGTTAAGCTTGTAAGATGTTACAAAGTAACTCCCATGTTAACCTATAAGACAGATAGCTTTCCAATAGTAAATAATGAATTGCCCAGTATTTCACTATCAGGACATGTAACACACACATGTACATGTCCTACCTTTCACATATGCTGTTCCCGGCCCATGGGGATATCTTAGGCCTACCTGAGGGGTGTCTTACATGTAAGAAAAGGCAAGGTTAGGGCCTGGCAAGTAGGTGCCCTTGCCATTTCGACATGGCAGGTCAGAGAACCCCTTTAAAAGTCTATTGGTGTGGGTGGCACAATCAGGGCTGCAGGCCCACTAGTAGCATTTTATTTACAGGCCCTGGACACACATGTGCACATTACTAGGGACTTAGTAGTAAATCAAGTAAGCCAATCATGGAAACACCAATCCATACACAATTTACTTGGAGAGCGAATGCACTTTAGTACTGATTCGCAGTGATAAAGTACACAGAGTCCTAAAACTAACAAAAACAAGGTAAAAAAAATAAATAGGCCAAAAAGCAAAACGTCTGGGCTGAACCTGCTGAAAAGGCCAAGTCTAACTCTCCCCTAAAAGCAAATAAGAAGTCAAGTCTATTTTGAGATACTGGAGTTATACAGCAAATTTGTCAAAAACTTAGTTAAAAGAACATACCATAATCGCATGCTGTTGAAAAATGGGTACTCTATGACCGGAGAAAGGAGAGCTAAAAAGAAATTGTGGACACCAAAGACTCCCTACAGCACCCAATCTAAAAGTACTCATGTCTGACTGACAGACCATAAAAATGATTGATTACTTCTTCAAAGGCCTGGGAGCGGTGATGATGCAAGTGAGTGAGAAGGCAAAGAAACCATTGACTTTGCTTTTCAATCATTGAGACAGTCCAAACATGGCTATTCAGTGATAGAGAAGGAGGCTCTGGCAGCACACTGGGTAATCAATAAGTTCAGGAATGTATTTGGGTAAAAGGATTTACATTAAGGACTGACCATAACCACTCACAGAAGGCTGACAGACCATAAAAATGATTGATTACTTCTTCAAAGGCCTGGGAGCGGTGATGATGCAAGTGAGTGAGAAGGCAAAGAAACCATTGACTTTGCTTTTCAATCATTGAGACAGTCCAAATATGGCTATTCAGTGATAGAGAAGGAGGCTCTGGCAGAACACTGGGTAACCAATAAGTTCAGGAATGTATTTGGGTAAAAGGATTTACTTTAAGGACAGACCATAACCACTCACAGAAGGCTTTACAAAAGAGGCCTGGACTCCATTTTAAGCAGGATCAGATGGTGGTTAGTTCACAGGAATAAACTTTTGACATACAATTTGTCTCCGGTGTGAGGAGCTATGGAGCAGATTACCTCTCACACTTGGTAGAGGGGGAAGAAGAGTTGGATATGCAAAATGAAAAGGTGTGTGTCATCACCAGGGAACAGTAGAGGTAACACAGTGGAGGCAAGAGCTGAAGTCTGACCTCCTGTTACAGGGTATATGTAAAAAGACACAAAATGGGCGGGCAGGTCAAGAAAAACATCATGAGCAGCTCAAACCATTCTGGATGTTAAAAGAAGAACTCTCCATAGTGGAAGAGTGTCTTTTCAGGGGCACACACTTAGTTCCCTCCCGAGTCCATAAGAGACAAATCCATCATCTTAGCCCATGAGGGACACTTGAGGACCACCAAGACAAAGCAGAGATTATGACTGGATTCTTGGTGGCCAAACATTAACCTAGAAATAGGGAGAAAGATACCGGAGTGTGCGCCATGTTCGTTTAGCGACAAGGTACTGAAATTATACACACCACCCATGCACTGCAGATCTCTTTCAGAGGGCTCATGGGTAAACATAACCTTGGACATAATAGGTCCCTTGACGGGGTAGAAACAATCACCCTATTTCCTAGTACTAGTGAATCTTTACTACCGTTGCCGAAGTTTAAGTTTGTCTCAGAGGTCAACACCAAGTCAGTCATAAACTTCCTGGTGGAAATATTGCTGAGAGAAGGGTGGGCCAACTCCATACTAATGGTCAATGGCGTCCAATTCTGCTCCCTAGAAATGAAGGAGTTCCCACATCACATAGCAATGGCATTGAACACAAGCTCTGTGCCCTGTACTACCGAGAAACTAACAGGATAGAAGAAAGGTTAAATAGAACCATCAAGGAGGACATTCAGCTAGCCAGAGTAATTGGGTTGTGCTGGAAAGAGGAAGTAATGAAACTTATTGAAGCATAATGCTTAACACCTCTCCAAATTACCAATGAGGCACCCTTTGAGCTGATGAAAGCTTGGAAGCCCAATTCCAGGCAAGTACCAGGATGGATGTTGTAGCACAACGGGTTGGTAGACAGCACAAGGAATGCACACCTGAGAGAGAGAGAGAGAGCGAGAGAGAGTGAGAGAGAGAGAGAAAGAAAGAGAGTAGGTCATAAGAGTAATGGAAGGGAAGATATGACAGGATACATGAGGCCAGAGAAGTAGGATTTAAAGTAGGAGAGCTGAATAATGTCAAGCTCCCACTGGAAGAGCAAAGTGGTCAGAATTCACAGAACCAATGAGGATTGTGAAGCTATTTAGAGTCACTGTGAAAACCCAAGATTGGAGAATATTAAACATAAATATTGTGGTAAAGTGTACCATCCCAGGGAGAATCCCTAGCAACGGGTAGGGAAAAGTACATCCAAAGGAGCTGCGGTTTCTACACCACTCAACAGAGAGAAGGTCAAGGATCCCATATGAACAAGTGGAAGGTGGATGCTCCATCAGTAGCGGTCGGTGGTGGGAATGCTGCTGGGTGATAATGTGTGGTGGGGGAGGGTCAGGGTGGGGGGGGTAGTAAACTATGGAATATAGCAAAACACAGGTAAGTAAACATATAAATAAATAAAATGAATTTTGTTTGTGTTGTGTCTTAACATGGTAGCTTGGCAACATGTCAGCATTCCTTCAATGGTAATCAGGATGCTTTGTTCTGAGTTGACCAGGGAGGGGAGAGATGGCAGTTGCAGGGAGACGACGTGTCTAGGGGTTGTTCCACTGAACTTAATAAAGTTCTTCTACAAAATAACTTGCCTGCCCCTCATAAAAGTGGCGACGAGGATGGGATATAATATTTTCCCTGAGGCAGACCGAGAAGTATCAGCCCCTAGATGAGTGTTGCATTATTAATTGTGATACAACGTGGATCCATGCTGGATTGATGGTGAACTGTTGTGGAGACATCCTGCTGAAGAAATAAAGGAGAAGACAGGACTGGATAAGATATCTTTTCCCTATTTTTGTGAACCCGGGGTAAGATTATTCTGCACGCAATCCAGCAAGCGCTATTTATTGTTGTGAACAGAAGCCTGTCAGCACCAGATACATTTAGGGCATTGTACGCGTGACTGAACCGGTGCGTTTTGAGATTGCATTTGTGTTAACAAAGCTGGAAGTTATTGTGTGACCGTTAACATTAGCACAAGATTGAAACCAGATTGAACATGAATAGTTTTGCAGTCTAAAGTAGTTGAGCACATGAAGGATTTGCAATGTGTTGCAGCCGAGGGCGGAGACCATTGTCTGGCAATATTGATTTAATGTCTTTAAAAAAATCAACCCTAGGCTATTTTGGCAACTCTAATCGTCAGCGCTAGCACATGCAGTGTTATTATTTAAATTTGACTCACCAGCGAGTGCTTGAGCGTCGCTTTGTTGTGCGCGCCTTCGAAGGTCCCGAAGAAATCACAGAAGCTGCCACATGTCATGAGCGCAATGCAACTTGGGAAATGCATTGCGCTGTGACGTACAACATGATCTTGCCGGCATGAACATCATCTAGACACTATGGCAACACGCTAGTATATGTCAAAAGGAGGGGAGGTGGATCACATCAAGATCCAAGGGCTCAGATTACCATTCAAGAAAATAGCAGAATGGAAGGTCCAGCCACAGTCAGAGCCCCAAGGGACAATGTCAAGCAAAGACAGACTCGGCTGTTCCTGAAGGATAGAAGAGGGGAAAAGGTACGGTCACAAGGAGGGTAAAGGTAGTGCTCAGTGGAGGGCTACCCTGGGTATCCAATTTGTTGGTTTTAATGGCCTCACACACCCTTGCGAGTGTCATGCTTCATCATTGGCGTTTGCTCCTCGTTGGGCAGGCGGTGCAATGCCCAACGGGCTCACCTCAAAGAGGGGATCTTTGGCGGAGATCTTTTTACCAAATGCCTAAGGGCGAAGTGCGGGTGAGGGGCCAGAAAGGAAAGGATAGTGTAAATACGTGGATTAAAATGTGGCACAAGGTACCGGAGATCAATTTATTCTGGTGGTCCCCTGCCACAAGTAAAAGCAGTGGGTAGCCTATGATCGCTGGAAATTAGGATTCCACGTTACGATCCAGGACTACAATACATATCGTGAGGTTAAAAAAATCAACCCTAGGCAATTTTGGCAACTCTAATCGTCAGCGCTAACACATGCAGTGTTATTATTTAAATTTGACTCACCAGCGAGTGCTTGAGCGTCGCTTTGTTGTGCGCGCCTTCGAAGGTCCCGAAGAAATCACTGAAGCTGCCACATGTCACGTGCGCAATGCAACTTGGGAAATGCATTGCGCTGTGACGTACAACATGATCTTGCCGGCATGAACATCATCTAGACACTATGGCAACGCGCTAGTATAAACAAAGGCAGACTAACACCAAACAATATTAAGGAACTCTGGTGAATAAATGAAATTGAGGAGCACGTTTTCATTGCACTTAAGTCATGGAAGGATTTATGCAAGTTAAATAGACTCAGGTGCAACTGTGAACCGCTACAGACTACTACATATGAATGTGAGGATTGCTGTGATCTGCCACTGAGTTGACCACAGTAACTACTTCATTTTTTTTTGCTTGTTTTTTTGTCAACTTACATTTTTTTTCAGATACCATCAAACCTTAATACTTAGGGCATTATTATTATTGTATACTTTACGCTGACATTTTATTTAGGTGATTTGTGTTACAGATAGAGGAACCATCATTATGGACATGTTATCCACTACTGCTCCACCTAAATTTTAGGAAAAATCCAGGAGAACCCACCCTTACCATGGGAGGATTGGATAGAATCCTTTGAAACTTATTTAAAGGCAATAGGTGTGGAGGATTTTATTGCTTCGCGTAAGGTGGCCTTACTTAAACATAATTTGGGATTGAGGGCAGGAAGGTACAAAAACATTACCTATACACATAGATAAGAAACAAGTTGTTACTAATGAGAAAACAAGCAGTAGAGAAAATAAAATAGAGGGTGAGAATGTGGAGGATTAGTAGAGTTACAGTATGATGAAATAGCTTCCAGTAATGAGTATATTGAGGTAATAAAGGCATTTGAAGAAAACTACGGCAAAATGATTAGCATTGTAGTCGATCGACTTATATTTTATTCTTGTTCACAACTACCTGAGGAGTCAGTGGAGCAAAATATTTCTGTTTTGAGAACACTTGCTGCCACCTGTAAATTTAGAGACCTTCATGAAGAATTGATAAGAGATCAATTTAATAATAGAACAAATAACACCAACATTCAAGAGAGACTACTAGTCATGAATGATCCTTCGCTATTAAAAACTATACAAGCAGCAAGGCGAGTCGAAATACTTCCAAGTATGTCAATAAGTTAACTAACAAAGTGTGTACAGTAGAAAAAAATTCAGTCAAAAAGTTGGAAAGTAATGGTAAAACTATTTCAAATTTAAAAAATAACAACGTATGTTACAGATGTGGTAGCATACGACACACAGCTGATTATGAAAAATCTTTCACAGTCTAAGAGAAATGTTACAAATGTAAACAGATCAGTCACTTAGCACAAGCACACATGTGCAAAGCTGGGTCCTTACATAATACAAAATGGAAGCCACCTGTGAATACTATAAGAGAAAATAGTGAGAAAGATAATTCTGATAAAGTCATATATGATGTGTCTGAGGGTTACAACCCATCCAAATGTGACTTAGGCATTGAGGGGACTAAGATAACGGTGTGGGCAGATTCTTGCTCCCCCTATACAATTATAGATAAGAATATGTGGGAGAAGGTAGAAAGTCACCGGTTGAGTCCACCTGATGTGGAACCAGTTGGCTACTGTGATGTTAAACTTCCATTGTTAGATTTTTTCCTATGCACCTTGTCCCACAAAGGAAAGGCAGCTACCAGCAAAGTGTATGTAGTGGAGAAGGGAGGAACATTGATTGGATGGTGTGAACAAAACATTTTGGGTATTACCCTAGACCCTAACCACCCACGACAAGTGTTAGTTACTTAAGATGATGAAACAACAAGATGGAGCACCAAGTTTCCTAAATTATTTGAAGGAAAATTAGGTTGCTTAGAAAAATTCGAACACCGCATTGTACTTAAGCACAATAACGTTCCGTGTGTGGGCAAAGCTTAGAATGTGCCTTTTACGCTTAGAGAGAAGTTAAAATCAAAATTACAAAGGTTATTCAAGGCACATGTTATCGAACCCTTTGAGTCGTCTGAATGGCTTAGTCCTGTGGTTTTGGCACAAAAACCGGACGGCAACTTACGCATGTGTATTGACTTGAGAGACCTCAACCGCAATATTTTAGTAGACAGATACCCATTACCCCATATCAATGAAATGGTTTCTTCTGTAAATAATGCCTAATAGTTTTCCTTGACCGACATGTCTAATGCATACCATCAAAACAAATTGCATTCATCCTTGACTTCTTCCATCCCCCGCGGAAGGGGCCTTCCAGTTCATCAGAATGGCATTTGGTCTGGCATCTGCCTCAGCAGTTTCTAAAGAGTAATGACTAGAATATTGGTGGGGTTACTCAATGTTCTAGTGTTCCAAGACGATGTATTGGTGTTGGGATCAAATCGTATTGAACATGATTCGATGTTAACAAAAACATTGGAGAAATTACAAAATGCAAGATTAACAGTTGGAGTTAAGAAGTGTAAATTTGGTGTTAAGCAAATTGACTATTTAGGGCACACCCTATCCAGGGAGGGAGTTAAACTTGAAAAGAAATTACTGGATGCCAACACAAATGCTCTGTCACCGCAAGACAAAGAACAATTATGCTCTTTTCTGGGTGTTGCGGAATTTTATTCCAAATTTGTTCAGCATTTTGCTGACAAAGTTCACAGGCTCAGAATTTTAATGAAAAAGGGGTCAAATTTGGATGGACGGATGAATGTCAAAGGGATTTTTTTTTAAACCTTTATTTTTGGTATTTTTCCTTATTTGAACATAGTACAAATTCACATCCCCCATCTTACATCAGCATGGTACATTATGCAATTCGAGTGTAATCAGTATAGTCCCCGCACAGGCAATGTATTTTCATATGTGTTCAACAAAAAGTATATTCAAGGTATCCATATTATTTTGCATGTAACACCCAAGTCATTTCTGTGAGAAGTTGGCCTGATATGCAGTGCTCACTATTCTAGTGATCACTATGTATCAGTACAAACAACCCTTATTGATGATTGGTTGTAAGTCAACCGTAGACCAGCTATCCTAGTAGCATGGGCAAGAGCAGTCTTTAGGCTAGACTCTAGAGGGCGTGTTAAGCCAGCTGTTATACCATCACATATACCCCTTGAACACCAAGTGAAAGGACACCACACAAGTGTTATGAAAATAAACAGTGTATTTATTTAGATCACAACAGTCCTGTACTCTTTATGAGGACAGGGTACTAAGCACACAACAAAACTCTTACGAAAATACTTCAAGTTGCACAATTTACACAAATGCCCGAGGGGCACGAAAAACCATATACTCTAAAAGTGGAAGGTGAAATTACCAGCAGGTAAGTACTACTCTCATAGGGTTTGGAATCGCTAGGTCTTGACTACTGAACCTTCAGATTACTAGCAGGAGGCCTAGGGGACTCGGTGCAGAGTGTGCACGCTCACGCGGGATGCGGGACAAAGTCTATGGATACTAGTAAATGCAAAAGTTAGGGTTATCGGATGAATCCGACTTGATAGAGCTGAAACGAAAAAGGATCTGGACCCTTGGATAGTGAGGCTATGCTGGGGCACCGAAATGCCGAAGTTACCTAGCCCAGGGGCTGTGGCTGCATAGGTCTGGAAAGACGTCGGGAATCCTCGTTGCAGTCTATGGAGCCTGAAAGAAGAAGTTGCTGGCAGGCGACCAGTGAAGAGATTCGGATGGATCAAAGCCTGGATCGAAGATGGAAGACACCTGTAAGCAGAGGGGACCAAGTTCTGAATCACTAGCCAGTGATTAGATGGGCACCAGGATGGCACCGGACGGAGTCACCTCGACCAGGTGAGTGGGCGACGCTGGGCTCTGCAGTCTCACGGACCAGGAGGTGTTGTCGGCAACCAGGATGGAGGTGTGAGCTGTCCCACAATGGTTGCTGCTGTCGACGTTGCTGGACCCAGGATTGGGGCAACAAGTCTTGGCAAATTCAAGCCCACGCGTTGGACTCAGAATGGCGTCTGGAGTGGACCAGGAGGGTCCGGGGTGCTCCTCTTTTGGAGGGGAGCAAGGGCCAGTCTGGAGCAACCAGACCAGCGGTGTTGATGTTATCATTCGTCGTCGGGAAGGCCACAAGCCAGCGGGCTAGTAGCCAGACAACGCGGTGAGCAGCAAAGAGCAGAAGGGCCCCACGAAGATCTGGTGGATGCTGGAGGGCTGAACTTTGGTGCTGGAGCTGCTCAGGGTTGGGGCTTCTCGGACCCCAAAGCACTCACTCGAGGATCCCTCTGTGGTCATGCTGGGCAAGCGTCGTGCAGTCATGAAGATGGCCGGTCCCTCAAGGTCTCGTCGCACCCACGGATCTCAGCTGAGCTGACGATGTGGGTAGAGGTCAGAGGTGCCAGGGAAGCCGGTTCTCGTCGAGCTGGGCAGTCTTGATCCGGAGGAGAGACTTACAGCAGACCGCGATGCTTGGATGGTGCCTGCGGATGCAGGGTGACTACTCCTTAGCCACAAGGGAGAAATCTTGAGAAGAAGTCAAGAGTTCCTTTCGTAGAAAGTAGTTTCAGGGTTCAAAGATGATCTAATTTGGAAGGGGGCCCGCTCCTATCTTTATACTAGGAAAAGGGGCTGGCACGCGACTAGGTCCTGCCCATGGGTGGGACCAGGAAGGGGGGTGGTTACACCCCTCTCCCATGCCGGACTTTCCCCAGCTCAGGGGCTGGTGTGCCCCTGGAACTGGTTCTAGCCGGCAGATGCATAGTGAGCACCGGGGTGCCACTTGCAGTCACCTTCCTCTAAAGCCCTGCCTACCCAGGATACACAAAACCCTGTCTGGTATGGTGCTAGCACCGCCCCTGACAGGAAACCCTTTGTCCAAGCTCCCCTCGCTGGAAGGACTCCCAGCTGCAGGGGGTCAGACTTGTGTCTGCGGTGGCAGCATCCATTTTGTGATGCTGAGGCTTGAGTTAACTTTAACTGGGGTTCACAGTTACATACATGTCGTGTCCCTCTAGAAGGGTGGAATGCTAACCCCGTCGCCAGAATTGGCGAGGGGTTAGCATTCCAATTCGTATGACACCTTATTCGACATGTTTTGATAAAGCGATACCAAAGATAGCATATAACCGCGAGGATTATAATGCACTTAAGAGTATATGGTACGCGTTATCATGGAACAGCTATGAGGACTTGGTTCCGCAAGCTGCAAACGGGCTCAGCTCATGCCAGAGCACCATCTCACACGATCCCAAGCACTCTGCCTTCAGGATTGTCAAGGCCTGCCATAGGAGTGACTGATAGGAATCTGTGTGTCCATTTTAGGGTTAGATATAGGTATACTATATCAAAAGCAAAAGGTGATTACACCACCTTGTCCCAGCTGTCGTGCAGCCAGTTGTGTCAGATTTAGATGGTCAGCCAGGGGTGGCATAATATATGCTGCAGCCCCTGGTAGGCCCTGGGTACACCTATGCCCTGAGTTACAGGGTCTGATAAGGTGGCCCAGTACCAATTGGTAAATGCACCTAAGGTACACGTCTCAATTTAGTGAGAGAACAGCAAGGCTGTGGGTCTGATTAGCAGGCCCACAGCCAGAGAAGTCATAAACCAGTGAAGCAAAAAGCAAAAATCTGGGGTGATCATAGGATTGCAGACCCTACTCTCCTACAATTTCCAACTATCCTGTATGACCCACATTGCGAGACATCCTGCACCAATCCCACCAATCTAACTGTTTTTGTCAGAGAGTTAGTACCCCCCTGTAGATTAGTCACTACATGAAACTCTAATCAGCATCACTATCCCTAGCCTCTTCATTCCTCCCTCGTTCTTCTGGGGCAGAATGCTCTTCTGACTCGGCCCCCTGTTGCAGCAGGTATGCCTGCAGAGGTCCCTAGATGTCTTTGGGTCTAGAGGACAACGGCAGAGTTTCTGCATGTATCTTCTTCTGCTCCTGACAGTATACCATGTCGTGAACCCAGTCCTGAAACGTAGGGTCCCTTCCCCATTTACAGGCAATGTGTCGTTTAGCTAGCAATAGCGCTACGTCCATGAATTTTCTGCTGGCTTTTGGCATCTGTGCTGTGTATTCTAATAAAAACACTAAAGGATCTGCATGGACTTTTAAGTTTAGCATTTGTTCCAGAGTATCACATATTTGTTCCCAGTACTTTGCCACTTGCGGACATTCCCACGCTAAGTGCAGGAATCCGGCACCAGGTCGCCCACATCTTTCGCAGAAATCAGTGTCGATCAGTTTGAATCTATATTTGCGCAGCGGGGTATAGTAGAGACTGTGCAGGTATTTATAATGGAGAACCTTAAAGCGACAACTTGACCTCATGCACCCCGTAATGCCACAGCAATACTCCCATTGCTCACCGCTTAAGTCAACACCCAGATCCTCATTCCAGTGACTCCGTGCCATGCCGATCACTTCCGGTGTGTGATTGGGAAGACTGTAATATATGCGCAATAAAATGTGTGCGCCATCACTGCTACTTAATACAACCTGAAGAGGGGCAACACAGTCTGGCTCTTTTGGGTATTCCGGGAGGAGAGCTCTCATGCTTTCCCACAGTCTTATATAGTAGAATACCTCCAGTGGGGTAGGTGTGTATTCGCCAAAGAAACAATCTCGAACACGGAATTCGGCGTTAACAAACAGGTCGCCTTACGTCGTTATATGAAGCGCCCTACACATCCTCCGGAACCCAGCCTCCTGCAACAGTGCTACCTCTGGATGATAGGTGAGTGGCATACACTGTGCATAAAGCATTGGCGCTCGGACTCTAGGCAGCAGTCTCTGCCAGGCATCAATCGTGCACGAGACTGTGGTTGGGGGGCTTTCTAAATCCGCCTGTGTCCCAAAGACCACGCCATTTAGTGGTATAGGATGTGCAATCCAGACCTCAACTGCGATTTGTGGCATAAAACAAGTGGATCTCACCCAGTGGTATAAATAATGGGCTCGCGCACATATGTAGTAAGCCTCAAAGTCTGGGATATCGAAGCCTCCTTTACTATATGGTTGGGCCAATACCGCCCATTTGAGGAGTGATTGGCGTCCCCCATACCAGCCTAATCAATTCTGAACGCAAAGTTTAAAAAAAATAGGCACTTGGGTAGTGCGGTATATTTAGGAAGTAGTAGAGGAACCTGGGCAGGATGACCATTTTTATAAGGGAGACTCTGCCAGCCATCGATAGTGGAAGCGCAATCCATCTCGTAACATTGTCCATCAATTTCATCATGGCTGTCCCGTAATTGAGTCTCAATGTCTCCTGCCTATCGTTAGAGATTTTAATCCCCAGATACCGTAGTTCATTGTGGCACCATTCTATTGGGAAATCCAGAGGGAACTCCCGTACCGCAGTGGTTAGGGGAAGACGTTGTGATTTTCCCCAATTAATCACTATTTCGGACAGTCTACCAAATGTAATGAATTCTTGTAATAGGGCATTCAACTTGTTAACCGGATCTTCGACGAACAGATTGACATCGCCGCATATAAAGAGATAGACATCTGGCGCTGAAAGCATTGAAATGCACTATCCTGATGTAACTGCCTTATACGACAAGCTAGTTATTCTATTGCTATAGCAAACAACAGGGGGGACAACGGGCAGCCCTGGCGGGTACCCCCAGTGATCTTGAGCGAGTCTGAAAGATGCCCGTTCGCAAGTACCTTCACCGTGGGTTCCGTATATAGTAACTGTACCCATGATATAAATGTAGGCGGAAACCCCATTTTCTGTAAGACCGTGAAGAGATAAAACCATTCCACGGAATCAAATGCTTTAGAAGCATCTAGGAACACAGCCGCCAGGGGAAACTCAGGGGCAACCGTCTGCATGAGGGAGAACAGCGTCCGAAGATTATGAGACGCTGCTCTCATCATGACAAAACCCGATTGGTCGGGAAGTATAATTTTAGTCATGAGGAGAGACAGCCTTGTCGCCAACACTTTTGCCAAAATGTTTGCGTCACAATTAATCAATGATAGCGGCCGGTAGGAGTCGCAACATGCAGGGTCCTTGCCAGGCTTCAATAGGGACGTAATCACAACTTCCCGCATGGATCCAGGCAGTATCCCCTCCTACATGGATCCCTCAAAGACTTCTTTCAGTACCAGCGCCATGATGTCAATATAGCATTTATAGAATTCTGCTGGAATTCCATCCAAGCCCGGCGCTTTCCCATTCGCCAGAGACATTATGGCTTCTTTTACTTCATCCAGCTCGAACGGTGCACTCAGGAAAGTCCCGTGCACATCGCTCAGCCAGCACAGGGCCAGATCTCCCAGAAAGCCATCAAAATTAATGTGCCCAGAGGATTGTGTAGTGTACAGTTGCGCCTAATGTGCCTGGAGAGTCCGTAATATCTGGCCACTGTCTCTACACATTTCCCCTTCCTGATCAACTAGCTCTAAGATAGTATTGGTGCCTCTTTCAATCCACACTATTTCCGCCAATGCTTTACCCGGTCGTTCTCCCTCATTGTATTTACGGGCCGTACAGTACTTACTCCTAAATTTCGCTTTGCGCTGTGCCTCCTCTTCATACTCAGTTAACTTCATTCAAAACTGTGTTTGTGCATCCCCTCCCTCTCTCCCCGACATCTGCTTCTCAAGCATATGCAGCTCCTTCTCTAGATTTGCTAGAGTACGCCGTATGTCACGAAGCACCCCAAAACATTTGGTCATGCACCACCCCCGGACAGTAACCTTGATGGCCTCCCATATCAGCTCGACACTGTCCACCATGTTCTTATTGCGGGGGAAGAATTCCTTAATGTCCTCCCTCAGTTCCTCTCTAAAGACCGTGTCTAGCAAAGCTGTGGGTTGGAGTCGCCATGCACGCCTCATGCGGTCATAGCTGGGTATAGTCAAAGCAATGAGGACCGGACAATGATCCAACTGCGTTCTAGCGAGATGTCTGGCGTCTGTGAGTCCAATTGCCAGGTCACCAGTCAGAAAACAGTAATAAAGCCTTGCCCAGGTGCCCGTGTAAGAGGTAAAGTGTGTTCCTTCTTGTATTGAGGGGTGTACGTGCCTCCAGCTATCTACTAGCCCTCCCTCATCTATTATGCCCTGCAACGTCTCACGCATTCTTGGGTGATAGTGTGTCTGACCATCTGCTCGATCAAGTGAGGGCGTAACTGCTACATTAAAGTCCTCTCTCCAGACTATATGACGCGACCCAATATCTAATATCTTGCCCCAAAGTATTGTAAAGAACTCTGGATCATCCGTGTTCGGATTATAACAATTGACAATTGTGATAACATTACCTCCCAACCTCCCCCACAGTATCACATATCGTCCCGCCTTGTCCACCTGCTGTTCCAGTAGCGTGAAGGGAGTCGAGCGATGAATCAAGATGGCAGCACCCCTAGCATAGGAGGAATAATTAGAAAACACTCTGACTTTCGCCCATCTACTTGTAATGGAAGGGTTGGGCTGTGGGGCTATATGTGTCTCTTGCAGGAGTACAATATTTACATGATGCCTATCCAGGTAGGCCAGTACTTGTCTACACTTTCGAGTGTCCTTAAGGCCTCTAATATTCCATGACAGAATCTTACAATTCGACGTGATAGTTTCACCCATTGATACAACATGCAATGCATAAAAAATACAGCCACACGGTAAAGATTCCCAATGCCCATGCTGCTCCAAGATGTGAATCATACACCGAACTCTAACTGTGAAACTTGAACAATCTCCCTCCATCCCCCCCTGCTAAGGCCCCCCTCCCTGCAGCCCTCCCCCAGTCCACGATATAGAGCAGCTAGAAAAAAACACCAACTGCCTACCCGGACCAACTTCTCAGCCTCCCTCCCTCCCACTGAAGCAGCCCCAACATGCCAGATGATGTTACCCACCTCCCACCCATCCCAAACAACAAAAACTTCTTTACTATCCAGATGATAGAGTTCAACATGGGGGTTCACGCACCGTCCCCCCTCAAGCCCCGAAATCTATACCACCACTGGGCTCAGTCTAAGGAGGGGCGGTGGGGCCTGTGATACGTTACCACTGGAAACCACTCTCGTCCTTTCCGCATGCAGGATGTGACGCTTTTCAGCCATTTCCGCAACCTCAACTTGCAATAGCGGTTCATTGGCAGCCATCAGAAAATTTAAATGCAGGCTCTAGTATTTCCCTGAGAGTTCAATCTTCATCTTCCTCTTCTCGAAGCTCGCCCTGTCGCTCTGCATCTCGCTCATCTGCTCCTCATTGCGCACGCTTCCATTGTCGAAGGTAATCTTCCATGTGTTGTGAATTAGTGAAAAATCTTTTCTTGCCCTGGTGCGTTACACGCAACCTCGCCGGACACAGTAGCGCATAGTCAATCTGCGCTGCACGCAATTTCCGTTTTGCCTCCAAAAACTTGCGACGCTCCTCTTGTACCATCGGAGTGAAGTCCAGATATATTGAGAAAGTCACCCCTTCATACACCAATTTTTGTAGCACCCGGGCTGCACGTAAGCCCACGTCGTGGTCACGAGAGTTTAACAATCGGGCGATGATGGGTCTCGGTGGCTGACCAGGTTTTGGCTGTGGGCCTAAGAACCGATGAGCCCGTTCCACAATAAATTGCGTAGAGAACACCTCCGGTCCTATCACCGACTGTAGCAGTTTTTCAATTTATTCTTCCATACACCCCCTGTTGGTCGATTCCGGAATGTTGGTCACGCATATGTTGTTCCCCCTGCTGCGGGCCTCTAAGTTCTAATTTTTTGGCCCCGATCGTCCGGAGTAAGTTGTCCATCCTGGCCAGTCTCGTGGCATGGCTGGCAGTGGCATCATCCGAGTCCGATATGCGTCTCTCTGCTTCCTTCAGCCATTCTTCATGCTGATCCACCTTGTGTACCAATGCGTCCATCCTGGAGGACATACGATCCACCTTATCCACCACCGTGGGGAACCCCTGCCTCATTTCCTGCAAGATTTGTCGCATCTCTAGAGTTGCAGTAGCCGCTCCATCACTCTCCCATCCCACGCCTAGCAGATCCGCTGAGGAGGACGCAATCTTGGGGCCCTTTTCGGTCGCCTCAAAGGTAAGTTTCGGTTGGCGTGTGTCCGGATTCCCCATGATAACTGAAGTGAGGGGGGAGCCCACCGGTATTCGAACGCCACCAAGGTCCACCAGCACGGACAATCCTGTGTCACAGCACTTGGAGCAGATAGGAGAGCAACCAGTCTCTGGAGTAGCGGCCTCCAACTCCTGCACCAGTAGGATGGTCGAATCAACTCCAACGTGTCAACATCAGAGCTCTTACTGCCATCTCATGCAAAGAAAATAAAAAGATCCAGGAAGCAGCCTTAGCATCGATAACCAATGAGAGGGAGGCGGGAATCAACACCGTTCAATCGCCGCCACAGTGCCCGGTCACAACGCCCCTCAGGCTTCGAGCTATCCTCTGGGCACAACTTGTAGCTCTGTGTAAGCCCTCGCTTCTCACACCACAAGGCACACCTTGGGAGGCAAGGCCGCAATCCAAGTCGGGCCTCCAGCTTGGGAAGATTCAATCACCCACAGGACATGTCAGCAGTATCACAATGAGGAGTCCCATAACTATCACCAGCGATACGCCAGTATTGCCAACAGTCCCATATCAGCAAGTAGCAGAGGATCATGTAGTCCCAGGGATGGGCGCTCAACCACAGGTCTCAAGGGCTGGCAATCGCAATGTCTATGGGGCCTATAGTATGGGCAGTGCAGGCACCGTTTTTCTTCTCCAGAGCCTCCCCGCTCTGTTGCGTCAAGGCTCAGTGTCCCCCGTCGGGGGTCCGCAATCTCCAGCCCTCTGTGAGGGTCAGCGAGCAGCAATGGAGCGAAACTCTCCACTATTGCGGTGTCTGCCGCTAGCAGGCAAGGCCAAACTGCCTTGTGGGAAGCCTCGGTCTGTCCTGACTCAGCACGCCGCCCTCCGTGCACCCTAGCACTCAAGCGTCGGCTCCGGGGCTATCAGGCTGGCCGCGGTGCTCAGGCTGGGCGAATGCGATCAGTCCCAAACTTTCACCGAGTCCGGGTAATGCTCTCAGTAACACTCGGTCTCCGTGGTTTCCAGATGGCAGCTTATTTTAGCAGGATAAATGTGATAAATTATTGACCTAGGCAGGGGGAGCCTGAGGTTCCGTGACAATTGTAAGTGGTGTTTTCGACTCGCACGAATATAGTCGAGTCTGGTATCTATGAACCGCAAATGACGAGTTTAGTAAGTGTGCGCAGTTTCGCTGTGCTAGCTTAAACCGTTCATTTGTTATATGGGTTTTTCATCTGTACCCACGGGTTCCATCTTAGATACGGCATCCATTTTGTCTCTTGCCCTCAAGTAGCCAGCGAACGGACGTTGTCCGCTTCGCGACCCTGGGACTCCCAAGATATTTGCGGAAGACACATGTTCTTTGTAAGTGTCTTTATGACGAGGGGGATGCTACTGTAAGGCAGATGACGCCGCATGAGGCTCATCTTGCCGCACGGGCTTATTGTCTCAGCCGTGCATCTCATTAGGCACGTCCCTTTGATGCCTGCATCTCGTGTTTCCCGTTACCTCCCCTTTTACACCCTTTCCGATCTCCCCACTGTCTCCGTCTTCCTCTACACCTGTCCTTGTTCCTATTTCGATCTGTTTTACTGCTGATTGGAATTTGCTAATGGTGGGAAGATGGGATTTTACAGTTGGGAACCGCCAAATGTTTCCGCACTTATGTTTCGGACCTCATGTGTTTCAAAGTGACCAAAGCGACCCCCCGGGGAATAATTGTGAGAACCGGGTTGTAAACTTTTGTGTTCAAATGTTATCCTATGGGTAAAAACTGTATAAAAGGAGCGATCCACAGAACCAATTTGAAGCAGTCTCCCCAAGTTGCACGTGGTGTACTTGTTGTGACTTCTGTGTTCCCTGCAGCAAATAAACCTTGAATCTTTGACGCCGAAGGAAGTGTCCCGTGTCTCTGTGATTCGTACGCCGGAGCAGGTTACCCACGAAGGTTTCAGGTGTTGTGCCCTGGCACCGCTGGCTCCTACAGAACCCAGTCCTTCAGTTGGCGCCCAACGTGGGGCTGCATCAGTGGTACCGGTCCAAGCCCGACGATCGTGAGGAACTTCGTGTGAAATCTCCGAGGGAAGGTGCACTCCGCTTCATCGATCCTGTTGTCGAAATAAGTGGCCCGAAGACTTTTCCCGCGAAGATTCCCGCCTCCTGACGGCTGCGACGGACTGCTGCCCTGACTGTAGACCTGTTTTGTCGCCTGGCGTAGACCTTTGTATAGCGAGACGATTGACGGGCCTTCCTGGTGACGCCATCGATTTTTGAGTTAAGTATTTGTGGGTCGCTCCCAGAGTTCTTGGTTGTTGACACTTTAGCGAGTGTTTTTGTTGTTAACGCTGTGTGAGTGTTTTTGTCGGTGACACTTTGCTAGCTTACTTTGTTGTGTTGTTTGACGACTGCAGCCGCCAAAGACCGAGGGTTTTGTTCGTTGCTGGGACTTGGTAAATCCCGTAACCCTTGAAGTTTGTGAAACTCGGCTAGTGTGCAAGATGCCTGGTCGCAGTACTTTGTTTAGTTGTTTCAGACCTTGTGGTGCGGATTCCCGACTGGAGGACTCGTGTCCGATACCTCCGGTTGGAACTCCCACTTATGAACTATATAGTAAACATGGACTAGGTCCGATTACCTTTAACGATTATTGGATTAAATATACAAAGAAGGACGGCGACCTTCGTTGGCCACCTCACGGTAGCTTCGAGGCGTCAATCTTAGATAATCTAGAAATGAAGTTGTTCGAACGAAAATCAAGGCCGGCCATGTTTGATGCCTTTCGGTTGTGGCGCAAAGAAGCCCGGCAGAAAGAAATCAGACAGAATAAACGTAGTCAGCGAGATAATGTTGCTACCATAGTGAAGAAAGCAGAGCAGTTCCAGCGTGATAAGGAGGATAAGGATAAGGAGGTGTTTGAGAGACTACAGCGTATGACCATAGATAAATGCTATCCTGCTTTGCCTACGGAGTCGGACAAGAAGGAAGAGGTAGTTGAGGATCCTTTAATGTCCTATCTTATGAAGTCGCCACCTCCGTACGTACAGGGTACCGCAGCTCCTGTGGTCCCTGCCGTACCTGTTCTTCCACCTATTCCTCCTCCACCTGTTCCTCAACTTGCACCCGTTCTTCCGACTGTTCCCGCTCCTTTGTCTGTTTCTATTCCTACTGCTCCTCCACTTCCTCATACTCCTGCTCCCGCTACTGCTCCTGTTTTGTTAACCCCTGCTGTTCCTACTGTCTCTACTCCTTCTCTTGTTAGTCCTGTGTCGTATCTTTCTCCCTCTACTCGTAGTCGTAATTCTCCTCTTGCGGCTAGCTTCTTTCATTCGCTCGGACCTGTTCATGGGTCCGCTGGTTCCGGTGGTCCTCAGAGACGAAGTCAGCTTCCTGGAAACAGAGAACGCGTTGCGCTATATAATATGGCGATGGGTTGGATGGTAAATCCGCAGAGAAATCCACCACGTGTTGTCCTCGAAACGTTTTGTCAATTCAATATACCAACCCAGAGATACGTGTTTGATGAAATGTGTAAGTTCCTTCATGATCAGATAGCGGCCGATGCGCCTGACGAGGTGCTGACCGCCCTGTCTGAACTTCGGCTTCAGTTTTCAACTGGACTGATAGTAGATACTAACGTTCGACGTGCTATTGAGCGGTTGCTATCTTTTCGTCCCGCTCCGATACCTTATGCATTGTTTGTCGAGGATATTGAACACCAACCAGATGAGTCTGGCCAATATCCCATGCGAGAGGTTCCACCGGTTTGGATGCCAGGTAACCCCGCAGCTGCCCCTCCGGTCCCACCGTATTTTCAGAGAGTATGGATACATCTCCCGTGGAAAAGATCGGAAGTGTTACAGGTGAAGCAATCATTGCCTGACCCTCGCAAAAATCCTGCAGGGTATTACAAAGAATTATCGCAGCTCGTAGATGCTACGATTATGAATCTTGCCGATATCGACATGTTGTTTGGCAATGTCGTACCGCAACCTGTATGGGCTAAGATTCGCCAGCAAGATCACGCAAATGAATTAGGTGGTGATTGGGCGGCCATCTTGGTGGCAGATGCTTTACAAACTGGTGGAGCTAAACCTGAGCAGTTGATTGCTGCCCTTCCCCAAAGAATAATAACGTTAATGAAGACTCTTATGCCGGCTATGAGGGTAAACTGGGACAAATTGTCAGCCTGTAAGCAAAAGAAAGATGAGAGTGTTTCCGACTTCTTTACGAGGTTTGAGGAAGCATTCATTGACCATAGTGGTCAGGATATGGGTACTGAGGGTGGACAAAGGTTGTTTGTGGATAAATTTGTTTCAAACTTATTGCCCGATTTGAGCAATAAATTAAAGAATTCGGAAAGTGCATGGGCCGTTTCTACCTCTGCTCAGATATTGGCTACGGCACAATATTATGAGAATAGAGAGAAAGAAGAGAACGACCGTGCTGATAAAAAGACGAAGGAGCTAAAAACTAAAGTGTTGCTTCAACAAGCATATCCTCCGCGTTCGAATCAGAATGCACCCCAACAGAATAGATCGCAGTCGCAATCGAATCGATCGCAGCCGCGTAATGATTCCTCCTCCCAAAGATCATCGTTGGGGTACAATCAATGTGCTTATTGTAGACAGGAGGGACACATTAAATTCAATTGCCCTGTTTTAAATGAACGGAATAGTGGTACTTCATCCAAAGGAGGTCGTGGTGGTTCGCAGCAGGCATCACGTGGTAGAGGTCGTGGTGCTCAGAACGATCGCTCAGATAACTCATCTAATTCTAATAATTGTTTTGATCAACGTGGATCGTCGCAAGGACGATCTGCGCAGTACAATGTAGACGATTATTACGTCGATCAGGGGACTGACGACAGTAATTACTAGGACAGCCAAAGACAAGGAGAGGGAGTGGTATCAGTTCCGGTTGATCAGAGAGGGCCTTACGTCGCAGTTGCTACATCGGGCGTCGTTGAGCCTTTTCTGTTGGACACTGGTGCAGCGAAAAGTTCTATCATGCATTCGAAACTCCCTGGCGCACCTTTGTCTGGCTTAACAAATGTTTCCGTTGGATTCTCTGGCGCCCCCGTTAGCAATCCAGTTTCACGCCCTTTGCCCCTTACAATTGGGCCACGAGAGCTGGAAGCTCCGTTGATTTTAACCACGGGTTGTGGCGAGAATCTTTTGGGCCTGGATTTGCTTAAACGTTTGTACGCAACTTTGTATTGTTCTCCTGCGGGTGTAAAGCTTACGTTAGGAGAGAGGGTTGTCTCTCCTATGTACTTGTCTCTTGATAAGCTTCCACCGGAATTGAGTTCTCTTCCTGCGTCTTTGTGGGCGACGGGTCCAAATGACGTGGGCCTACTTGATATCTCTCCTTATGTTGTTCAGTTGAAATCTAATGTGCGATTGCCACGTATTCCCCAGTATCGTATCTCCCTTGATGGTGAACGAGCGCTGTTGGCGATCATCTATGATTTGATCGAGAAAGATGTTATTGAAGAGACTCGGGGAAACGTGTGCAATAGCCCTGTACTGCCTATTCTTAAACGCTCAGATCCTACAAAACCGCCTGTTTATCGTTTTGTTATCGATTTACGGGAGGTGAATAAAATTGTGGTTCCTCAATTCCCTGTTGTGCCTGACATCACGGCGCTCCTGACTCTGATTCCAGCTACTGCATCATGGTTTTCGGTGATTGATTTGAAAAATGCGTTTTTCAGCATCCCGATTGCCGAAGAGAGCAGGGACCTTTTCGGTTTCTCTCTCGGTGGACGAAGCTTCCGGTTCAAACGCGCTCCTCAGGGCTACTGTGAAAGTCCATCGATTTACAGTCAAGCCTTGAAGGGTCAACTGGATGCGTTTCGGTTGCCGGTTGGTGCGGCCTTAATCCAATACGTCGATGACTTATTGGTGGCTGCCGATACTCAGGACATTTGCAAAATTGCTACGGTGTCGTTGCTGCAACATCTCTGTGAGTTGAATCATAAGGTGTCCCCTTCTAAACTCCAATATTGTTGTCAAGAAGTAACCTATCTAGGTCACTTATTGTCAAAGGAGGGAAGGAGATTGACCCCAGAGAGAATTGCAGCGATTGCGCGAATGGCTGTGCCAAAAACCCAAAGAGATGTGCGTGCCTTTCTAGGTATCACGTCATACTGCAGGCAGTGGATTCCTAATTTTTCATTGCTAGCGAAACCATTGGTGGCTCTTACGTGCAAGGATGTTTCGACTCCTTTACCATGGACGGAAGAATGTCAGAAAAGTTTTTCTGAACTACGTGATTCATTGTGTTCGGCTCCTGTGTTAGGTACTCCTGACTATAGCAAGCCGTTTACATTATATGTTCACGAGAGGGAAGGTTGTGCTTTGAGTGTCTTGACCCAACCTTTTGGTGGTAAGCAGCGTCCATGTGCATATTTTTCCTCGACCTTGGACCCAGTAGCTAGAGCATTGCCGAGTTGTTTGAGAGCAACTGCGGCAGCTGCGGTCTCCATCCGACAATCAGCAGGATTGGTCATGGATAATATGCTTACGGTGATGGTTCCGCATGCAGTCGATACTCTTTTAAATCGAACGAAAACTCAGCACTTGACGAGTGCGAGGTTGTCTGGGTACGAGTTGACGTTATTGGCAAGCCATATTCAGATAAAACGTTGTAATGTCTTAAATCCGGCAACTTTGTTACCAATTAACACAGAGTCAGATGAAGTAGCAGAACATGACTGCTACTTGAGGACTGAAGAGGAAACAAAAGGTCGAGTGGACCTTAAAAACACCCCATTGGAAGATCCGGATGGCACTCTGTATGTGGATGGGTCATGTTTTAAGTTGCCGAATGGCGATGTGACTACTGCTTACGCTGTTGTAACGTTGAGTACTATTGTTGAGACTGCAAGGTTGAATCAGAATTCTGCCCAAGCTGCGGAGCTGATTGCTCTTACTAGAGCGTGTGTGTTGGCGAAAGGGAAACGTGTGAATGTGTACACCGACAGCCAATACGCTTTTGGTGTAGCGCATAGTTTTGGACGATTATGGCGAGAGAGAGGTTTCTTGACGTCGCACGGTACGAAGATTCAGCATGGCCAGCTTGTGAATGATCTTTTGGATGCATTGACGCTGCCTACGCAAGTTGCGATTGTTAAATGTAGTGCGCATCGTAAGGTGACGGATGATGTTGGTCGTGGTAACGCGTTTGCAGATGAGATTGCTAAGGAGACTGCCCGGAACCTTAGCACTCGGATGTATGTGACGAGTTTGGTTAGGTGGCCTACGGAATCGAGTATGTGTGAAGACACCATTGAAAGTGTGAAAGAAATTCAGAATGAGGCCACCGAGACTGAAAAGGCGAAGTGGAAAGAAAGTACGGGTTGTTGGATTGACCTGTCGGATCAGAAAAGATGGTTGTTGCCTGATGCGTATGTACTGGCCGTTGTGACAATGGCGCATGGGTTAGCACATATTAGCGTGAAAGGTATTTGTAAATTGTTGTCTCCTGTGTGGAAGAATGATGGAATTACGAAATGTGCTGAACGATTGGTGAAGAATTGTATGGTGTGTATGATGTACAATCCTGGCAAAGGAACCCCAACTCCTCTTGGCAGTTTTGCTCCTCCTTCGTATCCCTTTGAGGTGATTCAATTGGACTTCATCCATATGGAGCGATGCAATAACCTGAAATACGTTTTAGTTGTGGTTTGCGCATTCTCCCGATGGATTGAGGCCTATCCTCTCAAAGACAATACTGCTTTGTCTACTGCGAAAATCCTATTGAAGGAATATTTTCCTCGGTATGGAATGCCTAGAGTCGTGTGGTCGGATAACGGAAGTGAGTTTGTTGGAAGTGTGATGAAGAGTGTGTGTAAGGGCCTTGGAATAAATCAAAAATTCCATAGCGCCAATCATCCCCAGTCAGCTGGTTTGGTTGAAGGGTACAACGGCACCCTTAAACTAAAGCTAGCGAAGATTCAGGCTACGACTGGTCTTTCGTGGCCTGACGCTTTGCCCTTAGCATTACTGTCAACTAGGGCGACTGTACACTCCCGAATAGGGCTTAGTCCCTACGAAATAGTGTTCGGCCGTCCTGCGAATGTGTGGGGGGTTCCTAGGCCAGGAATGTTTTCTGATCTTGAGTATCCAATGTTGATTGACTATTTACATGACTTGACTGCTAAACTGAGGTTAATTCACCAACAGGTTTACGACGCATTGCCGACGCAGACGGAGGGTCCAGGCCACCAGCTCCAGCCTGGAGACTGGGTGGTGACACGCAACTTTTCACGCAAGAATAATCTGGACCCGAGGTTCACCGGACCTTACCAGGTGCTCCTGGCCACGAGGACTGCCGTTCGTCTTGAGGGGCGTAAAAATTGGGTGCATGCCACCCATACGAAGCGAGTCCCCATCCCTTTGCCGGCAGACCCGTGGGTAAGGAAAGGCATTGCGTCAACAGAAACAGAAACATCGCCGGCGTTTGTACCTTTCAGCGACGCGCAGCCTGTTGGAGAATCCTCAGCGCAGCAGAAAGACACTGTTGAACAATTGTCAGCAAAAGACTCAAGACCAGAACAATCGACTGATCAGCAGGACGCTGTCTCTTCAACGGATCCTTTGTTCGACGAGCAGACACGTCCCGGGAAACACCGATATTCTTTGCGATCTCGCACTAAGGACAAATAAATTTTTTTTTTGTTTTGCTGAATTAACGACTGCATTATCCCGTTTCCTGTGATCAGTTTTCAACATTCGTATCACTGTGATTTTTTTTATACATATATATATATTGAGCTTCCTCCCTTGTATCTTTTCACTTCTACAGCCAAGAGACTTTGTGTTTGTATATACATATTGTGTGCTGAAGGCCGTAGGGCCGCGCGCGTACTTCCTTCTGGATAGTAGGTCTTGACGCTAGGTTAAAGGCCGTCGGTTCCTAGGAACTCCTGGGGATTGACTATTGCTACACAGAACGAAGTGCGTCAAGAAACGTTGCGGACGGTCGTAGGGAATGGCATTCTCGAAGTTGAATGATTTGGAGGGAGCTAAGGCGCACCGACTCAAGCTGCAGCAACTCAGTCGTACCAAATGTTTCATATTCCAACTGTTTGTATTGTTTTTGACTGCTTCTGCATTATTGGCGGGTGGGGTGTATTACACGATGTCTTACTTCTTACCTGCTACACCTACTCCTACTCCTTACCCTAATCTTACCTCTACTGCTTCTCCCCATTCCTTTCATATGTTACCGGAACACGAGCAGGCTAGACGTGTAGAATTCCGCAACAATTCCTTTATTCAGCTCCTTCACCAGCATCAGTTAGTGGTTAACACTACTAATTGTTGGGTGTGTGGGTTGATGCCACATACTACGGATAAGGGAATTCCATATCTGGTGTTACCGTATAGTTCCCAAGGGTCAGCTCGAGCATTCCAAACAATGTTTCGAAGCGCACTGGGTTTCCACCCCATTCGAGAACCACGTTCCCCCTACTCTGGTCCTACCTCGTATCAGAACCCTTTGTCGATAGCAATAGAGGATTTAGATAGTGATATCTATGATCCCTCGCTTATTCCTGAAGAAGAGGTACAAGCCTATAGAGTCCTAAGTAGAGGTGAATATAGTGTGTTCACTAGCGAAAAGCAGCTTAAAAGCTCGCCTCCAATATGGGTCGTACCCCACACTGGTAATTTCTGTCTTATGGGTCGTGGTCGAAGATCGCAAGCCCGACTCGGAGCAAGTGCTTGCACTGAAAATTACATTCTGCCGATGTTCTCGTCCCCTGTGTTCCTGGCTGCCAAGGGTACATACTTTATCTGTTATGATCGTGCATATGCATGGTTGCCCGCTGACTTCATGGGCTCATGCTTCGTTGCAAATCTGTTGCCTCCGACGTTCACTGTAGACGCCGATTATCACAAGACTAGAGTTGTGCGAGGCGTAATTAGCGAAGAGGATACTGCCGGTCAAGAGGCAGGAGACTTTTTCAAGGGTTTCCTCCCGTTTTGGGGACCTATGGTTAACAGTAGGAACCTGAGACAGTTGACTCGAGTGGTAGAATCGACAGCTAATATTACTGCCAGTGCCCTTGGTAATATCACCACAGAACTTCAGGCGGAGAGACTTATGACGTTACAAAACCGTATGGTTTTGGATGTCATCTTAGCAGATCGCGGTGGGGTATGTAAGGTGATCCATTCGAGCTGCTGCATTTTCATTCCAGATAATGCTCCAACTGTCTATCAAGCCATCTCGAGGTTGCATAAGATCTCTGAATCCATACACGTGGATGTAGGGGATTGGACGCTGCTGGGGTGGTTTTGGGGCCTGATGTCGACTTGGGGTTGGAAAATTCTGATGATCATCGGAGTTGTGGTAGTGTTCCTGTTCACGTGTTGCCTTTGTGTGCAGTGTGGTCCTGCCTTATGTGGCCTTTGTGCTACAACGTGTATGAGACAACCATCTGTTACCAAGGGGACTCAGTTGGACAGAGCTATGCTACAGCAACATCTCGATGGTCTGATGAATATCGAATATGAATCCGACTAGTGCTTGCCTACATGAGGGCAAAAGGAGCGTCTGAGGTTCCGTGACAATTGTAAGTGGTGTTTTCGACTCGCACGAATATAGTCGAGTCTGGTATCTATGAACCGCAAATGACGAGTTTAGTAAGTGTGCGCAGTTTCGCTGTGCTAGCTTAAACCGTTCATTTGTTATATGGGTTTTTCATCTGTACCCACGGGTTCCATCTTAGATACGGCATCCATTTTGTCTCTTGCCCTCAAGTAGCCAGCGAACGGACGTTGTCCGCTTCGCGACCCTGGGACTCCCAAGATATTTGCGGAAGACACATGTTCTTTGTAAGTGTCTTTTTTTGACGAGGGGGATGCTACTGTAAGGCAGATGACGCCGCATGAGGCTCATCTTGCCGCACGGGCTTATTGTCTCAGCCGTGCATCTCATTAGGCACGTCCCTTTGATGCCTGCATCTCGTGTTTCCCGTTACCTCCCCTTTTACACCCTTTCCGATCTCCCCACTGTCTCCGTCTTCCTCTACACCTGTCCTTGTTCCTATTTCGATCTGTTTTACTGCTGATTGGAATTTGCTAATGGTGGGAAGATGGGATTTTACAGTTGGGAACCGCCAAATGTTTCCGCACTTATGTTTCGGACCTCATGTGTTTCAAAGTGACCAAAGCGACCCCCCGGGGAATAATTGTGAGAACCGGGTTGTAAACTTTTGTGTTCAAATGTTATCCTATGGGTAAAAACTGTATAAAAGGAGCGATCCACAGAACCAATTTGAAGCAGTCTCCCCAAGTTGCACGTGGTGTACTTGTTGTGACTTCTGTGTTCCCTGCAGCAAATAAACCTTGAATCTTTGACGCCGAAGGAAGTGTCCCGTGTCTCTGTGATTCGTACGCCGGAGCAGGTTACCCACGAAGGTTTCAGGTGTTGTGCCCTGGCACCGCTGGGTCCTACAGAACCCAGTCCTTCAAGCCTCACATCACTGCGGTCATTCCGCTTGTGCGCCCTCTAGCGCCCAATGTCAAAGGGATTTTAATTCCATCAAGGAACAAATTGTCAGGGCTGTTTCTTTGAAACCATTCAATCCTTCTCATCAGAGCATAATAGTATGGTCTAGGAGCAGTGTTGATGCAAAAGCACTTGGGACATGAGCTAGTAGTAATAGTCGCATCCCGTACCCTCAAGGGTGCAGAAGCTACTTACTCATTCATAGAAAAAGAGGCACTTGCATGCTGGTAGGGAGTAAACTATTTACATATTACGTATGGGGCACACGTTTTGAAATTGGATCTGACCACAGACAACTTATAGAATTGTTTACCACTAGAGGAGCTGCCAAGGCAACACCCAAGATTGCCAACTGGTTATTCAGACTTCAAGGATATGATTTTTTACTACAGTTTGTTCCTGGCATTAGAAATGTTAATGCTGATTATTTATCACGTTTGCCATTAGAATGTGATGATGATGACGTAGACTCCAATGATGATTGTGTGGTAGCAAGTGTAGTTGAGTCATGTAAAGGTGCCATATCATTTGATGAATGGAAAGAAGCAGTAACAAATGACAATGTTTTCAAGGAACTAATAGTTGAGTTGTCCAATCCATCAGGGTCTAATTTCATCCTCAAGAGGAAATTTTGAGACTTTTGGACAGTATGGACAGAACCTTCGGTTGTGGATGGTGTGTTACAAAGAAGTGGTAGACTGGTGGTTCGAGGAAGTTTGCAGAATAGACTACTTAAAATTTTGTATGAAGGACATGTTGGTATGTCGGCTATGAAGAGAAAAGCTAGAGAAACTTTTTGGTGGCTGGGGATGGACAAAAACATAGAGGCACATGTACGTGGATGCATAGAATGCATGTGCTGTGACAAAACCCATAGAGTAGAGGAATCACCTATCTCATCAACTAATTTTCCCAGTAGACCATGGGAAAAGGTAGCTGTTGTAACTTGATGTTTACTGTTATCTTGGTTTCATAATGGTATAAACCCGCCACCCCTCTCCTTCCTGGCAAAGTGTTGTAACCCTAGGTGGAACGCTCGCACAGGAGCTCACCTTAGAATGTTGGTGTGAGGAGCGGATCGTGCCGAGGTCAGATGTGAATAAACTTGCTCTTCATCTTCATTGCGTGTGAGCAGTTATTGAAGGGCTTTTCCAACAGTAGCCATGGACATTTGTGGTCCATTTTAGATCCATGTTAACAAGGACGCATTCGTGTTAATGGATTACCACTTCAAATGACCGGAAGTGGCATTTACTGGGGACATTAAAGCACAAGATATTATTGAATTTTGTGATCACATTTTTCGTACAGAAGGTTGTCCAGATACATTAATTACAGACAAAGGGCCACAGTTTGTTTCTAATGAATTTAAGACATAAATGACTAGAATGGGTATTATTCACCACACCACAGCTGTTTACAATCCCAGGGAAAATGGTCTCGTGGAGAGATTAAACAGAGCCTTAAAGGAATGTGTACAATTGTCTGAACAATCTAGCGAAGATTGCAAAGAGGCAGTAACGGAAATGCTGTGGAGCTATCGCATCACGTCTCATTCAGTTACTAAGGAATCTCCATTTAAGCTTCTCAAATGTAGGCTCCTTGGCACGAAGGCTGCCCGGTGTGGATGTTTAAAGATTCTATATGTTCAGTTGGCAAGAGGGGTGTAGAGAGTTGAGTAAAGAAATATCAAGGCAAGTATATGCACAGACACAATGACAGGTTAAATAGGAACAGTCGTATTTTCTCAGTTGGAGATTAGGTGAGGACGTACAGCGTTGGTTTACAAAAAAGAGGTTTATCAATATGGTCTGTACAAAAATACATAACCAAGGTTAGTGGTAACAGTGTTTGGTTGAGTGATGGTAAGGTGTGGAACACACGTAGTGTAACCTTGTGCAACAATCTGGAAGTTGGTGCCTGGTAGGAAAGGGGTTGTAACTATCATTTGGATAATGGTTATGACGATGTAAACAATAATGATCTTGTCAGTAGGATTCCCAAATGGCACAGTGTCTATGTGACCTATTAATATATCTTATGCATTATGCATTGCATTTTGCAAAGTGTTATACATTTGTTTTATGTTATCATCTATATTTCCTTGTATTTGTATTATAGTTTTTTTGGTTGTAATATGTACATATCTGTTTGGATTGTTTAAGGAGGTGGTAGCTTGGCAACATGTCAGCATTCAGGATGCTTTGTTCAGAGTTGACCAGAGAGAGGAGAGCTGGCCGTTGCAGGGAGAGGACATGTATAGGGGTTGTCTAGGGGTTATTCCACTGAACTTAATAAAGTTCTTCTACGAAATAACTTGTCTGCGCCTCTTAAAAGTTATGAGCACTGCATCGCCAAATGCGATGCAGTGTGTGCAACGAAATTGTTTTTATTTATTTATATATTTACTTACCTGTACTTGGCCCTATTTTGTAGTTTACTACCGCCCACCCTGCCCCTCCCCCTCCCCACGTCACCGCCTGGCAGCACTCCCACCACCGACTGCTACTGCACTCCATCCAAGTTACTTAAGAAACTACATAGTTACTACCATGTGAACTTTGCAGGTCTTTAAATTACCCTTGCAACCTTCACTCTCAGCATTAAGTAATCAAGGGGGTAGGAATAATCATTGTTCTCTGCACAACTGTTCCCCCCTTTCCCTTTTCCCTATCTTTATTGTTCAGTTGTCCTAGTTGTAGAGAAGGGGGATGTGTGGTATCTCCCAATAGAGGTGTCCTCTCTCCCTGTCGTCCCTCACTCCTCCTCTTGTGTCCTATTGGTATTGTTACCTCGCAACATGTTAGAAGGGCATGACGAGGCAATTGGAATGTTGGTATCAGAAGTTCTATGTTGTGCTCCCATGAGAGACAGTGACGGTGACAGTTGGTGATGCGACAGCTGTGGCTGGGATGTTCTCCTGTTGTACTTAATAAAATATTGCTCAAACCTGCCAGCCCCTGTGAGATCCATTATCTAGATTTAACAAAACTATTGCCCAACCTTACATCTGGAAATGAGTGCCTAAATCTTAAGGATTAAATTTGAAATATCTATCTATCTCTCTATCTATCTATCTATCTATCTATCTATCTATCTATCTATCTATCTATCTATCTATCTATCTATCTATATAATACAAGCGTAAATCTCAAAAGTCTAAAGTATTGCCACTCTCAATATATTTTCTGCTTTTGTCCTGAGTAATCCCAGAAATATATATGCAGTTAGCCTTTTCGCTATTAGCAACACAATACCTCGCCATCAGATATGGTTATCAAAAGGCAATGTTCTATGAACATATAAACAGAAAACAATACATGGGAAGATGCTTTGAAAATAATCTAAAAGTCTTAACATTAATAAGTTTCAAATGTGACAGATCAAAGCATTTTTCTCTTTTTCATAATAGCCTTTCATTCTTTTTATGATTCTGTCTTTGAAAGCTCTTTTTGTCGATGACAGATGATATTGTTCTTCCATCCTTTCGCAGACAGCGTTAGTGAAAAAAAACTATTGTGAAGCTCGTCTCTGCAACATGATTTTTATAATTAATATATACAACTGAGCTGAGAAAGGTACTTTATAATGAAGTGCAATTAAGCGGTGTTTGTTCCTGTCCCGCACTTCCAATGACTATAATTTGCTTGACTGTTTAGAAGTCAACTATTATCATTAGATTTTGGACATATCTTTAGCACGCCTTGTTTCTGATTTTGTTTGTTTTTAATTAAAAGCAAACATGCATTCAGTAAATTTTTTTATTCAGGGTTATTCACTATTTAATGATAGTCCTTAGTTATTAATACAGTAAAAGGCTATTTTATCACAATCTAGTAATTAACACACAGAGAAAAACTTCTTAAAAGCTGATTTCAGTCAACGAACTTCTTTACAAGATAGAAGGCAATACGTATTGCACAATCCTTGTAGGTTTCTACATTTTGTCTCAGATACATCCATTTATGTAATTATGTTTCTGTGTACCTCAGTCACCCTCAACGCACCTTATTTTCTCCATCAACAATTTATAACATTCAAAACTCTACTACTGCATGTAACACTTCTGTTACTTTAACCAGCCGGATTCTCAGCGCCTTGCCTTATGCATCCCCTTCCATTCAATGTCATAGTCTCATCGTTGTATATTACTTTGCTACCCCATTTGAATGGCAAACCAAGTGAACACAACTCTTCTCCCATCTCAGACTGTTTACTATCTTTCATTTTACCAATCCTCCTGCCATTAAACTATGCCCCCCAATATTAATTTCCTCATTCGTGGCTGATTACACATTTTGAACTAGTCATCCCCTCTCATCTTTAGCACTCAAATCATAAGAACCCTCTCTCTCATTCACACGTGCAAAGAAATGTAAGTATTTTATGCTGTGTCCTTTCTGTTATGGAATTCCCTGCTTCAGGTTTCTTTTTCTTATGTTCATTCAAAGAATACATTTGTTGTCCCTTCCTCTGCCAGCAATTGCTGCTCCACTAGCATTCATGATTCATCTCTAAAATACTAAGCAATTCTAAAAGAAAAGGTACCTCATTGCTTGCAACATCTGCTATTCTTCGCACCCTAGACTACGCTTACTCATGTTTTTAACTTCACAAACTCTAAATATAATACCCACCACTTTTACATCCTTAACCTCCTTGAAATCTGCGACGCCTTTGATGATGTTGACAAAGACATGCCTTGTAGTGATGTCAGACGTAGTCATCCCCGTGACTCTCCTCTTACTTTGAAGCTTTCACTGAGTCCCCTTGTTTCTCCATCTTATGGGCTACCACTGTCTCAGTGAGAGTTCTCTAGGTTCTCTATTCATGGTCACATTCTTCTGTTCAGCAGCTTTGAGTTATTTACATTATAAAATAACATTTTAAAGTGCTATCAGGTGTGTATCTTGATGGTTTATCCATGGATTATCTGTGCATTTAGGTACTCGAAGGATTTAAAAAATAAAAAGATCTATTTGGCAAAGTGAACATTATTTTTCGTTGGCCAAAATGGATCTGCGGATCCTTGAAGGAACCGCAGGTGGTCGTAATTTGACTAGCTGGCCCTGCTCTGAATTTTTTTGGGGGATGAGATTATGAAATGCAAAGGAGTTTGGTGTGTTAAGGTGTCAGGCGTGGCATCCATTGATATATATTTACATACTTCAAAAAATGAAAGCAGGTCCCTATTTTCATCATGTGATATGTAGCTCTGACTGTAAATTCCTGGATCCACATTTTATATGTGCATTTTCTATTAATACAACTTAGATTCACAGAGTGATCCATAGCACTATTTTTGATCTGCGGACACTGGCCCACACTCAGAGATGCCAAAAATAGTAAACAACATAGTGCAAAGAGTAGGGGGTGGCAGTCTGCTTCCTCTCTGAATTCTTGTTCAGCAGCAGAGTCTGTCTGTTTTCATCCTTGGGCCTTCAAGACATTTTATCAGCGGGTGCTGCAGGGGCGATAGTTTGGAAGGGACAGGTGCACTGCAGCACAGCTCGTGTTACACACAGAGCTTGCTGGCCACTATTTAGGTGCACGTAGCACGGGAAAACAACTTACCGTGGGCATCCAACTCCGCTACGCCAACTGAGTTTGCGAATTTTCCGTGACTCCGCACTCCGCTCAGAGTGCGGAGTTCAGCAAAAAAACTCTGGCAGGCTCTTTTTGTGCAGAGTGACAGTGTCTCTTAGCCACTGTGCATGGATGAAAAGAATGAAGTAGGAATTCATTATTTCTTGCCCAATGGTCCCAGAACAAGCAGTCCAAGGGCCATATTACACAAGTGCCCTGGGGGAGCAACGGGCATTTGCACCCACTTTGCATGACTTTGGCACTTTGATATTACACAAAGGGCCACAAATGCTTATGCAGCCCCTTCAGTAAAACAGATTGCACTGTTGTACATAAAGTGCCAGTTCTATCATTGCAAATGAGGGAACGCCCTCTTCATGCCCACGCCGTATTACTGACATGGGCGCAGAGGCAAACATGCCTTTAGAAGGAGGCTTTAAAAGAATGCGACAAGAAGGTGGCACACTTTCATTGCACCTTCTAAATGCAGCCCTCTAAAGAGATGAAAGGAGGTACCATGGACCCTGATGCATCCACTTGTAGGCGGGTGCAGTTACTCACTGCACCCACCTTCAAGGGAATCTCTATTCCCTTTTAAAAATGCAGGCAGATTGCTGCCTGTATAAAGAAACATGGAGCAGCTTTTAAACAGCTGCTCCGCATTCCTCTTGATTGTACTGCCTTGGGGGCAGCACAAGTTCACGGCTGCCAAAGTGCAGCATATTCTTCCTGATAGGGTGCACTTTCCATCTTTGCACCTGGTGCACCTGCTTTAAGGAGGACAGTGGTTCAAACATGGAAAGTGCACCCTATCTTTAATACGGGACCAGATATGCTATGCTCTATTTCCAGACTCTGTATAGGGCCAAGTTCTATATAAGTATGAGTCTGGACTACACTTCAAGGTATTATACTCACTAATAAAAGGAGAGTATTTTTAGACCTTGATTGTACAAGGATCTTGTGTGGTTCTGCAGTATCAGCAGATTGGAGTGTACTATCAAGAACAGTACAGTGTCCACTGTTCAGATGTCTTTATCTAAGCACTATGGGTGGTTGATTTGCATCTAACTGTTAAATGGTAGGAGAGATAAGAGACAGGCTGCTGTCTGTATTTTTATCTGAAACATAAAAAACAAGGACCACAGGGCCATAAATCAAAAGGCGAGCATAGCAAAAAAACATAAAACTTGCTTGTAAACCAGAAATTAAATTGTGTCAAACTTAGTTAGAATAATTAACGACAACCATATATCTTTGTACACTTTTATTTTCACCGTAGTGCAGTTGAGGGTGTTTAACCACTTGGCTGCTAAGGTACAATTACTCCTCTGCATTAATTTCCATTGAAATCAATGGAAAGTCCATGACGAGTTACCCTTGTCATTAGCGGCGAAGAGGTTAACTGATGGAAAAGATTTTATAAAAAATATATATATAAATGAAACAACAAACAAAATAAATTTCCTTACAGAAAAAAATCGTATATAATCACAAAACATCAGAAAAAATAAAACACATTCAATTGTCATTCTCAGCCTATCACAACCACATTTTTTAAACAATATATCGATGGTGATTATACGCATCCTTTTTTAGGAGTCGAAAATCCACCTACGAGGTTGCCTGGGAAAAAACTAGAAGTTTTTTTCTGTGCTGGAAGAGACACTTCCCCAATACAAACAATTATAAGAATTCATCTTTCGTTGGCTCCTCCAAATCAAATAAAGTTGACGTGTTTTGGCCCTATATAAATTCGAAGGCCTCATCAGGACCAGTGGTTGATAGTTAACATCAAATGTAATGTAAGTAGACTAAAGCTGTTAGAAACCCAAAGGAAGAATAAAAGTGCTGTGTGCATGCACTTAGAAAAATGTATAAGTCAGAATTATGCGTCCATGTTTTGTAACTCGAGTCTTGTTGTGATATTGAAAAAAAGTAGTAGTAACCCCAAGATAGAAAGTGTAGTCCAAGTTCCACCCATAAAACATACAAATTCCAATCTGCTTCATGGAGAGCAGAAAACCCTCACCATACAGGCAAGGCAAGCAGTAATTACACACTCGTGTTTGTCGCTTTGGTAGCAATACTAATATGAACCCGTGAGTATGTAAGCATCCTTAACCCATAGTACTTCATGATGGAAACAAAGTGAACTGGTACTACCTTAGTACAGTGCTGCAACTAGTTGGAATTGTTTTTTATCAAAGTCTTCACGTGCAAAATGCATGGGAATGTGGACGCCTCTAAGCACCCCTTCTGCTTATTGTTAACTAAATCACCTATGTTTGCAAATTACCAGATTATGGGAGACTGTAAGACATTACAAAGTGCTGTCTGTGTGACGATATGTTACATCTTAAAAACGCTTACAGATGCTGTATGTAAGTTGCAAAAAACACAGTTGATGGACAGAATGTAGAACAATGTCATACATTCAGCCCAGTACAAGGATCTGGGCCTAAATCCATCGTTTTTTTGCACTCCACACCACCCTGGGTTAGACACTGGCTATATGCAAATCAGCTCTGACCCTGTGCCTCATGGGAACAGTCCAGTCCGAGCTACCAAGCCATGTCTTTCCCAGACCGGAATCAAGCATCCAAGGACCGGTTTCTGGCTATCAGCTTTCTTCAGCCTGGATAGCTTGACTCCAGTGCTGTGGAGAGCCTGGGACTCACGTCTGAGTATACCCAGCCCACTCGTGGTGAAAATTGCAAAAAACACAGTTGATGGACAGAATGTAGAACAATGTCATACATTCAACCCAGTACAAGGATCTGGGCCTAAATCCATCGTTTTTTTGCACTCCACACCACCCTGGGTTAGACACTGGCTATATGCAAATCAGCTCTCACCCTGTGCCTCATGGGAACAGTCCAGTCCGAACTACCAAGCCATGTCTTTCCCAGACCGGCATCAAGCATCCAAGGACCGGTTTCTGGCTATCAGCTTTCTTCAGCCTGGATAGCTTGACTCCAGTGGTGTGGAGAGCCTGGGACTCACGTCTGAGTATACCCAGCACACTCGTGGTCAAAATTGCAAAAAACACAGTTGATGGACAGAATGTAGAACAATGTCATACATTCAACCCAGTACAAGGATCTGGGCCTAAATCCATCGTTTTTTGCACTCCACACCACCCTGGGTTAGACACTGGCTATATGCAAATCAGCTCTGACCCTGTGCCTCATGGGAACAGTCCAGTCCGAACTACCAAGCCATGTAAGTTGGGCATCTGGAAGGAATGGCATAGTGGCAGCTGGCTTGTACTGTTGAATTATTAAGTTGAAAGCAATTGAATTATACTCGAGTAAACATAAGGGAAACCTTAAAAAATGGGAGCACTGTAGCCGAGACACTTACTTTATCTGCAACAAAACTTGCATGTGCACTGGAGTGTGATGTGTAAATGCTGGGTCCCTTCACAATAGCGCTGCAAGCTCAACCGCCATTGTGATCCAAGTTAAAAAGTCCCATGCATGTGTGCAGACTAGAGTGTATATCCTCACTGTGAAATAACAAAAAAGGTGGCCCTACTGGTGATTGACTTGCAGTGTGTAACTTACTAATGGAGTGTACTAAGGTGCAACATAAACATGAACGTGACAACCCATTACATATTGGGAACATGAAATAGTCACTTAGTAGAACATCTCTTATCACTTATCAGCTGTGCCTACAATAGAATACTCTCAACATAATTAAGGAGTCTCCAAGTTCACCAGAATAATAATGCGCCCTATACATGGTTATGGGTATGAGTAGTTTAACTTAACTTGTACAGAAACCAAACCGTAGTGATTGACTGGTTCAATGCATCATGGACGTGGACTGGGTGTACATGTTCATATAAGGACCGCATAGTAATCACATCGAGGCACAGCATGCGTCTCTTTTCAAAGTATACATTAAAATATCATCAACATTAACAAAGCATACAAAGCTCCTGCAAGTAAACTTGATTATTAGTGCAAATACCACATATGTACCGGATTGGATAAACAGACACACATTTTGCAGGAAACAGTCAATGTTAAAGAAATAGAAAACAAACTTTAAATGGATGGTACAGCAATGTAGAACCAGTGTTCTTATTATATCTGCCGGTCTAGAGGTATGAGTAAACAGACACAGATTCTGTCAAAAGGCACTTTGGATTTTTATTGATTTCATGTTTATGAAAGAATTTGAGGTGTGAGACCTGAGCACGGGTAAAATGATTGCAGATATCGAGGTGACCATTGTGGTAGACCATAGTGTGCTGGATGACGTGAGCTGTAGAGATACATATGGTGCCCTGACTGAGTGCTTTTGGTTACAGACTGAGGTGATATTTGTACACGCCTAAAAGAAGTATGCTGGAGTTCAGCATGTACTGTGGCTAGCAATTGGCCCCATAAAATTTGTGTGAGTATAGATTTGGTCTTTAAGTGCTTTATTGACACAAGATAACTTCCTGACTAATCATAGCAGCCCTTGCTTCTGTCTCAATCTTTTTAGGCCTATTGAGCAAAGAGGACTCTTGAAAATGTTTCCCATTCTTTATACATTCCATAGGACATGCTGTTTTGAACCAAGATATTACTTTTGTAATTGAAATGATGGAGTTTTACAGTGTATGACCACCAATGCATACTGAGATGCAGTAATATCAACTGTTGTTTTTTGTTTTCTTTTCCAGTTCTGAGTCCTAAGGAGAACCCAGAAAGAGTTTCATGGGGTTGAAACGCATCAACATTAGAGCAACCATCAAGCATCATTGGACTACAATGCAACTAGGGTTACATGGACAATTACTTGATTTACTCTCCTGGTTACACTAGTAGATCATTCTTAGGTTGCTGTGCCCATTGATTCTAGGATCAAAATAACTTAAGATTTAGTGTTTGCAAAAAAATCATTGATCCTTTCTTTGGGCTTGTTCAACTCAGAACTTTAAAATGTTTGTATATATCTTTGTGTTAATTGTGTACATGTCTTAGGCTTGTTAGCTCCATTTTGATTGTATGTGAATGTTCTGTATGCATGTTGGGTGGGACATTATATTATTGATTTAAGATGTTTTTCATCTTTGTATGACAATAGATGTTGAATTGCCTAAAAAGAAATAAATAGCAATCACTATTATTAAATAGTCTCTTATACATTTCCATCCCTATAATTTAAATGGCAATATTGCCCAGTCTTTGAGATGTTGAACTTTTTAAAAGTGGCATTTTCAGAATTGTAACTTTAGAGAGGGTATTACATTGCAATTCTTTTGACACAAACTCAGCATTCCTATTGGCTCTCATTTGGAAGCTATGGCCTATTAAATG
Organism: Lissotriton vulgaris; assembly: GCF_964263255.1. NCBI lineage: Eukaryota > Metazoa > Chordata > Amphibia > Caudata > Salamandridae > Lissotriton > Lissotriton vulgaris. Next base: position 398,374,749 of record NC_141700.1, read on the forward strand.
TAATAAGGTAACCCAATGTTATCCTTTTCACTCCTATGACATGTAAACATTAAAAGTACATTTCCATTGTTCTACATACACTGCACCCTGCTCTGTGTGCTGTTTAGAACCCACCCTGGGGTGACATGTATATTGCAAGGAAAGTTTAGGCCTGGCAAAATATGTATTTTGATAGGTCGAAATGACAGTTCTAAATCTGCACACACAGGCTGTGATGGCAGGCCTGAGGCATGTTTAAAATGCTATTTAAGTGGGTGGCACAAATAGTGTTGCTGGCCCACTAGTGGCATTTACTTTACAGGCCCTGGATGCAAGTAGAACAACTTTACTAGCGAAGTACAGTTCAATTGAACTTGCCAATTGGATCTAAGCAAATGTTAAAATGTTTTAGAGAGTGAGCACACACAATTTAGTACTGGTTAGCAGTGGCCATTTAAAACAAATTCAGAAAAAATAGAGTAGCAAGGCAAATTGTTTGTAGAAAGACCACCCTTAGGCTGATAGGTCTAACATCAATCAACATTTCTGATTAGAAAATCAATCAATAACTCTTTAGGTACATGAGGAAATGTAAAAAGAGGAAAACAACATTGCTTTCTGTACTGCAGGAAGTATGTCAATACAATTGCTCATAGAGAAACCCTACACCTTCAATGGAGGTAAATTTGTTCTAGTAGTGTCTGAGTTCACTGTGCTGAGCACAAAAGACATTCAGAATTCCCTGAGTTCAAGCAGAACTCTGCAAGCCGCCAAGGCTTATTCAATCATTAGGATATTCCTCAGAAATCATGAACAACCTCATAAGGAAGTACAGGTATAGTTAGACTCCTGAGTTACTTAGACCTTCACAGTCATTATGTTTACCTATGCAGTTGATTTTCTACAAAAGAAAAAACAAAGTGAACCCACGCTAGCGGTGGGCGATCCAATTATTAACAAAAAATGTTTTTAAACTTGGAATAAAAGATGAAATGAGAACTTGATATTTGACCTCATCCTGGCCCAGAATACTCAGTTATATAGGGTATTTCCTGATCATGCTACATATGTGAGCTACTAACTGGGAAACACTCACAGTCTCTTTTACATATGCCTGTTGATCGACTTTTGTTACTAAAATGAGGTCGAAGAGAAGGGAAACACCCCACTAAAGTGCCAGTTATCTCAGTTTCTTCATGTAAATATTACACAGTAGACAGAAGGTGAGCATCTGTACACTACAAAGAAAATCCCTGAGTTATTTAATAAGATAGAGTCTAACCAATGAATGTTAATGAATATCTTCCTTTGAGTGCAACAGGTGCTTAGGTATGTTACGGTACTATTTTTCGTTTTCCAAAGAAGTAAAATCAACATTTCAAAAAAGCACCTAGAAAAATCTGATGAAAAACATTATTTATCAATGAATTCTTGAGCCACTTTCTTTTGTTTTACTTACTGGCAGAAACGGAAAACAGCATATCAAACGCAGTTTTCTGGTATGAATACCACATACAGAAATTGTAACACTTTTGCATAGGGACATCTTAGCATTTTTACATAATAATTTACAGAGACAATATGGTGACCTTCTCCAAAACAGGCCAAGGCAGTGTTGCAAAAGGTATGAACCTACATATTGTACAACGAGTTGAATAAATACATTTTCAATGGAACATCTGACATAGCATTGTAATGGTCATTTTAACACAATGCCTCACAATGGATTCAAAAAGTAGAATCCTCGATCATCTAGGGCCTTCTTCCATTGCTGTTATGAAGAGCATATTATCTGATTTTAGAATTTCCTAGTTTGTACAAATGGTTTTTCGAAATGTTTCCTTCAAAAAACAAAATCTATTGCAAATTTTCTTCATTTTTGTATAGATATACATACTCTGTGAGGAAGCACCCTTTGACATAATGCCATGCATATTGTAATTTTGTGACTGTCTACCACTGGTGAAAAACAACAGGGAAGCTAATGCATTATCTTGGCTTATATTTCATTTTTTGGGATTGGGAAACCTCAAGAGAAAATTGAGTCCCATTCCTAGCTCTCATTGATTCCTCATAATGGCTCTTTATCGGTAAAATGTTTTAAAGTTGTTTTTAGAAAATATAGTGAGAGTACATGCAGTACCATCTGTCTTTTTTAAATCAAAGGTTTGTCTTCATACATGATTTCTGATTTACTTTTTATACATACATATGCATAGTTATTCCCCACTTATTAATAACAATAAGACTGAAAGAAAGTGAGAGCCCAATTCACAAAGGGCCTCTGCACTTGTTATGGAGCCCCTGCGGTCGTGGTGAGGGTGCCGCCCTCATAGCAGGACTTCCGCAATGAGAAATTACAATGCAGAGGTCCTGACACTAGTGCAGGCGCCACAACAGCGAGGCATCTGTCCCAAGTGAAGAGGCACTTTGTGATTCAGGGCCTGAGTTTTAACACCACTCAAGTAATGTTACATAGGTCTATTATATCTGGTGGTGGTGCATATAAAGATGGAAGATCCATGGCTGACTGCCTACAATAACCCCATGCATTATCCATTACATTTCATAATTCTAAATTACAAATTCTAAGATTCTGATTATGGTACTGCCACATTCAGTTAAAGCGCAGAGTAAATATCTTTTTTCCTTTTATAATTTAACTATACACATGCCTGCACATGTCAAAGTGGTTTGCAAGACTTACGCATACTAGCATTATTGGAGAACTCACACTCTAATAGTAAGAGACAAGGACTGGCTTTCTATGAATCGGCAGTACTTACTAGGAACCAGAAAGTTCTAACCACAGTCTATCTGAACGTACCCAATAGAGAATTGATCAATTTAATGGGGTCTGCTCCAGAAAAAGTAGTAAACAAAGGCATAATGGTTTACATCACACTTGGATGCAGGTTTACTATTTTTCTGTAAATCTGCACTAGGTACAGTTTTCCTGGCGTATTAGTGTGGTGGCTACTCTCTCTGTACCAAGGTCTCCACCACAGAACATTTTACACAAGGGTATAGGATTCTCTGTGCAAATACAGTTTTTGTTAAAACTCAGGTTAAAAATCTTCTTTTAAAGAAATCCTTTTTATCTAAACACCTTGGAGTGATGCATTCCCCTTCATCTCCTGGAAAGGGTTATATACCATTATAATTCACACATGTTCTAGGGTGGATGGGTAATAACAAGATATTGTGAATGTCAATTTATGTCCATGTTAGTTGTCATTCACAAAAGTCTAAGACTAATAACACTGCTGAATGCCCACTTTCCCACACTCAGAGTGGGATATATGGTTGCACAGAACTCTTAACTCATGGAGGAGGGGAACCTCTACACACGGGTTTACACTTCCTAGGAAACCCTTTGTGAAATCCTGACTGGCATAAATAGCATAAATTCAGTTGTAAACTTACCTTTACATCCAGATTTACCTTTATGACATGACCTAAAGACTGTGGGCCAGATTCAAAAAGGCAATCTGAGACAAAAGTCTAACTTTACGACTTTTGGTATTCACAGAAGTCATTTGTGAGTTGTATCTTTCTGTCCGCAGTCGGGCTGGAATCTCCGGCTTGGGACGTACTCTCTGCACCTGGGCGTACTTCTGAAAAAGAAAAAAACACTTTTTAAAGACTTTTGGGGAGATATATTCAAGAGATTTTGTGAACAGACATAATGCACTGTGAAAGTGACTAAACATTATAAATATTTAATGACGCATGAAAAAAACTATTCAAAATAACCCTTTAAGCAGTGGCCACAAAGGATGCACACTGGGTTTAGAGCAAAGACTTCAAGGGAAATGAGAAAATGGATTCTCAGGAACAAAATGGAGTAAGGGCAAGAACGGGATCAGCAAGGTAGGCAAGATATGCGTTACTCACATGTCAATAATATTAGTAATGAAGATACTGCAGAACATGAAATGCTTATAACAGTGCTATCTATGAACCTTAACCTCATGTACTATCAAGGTTTTTGACACATGAGGTACATACTGTTCAGAGTGTTAGCCCGTTTACAACTTTACTGCCTTAATAAGAGTCCCCGCACCTCCGCGAGATAATCTTCCTTCAGGACAAGTGAACTTGTATAACGACAGCTACATTTACCCGGTCTCGAGCGGAGCCGGGTCGAAATTATCACCGGCACCGCTACCTGTGGTTTTCTATCCATTGCCCACAGCCCTGATGAGTCGAGGAAACTGTGCTTTCTAGCGACGAAACACGTGTCGGCTGGCTCACTTGAAAAATAAAAGAGGAACCGCAACACTGATGTTCCACATCGTTACTTATGGACTTTGAACTTTGTGCCCACTGTGACATTCTTTTTGCTTTAAACACAAGTGTGCAACAGGTCTTGCTTTCTTTATAGACAGTGTGTCTTCCCGGGCACACTTTGAGGGGTTCCAGGGAATTGCCCCTTTGCACCTTCTACATTACAGCATATTTTTCTACGTGTACACGGAGCAGTGCGCCTAGTACTTCCCTCAAACCTAAAACCCTGTCCTTTTCGCTGCATGTTAGCCCGTTTATGTTTGTTCTACAGTATATGGTCCTTAAATGGGGATTTCTCCAGTAAGCAGCTGCAGAGTAGCATATTGACTTGGATGACACTACACTGTGTCGAAGGACAACAGCTGTATGGTGGCATATTGATAACACTCCACTCATTGGTTAATTTGTTAAAGATATTATGTGCCAGGGCTCTCATCAAGAGGCAGTCCCTACCAGCCTAAAACAGAAACCATTAAACCCTACAAGTGGAGAGAGGGTGAGGTGTAATGCCCAGAGCTGCTGACTTCAGAGCTGGGGAACCAAGAAAGTCAATTGGAAGGAGAGGAGGTCATGCTGGCCGAAATTCAGGATGTTTGGAGCAGATTTTCCCTGATGAAGGTGCAAGGTGCACCGAAAAGCATTGGAACCATATAAAAATGTTTGAAAATTGATCGTAATATGTGAATGAAAACATATGTGGATGAAATTAAGAAATTGAACATTGAAATAAAAAATATGAATTGCACAAAGTAATTACTTTACATAAATTCTTGCTGAATATTGCTCAGCCCCAATTACTGTGCCAAGGGTGAGAGGCCTATGGATCAATAGGTCTGCTACACTTTAAAGTATTCGATTACACTCCAGGTGGGGAGAGATACCCTTGTGCACGAACAAAAGAAATAACTGAATTCAAGGCGGTGCACATCCCGATACCTGAAGCCAGAATGCTGGTTCTCCCACACTCTCATCCCTCGTTCTTACTTTTTATTGTTTTTCTCCTCCTCAAATTCCACTGCTCCTCCCTGAGTTTTTCCACACACTCCTCCCCCACCCCTCCCATCATGGTCATCATGTCCATTAAAATATGCTTTTCTAAACATTTTTGAAGAGCTCAGCAGTTTGCTGCCGGGTCACCTTTTTCATTAGAATGTACTTTCACATGCATTGAGCTTTCTTTTTTTTTAATAACTGCTTAAAAGTTGGCATTCACCATCTTGGAACTATAAATCAAAGAAAGGTAGAGACATGATGACGCATAGGCACGTATATGTCAGGTATGTATATGTCATGATGAATATGCCTGCTTGTGTCATCACATTTTTTACTTGTTTTGCCAATGCTCAGCAAAAATCTTTGTTTCTCTTCTTGCTAGTGCTGAACAACAATGGCAAAAGAAAGCCAATATATCAACACTGACAGCTAAAAGGAGAGAACAAGTGGTATTTCCAATGCTTGCTTTTAAACATGTGAGGGAAAAAAGAGGACTGTTAAGTGCAGTTCCTTTTTCACATAATGGCCTGTTTCTCTGTTCAAGATCAGAGAGACTATATTTTGCTGTTCCTATAGCTTTTTGCAACAAATTGGGATCGGCCATGTCATGTTTCATAGTGTCTGTGGCACCCTTTACTCAAGCCTCGAGCTGCTCCATGCCACATTCCAGTGTTTTGTGGATGGTGGTGATGTGATCTGAGATATATTACCTGCTGTTGGGTGTGTACAGTGATGTATACTGTAACTACCATATGTCATGTGTAACGTATGCTGTAGATTCCAGCTTAATACTATGGTTTCATCCATTATGCAGCAAGATGGATTGGACAAAGGTGTATGTACGAAGAGTTCTCCTGAATGCTACCCTTTTTCAGTAGTGTGGTTCCATTGTGAGATTCTGCTATAAGTCAAAGTCAAAGTCAAAAAGGTTTATTGCATAATTAATTAAAATTATTACAATTTTCACGTTATAAATAATAATACAAAGTGTAAATATGTTTGGTAAAATTAAGTCTCCTCCCTTGTTAAAAATAATGTGGGACGATGTTTAAAAGTTTCTTCCGGAGATGCTCCCGCTGTCTTTGAATATCAAAAATGTTTTTGCTTGTTTATACAAACTTTACCACTCGTTAAAATCAAGGCAGCCTTGGTGTCCTGCTTCTTAACCTTCTCCTCGTTCTACTTGGCTCAAACTTTTTTTCACTTCTGCCAAGAATTTTATTCCCCGGCAAGCCATAATAATAGAACTCCCTCCCAACCAACAAGTTACTGCTTGTCTGCAGGTGCGGATATTTAGCTCATTGCAAATACCTTTTAACAGTTGTTGCCGTTGTGCCATAAGTGCAGGACAGACACACAAAAAATGAGCTAATGATTCTGTTTTATAGCCGCATAGTCTGCATTGCGCAGTCTGATGGTTACCTTTCCAGGATGGTAATAGATCCTTCGAGATGTGCATGCCCATCCTATAATCTGTAAAGGCTCTTTTTAAATGCACGTTGAAGTGAGAGGTTAAGTAAGCGTGTGGTAATCCTGCTTTGAAGGAATTGATAATGGTCCAGCCGTGTCGCCGTTTTAGTAGTGTCCCTTTATCTTCTTGAAAGGATTTTTTCCTTGCTGCCTTGTTGGCCAATCTGCTTATGCTTGCTTTATCCATCGCGGATTCCCGTGCAGCTTCCAACTCCAGCTCTTTTACGCAGATTTTCAGGTAGTTTCCCCAGGAGCACGGGGTTCCGGTCTCCCCTTGATTTTTTATAACTTCCCAGTTTAGCCAGTCCATGGATTCCGGGTCTGCAGATCTAAGTTTATAGCACAGTTTTACGAAGCCGCTCATGCTCCTGTATTTCTGGTTTTGCAGACCAAATTCAAGCCTAACTTGCGAGGCTGAGGCACATCTTGGAAGATTAAAAACTGCTTTGTAGATTTTGGTTTGGAGATCATTTAGTAAGTCTGTTTCCTTGCCACACCAGTTGACTAGACCGTAAGACAGAGAGGGTAAAATTTGTGCCGACATGACCTTCAACAGATGTTTGTGATTTGGACAGTCCATCTTTGTTTGTAGTAGACGGTAAGTGAAGATTAGGGTTTGGGCTTTTGTGCGTATTGCAGTTCTATGCTCTGTTTGTTTTGCGCCCTGAGATATTGTGATTCCGAGGTACTTGTACGACCCTTGTTCCTTCACCTTTGTCCCGTTCACCATCCATGTATATCTTAGTTTCTTTGGGTCTACCAGACGGACCACTTTTGTTTTTTCTTTGCTTAGGTCCAGACCCTCTTGCTTTAAGTATTTTGCTAGTAGGTTTAGAGCTCTTTGTAGACCATTTGGAGTTTTACTCAGCAGTACTATATCATCTGCATATTGTAGGCAAGGAATTCGATGATTAGCCAATGATGGAGGGTGAACTTCGTCCGTCTCCAGCACTTTTGCGAGGTCGGAAAGGAAAAGATTAAAAAGGGTGGGTGCTAAAACGCAGCCTTGTTTTAGGCCCTGGTACGTTGGTATATTCCTCGTGGTATAAGCTCCATTTCCCAATTTCACCTTTGCCCATGTGTTTTAGTATAGAACTTTTATTGCCTTTAACAGTTTGGTCGGCATCACCCAACACTGTAGCTTACCCCATAAACGCTCTCGGTTAACTCTGTCAAAGGCCGATTTGATATCGATGAAGCAGGCGTACAACCGTGCGCCCTTTGCTGCCATTCTATCCGTTAGTAATGACAGGCAAGTGAGGTTGGTGATTGTTCCCATTTTCGCCTAAAGCCTGTCTGGAACCAAGGAATTCTGTTTGATTCTTCAATCCATTCTTGCAGCTTTAAAAGGATGCAGGAGGCGTAAAGCTTTGCTTCTACATCTATCAAAGATATAAGCCTATAGTTTGTTGGAATACGATGGTCACCATGTTTAAATATTGGGTGAATGACGTTACCCTTCCAAGACGCGGGAACCTGGGCATCATTATAAATATGATTGAAAAGTGGCATTAGGGTATCTGCCCAGAATTCCGGGTCGTATTTGAAGATGGCGTTGGGCAGCCCATTCGGGCCTGCAGCTCCTTCAGCTTTTAGTCTTTTAATAATTTCACAGAGTTCTCCTCTAGTAGTTAGATCCGGGAATACCGTCTCCTCTTTTGAACCCCCCTTCGTCCCTAGTCCTTCTGTACCTGTGTTGTTGATTCCCGTCTGATCATCCTCAATTAAATTTGTTGACCTTATGTCGTTCGAGAGACCTGCTGTTGTTGTGCAATATAGGGATTGTACGTGCTGGGACCAAGCGTCAGCTCCTACTCCTGCTTCCTGATGGAGTTTAGATACTTTGTTTAGATCATTAATAATGCCCCAAAAGTAACGGCTGTTAGGATGTTTTCCTACACTTAGGAGTTTATTCCATAGCTTTTCCTTGTAGGAGGATTTTGCGATGCTCAGTGACTTTCTATAAGCGCTTCTGGCTTCGATCAGGTCTCCCTTGTTTGCTTGTAACCCCAGTCTTTTTTGTCGTGCTAGATCTCGGGCCGCTTTGGCTACCCTCCTTTTTTTTGTTCTTAGTTCCATGTTGAACCAAGGCTCCTTTTTGAAGGTAGACTTGATCTGTGTCCCTGGTGTTGCTGGGAATTTATGGAGAAGGTCCAGGACCAATTGCTCCCAATTTTTTTACAAGATCTTCCTTTTTTTGCAGCCCTTGCTCAAGTATTCGAGCTGTGACGGCGGACCGAATTTTTTCCAGCCCTTCTCCTCGCCATTTTAATTTCTTTAGGTTGAATTTAGATGCTTGATGAAGTAGACAAGAAAGGTTCGGTGCCAGAGTGGGCGTGGTGTTTAAGGTAGTTATTTGGGGGAAATGGTCACTTTCTGGCCGTTGAACAATTTTGAAAGTCTCGACGCCTGGAACTAGGTCGTCGCTTACTATTGTATAGTCTATCGTTGAGTGAGCCCTTCCACACAGGTACGTAATACCTGCCGGCCTGTCCCCCCTCGTGTTGCCGTTCAGAATCGTCAGACCTAGTTCTCTTAGGTTGGAAGTTAACCTCGGCATGTTTCCTTTTGCCCTGTTTTTGCCGATTAGGTCACAGTTGAAGTCCCCGGAGATTAATAATGAACATCCTGAATGGGTTTTTTGCATCAGTTTTATCAGTGACGTTAGGCTTGTTTGTTTTTCTTGGTGTGACTTCCGTTCCGGGTGGATATAGACGTTGAGAATTATGATTTGCCACTGCTTGGACCCAACTGCCAGAGTTTCTGTGATTCTAGTCACTTGCACCCAATTAAGGCCTACGTCCAGTGCTTCCGATGTCCAATTGTATTTTTCGGTTATGTGAGTTGATAGGCCTCCCCGGGGGTGCCCAAAGTTTGAGAGTCTTTCTGCCAAGATGTGGTGGGCCTTGAATCCTGGTATTACTGTGGGTGATAATTTCCATGACTCCTGAATCAGGATTATATCTTGTTGGGAAAAGAAGGCTTGTGTGTCATGGTCCAGCTCCATTTCTTGGAAGCCGTGTACGTTCCATGAACAAACAGAGAGGTTTGTTGTTTTTTTAACACTCTGCATTTCCTCCCTCCTGCATGAAGTCATTGAAAGGTTTTTCTCCGTGTTAGGGACCCTTGTTACTCAAGACCATAGGAACCCAGGACCAATCCATTTTGTCCCGGCCATGTTGACTGGTTGATTGCTTATTTATTTTCAAGATTACCCCATCCGTTGAACTTGATGCTGCTGATGGTGAAGTAGACAGGAAAAGGGAGAACCTTTTTTTTCGTTCCCCTTTGTTTCATTGCGGGTACTTTTTTGTAACGGGAATGGATATCTTGGGCGTGTGTTTCGTACAATCGATATTCCCCATGTTTCAAAATGATCTTTTGTGGAGAATATCTTGTCTGTGATGGCCTTTGAGGCCCACGTCGTGACGGTGTCTTCAGAGTCTGTATTCTGACGGTTTCTTTTGAATTCGACAGCCAGGAGGTCCTGTGATGTTATCTCACTTAGTGCTGGTGTTTCATGAAACAGTTTTAGCAAGTTGCCTCGATTAAGGATATCCTGTGGTCCCTTTGATGGATATTCTGGAATAAAAGTTAGCTTGTGATATGGAGATTCAGAGTGATGAGAGAGTTTATTGGAAACTTGCAGGAAGCCTGTTTTGGTCAGTTGAGGCTTCGTAGATTCATTAAGGTTACTACTTTTGGGGGGGAATCTTGTTCCTGATCCATTTTCACTGAGTTCGTCGTTATTATTGTGCTTTGGTTTTGTCCAGGATTGGACTGCTCATACGGCAAAGGATTGTGCCGCGTTTGGAGTAGGGCGCAGGAGCGCTCGTTTTCCGAAACAGTGACGCACATGCGGGCAAGTGCGGTGTTCCACTTTGGTCCTGAAATTCCTCCTGGATTTACATTTGAAGATGTTACCAATTTCAAGGAGCTGGACTGTGTACTGGGGGGCATCGGATCGTGATGGTTGGCCGATTTAGATGGGCTTTGTATGCCAGGGTTTTCTCCCATGGGTTGTCTGGGCTTTGTTTGCTCTGGACCTCCGTTATCTATGATATGGGTAGAGTTGGTAATTCCTTGCCTTGGGTTGTGGTCTTTCGTTAAGACTGAACTTGTTTCTCTTTGGTCACTATGGACTGTAGCTAATGTGGAATTCGTTGGGCAGGATTGATTAGCGGATAATGTTGTTGCTCTCTGCCTTGATTCCCCGTCCCTCACGAGGATTTGGGTGTCTAGTTTGTCTGACGGCTGGTTTAGTTCCTCCTTACCGCCTTGCGGCGTGGTCATTAAGGTGGAGTTGGTTTCCTGGGGGGTATTTACTTTAAAGATCGGAAACAAGTTGCCTAGTTCTCTGTTTTGTTGCTGTTTATACTTTAGTCTGGCTTTCCTGGCCTTTTTCTTTTGTCTCTTGGTTGCTATTATTTCCTCTTTAAAGGATATTTGAGTGGGCTGAGTTGTTTCCGGATCTTGTGCTGATCTTTCTGGCCACGCTTCCCTTAGGTTATGTTCTGAATCCTTTCGGTGGTTGCTCGTTAATTGCTCCTTTATGCTTGACCTATGGGGTGGATGTGATTTTTCCGGAGTAAGATTGGTTGTTTTTTCGGCCGGATTGCGGGAGTGTCTTACCTCCCCTAGAATGTCCATCAGGATGGCCGGCAAACTTACTAATTTTTCAATTATGAGACCACAACTACAATAACACTCTTGTTTGTTTGGGCCGATGTGGGCGTCTGGTTTCCCCTGGTTTATTACTAATGATGAAAGTGAGTCCAGTTTTGTGTTTATGCCTGCAATGTGGCCCGCCACTAAGGTGATGAGGTCAATCTGCACCTCCATTTTATTTGATTGATAGTTCAGGACTTTTATGGCTTGATCTAAAGAACTTAATAAGGTCCTGATCCATGTGGACGGCTGATCTCCTTGTGTCTTGTTTGAATCTTTGGTGTCTATATCCATCGAGCTGCCTGATGAAATAGTTATTGGTGCAGTTTGATTTGAGTGAAGGTCATTTATTGACGTGGTGTTACTGTCATTTATGGTAAGGTTAGGATGAGTTCTTTTTTCCACTGGGCAGCATGGGGTAGACATCGCCAAACCTAGACTCGGGCATTGATTTTTCAGACTCGGCTCAGTTCGTAGTGCTCTACCTTGAGTGTCTAGGTACATAGATATTCTCTCCGTTAGTTCTTCCAATTCGGAGTTGTTCGATAGAAACAGCGGTTTTTGCCATGGATCTCCGTCTCGTAGGGATATTGAAGGAGAATTGCTATGGGTTGCCGGTCCCTCGTTGGGCGTTGCCGGACCATCGTTAGGCCTTGGTGGACCTTTGGAGTCCATTACTTCAACCAGGTCGGTAAGTGTTGTACTGTGGCTTGCCGGTCCTTCGTTAGGCCTTGTTGGTCCTTTGAGATCCATTACTTCAACCAGGTCGGTAAATGTTGTGCTGTTGTTAATATTCCGACTACACTCCTTTGTGATGGGATCAACCACAATATCCTTTGGGATTTTGGCGTGATCTTTTTCCCCTAAGTGGGGGATTGAATGATGCACTTGTGCAGTAACGATCGCTGAGTTTCCCTTGGGTGTTGGGCCCTTAGATTGTGGTTGGGGAATTGACCCTTGTGGACCGTCGGTCATGTTAGATGGGCTTTTATCCGGTGTAGGGAGTATGTTAATTGGGGAAATAGGGTTAGGCAATTTGCTGGCCTCAACTGTTGGTGCGTAAATTGCTGCAATGGGATCCTTTAGATAAAAGAATTTTAGGAGCCCTGATTTTCTTGTAGGATTTGATGTCATTTCAGGGGTTGGTACTGAGACCAACCTCTCCCTTGGGCTGGATTTGGCCCCTGAAGGAATGTCTTCTACGTTTTGCTTCTTTGATTTTTTTGAGGGCTTTTTGTTTTCAACCGGGTGTCGCGTTCTCCCTGATCTCATTTTTCTCCGATTGGGGCTCGGGCCCGCTTCTTTCCGCTTCTTGCCCCCCTGATCTTTAATGAGGGAGTACTAGGGACTTGGCGTCTTGGCGTGGTCCAATAGAGGTTAATACGGGTCAGCACGGGTCAGCACGGCAGTGTGTGAGGGATTGGCGGCGAGGATATACGGTTCTTAGCCAGCTAGTGGGAGAGCTTTGCTCCCTCTTCCTCTTTACCCCCGTCCTTGTGCCTGGCACTTCAGTTTGATTTCAGTTTGAATTTTTTCTCGCTGAGTGTCTGCCGGTCTGTACCAGTCTGTGCTGGTCCGCTGAGGTGCGGGCTGTCTCCCGATGTTTTATGCCCCCCTCTTCTCCCCTGGACTCCTTGCAGTGCAGACTACAAGACTACTGACTTGACCGACTCCTTGCTCCCTTCCTCTGAACCCCACTGAGCCCTACTTGGTCCCGGGCTAACAGTGGGTTACAGTGTGTTGCTACTGATGCCTGGGGAGTGCTAAAGGAGTCCGCTGTGGACTGTGAGACTATGGGCAGTGACTACAGTGCTGGCAGTCCGGAGCAAGTGCAGGTGGGTACGGGTGAGACTGAACTAATGCAGGGGTGCGCTCTCACCTTGCTCCTACGACACCTCCAGCCCGCTGCTCCGCTTCTCTGCTTGCCTGTGATCCCTTCTGTCCTCCTCCCATCCGCTCTAAGATGCAGGAAATCGCTGCTGTTGGTTGTTGTTGCCTGCTGCGAGCAGATTGGCTGATTGGCTGGGTGCCCGATTGTTCTACAAGTGCCTCTGGAGTCAGGGAGTCAGGGAGTCTGTCGCTGCCACTCGACCTCCCCCAGCCGAGAAGAGGAGGGGGAGGGAGCGGGGGGGCACTGTGGAGTCCGGACTCATTTCGAGCGTCCTACGGGCTCGGACTCAGGCTTGGCGTGGGCGTGGGCGTGAGTGCAAACGTGGGTGTGAGCGTCACCCGAGTCACCCGGGTGACTCCGAAGTTTTGCCCGGAATTTGCCCGAATCAGTCTGACCTCGCCTGGGTCCCCTTTGCAAGACGGCCGTGGCCCGCAGCTCTCCCGCGGCTCCCGTTGTTTTCAACTTCGCGGGTCTCCCGACTCTCCTTCTTTCCTCTGGTTTTTCTCCCGAGGTTCGGTGCCTCTTGCAAGGCGACCGTGGCCCGCAGCTCTCCCGCGGCTCCCGTTGTTTTCAACTTTGCGGGTCTCCCGACTCTCCTTCTTTCCTCTGCTTTTTCTCCCGGGGTTCGGCGCCTGCTGAATTGCTGCCGTGCTGTGCTCACTGCACACTGCTGCTGTGCTGCTCTCTAGCGCCACCGGAAATCAAAAAAGGTTGATGCCATGACTCATAATATGGATGCACTGGCCATGACTGAAATGATCAGGCAGAAATGCTGCACTGCAATGAATGTTCCACTTGAATAACAGAGACACTAGAAGTAAAGTATCAAGATCTCCATTGCCATTTTGGATGACATTCTTTTTGCCTATGTGAGACTAGTTGCTAGCTGCCAAGTGGCCTTCTTCATGAGTGGAACATTTAGCGCTTTGCATTGGGGGCTTTGCAGTATGACTTTTGCCCTTATGTTTAGAAGATGAAAAGATCCCTATACTCTAACTCCAATTAGCTGATTGTTGGTGCTTCATGAGAATGTCATATAACAAACGGACACACATGGCAACTAGATTGATTATAGCACCACTGTGAGCCTGCCTGCCTAGCCCTGACCCTTAGGGGTTTAAGTGCATATCTGTAGGGATGATTGTTTTGGTGCTTTTTGTAATAAGACATGTAGCAAGGCATGGTGATTTGGTGTGTAAATACATGTGTGTGTGTGTGTGTGTGTGTGTGAGAGAGAGAGAGAGAGAGAGAGAGAGAGAGAGAGAGAGAGAGAGAGAGAGAGAGGGAGAAAGAAAGAGCTTCCTCAAATAAATCATAGTGATGGTCTTGTCATACTGAAACAGATATCATCTATGTGAGGACCAAGTTCATAATGGGAACTGGTCATTTTGGCATCTATTCACATTTGTAAGTTCTTTTACATGTGTGCTAAACACAAGAAGACCTATAATTTGATCCTCTAAAACATACATTAGTAAATGAAGTGGAGCTTAGCATTCACATAATGAAGTTTAAGACTGAGAGCCTGATTTATTTTTTGACAGACGGCCTGCCATTCCACCATGGGGATAGAGCAAATTACTTTGTTTCCATGCAGAGGGGCTGCCTGCCAAATTTATCAGTGACTGCCAAGCACACAGTTATTTATATTTCACTGGTAGGATCTGCCGTCATGGTGGTTCCTGTCAATACATCACTCTTTGGTACAAGACTGCATCAGCATGATGCAGCCCTGCATCAAACATTTTTCATTTAAAAAAACCAGAACAGTTTTGTTCTTTTTGACAATAAAAAAGTAATGCTCCCTTTACCATAGGAGTCATCTCCCATGGTGGGTGGATCATCATTTGCATTTTACTGTCCCTCACCGCCAGGGTTTGCCTGGTGACGATGGACAGTAAAACAATGGATATATGTCCACCAAATCCTGATTGGGTGGGTAGATATGTACCATTTCTTTGACGGTCCTTACTCCATCGTGCCATCAGAGAGGTTTGGCTATGTCTGTGACACAGTAGTCACCGACTTAGCCAAACCTAAAGTCTATATACATATAAATCTGACGGGCAACCCATTATGTTGGTGGTTTGTATACTCTGTTGCTGGTGTGACAAAGTATACATACAGCCAATATAAAAATCAGGTATTGAATTTGAAGTGAAGAAACTGTGAAAAAGGGAAATTTACAA
Source organism: Lissotriton vulgaris (assembly GCF_964263255.1). Classification (NCBI taxonomy): domain Eukaryota; kingdom Metazoa; phylum Chordata; class Amphibia; order Caudata; family Salamandridae; genus Lissotriton; species Lissotriton vulgaris. The sequence goes on from NC_141700.1 coordinate 398,390,229, forward strand.
AGGAAATGGTGGATTAAAAGCTAGCTATTTTTATCGTATGAAAGATTAGCAAGTCTATCAGGAATCTTCTGCACAGTTATCACGATTGCTAGTGTTGAAACATAAACTAATTCTTAAAAGTGTGGTAGTAATATGCTACGCAGATGTAACCAATACAGTTGTTAAATTTCCCCAGCTCAATTCAAAAGGGTTACTTTAAACCAGAGTAAATGGAAACATTCTACAATAATATATACACCCAAGCCAGGTCTCAAGCAATTGAGACCGTTGAAAAAACTAGAACTCCATCACAGCGGAGCTAGATGTACCTAATTTGCATCAATCACAGTCTATGCTGAAATTTCCCAACTTGCATGGAAGTTCTTGGCCACTTATGTTTCATAGTTTTATTAGAAATATTAGAAGTTAAAAAAAACTTGCAAATTCGCATCATCCTACTTCCAACATAAAATGGAGATGGGCCAAGCAAATAGACACACCTATGCACTCTCATCTGTGAAAAATTCAGCAGAATGCCCAGTATCTCAGTTTAAGAAGTTCATAGACATTTGGATTGTGTTCTGTAGTTTTGTGTTAATAAAAAATGATGGAAATATTTTGGTTCCTGATGGACTCCTTAGACCTGTGACGGATGTGTTGGAGGGTAATGAAGTGAATGCAGGTTTAGAATATTGAGTTGTTGCTTACACGCTGAAAAGGAAAACATGTATAACTACTCTCCATGTGTGGCGTAGTCATTGGCGACTACTTGGGCTGGGTAGTGACACTACAACTGGTGGCGAGTAGGGGATACGTAGCCCGTAGATCAACAATGCTCTCCGAAAGACCATGCCGTGGTCCAGTAAACTGCTCGTGCATGCCGCGTGTGCCGCAGTGGAAGTGCAAAATCAACACTGGCAACTGTGGAGTCTCAGTGTATTGCCAGCCTATATAAAGCTTTTGCGAACAAAGAAAGCATTATTGAAAATCTCACATCGGTGGCTGAGAATCTAATGAAATGGTTGCAAACAGAAGTACAGTGCTATTATGCAAAATAATGCTGAACGTCATACGGGTCGATAATGCTAAAGGCGAATGCAACCAGGTCTTTAAAATCAGCATATTGTGATAATCTATTGCAGGTTAAGCTGTAATCTGATGTGCTATGAAGCAGAGATCAACCAGGTGGTTACGAAGAGAAATTTTACAAGCACAGTCAATTGAACAACAAAAAGGTATCTGCTTATTAAATCATTTGAATATAACAAGACATGCCTACTTAACAAAACATCTACAAAGAGTCATCAGACCACCAACTGAAGTCGAGTGGTCCCAGCGAGAGGGCCAGGCTTGTGCGTGTGGAGCTGTCCATAAACAAAGCAGCCCACCACCAAAAGTTGCAGAGTGGGGCCTCAGAACAACTCTTCAGATCTCCATCAAAATAAAGATCTCCATTGGAGAGCAAGGACGAGGCCAAAGCTCCTCATACTGTCATGGTTAATCCTGAAGCCAGCACGTCACAAAGCTCTAGTGATGGTTTGCATGAACAAGTTAACCAAGAAGCATTATAAAGACACCTGTTCCCAATCAATGGTTATACCGTTGCTGCTTTCTTAAAACTACCATCATCATTTAATACTACCAAAAAACACAATATGGGCAATAGGTGGACCTCTTGGATAGAGAATTTTGAGGGTTGTCATAGACTTAATTGATGAAACACATGACAAAAGGACTGTCATGTATCTGAAGAAAATGGCTGGTGAAGGTATAAAAGAGGCCATAAAAAAGGTACCACAGGATGGTGAAGTGACATAAACTCACATCAAAGCAGCTTTGAAGGTCAAATTCAACTCAGTGCCAAATTTAGATTATGAATAATACATCTTCAGTCAAGAAAGTAGGTGAATCCTTCGATGAATTTTTTTGAGGGACTGGCTCTCCTCATAAAGATCTGTCACTTCAATGAATTTATTGAAGAGGAAACGACATGCCTCAGAATGACAGGTGGATGTCTGTCAGATTAATTTCGACAACGAATGATAAAGGAAACTTTGAGCTTAGAGCAAGTCTTCATTGCTGCTCAAGCTGAAGAGGATACCTTTCGACAAGCGTCTGACATGGAGGCCGAAGGTGACCATAGTGCATCAGTCATGAACATGAAAAGTAAGCCAAAGCAGAATGCTGAAGGACGCAAAGCGATGTCTCCACAGAAAAAGAAAATGTGCTTCAGATGTGGATTGTTGTTTCCACATGATGGTAGATGTCCTGCAATTGGACAGAATGGCTGTGGCAAAGAAACCCCTTTTGAGTTGGTGTGCCGGGCGGAAAGAAAAGTAAGTGCCTCACAGTGTGAAGACAAAATGGCAAACTAGGTGTGCACATGTGGGACAAGTTGAATGAGAGTAAAAACACAATGGAAAGATTGACATGAAAAAGCAGCAAAGACTTGCAAACAAAGATTACCCTGAAGACAAATGGGTGTTCAATACCTTCTAATATTGATATTGATGTGTTGATCAACATTATGCGTGAAGGCAAATATTGTCTCTATTACCACAATGTACATAATAGAAAATTAAAATATATACATGGACTGCATTGGCATCTTTAAAAAGTCAAGGTTCATTGTGGCTAACAGGAAACACAAGAATACAATGTTAACCACGCCTATTCATCTACTTCAAGGCGTGGCTTCAAGTGCCTGGCTGCTCAGTTTCAGCACAGCTGCTGATTTGGGACTGATATCTATGAATTACAATATGAATGCTCATCATGAAATAGTAAGTGAATTTCCTTCATCATTTCATGAGTTAGGAAAGCCCATGACTATGGAAGTACAGTTTCATATAAACAAGGATGTTTGTCCTATTGCCCAAAGACACATACGAATTGAGTTTCACTTGCGAGAAGCTATTGAAAGAGAACTTGATTCATTACTCAAGCACAATATCATTGAACACTCTACTGATCCAATGTCATGGGTTTCTCCCATAGTGGTAGTGCCTAAAAGAGACAGTGCAGTACCTGCATGCATTTTTCTTTGACATCCATCAGAACAGCAAGGCAATCGAGAGAGCATGACATCCAGGACCGCAGATTGCTGATATGATAACTCGATTCACCTTAAACAAAGGATATCACCAGTTGAATCTTGAAGAGAAATGCAGTTACATTACAAACCTTTCTACACACATTGGTCCGTTTCTCTATAAGCAACTGAGTTTTGGTGTATCCTCTGCTACAGAAAGTTGTCAAGACGTCATTCTACATTTCATACAGACTGTTGTAAATTACTTCAACAATAGTGATGACATTTTAGTCTTCAGAGCTACTCAGAAAGAGCATGACAACTCTCTCATGCAAATATGTAATGTGCTAAATGATGCTGCTATGACTTTGAATGTTGACAAATGTGAATTCCATAAGACAAAATGTAAATTATTTTCCCATATCTTTTCTGATGCGGTTATGACTCCTGCTCCAGCCAAAATGCAAGTGCTATCTACTGCCAATCCCCAGAGGACATTTCTATGTTATATGTATTCCTTGGGATGGTCACTTAGGGGTCGATTCCGATTCGGGAAAAACCGCTCCGAACAGCCGTTCGGAGCGTTTTTCCCGTTCGAATCGTACCCTGCAATGTCCCCCGTACGTACGACGAAGTACGATTCGTACCAGGAGCCGTACTCCGTACGAGTCGTACAAGACACCGTACGACTCTAATCTCCGTACGATTCTCCCTTGGAACCTGCTGTACGCGACATCTGTACGGTTCGCGGCTGGTTTTTACAACCCAGCAAGTACGATACGTGTCGGGTACGCACCGTACAACCCTTTTTCTACGGGAGCTGAAAACAGCCGTAAAAGCAGAGTTCGTGCCGAAACAGGTACGGAACGGCCCCCCCCAGGTACAATGCGTACCCCCATGATCGCAGGGGTACGCACCGTACCCCTGCGATCATGGGGTGTATGAGCCGTACCCCCATTGTACGATCGGTGTATGAGCCGTACCCCATGTACGATCGGTGTATGAGCCGTACCCCCATTGTACGATCGGTGTACGAGCCGTACCCCCATTGTACGATCGGTGTACGATCGGTGTACGAGCCGTACCCCATGTACGATCGGTGTACGAGCCGTACCCCCATTGTACGATCAGTGTACGAGCCGTACCCCATGTACGATCGGTGTACGAGCCGTACCCCATGTACGATCGGTGTACGAGCCGTACCCCCATTGTACGATCGGTGTACGAGCCGTACCCCATGTACGATCGGTGTACGTGCCGTACCCCCATTGTACGATCTGTGTACGATCGGTGTACGAGCTGTACCCCATGTACGATCGGTGTATGAGCCGTACCCCCATTGTACGATCGGTGTACGAGCCGTACCCCATGTACGATGGGGGTACGGCATATAGGCGAAAACTACATGAACCAATAATCACTTTGTCAACTAGGCACATGTTTTATTAACACAGTTAGTGCAATAAATAAGATAAAGACTGATATGTATGTTGGACACGTCATGAAAACACCATCACTGCGCAAACAAATGCAAATCCTGAAATAATACTCTTTATCCTGACAGTGCCAAGTTCCAAATGACATACATTATAGCAAACATCGGGGCATAGCAATGCCGCAGTTAGGTCATAAGCAGCACCTATAAATCACCAGAAAGGCAGTCATCAGAAAGATATTGCAGGTTGGGCAGGGAACACGATGAGCACCTTTGGGGAGAATGCCACTGTAAACCGTAGACTGCAGGAACACTTGCTGGTCTACCGCATAAAGTACAGTAGTTCTAAACTGCTCCCAAACGTGGCAAGCTTCCGGTACCAAACTGGGGACCTCTGTCTGCGTTTCCCCAGAGGACTACTACGTAGAGAAACAGATGCCCCACTGTATGTTTTACTAAAATGCTGGAATGAGAAATCAAGGGCAGGGGCTTTGTGGAGATCTTTCCTTGCCTGGTATGGAGGGAAGGCAAACAATCTGGAGCACACCATCTGGCCGCAAAGTGAGCACACCCACCCAGCTATGCATGCTGTCAGGAATGTACTTCAAGCCGGGGTATATGCACGCAGCTGGTGGACTTGAGTATCGCACTGTACCTTGCAGAGTTTCCTTACTTGAGATGGGTCCAATCCTTATTGTGGGCAGCGGCGCCTTCATGACTATGCAGCTCGTCTTGGCCGCAGCTGAGAAGGGAATTTATCCTGAGGCTACGTGCCTCACCAGCAGCCACCAGGAGACTGTTGCAGCATTTGGCCTCGCAAGGCCACGTTGAGAGAGGTCCTAGCGGTGTGGTTTCTGCTTCATGTCAGCTGTTGGGGCTCCTGGACAGAGAGGGGTGCCCCTGGTCAGAACTTCTCCTCTAGGCATTGTCCATTCCAGCCCCCTCAGCGGGAAGGAACTTAGTGGTAACAGGCTGGAAAAATTAAGAATAGAGCACAAATCCCTAGCTGGTTAGATGGACACGCTCACCTCGCACGATCTCTTCTGGCTCTTCAGGGAGCAGCACAACCCCCTAGCTTCCCCTCAGGTGAGTAGCTGTGCTTTATAAACCTGATTGATTGATTGATTGACTATGAAGAAATGAAACACCCACTGCACGCTCCTCAATGTTGTATCTTACTAAGTGCACATGCACGAAGTACAAGACACATGGAAAACCAGGAGCAGTACCCTGAGCTCACCACACAAAGAAAGGTACAAAACCAAAAGGAGCCTGAAAAAGCGCTCACCAAATGCTAGACTGCCGAGGACAAGGGGCCTAAGCAGCGCTGCTTGGAACACACTGGGAGAGGCACACAAGCAGTAAATTAGGCAACAGGACAGCACACAGTATCATTGCAGGCAAAGAAGCAGTCCTTCCAGCAGGTCAGCATAAAAAGCCAAGTCCAAGTGTTGGTTTTCCTGACAGCACAGCAATTCTCTGGTGCAGTACGTAGAGCCAGCAGCATCTGGTTACAAGTCTCATGCAGTGTCTAAAATCATGGGGTCAGAGCCCATGTTCTTATACTCAAAATGTCTTTGATGTGGAAGTAACTTCAAAAGAACTTTAGAAGAGCTCAGCACCCACATTCATCCCAGCTCTAGTGCCAGATATCGGTAGGGGGGAAACGAGCCCTTTGTGTGAGGGCAGGCCAACCTTTACAATTGTAAGGGTGCCCCACCTCCCTCTCTCCCAGCCTAAGAAGACCATTCAGTATGGAGTTGAATGCAGATGCAACTCTGTTTCACCCAACCCTTCCTGTGTGATGGTTGTCTGAAAAGAATGCACACACCCAGCTGTCACTCTACCCTAGACGTGGATTGGAGTCAGGCTGCAAGGGAAAAAGAGTCATAAGTACTTACTACTGCCCACTTTCTAAAAGTGGCATTTCTAAAATAGTAATTGAAAATCCACCTTCACCAATACACAGGATGTATCACCCCTATTACAAACATACAAAACAACGCTACTCTTTTCAGATCAGAAATTCCCATTAAAAAACAAATCAGGGAATTCCCAATGCAAACCCTTGAGAGGAGCAGGCTCACAGCAGTGAGAAACCAAATAGAATTTTTGTCACTACCAGGACATAACACACAATGATGACACATGTCTTACCTTTTACCTACACAGCAACCTACCCATAGGGCTACCTAGGGTCTACCTTAGAGGTGACCTATGTGTAGCCAAAGGGGAGTTTCAGATTTGGCAAGTAACTTTAAATGCTATGTCAATGTGGCAGTAAACTGTGCATACATGCCCTGCAGTGGCAGGCCTGAGAAAGGTTTGAAAGGCTTCTTCTGTGGGTGGGGCAAGTAACAGTGCAGGCCCACTAGTAGAATTTCATTTACAGGCCCTGGGTATATGGGATGCCACTGTACAAGGAACGTACAGGTAAATTTAATTTGCCAAACAGGTGCAAACCAATCATGCCATGTTTAAAGGAGAGAGCACATGCACTTTAGCACTGATTAGCAGTGGTAAAGTGCCCAGAGTGTAAAAGCCAACATAAACAGATCAGACAAAATGCAGGAGGGTGGCAACAAGTTTAGGGGTAACCCTGCAAAAAGGACCAAGTCCAACACAAGCCATTCTAACCAAAACCACCAGAAAGCACTCCTTTTTGGCCCCAGGCCAAAGGCCTTGTGGAATAATTCATGAGTACTCTAAAGAAAGATGTGCAGCGTAATGCATTAGAGAAGCTCAACCCTAAGATTGTTTTGAATAGCACTTTCCAGCTTACCAACTGGCCCCTCACTTGACTGCAGGGGATAGCCCTGCAACCTTAATGTTTGCGAGAGTCCATGCGACTAAGTTACCTCAATGGATTAACCTCAGATCATAGACTGAGAAAAACATTTGCCCAAAAGATTCTGATCGCAAACGAAAAATGAAAATCTATGCTGACAAATGACATTAGGTGAACAATATCACTTTCAAGAGAGGAGATTGAGTAGTAGTTCGACAATCCAGAAAACAAAAATCTGATGCTTCTTTCGAGGCTGAAACTTTTCTGTCACAACCAACAAAGGACATATGTTGACTGCTCAATTTCCTGGGAAGTCCCTTACTAGAGATTCTTCTCACTTCAGACATGTGGATCATGAGGTTAATTATCCTGCGACTCAAGGTTTCTACCTCACCAATGCAAATCTCTGATACTTCGACTGCCAGCTCCTGGTTTCTGATGACCCAATCAGGACGTGTGATCTAAGCGCCATGAAGGCTCATTGAAAAGTTATGAGTGAATATTCATTTGTATTTATTTATTCATTTATTTATTTATTTGCTGTGAAAAGTTGTAACTTTTATTTAATAAAGGGGTTGATGTAGCACTGTGTAAATAAAGAATGACAGAACTCTTTTAGTTCCTGATGAACTCCATAGACCTGTGACGTAAGTGTTGGAGGGTAATGAAGTGAATGCAAGTGTCGAACATTGAGTTCCTGCCAATCAGGCTGAATTATAAAGACATGTATAACTACTCCCCATATGCGGCATAGTCCGTCCGTCCGTCCTTCCTTCCTTCCTTCCTTCCTTCCTTCCTTCCTTCCTTCCTTCCTTCCTTCCTTCCTTCCTTCCTTCCTTCCTTCCTTCCTTCCTTCCTTCCTTCCTTCCTTCCTTCCTTCCTTCCTTCCTTCCTCCCTCCCTCCCTCCCTCCCTCCCTCCCTCCCTCTTCCTTCCTCCCTCCCCCATTATCCATCTTTGCATCCATCCACCTATTTGTCCACCTATGCATGCTCCATTAGTCTCGTCACCTCTCCTTCTCACCATCCATCCCGTGATTCTTTCTCTTCCTTCCTTACATGGTACTCAAACCTGACTATTAGTTTATGTGCACTCGATTCATTGAATGATTCTCAAGTTTTCATTGGTTCAATGAATTTCACAGCTGCAGCAGTGCAACTAAAACTCCATTCAGTCTCCAGGTTGCACTTAATGCTGACATTTGAAAGGGTATAATGTTTTAACACTTAAAGATATTGAACACACTTTTTGTAAATTTCATTACAGTACATAACACGAGGGTCAATTGAAATTAAAACAAATCATTTTTTTTTTTAAAGAGGATTCATGTTTCACACAGTGAAGATATAACTTTTTGCCATTGTGTTGAGACATGATGAAAGGTACAGACACGATTAAAGGCCATACGATTAATCCAAAAGCGTTAACAGAACTATGGGTCATTTTATTCAGCTCCCTTGCGCGCTAATAAGGACTTGCAGCGACAGATGGCTAATTTTACAATGGCAACCCAATTTCTTACTGCATCAGGCGCAAAGATCTAGACTAAGTCTAATGCCACAGATAAAGGTCAAGAGAAAAAATGGGAGAGCATATGCTAATATCAGCATTTCCGCCCAGCCGCCTTTAACAGAATACACAATGGTAAGCTGAGGGATTTGCACTGGCTCAACACCAACACCATACGGAGAGCATATTACAGAGTAATGATGTCCTAAGCATAGAATTTTAATCAGGGGCTGATGGTCAATGAATCAAATGGCACCATGCAAGTAATCAGTAAGTGATAAAAATTTTTTTACAGAAGATGTATTGCTGAAATTACTCTTTTAACGAGAAAAGTGATTTTATCTCAAGGAAAGCCTACCCCCATCGTTATCCTTTAATCTCCCTCATACTAATCTTTTTTTGCAGTCAAGCACCCCTTCTAAATATAGATAAAAGTGCATTTGTGCAACCAAAACTATACAAATGTGTTGTAATAATACTGATATCTGTATTTCATAGTTATTCGATTGTGAGCACATAACAATGATGAGTTGCAGCCTCAATTTCCGTGCCATTTGTTTGACTGCTTGCATAATTCTTCAGAACCTCTGTCTGTAATTTGGCCAGCAAATTGTGCAAGAAAAAAAAAGTGAAAAAAGTTTGAAGTGTTTTACCATTGCAAATGTTTATCATCATTCTATTTCATCTTTGAACCTTTTTTATGGAAACTGCTTTAACTTCACATTTATTTAAGTTTGTATTTTTTACTTCAATTTTCTTTTTTCCTTCTTGGAGTGAAACAATGAAGGAGAAGGAGCTGCAACTGAATAATGATTAGCTGCGAGGAGAGGGAAACAGTACCAAAACGAATGCCAAGCTAGAAGTGCCTGAAAACAAATGCACGTGTTTGGGCTTCTTGCAGCAACAGTGAGAAGTATCCAGTTGTTGAGGAAGGTGAAAAAAAGTGATCAGACCTGACAACACTTCCCACCATAGTATCGTTCTTATTTCCCTCACCATTGAAATGTAATTACCTACTGGTCTGTGCTGTGCATTGTGGTTAGCAGAAAACTCGAAGGCAAGTATTTGTGGAAGGCTATATTTTGGGGAATGACCGTTCTTCACATTTGTTCATCTAGTCAAGCTTGAGTCAACCAACGCTGTCTCGGCACTAACCTTGTCTGGAGTCCCCTACTCCTCCCCACTGTTCTTGTCCTGTCCCTGAAGGAGGAACTGGTGGCATGTGTCTTTGCTGTGAACCTTGCAGAATTTTGTCCTGCTGGATCCTAATATTTTCACATGACATCTCATGACTCATTTCCTTTTTAAATAATGACGGCTTAATATTTTCCCCCAGTTCAATATAAAAAACCCTCAGTGTCATTGTTGAGCCAATCAAGCTGTTCCTGTTGCTGGTGAGTGTGTGAGGTTCACATTATTGTGTCTCTCCACCTGCTGTGACCTTTTGGACTGCGTAGTTTGTGGTTTTGCTGAATCACTAAAGCATTGTACATGGTTCTCAGAAAGCAGGAGGTCTTCAGATTCCGATCTGTGTTTGGGTGGGTTGCCTGGAAGTATATTTTATTGACCTTGGTGTTACTATATATCCTGTTGACCCGAGAGGCTGTCATGACATGCTTTCTGTTTCTGGCGTGCCTTTTTAGGTGGTTTGGATGAGAAACACCTCTTGACTGTTTCTTAAGCAATGATTTAGCTTTTTGAATGGAGTGTAATGAGAGACTCTTGAGCCTTTTAATATTTTTCTCTCTGCTTCTAATGATCAACAGTTCTCAGATACTTTTCCACCAGGGACTGCTTGGAGTTAACAAATCTTGCAGATCAGCAACATTCATGTTCGTTCTTCTCCCAGTCTAATCACTGCTATTGATGTCATTGAAGGGAGATAAAGTCTTTGTCACTTTTGATCATGCAAGTCTTGTTTCTTGTTGCAAATATACCTTCTCTGCAGTGTCATCCCAGATTTCATTTACCTTTTTGCTGAACCCTGTTTTTACTGGCTATAAAACTCAAGCGCTTTATCCCTGCTAACCAGTAATAAAGTGATTACACTCATCTTTTCAAGATGGTACAATTGATATAAACCTGATTGGTTTATTTATTTTGTCTATAAGTCCCTAGTATATGGTACTGATGTACCCAACACCTGTAAATTAAATGCTACCAGTAGACTACAGCACTCATCGTGACATCTGCAGTGTCACTGTAATGCGTGTCTCCAGTTCTACCATAGTAGCCTGGCTGTGAAGTTTGCAACTTGAAAATCTGACCTATCAAAATATTTCGACAGACATACAGGTACATGCATCATTGTAGTCATTTGCGATTCCTTAATTGCGATTTTTAAGGAATCTCAATTAAGAAATCGCAAATGCCTATGCATGTAGAAAACGCTGAAAGCTCTGGATGACGTCATTATCCCTCGCGCCCTCCGCTTCTCTAAGATTTTGCTTCTGGGGGACATTAACAGCCAGATTCCAGGACTCTCTTGGACCTGTTTAATCCGGCTCAGCTGACCCAGTGGGTCAAGCTGCCATCGCACACAGGGGGCCACTTAAATGACCTGGTCTGCACTAACTTTGATTTATCCGTAATGGAACCTGTACAAGTTAACTGGTCAGATCATTATTTGATCAGGTTTTCCTGGGTCATGGGGAAGTCCTCCTGCACCCCTGCTCTGCCCCGTGGCTTGCCCTCTCGGAAGATTAACCTTCCGGCACTATCTGAGGCTCTGCTTCAGGCGCGCCCGGCTCCTGCCCATGATCTTGAAGGGGCAGTGGGTAGCTTTGCCTCTTGGATTAGCCTGGGGGTTGGCTCTACTGCCAAACCCGTTTCTAATAGACAACGGATATTTCCTCCCTCTAAGCGTTGGTTTTCGGATACTCTTAAGGAGCTGAAATTGTGGTGTAAAAAACTGGAACGCTGCTGGTGCCAGGAGTACTGTCCCTCCGCCAAGTCTGCTCTCTGCACAGCTCAGAGGGACTACTATGCAGCTATTAGGAAAGCAAAGAGCAACTTTTATGCAGAGCGGATTGCGCAGGCCAGGCTTAAGGTTGAAGGTTGTGAACGTTGCTGCAAGAGACCAGTCAGCAACTTCCAGCAGTCACCACTCACGGAGTAAACCACTACTAGACATGCTGTGTTGCCGCCTTGCTGCTTCATTGCCGCCCACGGTCCAGGGAGCAGAATCTTGCCGTTTGCGCTGGGACTGCCCAACCCGACCCGGGACGCGGACCGAGGCAGGGACCCCGAAGCGGTGGTGCTGCCGCACTGCCCTGCCCCGCTGAGCTGAGAGCCGAGGCGGGTGAATCGAGGGGGAAAACTCGTGGCTGGAGTACTGCAGCTGGATGCGAGGGAGACGGGGGGAGAGCCGCGGCAGGAGCCACGCCCGAGACTCACGGACCGAGACCCGTGGCTGCGGCGAGACGCAGTGGAGAGTCCTCGAGAGTGAACAGTAACAGCAACAGCTGAGGCAGGACATGGGGGAGAGCAGTGAGCAGCGCGTGGCGAGCCTGGTGAGCAAAAAAATAAAAAAGGCAAACTCATTGCATTAAAAGGAATCCAAGTGAAGGGAAAAAAGGAAAAAATAAATAAATAAAAGAGAAAGAAAAATAGAGAGAGTCAAAGACCAAAAGTAGTCACTTCCACTCCCACTCTTCTTGGTTAAATCATAATGCGGTCTGGAAGGCTGAAAAAAGAGACTGCAAAAAACCGCAAGAAGCTGATTAAGGAATCCATAGAATCACTCGAGGAACTTGAGATAGCACAACCTCATCCCCTGGCGCCATCATTGCCACCAATTCACCTGCAGAATCAGGAACACAGACCCGGCATCATAGGCTGTATTATTAAGACCGAAACAACCCAAACGCCCCCAATACAACAGCATATCACGCCAGACGAAATAATCATGATATAAAAAAGAGGACCCTTAGAGACTTCTTTAAGAAACAAGGAACCAAAGTTCAAGCTTCAACCAACTCCATTGAAATATTGTCCCAATCTACCCAGGTGCCCCAAACTCTCCCCAATATTGATCCAGTTCAGATTAAAGTACAGGCCTTGATTCACGAACAGCTTCAAAACCTGGCCATCTCCATATCCTCAGACGGTCATTAAACAAGGGACGCACCATCTATACCTGAAAAAAATAGGTCAAGACCAGATACTCGGTCAAGAAATACATCTACCCCTCACAACAAGTGCAACAACTTAATAGGGAGCAGAGTTCATCACCAATAACCATCTTAAGCGACGATTCACCTTTTTACCTCAGATCACCAATAGAGCAGGAAATCAACCCTCATAACCTGGGCTCCTTTGTAAACAAAATAGAATTTACCCCCAAAGCAGCACAATGGACCAGAACCATTCGAGGTAACATCAAGCCGTTAATACCAACAACGCCACCTGTCTTTGCCCATCACGAATCTCCTGAAACAAAGTCAGGTGAGCCCAACGACCACTCCCTTTTGGATTTATCTTTTTTTAAGACAGATCTTAATAAACAAAAGACGCAACTGAAGGCTGTGACCCAGCAGCGTTTGAATCTACCATCATCTAGCCCCAGTTTCTACAAACTCTACAATCCTCAGTGTCCACACTAAATTGTCACTCAGATAAACTTGATTTACAAGTCGACCTTTTATACACACTAGCAGTATACACAGGAGGGATCGAGAACAAATTAGAAGGATTGAATACCCTAATAACCAAAGCACAATCTAAAGTCAACCTGACCCAAGCGATATGCTGCTGCTCGCCAATAATCGATAGTCTGTCTACGCTTCCTCAGTCCCTTGCCTTGGTCCTGACAGAAATAAAGAAACTGCCATCAGGTTTGCAAGTTCAACCACATTCTCCAGGCTCAAATTCAACTAATGCAACCACCCCAAAAGTCAACGACCAAAGCACAAACCACAATACTCTTGGCCAAAACCACAAGGCCTCTTCAGCAAAAATCGACACTCGACCAACAGATGCCTCAGTAGTAACTCCGTCCCCAGACAATCGAGATAAATGAGTGGCACCCAAGGAGTACAGTATCTTTCAACCAACTAAATCAAATAACAAAAACAACACTACATTGAAAATAGATAAACCATTCACATCCGAGATAGTGCAAATTGCCAATGCCAGAGATGCTGGCCCAGGAACGGGATCAATGAATAAATCCCCTCAAAAACAACACCTGAGCAAAAGAGAAAGGAAGAGATTACGGAAAAAATGCAACAAACGTAGCACAGAGATTCAAAATACGATCAGTGAGCCATTATACATTGAAAAGGGTAACACACGACCTAGCTCAATCAGTACCTTAAGCTCCGATAGCACTCTTGCATCGCCACAAAAATCACCAACACAATTATTTATAGACTTACCCGACAAGGTGCTAATAGCACCCGCCAACAGCAAAAAACACAAGGAACTACTGGGGCCAGGGGAGAGGTTCCAGCAAAGCCTTTACAGCCTTCGACATCAAATGAGCAAGGAAAGGTCACAAAGTCAAAAATATTATCTTACATCGTCAAGACCGGACTAGATGACCCAGTAGTTCAAGCAAATATGGTAAGCGCACCAAAGGTAAACCAAAACAAGGAAACCATAGAACTGCATGCCACTGAGTATAGGTCAAGAGGCAAAGAGAACATTCAGATAACATTATTCAAGAATCCGAACATACCACAAACTGGTAAGGTTTTACCCAATAAAGTAGACCATGAACCCTGAGGCGAAAATGTGGGACATAAGCAACAATCGCCCTACATTCAAAAGAGAATTGACCTATCTCAAATCACGGTTGAAGATAATCATAAGACCTCTGGCTAGGACCCCCTAACAAACAATTTAAAAACCAAATTGCTATTTATTCCTGAATATCACACTCAAGGACCGCAAAAACATTCGGAAACTTTTTTAATGTATTCCTGAACTGTGCCATATTGAATCCATTGAAATGATCTCAATCGAGTTTAAACCTATCGGAAGCAATCAATCCAAAGAACCAACGTTAATTACTTTTTCAACTGCAGCAATCACGGAGGAAGTAATATCAAGGTCAGACCTATTTAACAAATGGGGCATCAAATAGTCCCTCAAGCCGAACCACAGTATCCTTCGGTCCTCGTAAAACCTCCGGCCATACCAGACAAACAGGGTCCACTATCCTTCTCAATCTTAAGATCAGCCAAAGGCCGATCCCCAGTAAGGGAGACCCACCCAAAACTAAAGGCAGCCAAAACCACAGCGATTGACTGGGCCTGGCTGCCAGCGGCCCTGGACAGGGGAAATCACAATTGAACTCAACCCGGTCTCTCAGTGTGCTCATGAAACACCAACCACCTTCCTCCAAAATTCCAATCCCCAGATGTGATAAAGTTTTTTAAAAACCACGAGGTTATACTATTGCAGGAAACATGGTTCTTTGTCAGCCTCCCAAAAGAAGGATACTTGGAATACAGAACACCTGCTCAGAGGCTGCATAAGTCCGGACGACCCAGTGGCGGTCTCTCAATTTACATTTCAGCCAAGTTAAATGTTAATATAACACAATTGACATTTGGAGAAGATTGGATTTCCGGCGTAATGATTAACAATTCCACACAGACCGAACAAGTGATCCTGATCAATATCTACATCTCACCAAGCGTCAGGGAGAAAAAAACGAAGTTTAACCATCTAATCCAGGTTTTGTGCAACATACAAAGTAACTACAAAAGACCAGCCTGCCTAGTATCCGGTGACTACAACACAAACCTTTTTCAAGAACTCCCATAAGAGTATGACGCACCGTGGTCAGACATTCTGGAACAAATAAAACCCACTGGCAACAAATACAGCAAAGTAAGCGAATACATGGTACTACAACTCAGTGCTCTGGGTTATACATTCTTAAATGTTCGCTTCCCTAAGGATAATCCTCCCAACTGGACAAGATCAAACGGTCAAATCCATTCTTTTCTAGATTATACCATTTGTAAAAAGGAAATCCTTCCTTTTATCGAGAACTACACCATAGCTGTAATGAGCCAATGTAGAGCCCAGCAAGATTCAATGAGTATTGCTACATCCCTGCCTACTACATCATGGGAACTCTTCTCCCGGGAACTGCTTAAAGCATTTCCACATACTATACGAAAATCCAAAAAAGGAAATCAGGCAACCATAACAGCCGAAATCAGGAAATTAAAATCAGCTCGTAATAGTGCCCTAAGACAAGCACGCAGGTTCCCAGGGGAAGATTTTAAAGAAAACAATTATTAGTAAGCCCAAAAGGCACTCCGACACGCAATATCCATCGAGAAAAAGAAACGTTCCGAACATTTTTGGCTAAAATTGATATACACAAGAAAAAACCATAATCCAAAATCCTTCTGGTCACTTGTTATTTCCAAAACACACAAACAAGGAGGACAAAGCAGCGCTAACATCTCTGAAGCTGAATGGGTATCCTACCTAACAACTCATTTTGAGGATCCAGAAAAAGATGTCCCATTGGCCAGACCACTAGCCACGGCTCTACAACTCAACTCATGCCAATCACTAGGCATAATGGACGTAAAGACACTAGGAAACTACACTGAATTACACACAAGGATTCAATCGACAACTGATATGAAATTTCTGCTCCAGCCCACAAAACTGTCACAAAGTGTTCCAATAACCCTGGGAATCATTACGGAAAAAAACGCTTGAATTATAACCGAGGGCCGCTCAATAGGAGCACCAGGGCCAAATGGTCTACCCCACTCTCTGTTTAAAAAGGATACAGAATTTTGGGCCAATCATTTGGCCCCACTTTTTTCCTATTGCCGAATTAATTCGATAATACCGGAATCGTGGCAACAAGCTATTATACAGCCAATTTATAAAGGTGGTAAGAGATCAGACCCGAAAAACTACAAGATGATCACTCTACTGGACGTGGAATTGAAATACTATGCTAAGCTGCAAAAAATCATCTCATACCTTTCAACCAGACAGGATTTGTACAAAAATGAGGCACCAGAACAAACTTGCTTGCAATCTCTGTCCTGCTGGATAAAGTGGCAACCTCAAGAATGCTAATGCATGGTTGTTTTGTTGACTTTAAGGCCGCTTTCGACCGCGTTCCCAGAAGCCGATTATGGCTCAAACTGCGGAAATGGGGGATCCCACCAGTGTTACTACAAGCGATAATCGCGCTACATTCTATCACATGGATCCGTATAAAACTTGGGGATGGATCATACATCTCAAGTAAAATACAAACAACCCGCGGAGTGAAATAATGGTGTTTGCTGGCGCCTCTTCTCTTCAACCTCTTCATTTCCGATTTGTCAGAGCTACTTGACAAAGTTAATTCTCATCCTCCAAAACTCGTCAGCACGAGAGTTAGTAATTTACTATATGCGGACGATCTGGTCCTGCTTAGTCACACCAGGGTTGGTTTGCAGAGACTACTCGATCAGTTGTCCCTATATACCACCGAAAACGATCTGGAACTGAATTTAACAAAGACAAGGGCAATTACCTCTGGGCAAAGGAAATATCAAGGTGGAGGATGGCAATACAATGTCAAAAACGTAGACAGAACCCTTTCTTACAAGTATCTGGGGGTTCACCTGGACAGAAGGGGAACATTCTCTAAACATAGAGACAAGGTAGAAGCTAAAGCCCTGACAATCCAGGTGGCATTTAAGACTCTTGCAAGGAAACTGTCAGGTCCTAGTCTAACCCCACTTATAATTGTCATGAAGGCAAAAATCATCAATTTCCTCACCTACAGCCAGGAGATCATGCAAGGGAAAGACAACAGCCATGTGAACAAAATAATAACAAGAACATTCAAACACGTATTGGGCTTACCTAAATCTTCATCCCCCACTCAAATACATCTTGAGTTTGGTCTTTAAGATCATCAAGTAGTAGGGCATGGAGCTTACATCAGGTTGTGCAACAAGTTGCGTACCTCCAAAGTAGGAAGCCTGGAGGCCCATTTGTGGCTGAAAATCTCAGCTGGTCAAACTGGCAGTTCATACCGGCGCTATTTGCAAGATTCTTTAAAACTCATTGACATAGATGAAATCTGGGCTTCTAATCCATCGTAGCAGGCACTTAAAATTTATATGAAAAGAAACGTCCACCTCTGGTCCTTTCATTCTGATAGAGCTCAACTGGTGCAACATAAGCACGCCTGGACAATTGTATCAGGATTTAAGCCAGGGATTATGGCACTCCACCTGGCATGTACCTACTCAGTGCTTTGGAAAAAATGATTTCTGGCCCTCAGAATGGGTGAATGGCCATTCCTCTTCCACCTACCAAGATGGTGCGGTGCAAATTTTAACGTAACGAGCAGGGGCTGCGGGAGTAGGACAGAAACAATCGAGCACGTGGTCTGCCTATGCCCTGCAGTTCGCGACGATCGAAAGATCCTGCTAAAGAGCGAATGGAACAGACTCGGCATTTGTACGTGTCGGCAAGCTATCTTTGCATCAATGAACCCGGACAATCCACACCTTAATATAAGATTCACCAAGTTCGTCACAGGAACAGCAAAAAAAATGATAAACAGTGAGAGTGTTCAAGTCATCAATGGTTAATTATTAAAGGATGGATCAAGCCTTATGTGTTTCTACTGATTTGCACACTCCTCCGCACCACACAACAGTAGCAGACAACGGCCCTGGCGTACGGATAATCTTGTTTTCCTGTATATCCCTGGAACTTTCAAATTATTGTACACAGGGACTTTATTTATGAATGGAATTGCAATTCTAGGAACTTCACCACAAATATTGAATTACATTACCAGCGTTATTAATTATTGTTTTTAAGAACGAATGTCTGCCTGTGGCCCTAGCAGATGATAAAATTAGAATGGAAAATTATGGTTTATAACTGCTTTTTTAATAAAAAATAAAAAAAAGGGAGTCGTACTGTCTAGACGAGTTATTACATCTTATTTGTACAAAAATAGGTTTCCAGGATTTTAAATTATTTTCTGTAGAACTTTATCTTTTTACTCATTGTGATGGCACAAATGTAAATATCTTAATAACCATTCTTGATATACGTTTTATTATGGACGCATGTTCACCATTGTAATGATTTTTATTAATCAAACAATAAAGTATTTCGCGCAGGCCAATAACAATAGTAAGGAGATTTTCTCCATTGTTAGGAGCTTTCTATCTCCCTTTGCTGAGCAAACGATCCTTAAAGTTTCCCCACAAGGGTGCGAAGAGCTGTTCTCCTTCTTTATTGATAAGATACTTAGGATTCAGGACAGCCTGGGAACAAATTCCCTAGAGCAGAGCATTCTTCCACTGACGTCTCCTCTTATCCCCGGTGTATCTAGCCCCCTGATTATGCAATTTCTGAGCCGCGCCTGATATTTTAGTCATCCTTAAATCCCTTAAGTCGGGCTCTCCCACAGATCCTTGTCCAGCCCCAGTCTTAGCCAGGGTAGCCGAGGTTGTTTATCTTGAGGCATCGGCGATTATCAATTTATCCCTTCAGACCGCTACCGTTCTCAGCCATGGAAACAGGCCAAACTCCTCCCCTTTCTCAAAAAATTTCCTTGGACCCTTCTGTACCAACTAATTATCACCCCATTTCTCTCCTGCCAGCCCTGGCAAAAGTCTGCTAGAAGGTGGTTTTTCGGCAGCTTGAGGCCTTCAAGGAAGCTTCTGGTGCTCTTCACCCTGCTCAATCCGAGTTTAGGACCTCTTACAGCACGGAGACCACGCTGGTTGAAATGACTGAGGCGATCAGGGAGTGCTTGGGCGTGGGTGGCAGGGTGGTCCTGATTTTGCTGGACCTCTCTGCCGCCTTCGATACCGTGCCCCACCAGCTACTTCTTGACCGGTTGCCATCTATAGGCATTGCGGGCCCCGGTCTTGGATCGGATAAAATCTTTCCTGGACAAATGCACTCTTCAGGTCTGGATGCCTCCCTTTTTGTCCTCAGTCAGGAAACTTTTAACGTTTTCCCCAAGGCTCCGCATTGAGCCCTCTGCTCTATAACATCTATCTGACCCCCCTGATTTTATTAGCGGAGGAGCTTTGAGCAAAAATTATAGCTTATGCGGATGACACCCAGCTCCTATTCACCTGGAAGGACTCTGACCTGGGCACTGATACCGCCCAGAAGTGCCTCTCATCCGTATTCCACTGGCCTGCACATGCCCAACTTAAGTGCAACGAGGACAAGTCGGAGGTACTCCTGTACGGCCAGTTCCCTCTTGCCTTCAGAGACTCCTTGTGGCCCCCTGATTCCCCCATCCTAACTCAGAGGGAGGACCGGCGAAGAACTTAGGGGTCTGGTTCGGTGAAGATCTCCAGTTTTCCGATCATATCAAAAAACTTACCGGAGTTTGCTATGGCACTCTCAAGGCCTTATGAAGGATTTTCCACCTGCTACCAAGGCAGGCTAAAGAAATGTTAGCCCGTGCCCTTATCCTTTGCCGCCTTGACTACGCTAATGCTCTGTTCATCGGCATCCCTGGCTATTTGTTAAAAAAACTTCAAACCATACAGAACACCATAGCTTGAGTTCTGTTCAACATCTCTAGGAGATCTAGTGTCCTGCAGCATTTACGGGATTTGCAGTGGCTACCTGTGGCCCAGTGGGTGCAATTCAAAGCCCTTACCTTATCTCACAGAGCCCTCCATGGCCTAGGTCCATCTTATATCAGGAAGCACTTTGCTTTGTACGTTCCCAGCCGACCCTTGAGATCAGCCACTCAACGTCGGATGGTAATCCCTCGGTTTCGCAGGACACGGTTGGGGCGGTCAGTACCTCTCTGTCAAAGCAGCCGCTACCTGGAATGCTCTCCCAAAGGATCTACAGCATATCCAGGACTTCCGACTTTAAAAAAAAAAACTAAAAACTCATCTTTTTAATCAGCCTATCTAATACTCTTTGCCCTCTCTGCCACAGCTCATTCACGCGCAAGGACACTCTTGAGTATTTGAGCGCGATATAAGTCTTTTATAACATAACATAACATAACATAACATAACATAACATAACATAACATAACAGTGAATATGTGTTAATGAGGTAAGCACTTGCTTCTAAGAGCAAACAATAGGCTGACCTGAATGGGCGGAGAAAAAACATCTCAACCTCAGAGAATATGCCGGGTGGGGCAGTGATGGTCCTTTTCGGCATTCAAGTGTCAAATCCTGCTTGAATGTCTCAACCTGCTTGATTGGTCTGCTAGGGTGTTTCATATGACACTTGGGATGCACTTTCGAAGAAGATTCCCCTGTAACAGGCAAAATTAACTGACAATTGAGCAGGGCCCTTATGTGGCCCTTCAGCCACGCCATGGGTCTCCTTTTCATATTAAAGTGTGAATTCCTGCTTGAATGTCGTATCCTGCTTGACTGGTCTACTGGGTTTTTCCATGCAACACAGAGGAGCTCTTCAAATGGTAACAACAGGATGTCAAAACAATTCTTATGTAACCCATGTCTGGCTGCTGAAGACTCAGCTTTTGTTCTATCAGACTTCGGTGTCTGAGGTTGTTGTGGGTACTGGACCTGCCTCAAACCGAATGTTAGTATTATATGTGGGAGAACACGTGCATTACCTTAGTACATGCCACCAGCCCTCAAAGCCCAAAGTTAGTGTGGCTAAAGATGTTGGCCATCTTGAAAATTTTGCGCTTCTTGATGCTATTTACACTTAAAGCTTTTTAAAAATATATCTCCGGTTCATCTTATTGGATTTTGTCATTATGGTGTAATATTGTTGATTAAAGTTTACTCTAATTTTCTAATTAGTTTCATTTTTTGAATTATTTGCATTTTTACATATTACTGTTTTATTACAGCAATAATGCTTTACAAATTGGGGCATATTTATCAATATGTGATGCAGTACAGCAAGCTGCCTTGCTGTGCTTCGCTGCATGACAAGGAAAGGGCAAGAATCTGCTGTATATAACATAATACGGTGCATTCCTGTCTTTTCCTATCTCTGGCTCACAATGTGCTGCCTAGTGACTACGCTGCGTTGAGAGCAGGATTGTTTTTGTGCAGGAAGGGGCACATTCCTACATAAAAACAATCCACTGAAGCATTTTCACCTTTTTATGTGTGATGCAGAATGCAGCACAGATAGAGAATGGAAAAAACAATGAGAAATAAACATATCTTTCCTTGTTATGTATCACCTGGTGAAGCAAAATAGTTTTCCCGCATTCTCATGTCTACCACTTATGGTAAATCTGGGAATGCATCAAAATCCATTGGTGTTGCATGGGAACACCCACGCAGTACACATAGAACACCTCCCTGTGGCAGAGTAACACAACGCAGTGATTTGCGTTGTGTTGTGTTACTCTGAATTTATCAAGTCACGCATGGCCATGCAAGGTGGCCTCGTGTGGGCACTTAAGGGTTGTGTTGCATGCATACCCCATTGTGTGGTACAAAAGTGATGCAACCCTTTCATAAATATTGCCCATTGACTTTAAGTTAAGCCTGTCTGCTCTGTGCCATAGAGTTGGGCACATGCTCGTTGATTGGCTTTAGTGATTTACCCTAAAAAGGACTGTGGTTATTATCTGAAGTTGGCACCCGCCCCCCTCAACAAAATAATCCAATTTCTTTGCCAACAGCAAAAAACACAAGGAACTACTGGGGCCAGGGGAGAGGTTCCAGCAAAGCCTTTACAGCCTTCGACATCAAATGAGCAAGGAAAGGTCACAAAGTCAAAAATATTATCTTACATCGTCAAGACCGGACTAGATGACCCAGTAGTTCAAGCAAATATGGTAAGCGCACCAAAGGTAAACCAAAACAAGGAAACCATAGAACTGCATGCCACTGAGTATAGGTCAAGAGGCAAAGAGAACATTCAGATAACATTATTCAAGAATCCGAACATACCACAAACTGGTAAGGTTTTACCCAATAAAGTAGACCATGAACCCTGAGGCGAAAATGTGGGACATAAGCAACAATCGCCCTACATTCAAAAGAGAATTGACCTATCTCAAATCACGGTTGAAGATAATCATAAGACCTCTGGCTAGGACCCCCTAACAAACAATTTAAAAACCAAATTGCTATTTATTCCTGAATATCACACTCAAGGACCGCAAAAACATTCTGAAACTTTTTTAATGTATTCCTGAACTGTGCCATATTGAATCCATTGAAATGATCTCAATCGAGTTTAAACCTATCGGAAGCAATCAATCCAAAGAACCAACGTTAATTACTTTTTCAACTGCAGCAATCACGGAGGAAGTAATATCAAGGTCAGACCTATTTAACAAATGGGGCATCAAATAGTCCCTCAAGTCGAACCACAGTATCCTTCGGTCCTCGTAAAACCTCCGGCCATACCAGACAAACAGGGTCCACTATCCTTCTCAATCTTAAGATCAGCCAAAGGCCGATCCCCAGTAAGGGAGACCCACCCAAAACTAAAGGCAGCCAAAACCACAGCGATTGACTGGGCCTGGCTGCCAGCGGCCCTGGACAGGGGAAATCACAATTGAACTCAACCCGGTCTCTCAGTGTGCTCATGAAACACCAACCACCTTCCTCCAAAATTCCAATCCCCAGATGTGATAAAGTTTTTTAAAAACCACGAGGTTATACTATTGCAGGAAACATGGTTCTTTGTCAGCCTCCCAAAAGAAGGATACTTGGAATACAGAACACCTGCTCAGAGGCTGCATAAGTCCGGACGACCCAGTGGCGGTCTCTCAATTTACATTTCAGCCAAGTTAAATGTTAATATAACACAATTGACATTTGGAGAAGATTGGATTTCCGGCGTAATGATTAACAATTCCACACAGACCGAACAAGTGATCCTGATCAATATCTACATCTCACCAAGCGTCAGGGAGAAAAAAACGAAGTTTAACCATCTAATCCAGGTTTTGTGCAACATACAAAGTAACTACAAAAGACCAGCCTGCCTAGTATCCGGTGACTACAACACAAACCTTTTTCAAGAACTCCCATAAGAGTATGACGCACCGTGGTCAGACATTCTGGAACAAATAAAACCCACTGGCAACAAATACAGCAAAGTAAGCGAATACATGGTACTACAACTCAGTGCTCTGGGTTATACATTCTTAAATGTTCGCTTCCCTAAGGATAATCCTCCCAACTGGACAAGATCAAACGGTCAAATCCATTCTTTTCTAGATTATACCATTTGTAAAAAGGAAATCCTTCCTTTTATCGAGAACTACACCATAGCTGTAATGAGCCAATGTAGAGCCCAGCAAGATTCAATGAGTATTGCTACATCCCTGCCTACTACATCATGGGAACTCTTCTCCCGGGAACTGCTTAAAGCATTTCCACATACTATACGAAAATCCAAAAAAGGAAATCAGGCAACCATAACAGCCGAAATCAGGAAATTAAAATCAGCTCGTAATAGTGCCCTAAGACAAGCACGCAGGTTCCCAGGGGAAGATTTTAAAGAAAACAATTATTAGTAAGCCCAAAAGGCACTCCGACACGCAATATCCATCGAGAAAAAGAAACGTTCCGAACATTTTTGGCTAAAATTGATATACACAAGAAAAAACCATAATCCAAAATCCTTCTGGTCACTTGTTATTTCCAAAACACACAAACAAGGAGGACAAAGCAGCGCTAACATCTCTGAAGCTGAATGGGTATCCTACCTAACAACTCATTTTGAGGATCCAGAAAAAGATGTCCCATTGGCCAGACCACTAGCCACGGCTCTACAACTCAACTCATGCCAATCACTAGGCATAATGGACGTAAAGACACTAGGAAACTACACTGAATTACACACAAGGATTCAATCGACAACTGATATGAAATTTCTGCTCCAGCCCACAAAACTGTCACAAAGTGTTCCAATAACCCTGGGAATCATTACGGAAAAAAACGCTTGAATTATAACCGAGGGCCGCTCAATAGGAGCACCAGGGCCAAATGGTCTACCCCACTCTCTGTTTAAAAAGGATACAGAATTTTGGGCCAATCATTTGGCCCCACTTTTTTCCTATTGCCGAATTAATTCGATAATACCGGAATCGTGGCAACAAGCTATTATACAGCCAATTTATAAAGGTGGTAAGAGATCAGACCCGAAAAACTACAAGATGATCACTCTACTGGACGTGGAATTGAAATACTATGCTAAGCTGCAAAAAATCATCTCATACCTTTCAACCAGACAGGATTTGTACAAAAATGAGGCACCAGAACAAACTTGCTTGCAATCTCTGTCCTGCTGGATAAAGTGGCAACCTCAAGAATGCTAATGCATGGTTGTTTTGTTGACTTTAAGGCCGCTTTCGACCGCGTTCCCAGAAGCCGATTATGGCTCAAACTGCGGAAATGGGGGATCCCACCAGTGTTACTACAAGCGATAATCGCGCTACATTCTATCACATGGATCCGTATAAAACTTGGGGATGGATCATACATCTCAAGTAAAATACAAACAACCCGCGGAGTGAAATAATGGTGTTTGCTGGCGCCTCTTCTCTTCAACCTCTTCATTTCCGATTTGTCAGAGCTACTTGACAAAGTTAATTCTCATCCTCCAAAACTCGTCAGCACGAGAGTTAGTAATTTACTATATGCGGACGATCTGGTCCTGCTTAGTCACACCAGGGTTGGTTTGCAGAGACTACTCGATCAGTTGTCCCTATATACCACCGAAAACGATCTGGAACTGAATTTAACAAAGACAAGGGCAATTACCTCTGGGCAAAGGAAATATCAAGGTGGAGGATGGCAATACAATGTCAAAAACGTAGACAGAACCCTTTCTTACAAGTATCTGGGGGTTCACCTGGACAGAAGGGGAACATTCTCTAAACATAGAGACAAGGTAGAAGCTAAAGCCCTGACAATCCAGGTGGCATTTAAGACTCTTGCAAGGAAACTGTCAGGTCCTAGTCTAACCCCACTTATAATTGTCATGAAGGCAAAAATCATCAATTTCCTCACCTACAGCCAGGAGATCATGCAAGGGAAAGACAACAGCCATGTGAACAAAATAATAACAAGAACATTCAAACACGTATTGGGCTTACCTAAATCTTCATCCCCCACTCAAATACATCTTGAGTTTGGTCTTTAAGATCATCAAGTAGTAGGGCATGGAGCTTACATCAGGTTGTGCAACAAGTTGCGTACCTCCAAAGTAGGAAGCCTGGAGGCCCATTTGTGGCTGAAAATCTCAGCTGGTCAAACTGGCAGTTCATACCGGCGCTATTTGCAAGATTCTTTAAAACTCATTGACATAGATGAAATCTGGGCTTCTAATCCATCGTAGCAGGCACTTAAAATTTATATGAAAAGAAACGTCCACCTCTGGTCCTTTCATTCGGATAGAGCTCAACTGGTGCAACAGAAGCACGCCTGGACAATTGTATCAGGATTTAAGCCAGGGATTATGGCACTCCACCTGGCATGTACCTACTCAGTGCTTTGGAAAAAATGATTTCTGGCCCTCAGAATGGGTGAATGGCCATTCCTCTTCCACCTACCAAGATGGTGCGGTGCAAATTTTAACGTAACGAGCAGGGGCTGCGGGAGTAGGACAGAAACAATCGAGCACGTGGTCTGCCTATGCCCTGCAGTTCGCGACGATCGAAAGATCCTGCTAAAGAGCGAATGGAACAGACTCGGCATTTGTACGTGTCGGCAAGCTATCTTTGCATCAATGAACCCGGACAATCCACACCTTAATATACGATTCACCAAGTTCGTCACAGGAACAGCAAAAAAAATGATAAACAGTGAGAGTGTTCAAGTCATCAATGGTTAATTATTAAAGGATGGATCAAGCCTTATGTGTTTCTACTGATTTGCACACTCCTCCGCACCACACAACAGTAGCAGACAACGGCCCTGGCGTACGGATAATCTTGTTTTCCTGTATATCCCTGGAACTTTCAAATTATTGTACGCAGGGACTTTATTTATGAATGGAATTGCAATTCTAGGAACTTCACCACAAATATTGAATTACATTACCAGCGTTATTAATTATTGTTTTTAAGAACGAATGTCTGCCTGTGGCCCTAGCAGATGATAAAATTAGAATGGAAAATTATGGTTTATAACTGCTTTTTTAATAAAAAATAAAAAAAAGGGAGTCGTACTGTCTAGACGAGTTATTACATCTTATTTGTACAAAAATAGGTTTCCAGGATTTTAAATTATTTTCTGTAGAACTTTATCTTTTTACTCATTGTGATGGCACAAATGTAAATATCTTAATAACCATTCTTGATATACGTTTTATTATGGACGCATGTTCACCATTGTAATGATTTTTATTAATCAAACAATAAAGTATTTCGCGCAGGCCAATAACAATAGTAAGGAGATTTTCTCCATTGTTAGGAGCTTTCTATCTCCCTTTGCTGAGCAAACGATCCTTAAAGTTTCCCCACAAGGGTGCGAAGAGCTGTTCTCCTTCTTTATTGATAAGATACTTAGGATTCAGGACAGCCTGGGAACAAATTCCCTAGAGCAGAGCATTCTTCCACTGACGTCTCCTCTTATCCCCGGTGTATCTAGCCCCCTGATTATGCAATTTCTGAGCCGCGCCTGATATTTTAGTCATCCTTAAATCCCTTAAGTCGGGCTCTCCCACAGATCCTTGTCCAGCCCCAGTCTTAGCCAGGGTAGCCGAGGTTGTTTATCTTGAGGCATCGGCGATTATCAATTTATCCCTTCAGACCGCTACCGTTCTCAGCCATGGAAACAGGCCAAACTCCTCCCCTTTCTCAAAAAATTTCCTTGGACCCTTCTGTACCAACTAATTATCACCCCATTTCTCTCCTGCCAGCCCTGGCAAAAGTCTGCTAGAAGGTGGTTTTTCGGCAGCTTGAGGCCTTCAAGGAAGCTTCTGGTGCTCTTCACCCTGCTCAATCCGAGTTTAGGACCTCTTACAGCACGGAGACCACGCTGGTTGAAATGACTGAGGCGATCAGGGAGTGCTTGGGCGTGGGTGGCAGGGTGGTCCTGATTTTGCTGGACCTCTCTGCCGCCTTCGATACCGTGCCCCACCAGCTACTTCTTGACCGGTTGCCATCTATAGGCATTGCGGGCCCCGGTCTTGGATCGGATAAAATCTTTCCTGGACAAATGCACTCAGCAGGTCTGGATGCCTCCCTTTTTGTCCTCAGTCAGGAAACTTTTAACGTTTTCCCCAAGGCTCCGCATTGAGCCCTCTGCTCTATAACATCTATCTGACCCCCCTGATTTTATTAGCGGAGGAGCTTTGAGCAAAAATTATAGCTTATGCGGATGACACCCAGCTCCTATTCACCTGGAAGGACTCTGACCTGGGCACTGATACCGCCCAGAAGTGCCTCTCATCCGTATTCCACTGGCCTGCACATGCCCAACTTAAGTGCAACGAGGACAAGTCGGAGGTACTCCTGTACGGCCAGTTCCCTCTTGCCTTCAGAGACTCCTTGTGGCCCCCTGATTCCCCCATCCTAACTCAGAGGGAGGACCGGCGAAGAACTTAGGGGTCTGGTTCGGTGAAGATCTCCAGTTTTCCGATCATATCAAAAAACTTACCGGAGTTTGCTATGGCACTCTCAAGGCCTTATGAAGGATTTTCCACCTGCTACCAAGGCAGGCTAAAGAAATGTTAGCCCGTGCCCTTATCCTTTGCCGCCTTGACTACGCTAATGCTCTGTTCATCGGCATCCCTGGCTATTTGTTAAAAAAACTTCAAACCATACAGAACACCATAGCTTGAGTTCTGTTCAACATCTCTAGGAGATCTAGTGTCCTGCAGCATTTACGGGATTTGCAGTGGCTACCTGTGGCCCAGTGGGTGCAATTCAAAGCCCTTACCTTATCTCACAGAGCCCTCCATGGCCTAGGTCCATCTTATATCAGGAAGCACTTTGCTTTGTACGTTCCCAGCCGACCCTTGAGATCAGCCACTCAACGTCGGATGGTAATCCCTCGGTTTCGCAGGACACGGTTGGGGCGGTCAGTACCTCTCTGTCAAAGCAGCCGCTACCTGGAATGCTCTCCCAAAGGATCTACAGCATATCCAGGACTTCCGACTTTAAAAAAAAAAACTAAAAACTCATCTTTTTAATCAGCCTATCTAATACTCTTTGCCCTCTCTGCCACAGCTCATTCACGCGCAAGGACACTCTTGAGTATTTGAGCGCGATATAAGTCTTTTATAACATAACATAACATAACATAACATAACATAACATAACATAACAGTGAATATGTGTTAATGAGGTAAGCACTTGCTTCTAAGAGCAAACAATAGGCTGACCTGAATGGGCGGAGAAAAAACATCTCAACCTCAGAGAATATGCCGGGTGGGGCAGTGATGGTCCTTTTCGGCATTCAAGTGTCAAATCCTGCTTGAATGTCTCAACCTGCTTGATTGGTCTGCTAGGGTGTTTCATATGACACTTGGGATGCACTTCGAAGAAGATTCCCCTGTAACAGGCAAAATTAACTGACAATTGAGCAGGGCCCTTATGTGGCCCTTCAGCCACGCCATGGGTCTCCTTTTCATATTAAAGTGTGAATTCCTGCTTGAATGTCGTATCCTGCTTGACTGGTCTACTGGGTTTTTCCATGCAACACAGAGGAGCTCTTCAAATGGTAACAACAGGATGT
This sequence comes from Lissotriton vulgaris, assembly GCF_964263255.1. Lineage (NCBI taxonomy): Eukaryota > Metazoa > Chordata > Amphibia > Caudata > Salamandridae > Lissotriton > Lissotriton vulgaris. Next base: position 398,419,603 of record NC_141700.1, read on the forward strand.
CAAAACAATTCTTATGTAACCCATGTCTGGCTGCTGAAGACTCAGCTTTTGTTCTATCAGACTTCGGTGTCTGAGGTTGTTGTGGGTACTGGACCTGCCTCAAACCGAATGTTAGTATTATATGTGGGAGAACACGTGCATTACCTTAGTACATGCCACCAGCCCTCAAAGCCCAAAGTTAGTGTGGCTAAAGATGTTGGCCATCTTGAAAATTTTGCGCTTCTTGATGCTATTTACACTTAAAGCTTTTTAAAAATATATCTCCGGTTCATCTTATTGGATTTTGTCATTATGGTGTAATATTGTTGATTAAAGTTTACTCTAATTTTCTAATTAGTTTCATTTTTTGAATTATTTGCATTTTTACATATTACTGTTTTATTACAGCAATAATGCTTTACAAATTGGGGCATATTTATCAATATGTGATGCAGTACAGCAAGCTGCCTTGCTGTGCTTCGCTGCATGACAAGGAAAGGGCAAGAATCTGCTGTATATAACATAATACGGTGCATTCCTGTCTTTTCCTATCTCTGGCTCACAATGTGCTGCCTAGTGACTACGCTGCGTTGAGAGCAGGATTGTTTTTGTGCAGGAAGGGGCACATTCCTACATAAAAACAATCCACTGAAGCATTTTCACCTTTTTATGTGTGATGCAGAATGCAGCACAGATAGAGAATGGAAAAAACAATGAGAAATAAACATATCTTTCCTTGTTATGTATCACCTGGTGAAGCAAAATAGTTTTCCCGCATTCTCATGTCTACCACTTATGGTAAATCTGGGAATGCATCAAAATCCATTGGTGTTGCATGGGAACACCCACGCAGTACACATAGAACACCTCCCTGTGGCAGAGTAACACAACGCAGTGATTTGCGTTGTGTTGTGTTACTCTGAATTTATCAAGTCACGCATGGCCATGCAAGGTGGCCTCGTGTGGGCACTTAAGGGTTGTGTTGCATGCATACCCCATTGTGTGGTACAAAAGTGATGCAACCCTTTCATAAATATTGCCCATTGACTTTAAGTTAAGCCTGTCTGCTCTGTGCCATAGAGTTGGGCACATGCTCGTTGATTGGCTTTAGTGATTTACCCTAAAAAGGACTGTGGTTATTATCTGAAGTTGGCACCCGCCCCCCTCAACAAAATAATCCAATTTCTTACATCATTGTTTCTACTTTGTGAGATTGACTGCTTTCTCTTCATTCTGTCCCCTGTTTGTTGTCTTTCTCTGAAAACCTTGATACTTACAGTTGCTAGGATGCGGTTGTATTGATAAAGTTTCTGTTGCTCTCTTCTTCTGTGTCTGCTACTGCCTCTGCCGAATTCAATAAGATATACCATTGTTGGTTATCTCCTTGAAGGTATCTGTAAGATTTGACACTTTATATGACACATGGCTCATTGTTGTTACCACAATTTCAGGGGCCGTGTTCCTAGATAAACAGGTTGTTTCCTCATCATCTTTCTGTGTGTTCATCAGACGACAACATTATGTGCCTCATCTTCAGCTTTGATGAGTCTTGGCTGGCTGAATTTTCGGGTTTTGAGAGTTTTCTCTGTGTTTACCTTCCTTTTTCCTCTCTTGATCTTGTTTATGAAATGTTCTTCTTGTTCTCACTTCTTGAATTAGGGTGTGATTGATTGTCTTTGGCCAACTTTCTGGCTCTTGCTCTCATGAGGATTTCCTTAAATGAGAGTGGAATTTCAATGAGCTTGCATTGTTTGCTTGATGATAGGCAAAACTCAATTGGTTACACCCAAATGGCATACTCGTTTCTGAAAGCATTGCAACAAAGTGCTAAGGATTTGCCTAGTTTGTGGTATACCGAGCTGAAACGGATTCGCTCTTGGTCCACATTCTCTCAGGGCACAAGTTAGTTAAAACACTGACCATCATTTCCTACTAGATTATTCAGAAGTGTCAATTTGAGCAATTCGTGTTTTTTCTCTTCATTTAGTAAAGCCATCAAGCAACGTCAGCCACCTTTGACATCTGAGTTCCATACTCAGTGTATCCACCTTTGTGAACAGGGATGGCAATTTAAAGTAGTGAGTCGAGAATGCCAAGTATTTCTAGGCATGATGAGATTTACCTAGATTAGCTAATGATTTGTATTTTTCTGTGATCTCCACACATGGTACTGAATGCACTCATCACTAGTGTTTATTAGTTCAGTCATTCTGAACCTATGGATCCTAAATGAATGAGTGATTGAGCTGGCACTCTGGGGTTGAAGCATGTAATTTCCAAATGCACCTTTTAGTGACTGGCACTTTTCTCCTTTGTCCATGTGTCTGTGTTTACTTGGATTCATCTCTTCTCCAGTCACCCTTCCTTTAGCTAATTCTTATTCCAAGATGTGCCCTTAATAGTTTTTATATCACCCATGGCTGAATGTCTGTACAGTTTCTGTATGCATGGTGAAGTCTCTTTCTCACTGACAGTTTGTTCAGCTTTGATCACACACTTTTATTTACTTTTTGCATTGCTTGCTACTTCTTGTCTTGTGTCGTCAACTAATGGTGTTCCATGGATCCTATCCACTACAATTTGCTTGAAGTCTGAATGAGAAAGCTTCTATCTGAAATGTATTCAATTCCGAAACGTACTAGCATTTCTTATGCAAAATTGGTTATAAATGTTGTAAACCTACAATGTTTCTTTTATGTATTATGTTTTTGCTTTAACATTTAATGTTTAATGTTGCTTTAATGTGTTTTCATTTCTTGGAGTTCTATCAGCTGTAATGTTACTCTTGACAGTTACGTGCAGGCCTTCAATGTTCCCATTATGTCTGCAGTCCTATTAGTTCAGTAACCATTACTTATTGCATCCTTGGTATGTTTCCTCTGCTTATTAGGCCTAGTTCAAGACTGCAGTGGTGCTGCCCAACTCTTCTATCCCATGTGAACGCCCCAAATGGGAGTTTTGAGGCCCCTTCCTTGGCCCTTAAAGATAGGAGCAATATATGATGAATACATCTCTGAGGGGGCCACACACCAGTTCTCTCATGTCTCATGAAAGCTCACTATATCACTAGTTGCTCAGCAGTTCAATCTGCACCTACACAAATTCACTGCTCAGAGGTGTGGCCTGCACCCTGACACAAACCTTGCATTTTGGGGCATATTTAATTTGCTTTCCTTTATCTAGGGATTGGAACTGCTGGAGCTGCTCCCTTCGTCATCAGGCAGGTGTTATGGTCTCTCAGCAGCTGTTGTCGGCAAACCCCTGTGATAGTCATCAGGAGGTAGGTTTCTCTACATGTATACATTCAATCCTTAACCTTGTCACCAGTTTCAAAACCCTATTCACTGGGGTTAATAGAGGCAGTTGAGTGTGCAAAACTTTGCTTTATTGGGAATGTCCTTTCCATCACTATTGTTAATGATTTCGAGGAGCCTGTCTCCACCCATTTTCTCCCTATCATATCCTAGACTGATGTCCCCTTCTCCTCCCAACACTTCATTCCATTCCATGGGATGGGAAGTGGTGTCCAGTGTTCTGTATATGAACCAGGGAGCAGTCTGTCCCTCAGACTCCCAGTGTCATTATGACAACTCGCCACCCTCAAGCGTCCTGTAGCCTTACTTTTAACCGCTGGTGAAGGCCCAGTTATTGAAATTTAATTTACCCTCGGGTACTGGGACCACCACCAAGCCGTTTTAAATCACAACTCACCCAACCTCACTGCACTCTCAGCAATATACCAGCTCCGCTGTAATCAGGCGTCGTAGCACACCCGGGACATACTAGGTGTCACTGGGTGGGCCCGATGATGAAGCATGCCACCAACTAGGTTGGTGGGTGAGGGCTTCATGAATACACCAACAAGGTGCCCGTGACAGAACTAATTTGAGAACTGCAACACTTTGGTCAACTTAAGCAAGTCCTCTTTGTTTAATCACATTATGACAACTCCCCCACCTTAAATACAAATACAGATCCCCAATCTCCACCTACTCTGCTTCTGTTCTCATATGGCTGACCTGTAGCAAGATAATTAGATGAACACAAAGGACCCATTTTGAGTGGCCTGGAGCTGTTTCCCAGGGGGAATAGTACTCTGGAACATTTTAACATTCCTGATATTTCTGGGCCAAGAATTGCCCATTCTACAAAATCTGGACCCCATAGTTATAAGCCAGTAGGCATCATGCCCGGACTTTGGAGTGGAGCTGAGGGGACTGCAGGCTACTAAGCACTCAGCACCCACCTATGTTCCAATGGCAGCATAAGGGAATCAGCATAAGGGAATCAGCAAATTATGTACCTTCACCTGATTTGACTGCCCCTACCTCCACACTATACCTAAAAATAGCTCCACACACATTTAAAAAATGCTCTAAGAAGGGGATATATCTGTGTGGATTTGGCCCCAGTATTCCGAGGTCCACATGTTATTTCGCAATGCAAGAGAAATAACTTACGATTCCCTTATTTAGGTGTGGGGATACTGTCTGTAATAAATTGAAGCAGATGAAGATTTTGCATCAATAACTGGAGGTACAAAATGCTACAGCTCCACAAATATACAAAGTATCAACTAATCTGCTCACAAAATAAATATGGATAAATACTAATAAGATTGCCACAAAATAAATTTGGATAAATATACAGACGGAAATGTTAAATAAATAAATACCATAAAACCTGGAGCCCTAATTATGTGTAAAACGTTCTCAAGTAGAGTCACATTAAAATATCCAAAATATGTCTTGGACTGGGCCCCAAAAATACTTACAACAGTACAGGCTGAAGACAGGTCCAGTCAGAGGTGGGGGTAGGCAACAAGAATGAGAGAGGTTGTGATATAGGAACAGACAGGAGTGAGGGAGCGTGAAAGAAATAGCAGCTTCACAGAGAGTAACGTATAAGGTGGGGGCCCTGGGCAATTGCCTATTTTACCCATGCTTTAAAACATCTTTATTCTGCAAAGAATGTGACGGCGAAATAAAAAAAGATTACCCAGTGTCTTCCCTTATCATTCTAGTGGACTGAGGTTCATTCTTTCAGGTAAAAGATAAGTCATATTCAGAATTTCCCAACCAAGTTAAAAGCAGGAGCGCCCATTGAAACTGCATTGTACATACGAAAAGACTCACCAACTATGAGTTATTTTCAATATAGTTCAATATTTATAGTCAGACCAGATAATAAAATCCATCAACAAATACAACCATTTAAAAAATAAAATATGAAGAGTTAAAATAATAGATTCATCAATTTTTTTAATTTAATAGTCAAAATTGTTACACAAATAACATGTATTGTAATTCATAGGACTTGTTGCCAATACTCATAAATGTGTTTCTAATAATTCATGAAGCATGCAAAAGCTTGGAAAAAGCAAAAACTATAGTCATGTCGGTGGCAGTTTTACATATTCTTAATGCATTAGTGTGATTTGATATCCTACTAGACTGACAAGAATAGATAATCAATTTGTCTCTGGGTTTTCCTTAACCAACGCAAAACAACAAGAAATGTTTCTCTAATTCTTCAGAGCAACTGCATAGAGGTCACAGTTTTGGCTTTGCAACAGGTAAGAAAATGTAAAAGTGGCTATAGGATGAACTCTATATCTAAACTTCAAGTAAAGTGATCTTAAAAAGGCAGGGTGAATAACATCTAACAATGCCTCAAAATAAAAGACACTTTTATGGTGTAAGAAACAGTGCCATGCTCTGCCAAGGGAGACAGATGATTCACTTTTTTCCATTAAATGACTCCAAAAGTTCTCTTTTACAATAGAAACTACAGCATGATGAAGGGGGGGGGGGGGGATTCTGCCAATAATGTCCCCCTCCTAGGTCAATCAAACACCTCATGGCATGGTTTAGCCAGGGAAGTCTGAGGGCCTTTGATTAGCTTAAAACATCACTAAGTGCATCTTGATACAGTTTCAGCTCTTTGGTACTCCAAATGCCAAGCCAATGCAAAATAGGCCTTAAATGCACGTGGCTACAATAGGATTCAGACCAAGATGTAATCTTAGGGGAAGGAGTGGAGTACCTTTCCCCAAGTTCAATAATAATCTAATAACGTTATTCTCCTCAACCCTTAACTTTGCCACATTACAGTAAACCCATACTTCTGTGCCATGAAGTGCAGCACTCATGTGTTGTGCTTTGCAGATATATTATATATTTAAAAAAAATGGTTCTCATGGATAATGTAAGAATACTTAACAATATATAAGTGCAATGGCAAATTGAACTGAAAATAGGACCTTTAAGGATAAACGTTATACAGAATGCAATAAAGATTATATCTTTGCTAGTAATGTTTTTGTAACTTTTTGTATTTAGTGCATCTAACTTGCTATGTGTTTTCCCCAAAATTGTATTGCCATAATCAATGTTGATGCATTATTGTTTCTATTGTAGTATGCTAATCCTATGTGTCTCCATTGCATCTTTCCTTATCCCTTCCATTGATTTAAAAATCATTTTATCTTCCACTGACTCTAGTTTTCATTGAAATTTTTCTTCCTGCATTAGGAGCATTCTTCTGTTCTTATCACAGTCCTGGGCACAATTATCCATGCTCGTCTCTCTCTAGTACTGTCTTGTCACATCCTGTTGAGACGTTTCCCAGTGCATGTCTCACCATGTCATATATTTCCAACTGAGAGTGCATCTCGAACTATCCAGCATCTTCTTCATAAGCCGGACTTCGGCGGCCTCTTACATCTCATTTTAATACAGATTGTTGTGTCCATAGCATTTACAGCGCCTCATCCCCAGACGGAGCCGCAACATATTCACTGCCAGACCGAGCCCCCATAACCATGGTAAGTGCAGCTCCTACCATATCCTGGTCCTTTCTCCCCCTTCATTCAAAGACCCTAATGTTTGCCTATCTTCATCTCACAGCGGCCCACGTTTTTCAACCAGACACAGTTCTGCCTGTCTCCATTTTATCAAAATGACTCTGTCTTTAACATGCTCCATCATGACACGCCGCCACGCTCTGGCTATTGCCAGATTGGCGCCCCCCTCGCTAGGGTAAGTTCAATTGGCTCTTTTTTAGGCAGATTATCCCTCTGGTTTTTCCATAATATTAATTCATTCAATTTCTCCTTTTTTCAAGCGCATGGCTGGGTCCTACGTGAATAATCCCTCCCTTATCACTCATTTATTGTGCACGTTACCAACTCTGGCACAATATTGCTTTTGGTTTTTTTGCTATTGATTCATCAGGTACTCTTCCAACTGTTCTATCACAACAAAACTCAGATTTTTCATTCTCCAACGGTGAGTCAGGTTTTCATTGTTTCATTGCTGGTGTTCCCCATTTCAAGTTCCTGATGAGCCTCATTGTTTACTGGGTCAAAATGTCATTGACTCATACCATAACGAGCCATATCCAGCCTTTTTTAATTAAAAGGAGGCTGTTGTAGGGAATTGTTAATTTGATATTGGTTGTTTTTATCTATTATGAAACCCTGCTTTATGCTGAAATGTGTCACTTGTTTTTCTGATACAATTCTACATTTTTAAGGGAGGAGTAACTGAAGATATCTTCTAAGCAAACATGAGTACAGTTGAGGCCCTAGCTTGATCAGGAGTGAATTTTTAGTAGTTTATGACTCCCCAACATCAGAAATTCTTCTGTTGGTTTACAGCCCTATAATTGTTCTGCACAATGATCACTATCCTATTAGCAACACAAATAGAGAAAACTTTTGTATAAGTGTGATAGAGCGAATTTCCAAATTTTTCAAATTAAATGCATTCAATTGAAAAGTGCAAAATCTTATGCTGAGTAACACATATATAATAAATGTTAATCATATTTAGGAATTGAAAGCACAAATGAAGTATCAAAAAGTACTGACTTAAAATATCCTGCCAATTGATCCTACATGAAACATTGATTTATGCGTTAGGGTTAAAAATCCTGTTTTCGCATTATACTGTTGTCTTGCACAAGATGTTTTCTCTTCCAGTGCAGATGATGTAACTTTCCAGAGGCTTTCTGTTAGCTAGTGAATAGGCATATGGTGTGTGTTAGTCAACTGATAGTGAGGTTCTCACTGGGAGGAGTGGAGATGTCAGGAAACGTAACTCATGGAACTAACTGCCTGAACAACAAGATATGAATGATGTATCGCTTCAAGGATTTGATTCAGTAGTTTGTTGTAAAGATGTAAGAAACTAGGGAGTTTTTTTACTCCCAGAGTTTGATGAGAACTGATTGGGTGGTATCTGGACAAAATGTAGAGTTTTAATATCAGGAGACAGAAATATCAGGAAAAAAAATATTGTGATACAAACATACTGTGATCCAGAAATATTGTTGTCAAGAATATTGTTTTCTTAGGTAAGTTATATTGTTGTTAAGAATATCGTTGTTTTCAATATTTTGGGCCTGATTACGACATTGCTTGGATGTGGAACCGACCAAACCCAGGTCGGCAGTTCTGACACCACAATTAGGATGCGACCACACATGGTGTGGTCACAAACCATTAATTTCTCAATGGAAGTTTATGCACATCCCTCACAGTGGCTGTCACATAATGCAGGGCCACTAGTCGAGGGCCGGGGGGATGGGGCCACTACTAGGGCCCCCCAAAGACATTTTCCACCAGCAGTTCCATGTTGAGGATGACATGGAACTGCTGTTGGGAAGTCCAATCATAATCCCAATGGCAGAAACACCGTCTGTTAGGGATTATGAGGCACTTCTGACTGGCTGACGGCTCCATGAGCCCGTTAGAACTGTGTCGGATTCCCCAGCTTGTTTAAACACCGACCACGTCATTGTATTATGGTGGTCGGAGTCTAAACCTACGATTTTGGTCGGAAAGCCTCAGACCAGAGGTCAGAAGCTTTCAGACTGACAACATAATGAGGCCCATAGTTGTTAAAATTATTGTTTTGGGATTATTTTCTTATGTTTAAGTGCATATTTTAATTAAACGTGTTAATATTGTTTGCATAATTGCAACTCTAAGTTATTTTTTTTATGTAATTGCCAGTAATAATGTATAGTTTTGGAGCAGATTGTTGGGTCTGTAGGGGTATTGGGTGAGAAGTTCTTAATTAAACAATTTTTGTATGTAAGTGTGCGATTGATATTATTTTGTTCATTATGTTATATTGATTTATTTTAGTTTTATTTTAGGTGTGGGTTGCTTAGTTTGTAGGGGTATATGGTTGGATGTTAATTATGTAACAATGAAATATAAATAGTGATTACTTTTTCCTAATATTTTAACGGATTACTAATTATGTATATTGTGTAAGAAATATATATTTTTGTTATAATTTAGATGTGGGCTGCTGGGTTTGTAAAGCTATAGGGTAGAAAGTTTAATAAGTAATACCCATTAATTATTAATTGATTATTTTAATAATTATGTAGTAGTGATTGGTAGGCATTTATTAAATAATAATTATTATTATCTATAATTGATAATTAAATGGTTTATTTATTCTGTAAGCGTTTTAGATTTTTGTAAATAAATTATTGGGGTTATTCAAGGCAAGAATAACTTTATTTCAGTTCAAAGAACCATACAAGCTTCACAGTATAACTATTTTGTACAAATCATGAAACTTCAGCAGAGAAAAATTAAAAACAACATGGTATCACCTTATAAAAGACAGAAAGATTAACAATGTAATTCCCCAGCAATCTTATGCAAATTTCACTCATATTGCTTTCTAATCACAATAGAGCCCCTTATAAAGTTAGCTACCACGATGCAGATGTCAGTAGAGGCCAATGAGTACAAATAGTTAAAACCATCACTATATGAACATGGACGAACGTTCCTCAATAATGAAAGCAGAAATCAAGTTCTCATTGACTTACATAAAATGAAAAATAATAGAAAGTGAATTATGCTTTGCCTAGAAGAATTATCACACGGGCAAGGCGTAAGCTTGTCCGTCCATCCTCCTCGACAAGGGAACACAAACAAAAAGTGCACAGTGCATTGCCAAAACCTGGTAAGGTAAAATCTGATCTGGGAATTTGTGGAAAAAGTTAGATAAAATTGAGGAGGGGCAGAAAGCAAGTGAAAAACTACTGAATATCCTCGGTGATGACAATTGTGCATGCCGCCCCTATTAAGGAATGCCTGTTTGATAATGGCCTTATCATTTGGAGGAATTCTTTGAGGGTATTCAAAAAAGAATCCTAGACATATCTCTAGGAACCTGTCCCTCATGAAGTGAAGCCAGGTGATATGTACAGCATTATGCATATTAAGGCAATCCTTAATAACATCTCTTGAGAACTCTAAGTTCTCTGAGAGCCAGATCTTAGCCCATAAATACAATGGGGCACAGCAAATATAGTCCTCTATAAACTCTTGGCCCAGTTCAACATGACAGAGTGATGTGGGGGCACTTTTTGGTACCATCAGTAATCTTTTGATAAATGTATTCTCTGATGGTTGGAGCTGTTGGCTTCTATTAAACCCCCCAAACCCTGGCTACGCATGTCGCTAAAGGAAGGCATTAAACTCTATAAAAAGTTAATCGTTCTTTCACCGGTTTTTGTCCCAGCTAACAAGCGAACCGATATAACACCTCCACAGCCCTGCTTGTCTGCTGTGCTCTAATCGTCAAGAGAGGTTCCCACTTCATCTGATTATTATATAAATTGCCCAGGTACGAAAAATTACTAACTTTTTCTATCTCCTTTCCCTGGACAATGAAAGTTTTTGTTTTTGTGGTCTTTGGGCCACATGCCATAATATATGATTTAGAAAAATGAACTTTTAAATCAAGATATGTCATTAAATAAGGGGAAAAGCATCAATAGATTTCTGCAAACTCATAGCTGTCCTTGCCAATAACACTGTAGCATCTGCGTATGAAATCAGGGTAACACCTTTAATACCAATTTTGGGGAAATCAAAGTCCTGTTTTAATAAAAAGACCTCCAGCCCATTTGTATTAAAAATAAATATGAGGCTAAAATACATCCTTGGAGGGCGTGGCCAAGATGGCGGCCGGAGCGGACGTGTAGGCGTGTGGCTCCTCGTCCCGATCCCCCTTTGTGCCCCCTTATAATTAGCTGAGCCCCCCACCTGCCTTGTAAGCGACGATCCCTGAAGCCGCGGGTGGGCGACGACCTGATCGGGGTCACCAGAGCACCTGGGATCCGCTCCGGAAGCAAAGGTCGGCACGACCAGAGAGACGCCGGGAGGACAGCCGGGCTCTCTGGTGGCCCACTGGCAGACTGCTCCCTGATCCCGGGCTAACTGGAGCCCAGACGAGAATTGCCCCCACGGGTGGCCGCTGCCCAACGAGTGGTGAGCGGATCTGGGTCCCGCCGACACAGACCCATCAGAAGCGAGCTGGTGAGCGGGCCCCGGACACTGCGAATTTAGTCCCCGGCTCGGGCCTACACGGGCGGACCCTCCAGAAGTCAGAACCGCGACCGCCCGACACAGCGAAGCATCTGCCAGAGGAGGCCATTGCAGAGGTGAGGAGCAAGAGTGGGGTAGACTAGGGGGGCCTGGCGATCGTGCCCCCCGGTGAGAGGAGTGGCGGGCCCTCTCAGAAACAGGGCTGCAGCGCCGCAAGAAGCCAGAATCGGGAGGCTGACGGCTGAGTCGTTCAGTGCCGGCTCGAAAGAGAACCCCGGGCGGCTGAGAGGCGAGGCCGCACTGGGTCCCCAAGAAGCACTGGGGTGAAGTTGTGGGCTCTGCCCTCGAGGGTCGCACTGATTCCGGGGCGGAAATCGAGCCCCCGGTGTGAGGCCTAGCGGGGCCTGCCCGACCCAGACCCCCTAGCACAACTGGGGTGCAGACCCAAGGGCACGCAGAGGGCCCAATAGTACCTACAAGGGCGGGGAACGCGAGTAGCGAGAGGTGAGGAGCAAAGAGTGGGGCAGACTCGGGGGGCCTGGCGATCATGCCCCCGGCGAGATGAGTGGCAGGGGCCTCTCAGAATCAGGCCTGCAGCGCCGCAAGAAGCCAGAATCAGGCAGAACACAGCTGAGTGGTTCAGTGTCGGCTGAAAAGAGAACCCGGGGGCGGCTGAGAGGCGAGGCCGCACTGGGTCCCCAAGAAGCACCGGGGTGGAGTTGTGGGCTCTGCCCTCGAGGGTCGGACTGATTCGGGGGGCGGAAATCGAGCCCCCAGCGCGAGGCCTAGCAGGACCTGACAACCCCGGACCCCGTAGCACAACTGGGGCGTGGACCCCAGGGCACGCAGAGGGCCCAATAGTATCTACAAGGGCGGGGTACACGTGTAGCGACTCCGGGAGCCGCAGGAGCGATAGCTGCAGCCGGACTGCGGGAAAGAGGCCCGGGGGAGTGAGAACTGGTGCTCCGCAGGGTCCGGCCCGCCAGCATCCAACACCACCAGACTCGGGGCACAGTAAGCAGCAGGAGGCGACAGAACCCCGAGTTGGTGACAGGAGCTACACGTAAAGATGACAGGGCACACTAGGTGAAGTTCACGGAGTGGGACAGTATAAGACCGACGGACATTTCGCGCTGAGCCGCACGCCTCTTCCCGGCCTGGACTCGCCCCGAAGGGGAGTCTGCTGTGGGGCTCAACTGGCCATCCCTCCCACGCGTTGGGCCTTCCCGCACCGGCGCACTTGTGGACCTCCAGGGCAGGAGTGGCCATAAGTCACGCCATGTCGAACCGAATGGAGGACGGACGGTCCCCGACATGCTAGCCAGGGGCACCCCCAAAGGAGCGAAGAGTCCGGAGCAGGGAGAGCCGCCGGAGCACCCTAAAATACAGGGGAAATCCCCATCACGAGGGCCTTCATGGAGACGCTCTTCAGTGCTCTTAGGGAAGACTTCCAGACACTTAAACAGGAAATGGCGGGGGAACATAGGGAGCTCAGGCGTGAAGTCGACGGCCTGGGAGAACGTGTGGCGGCAGTGGAGGACTCAGTGAGCAATAGGAGTGGGGAGATCGAACTCCTGCAACAGGAGATCATTAGGCTGTAGGACCAGCAAACAGACTTGCAGGCGCACAATGAGGACCTTGAGAATCGCTCCCGTCTCAATAACAAACGGGTCTGGGTGGTGCCATCTAACTCAGAGGGGGGTGACATGATCGCCTTTCTGCAGGAGCTGTTCCGGAGCATACTGGGGGAGCAGGAGGACTTCGAGGTCCGGATAGACCGAGCACACAGAGTGGGCCTAGCACGCCGGGCTTTGGCTCCACCGCCTGACATCCTGGCCTTCTTGCCTGACTACCCACTAAAGGAACGCATTCTTCGAATGGTGAGGCAGAAACAACCTCTACAATTCCGGGGCTACGCCGTGGCGCTCTTTCAGGGTCTGTCGGCTATCACACTGCAGAAAAGCAGTTCGTTCAGGGTGGTTACGACCTTCTTGAGGGACAAAGGAGTCCCATTTTCCTGGGGCCACCCCTTCAGACTAATCTTCAAATAGGAAGGGGCCCTCCATCAACTTCGATCCCTACGGGACACTTGTGCGCTGCTGGGTATCACCCTGGAGGCTGAAGATGGAGAGGAGAGTTCATCCAGGTGGTCCTCCCCAGCGCCATCTCAGAACAGAACGGGAGATGGCTGGCAGTGGGTGAGGTGGTGGCGCACTAACTAAAACCTTAGCAAGCCGGACTCCACAACCATAGACCAAGAGCACGCGGCAGCAGTCCAAGAGGTCACCAAGGACACCTCCGCTGGGATGTGCTACGGATGGGGGGTTTGAATGAATGCCTTCTCCTCACAAGGGGCTGGGGGGACAGGGCGGGGGGCCACCGAGGTTGCATCGATTACACGTTTCCCCACTTTGACACAATACCACCGACCTGCAGAGAGAGACTGCACAGGACCGGGACAATGATTCCTAGTTTGGGGTTTGAGTTTCTCCAGGAGTTCCTTGTTGGGGTTAGGGGGGGATCCGGGTGGGACTTGGGAGAGGGGTTGGCGGGGGTTGGGGAGGGAGAGGAGGCGGGAGGGGAGGGAAGGGTCAAATTGCGGGTGAGGAAGGAAGAGAGGGGGGAAGGACGGGGGTTGGTATTTTGGGGTTGGGGATTGGGGGTTGGTTGTCGTGGGGGGTCCAGAGCTCCAGTCTTGCATACACACATTGGTCACACCTTCGCACTGTTTAGGTCTTGCGGCTCCAGGGACCCCCTCTCACTCACTGCTGAAGGTTGCTTGCCGGGTCCAAAAACCTCATCCCATCACCTCACATACCATGATTCCTAACACCTTTACGGTATTGACACTCAATGTGCGGGGACTCAACAATCCAGTTAAGAGACGTGCGATCCTCTCTTCATTGGAAAATGCACACGCGGATATCTGCCTCCTTCAGGAGACGCACTTGCTGGCCTGAGACTGTCACAGGTTTCGCACACGAGCATTCCCTGGACAATACTTCTCCAGTGGGTCCACCAAAACTGCCGGGGTAGCACTTCTAGTAGCAAAACATTTTAAAGCGGAAATCCTTCACAAACTAGCAGAGATAAGCTGCAGACTTCTGGTATACCGTGTAGCCCTGGGAGGAGTGACTTTCACAATAGGCTGTTTGTACAGTCCCAATGAGGGCCAGGAGAAATTCCTACACACTGCCCTCACAGAAATAGCGGCGACTTCGGATAGACACATTATAATAGGCGCGGACTTGAATGTTGTGTTTGACGTAACCTTAGATAGGTCTTCTCCACGTACCTTCCACGCTAGAAGCCTCTCAACCGCTTGCACTGACAGGCTAAGAGATCTTGATTTACACGACCTGTGGCGGCAGCAGCACCCTGGGGAAACAGAATTTTCCCATTATTCTGCAGCACATAAAACGTACGCCTGCATAGATCATTTTTATAGTGACGAGCCCGGTGTGTTCGCTCACCTCCTCGAAATATGGGAGTCAAATCCTTGTCGGATCACGCCCCGGTCTCCATGACACTTACCACCCCATCGTCTTCACCGCCTCCTAGAGTGTGGCACCTCCGAGACACACTCTTGCATAGACAAGATGTGGTAAAACAAGTACAGGAATCCATACGGGACTTCCTACAGCACAATGCGAACTCGGACACCACGTTAGCAACCCAGTGGGCCGCATTGAAAGCTGTACTTCGGGGAGTATTTATCGCAATCTCCTCGGCCGACAACCAAATGCGGGCAGACAAAAGAGAGGAACTCACTCTAAAAGTGCAGGAACTAGAACGCATGCACCAATGGACCGGGGCCCCAAGAGTCTGGAAACAGCATAAGGTGGCGCGGGGTCATCTCGCAGCTCTTGACACCGACCGGGCAGAATATGTGGCACTGAGGCTGAAACACGCCTATTACACCGGTGGTGACCGGTGTGGGCGATTACTGGCCAATTGGCTCAGACTAGCCCAACAACGTCAGAGGGTGAAAGAAATCGTGCGCACTGATGGGTCTACGATGTCAGAGGATGCACAGATAGCAGAGACGTTCCGAGACTTTATCCTGATCGTTATGAGGGCACGCCTCCGAATGTCCCTGCCGCAACCAGGTACTTGGACTCGGTTACGCTCCCTTCTCTGGCGCCTGAACAGGCGGACTGGCTAGAGAAAGACATCTGCATCGAAGAAGTGATCGCTGCAATCGCTCGTCTTAAGGTAGGGAAGGCACCTGGGTCGGACGGCTATTCCTCCTCCTTTTACAAGACTTTCTGCACCACCCTGGCGCCGTTGCTCACTCGCCTATTTAATTCATTCGCGGACACAGGAGCCATTCCACTGGATCTCCTGCGAGCCTCGGTCTCGGTTATTCCAAAGCCAGGGAAAGATGGAACTAAATGTCGCCCAATATCCTTCCTTAATGTCGACCTCAAACTATACACCAGCATCCTCGCTACGCGTCTGGCCGCCCATCTGCCGGGCTTAGTGGACCCTGATCAGGCAGGCTTCGTCACTGACCGCCAGACAGTTGACAACACTAAGAGAGTCACCCACCTGATCGAAAAGGCTTCCAGAATATCTGGGGAATACATGATATTGCCCTTCGACGCTGAGAAGGCGTTTGACAGTGTGCACTGGCCTTACCTAGAAATGGTACTAGCCAAATTCGGGATAGGGGAGAAATTTCAAATTCTTATTTTCCACTGCTACATCGCGTCCTCTACAGTTGTGAGAGTCAATGGCTACACTTCGACCGTGTTCCCTATAGAGAGAGGGACGAGAGAGGGGTGCCCACTGTCACCACTCCTCTTCGATCTTTACATGGAGCCCCTCGCTTATCGAATACGGCAACGTCAGGAGGACATGGGCATCAAATTCGGTGGCGATCTTCATACCATCAGCCTATACGCGGACGATGTCCTACTAACCTTGGATCACCCGCGGACGGCGCTACCAGCATGCATTGCTGAACTTGAGGCGTTTGCTGCAGTGTCCAGATTCAAGATAAATGCGGACAAATCGATAGCATTAGATCTGTCTCTTACAGCCTCCACATGCACTTATCTGCAGTCCAGTCTACCCGTCCAATGGGCTACAGATACGGTTCCATACTTGGGAATCCAGCTCGCTCCGACTCTGACCAGAATGGTCATGGCCAACTATACTACCCTGCGCACTCGCATCCAAGGAGAGTTAGGCCGGTGGAGACATCTTCCACTATCATGGCTAGGTCGCATTGCGGCGATTAAGATGACCATATTGCCGCAAATCTTATATCTCTTTCGTTGTGGCCTCCAGCAGGCTGGATAAGACAGACCCAATCTGACCTGGCCAAATTTATTTGGCAGGGTCGGAAGCCTAGATTGACGAGAACACTCGCCACTTTGGCTCCTGAAGAGGGGGGTTTGGGCGTTCCTGACCTGCACAAATACTACCAGGCGGCAAAATTACGCTACTTGGTGGAATGGAGCAAGTCGGAGTCCAATAAGCACTGGCTCTTCCAGGACCAGGCAGTTGCGGGGTGCCCGCTGCAAGAGATACCATTTCTACCTCGAGGTTATAGACCTGCTAACCTATATGCGTCCTCTATCACCCGAGTTCCCCTGGAGGTCTGGGATGCGACCAATACCCTTCACGGCTTGACTACATTCCCCTCTCCACTCACACCCCTGGTGGACAACCCTGACTTTACCCCCGGATTGGCTAAAGGAGTCTTTGCTCACTGGAGGCCGGCAGGTTGCCGCTTCCTGTATCACGTATACAGTCCGGCTCTTTAAACAAACATATAACTTCCCCGAAACAGAGCGCATGAGATATTTGCAGGTGCGTCACTGGGCGTTGCAGCCGCAAATACGAGAATCAGCTGATAGGGAATTCATTCATTCATTCAAGAAATCTTTATTTCGATCACAAGATCATACAAGATGCATTACATTTCATACAAAATTTAAAAATGTATTAAACAACAGTAGTGATCCAATGATAAAAACAGTGAAAAAATAAAGTGCCGCGATTTCAGTCTATCTCAAGTCGACAAATCTTTTTATACAAGCCTTTTTACCCATCGACTTCGAGCATACCACATAGAAGTTAAAAATTTAGACAGGGCAAAAACTACAATAGGGGATAAATCTGTCTTTAAAACTCTATATATTTACAACAAGGGGTGGTGAGGGACAGAGTCTCTGAATTAAACAGAATACTCTCACCCAGTCAAGAGATCAGGGCTAGATCCAACACCGTTTTTTAGCTCACTGCACCATCCCAGTTTCAGAACCTGGCTGTATGCAAATTAGTCTGTTCCTGTCCCAGTGCATGATGGGAACAGGGCAAACCAAACTACAAAAGCCAATTCTTACACTGGGAAGGAAACAAGCTACCGGGGACCGGTTTCTGGCATTTCAGCCTCTTCGGCCCGGCTTGCTTGAATCCTGATGGTGCAATGAGCAAGGGACTCACATCTGAGTATACCCTTCCACGCTTAGGGTGGACAAAAATATTTACAACAAGGGGTGGTGAGGGACAGAGTCTCTGAATTAAACAGAATACTCTCACCCAGTCAAGAGATCAGGGCTAGATCCAACACCGTTTTTTAGCTCACTGCACCATCCCAGTTTCAGAACCTGGCTGTATGCAAATTAGTCTGTTCCTGTCCCAGTGCATGATGGGAACAGGGCAAACCAAACTACAAAAGCCAATTCTTACACTGGGAAGGAAACAAGCTACCGGGGACCGGTTTCTGGCATTTCAGCCTCTTCGGCCCGGCTTGCTTGAATCCTGATGGTGCAATGAGCAAGGGACTCACATCTGAGTATACCCTTCCACGCTTAGGGTGGACAAAAATATTTACAACAAGGGGTGGTGAGGGACAGAGTCTCTGAATTAAACAGAATACTCTCACCCAGTCAAGAGATCAGGGCTAGATCCAACACCGTTTTTTAGCTCACTGCACCATCCCAGTTTCAGAACCTGGCTGTATGCAAATTAGTCTGTTCCTGTCCCAGTGCATGATGGGAACAGGGCAAACCAAACTACAAAAGCCAATTCTTACACTGGGAAGGAAACAA
Organism: Lissotriton vulgaris; assembly: GCF_964263255.1. Taxonomy (NCBI): domain Eukaryota; kingdom Metazoa; phylum Chordata; class Amphibia; order Caudata; family Salamandridae; genus Lissotriton; species Lissotriton vulgaris. The sequence continues at coordinate 398,438,011 of NC_141700.1, forward strand.
GCTACCGGGGACCGGTTTCTGGCATTTCAGCCTCTTCGGCCCGGCTTGCTTGAATCCTGATGGTGCAATGAGCAAGGGACTCACATCTGAGTATACCCTTCCACGCTTAGGGTGGACAAAAATATTTACAACAAGGGGTGGTGAGGGACAGAGTCTCTGAATTAAACAGAATACTCTCACCCAGTCAAGAGATCAGGGCTAGATCCAACACCGTTTTTTAGCTCACTGCACCATCCCAGTTTCAGAACCTGGCTGTATGCAAATTAGTCTGTTCCTGTCCCAGTGCATGATGGGAACAGGGCAAACCAAACTACAAAAGCCAATTCTTACACTGGGAAGGAAACAAGCTACCGGGGACCGGTTTCTGGCATTTCAGCCTCTTCGGCCCGGCTTGCTTGAATCCTGATGGTGCAATGAGCAAGGGACTCACATCTGAGTATACCCTTCCACGCTTAGGGTGGACAAAAATATTTACAACAAGGGGTGGTGAGGGACAGAGTCTCTGAATTAAACAGAATACTCTCACCCAGTCAAGAGATCAGGGCTAGATCCAACACCGTTTTTTAGCTCACTGCACCATCCCAGTTTCAGAACCTGGCTGTATGCAAATTAGTCTGTTCCTGTCCCAGTGCATGATGGGAACAGGGCAAACCAAACTACAAAAGCCAATTCTTACACTGGGAAGGAAACAAGCTACCGGGGACCGGTTTCTGGCATTTCAGCCTCTTCGGCCCGGCTTGCTTGAATCCTGATGGTGCAATGAGCAAGGGACTCACATCTGAGTATACCCTTCCACGCTTAGGGTGGACAAAAATATTTACAACAAGGGGTGGTGAGGGACAGAGTCTCTGAATTAAACAGAATACTCTCACCCAGTCAAGAGATCAGGGCTAGATCCAACACCGTTTTTTAGCTCACTGCACCATCCCAGTTTCAGAACCTGGCTGTATGCAAATTAGTCTGTTCCTGTCCCAGTGCATGATGGGAACAGGGCAAACCAAACTACAAAAGCCAATTCTTACACTGGGAAGGAAACAAGCTACCGGGGACCGGTTTCTGGCATTTCAGCCTCTTCGGCCCGGCTTGCTTGAATCCTGATGGTGCAATGAGCAAGGGACTCACATCTGAGTATACCCTTCCACGCTTAGGGTGGACAAAAATATTTACAACAAGGGGTGGTGAGGGACAGAGTCTCTGAATTAAACAGAATACTCTCACCCAGTCAAGAGATCAGGGCTAGATCCAACACCGTTTTTTAGCTCACTGCACCATCCCAGTTTCAGAACCTGGCTGTATGCAAATTAGTCTGTTCCTGTCCCAGTGCATGATGGGAACAGGGCAAACCAAACTACAAAAGCCAATTCTTACACTGGGAAGGAAACAAGCTACCGGGGACCGGTTTCTGGCATTTCAGCCTCTTCGGCCCGGCTTGCTTGAATCCTGATGGTGCAATGAGCAAGGGACTCACATCTGAGTATACCCTTCCACGCTTAGGGTGGACAAAAATATTTACAACAAGGGGTGGTGAGGGACAGAGTCTCTGAATTAAACAGAATACTCTCACCCAGTCAAGAGATCAGGGCTAGATCCAACACCGTTTTTTAGCTCACTGCACCATCCCAGTTTCAGAACCTGGCTGTATGCAAATTAGTCTGTTCCTGTCCCAGTGCATGATGGGAACAGGGCAAACCAAACTACAAAAGCCAATTCTTACACTGGGAAGGAAACAAGCTACCGGGGACCGGTTTCTGGCATTTCAGCCTCTTCGGCCCGGCTTGCTTGAATCCTGATGGTGCAATGAGCAAGGGACTCACATCTGAGTATACCCTTCCACGCTTAGGGTGGACAAAAATATTTACAACAAGGGGTGGTGAGGGACAGAGTCTCTGAATTAAACAGAATACTCTCACCCAGTCAAGAGATCAGGGCTAGATCCAACACCGTTTTTTAGCTCACTGCACCATCCCAGTTTCAGAACCTGGCTGTATGCAAATTAGTCTGTTCCTGTCCCAGTGCATGATGGGAACAGGGCAAACCAAACTACAAAAGCCAATTCTTACACTGGGAAGGAAACAAGCTACCGGGGACCGGTTTCTGGCATTTCAGCCTCTTCGGCCCGGCTTGCTTGAATCCTGATGGTGCAATGAGCAAGGGACTCACATCTGAGTATACCCTTCCACGCTTAGGGTGGACAAAAATATTTACAACAAGGGGTGGTGAGGGACAGAGTCTCTGAATTAAACAGAATACTCTCACCCAGTCAAGAGATCAGGGCTAGATCCAACACCGTTTTTTAGCTCACTGCACCATCCCAGTTTCAGAACCTGGCTGTATGCAAATTAGTCTGTTCCTGTCCCAGTGCATGATGGGAACAGGGCAAACCAAACTACAAAAGCCAATTCTTACACTGGGAAGGAAACAAGCTACCGGGGACCGGTTTCTGGCATTTCAGCCTCTTCGGCCCGGCTTGCTTGAATCCTGATGGTGCAATGAGCAAGGGACTCACATCTGAGTATACCCTTCCACGCTTAGGGTGGACAAAAATATTTACAACAAGGGGTGGTGAGGGACAGAGTCTCTGAATTAAACAGAATACTCTCACCCAGTCAAGAGATCAGGGCTAGATCCAACACCGTTTTTTAGCTCACTGCACCATCCCAGTTTCAGAACCTGGCTGTATGCAAATTAGTCTGTTCCTGTCCCAGTGCATGATGGGAACAGGGCAAACCAAACTACAACAGCCAATTCTTACACTGGGAAGGAAACAAGCTACCGGGGACCGGTTTCTGGCATTTCAGCCTCTTCGGCCCGGCTTGCTTGAATCCTGATGGTGCAATGAGCAAGGGACTCACATCTGAGTATACCCTTCCACGCTTAGGGTGGACAAAAATATTTACAACAAGGGGTGGTGAGGGACAGAGTCTCTGAATTAAACAGAATACTCTCACCCAGTCAAGAGATCAGGGCTAGATCCAACACCGTTTTTTAGCTCACTGCACCATCCCAGTTTCAGAACCTGGCTGTATGCAAATTAGTCTGTTCCTGTCCCAGTGCATGATGGGAACAGGGCAAACCAAACTACAAAAGCCAATTCTTACACTGGGAAGGAAACAAGCTACCGGGGACCGGTTTCTGGCATTTCAGCCTCTTCGGCCCGGCTTGCTTGAATCCTGATGGTGCAATGAGCAAGGGACTCACATCTGAGTATACCCTTCCACGCTTAGGGTGGACAAAAATATTTACAACAAGGGGTGGTGAGGGACCGAGTCTCTGAATTAAACAGAATACTCTCACCCAGTCAAGAGATCAGGGCTAGATCCAACACCGTTTTTTAGCTCACTGCACCATCCCAGTTTCAGAACCTGGCTGTATGCAAATTAGTCTGTTCCTGTCCCAGTGCATGATGGGAACAGGGCAAACCAAACTACAAAAGCCAATTCTTACACTGGGAAGGAAACAAGCTACCGGGGACCGGTATCTGGCATTTCAGCCTCTTCGGCCCGGCTTGCTTGAATCCTGATGGTGCAATGAGCAAGGGACTCACATCTGAGTATACCCTTCCACGCTTAGGGTGGACAAAAATATTTACAACAAGGGGTGGTGAGGGACAGAGTCTCTGAATTAAACAGAATACTCTCACCCAGTCAAGAGATCAGGGCTAGATCCAACACCGTTTTTTAGCTCACTGCACCATCCCAGTTTCAGAACCTGGCTGTATGCAAATTAGTCTGTTCCTGTCCCAGTGCATGATGGGAACAGGGCAAACCAAACTACAAAAGCCAATTCTCACACTGGGAAGGAAACAAGCTACCGGGGACCGGTTTCTGGCATTTCAGCCTCTTCGGCCCGGCTTGCTTGAATCCTGATGGTGCAATGAGCAAGGGACTCACATCTGAGTATACCCTTCCACGCTTAGGGTGGACAAAAATATTTACAACAAGGGGTGGTGAGGGACAGAGTCTCTGAATTAAACAGAATACTCTCACCCAGTCAAGAGATCAGGGCTAGATCCAACACCGTTTTTTAGCTCACTGCACCATCCCAGTTTCAGAACCTGGCTGTATGCAAATTAGTCTGTTCCTGTCCCAGTGCATGATGGGAACAGGGCAAACCAAACTACAAAAGCCAATTCTTACACTGGGAAGGAAACAAGCTACCGGGGACCGGTTTCTGGCATTTCAGCCTCTTCGGCCCGGCTTGCTTGAATCCTGATGGTGCAATGAGCAAGGGACTCACATCTGAGTATACCCTTCCACGCTTAGGGTGGACAAAAATATTTACAACAAGGGGTGGTGAGGGACAGAGTCTCTGAATTAAACAGAATACTCTCACCCAGTCAAGAGATCAGGGCTAGATCCAACACCGTTTTTTAGCTCACTGCACCATCCCAGTTTCAGAACCTGGCTGTATGCAAATTAGTCTGTTCCTGTCCCAGTGCATGATGGGAACAGGGCAAACCAAACTACAAAAGCCAATTCTTACACTGGGAAGGAAACAAGCTACCGGGGACCGGTTTCTGGCATTTCAGCCTCTTCGGCCCGGCTTGCTTGAATCCTGATGGTGCAATGAGCAAGGGACTCACATCTGAGTATACCCTTCCACGCTTAGGGTGGACAAAAATATTTACAACAAGGGGTGGTGAGGGACAGAGTCTCTGAATTAAACAGAATACTCTCACCCAGTCAAGAGATCAGGGCTAGATCCAACACCGTTTTTTAGCTCACTGCACCATCCCAGTTTCAGAACCTGGCTGTATGCAAATTAGTCTGTTCCTGTCCCAGTGCATGATGGGAACAGGGCAAACCAAACTACAAAAGCCAATTCTTACACTGGGAAGGAAACAAGCTACCGGGGACCGGTTTCTGGCATTTCAGCCTCTTCGGCCCGGCTTGCTTGAATCCTGATGGTGCAATGAGCAAGGGAGCCAGGTTCTGAGCTGGGATGGGGCAGTGAGATAAATAACGGTGATGGATCAAGCCCTGATCTTTGGACTGGGTAAGAGTGGTCTGCTCAATTCAGACACTCTGTTCATCACCACCCCCTTTTCTGAATTTAAAACTCTATAGGCGGTTTGGAAAGATCTAAATCCCACATTCCTGAGTAAGGGGACTAGCCAGTATTTCCTGCTCCTCTCGTAGCCCTTGCAGAAAAAGACTACATGAACGTCGTTCTCCTTAGGGTGTGCGCATACCGGACAAGTTTCTATGGAGGAGCGACATGACCAGGATGCAGTGAATGATGCTAAGGGAAGAGTTCCATATATCCATTGGAAAAATAATTTCCTAGTTAGTACAGGAGACATGGCATCTAAAACGCTTTCAAGATGATAGGAATTCACTCCATATGAGAAATGGCTTTTCTCACGCACTTCCAACTCCAAGCTCATCTCAGACCTTTACAAATTGCTCCAGACCCCAATCACACACATCTACAATCCGGGCAGAGTACGATGGGAAAGAGAACTGGGTAGAGCCCTGAGTCAGAAGGAATGGGGGAATATTGTATATAGGGCTAGGCACTCAGCATACCACATGGGTCTTACCGAGACACTCACCAAAATATCTCTTTATTGGTACTATACCCCTGAGAGACTTATCTAAATGGATCCTTCAAAAGATAAGCTCTGCTGGAGGGGTTGTGGGCACACCGACACTTTGGCACACATTTTGTGGGATTGCTCGCTCCTCCACTCATATTGGACACACATCTTAGATGAAGTTGACACACATTTCCTGACAGAAATACCCCGCTTTTCCGCTTATATACTGCTGGGCCTTCCCAATGCATTAACTTACCCACTGCGCTCTCGTAGGGGCCGTCAAATGGCCATAACTCTTGGGTCGGCTCTGCAGAACATCCTTGCACACTGGCATACCACCACTGTCCCTACCACTACAGGCTGGCTTCACCGGATTTTGCAGGTGCCTGGTATGGAGAAGCTGTCACTCATTACAGCAGGGAAGGGGGATCAATTTGAGGAACTTTGGCTGCCCTTTATAACCCTACTTCTAACTGAATTTACGGAAATAACTTATCCTAAATGTCTCAGATTGCTACGCCCGACGGCACCCTTAGCTACAGACCCTAAAGCACCCGAAGCATGAGGTAACCAGAAGTTGAACGAATGAGCTGTGTGGAGACTGTTGAGAGCTCTGGACCGGGTTGGGGGAGGGGGGACGGAAGGGTGTTCGGTTTGGGGGGTTGGGCTACGGGCAAGGGTAAGTTTTTCCAGTTTTTTTCCAGTTCTAATACTGTCTTGATTCAGTGCATTTTCATCCCCGACAAGTTGGACACTGTGCTTATTGCCAATATTGCTTTGAATACCGCGCCACCGTGGAGGCTTGCTACTCGTACCTGGAGTACCTACACTGCTTATTGTACTATATTGCACTGTTTACCAATGATAATAAAAAGATTTAAACCTAAAATACATCCTTGGTGAACCCTCTTAGTAGAGATAATTGGGTGTGTTTTTACCCATATGAAGTATTCATATGGAGCCTAAGGTAAATGGTTACTAGTGCTTTTTCGACACTTATGTCTTCCATCATGACCCACAATTTGTCCTGAATGACCGTATCAAAAGCACTGGATAATTCAATGAAGGCTAAATGCATAGAGCTCTTCTTGAACCTCACATGCTTACTGACAATTAGGGACAAATTGAGACATTGTTCAGTAGTGCCTAGACCCCTTCTAAAACCATATTGTGTGCTCGACAAGACCCCTTTAATAGATGCTCACTCTTCTGAACGTGTAAGAAAGACCCTGCACAATACTTTTTCTGTTGCATTGATCAATAATATGGGTCTGTAACACACCACATCACTTCTATAACCCTTTTTAAAAACAAGAACTACAATCGCCTCTTTCCATGACTGAGGCAGTGGACCACTAATGGCAGCTTTAAAAATATGCATTAGTAATGGTGCCCACAAGTTTAAAAGATCAAGGAGGTCCCATCTGGGCCTGGGGCTTTTAAACAGATGCCCTGTGCAAGAGACACCTGTACCTCTTGAACAGTAATGGAAAAACTGAGCTGCGAGGCTTCGGTTAACTCATTGGGTATTTCCCGTCGTTCCTCCACTATCATCCTTTGTGAGGGATTACAACTGCTTGGAAAATGGGCTTCCCAGGCTTCACCCAGGATCAATGAGTCTGTCTGTCTCACACCTTTGGTGAACATTGAGTGATTAATTATTTCCCAAAACTTTTTAGAATCTTTAAAGGAACCTTCTCTTTTCAAATTCTCCCATGTCTCCTTCCTCAGTTCCATTTTCCTGCATTCGATCACCTTTTTATATTTGTTCATCATAATTTTTATTAGCTCTATATCACAAGGAGTGACATGTTCAACAGTTTTTAGTTCTTTATGAGCTTTGGAGTATTCAGTGTTAAACCAACGAGCCCTTGGGGGTTTGCTTGTGAGAAATGTTCTTAACCAACCTCTGGGTAATGTCAGTACAGAGCACCTGAAAATCCCTTACTCTTTCAATCGGCTTAGAATCTGGCTTTAGACACCCATTTATGAGATTATAATTTCTTAGGATAATATATTGTTCAAATGTTCATGGGTCTACCTGATTCCATTTCAATCTGATCCTTTATTAGGTTTATATTGAATTGGAGGGTCATCGGTGGGCCCCATTTTAGCTTTTATGAGAGGCTATGAGTGGATTATGGTCGGTAGAGCATTTTGGTATGACATTAAAATCCTGAACAAGGAAAGTATAATTCTTTGCCATTAACATAAAGTCAATAGAACTGTCCCTACCACCTCCAATATAATTTGGATGCTGCATGAAGGGACTGTGGGCACTATTATTTAGGAAAACTAAGTCACGTACTACCAAGATGAAGTTTAGGGCTTCCCCCAGGGATGCGTGATTAAAATGAGCCAAGGGCTGGCCCTCACTATCTTCAAGCCCACACATGCATTGAGTGCTATATTTACAGATCGTGCTATTAAATTATCTGACCCATAAAATACACAATAGCTGCCACTTAGAGGAGATTTGAGTGATTTCCGTTTGCAGGGACTCTATTACTTGACAGTTGCTCTTGTCAAAGATATTAAAATGCAAGTTCATCAATAGTTTATTGACCTTGGCCAAACTATAGATCACTAATAATTGATACCAGGGAGATGAGCAAATGCATTTGGCTTTTTCAAAAGCATATTTTACAGCAATAAGCACTGCAATACCAACCTGGGAAGCCATTCGTTTTGCTTGTCTTCCGAGAAGGGAAAATCCTGCTTTAAATCTATGTTGAAACAAAAGGGGATGATGGACGGAGCCTTTGAGCAAATCAAACACTCACCCCCAGTCAACTGATCTGGGTTTAATCCATCACCATTCTTTAGCTCACTCAGCCACCCCAGATCAGACATGGCCATATGCAAATCAGTCTGACCCTGTGCCTTGGGAACAGTCAAGCCCGAACTTCCAAGCCATGTCTTCCCTGGACTGGAAACAAGCATCCTGGGACCGGTTTCGGATTCATAATCCTCATCAGCCAGGCTATCTTGAATCCAGTGGCCAAGTGAGCAAGGGACTCACGTCTGAGCATACCCTGCCAATTTAGGGCGAACAAAGCGAAACAAAAGGGGATGATGGACGGAGCATTTGAGCAAATCAAACACTCAACCCCAGTCAACTGATCTGGGTTTAATCCATCACCATTCTTTAGCTTACTCAGCCACCCCAGTTCAGACATGGCCATATGCAAATCAGTCTGACCCTGTGCCTCATGGGAACAATATAGCCCGAACTGCCAAACCATGTCTTCCCTGGACTGGAAATAAGCATCCTGGGACCGGTTTCGGATTCATAATCCTCATCAGCCAGGCTATCTTGGATCCAGTGGCCAAGTGATCAAGGGACTCACGTCTGAGCATACCCTGCCAACTTAGAGCGAACAAAGCGAAACAAAAGGAGATGATGGACGGAGCCTTTGAGCAAATCAAACACTCACCCCCAGTCAACTGATCTGGGTTTAATCCATCACCATTCTTTAGCTCACTCAGCCACCGCAGTTCAGACATGGCCATATGCAAATCAGTCTGACCCTGTGTCTCATGGGAACAGTTCAGCCAGAACTGCCAAGCCATGTCTTCCCTGGACCGGAAACAAGCATCTTGGGACCGGTTTCGGATTCATAATCCTCATCAGCCAGGCTATCTTGAATCCCGTTGCCAAGTGAGCAAGGGACTCACATCTGAGCATACCCTGCCAACTTAGGGCGAACAAAGGGAAACAAAAGGGGATGATGGATGGAGCGTTTGAGCAAATCAAACATTCACCCCCAGTCAACTGATCTGGGTTTAATCCATCACCATTCTTTAGCTCACTCAGCCACCCCAGTTCAGACATGGCCATATGCAAATCAGTCTGACCCTGTACCTCATGGGAACAGTCAAGCCCGAACTGTCAAGCCATGTCTTCCCTGGACCGGAAACAAGCATCCTGGGACCGGTTTCGGATTCATAATCCTCCTCAGCCAGGCTATCTTGAATCCAGTGGCCAAGTGAGCAAGGGACTCACGTCTGAGCATACCCTGCCAACTTAGGGAGAACAAAGCGAAACAAAAGGGGATGATGGACGGAGCATTTGAGCAAATCAAACACTCACCCCCAGTCAACTGATCTGGATTTAATCCATCACCCTACTTTAGCTTACTCAGCCACCCCAGTTCAGACATGGCCATATGCAAATCAGTCCGACCCTGTGCCTCATGGGAACAGTCCAGCCCGATCTGCCAAGCCATGTCTTCCCTGGACCGGAAACAAGCATCCTGGGACCGGTTTCGGATTCATAATCCTTATCAGCCTGGCTATCTTGAATCCAGTGGCCAAGTGAGCAAGGGACTCATGTCTGAGCATACCCTGCCAACTTAGGGCGAACAAAGCGAAACAAAACGAAACAAAAGGGGATGATGTCTCCGGGTGTGACAAAGTCAAAGAAAAAGGGGCAGATTCAGTCCCCGAAGGCACCCAAGATGAATCCCAGCTTTGACTTGCCACCGGAAACTAGTCCGTACTTGGTAATCCTGACTGGCATTCCTGAATTAAGTAAGATCGAAATGGAAAAGGAATCTTTTAGGTCCCTAAAAAACAAAGTGACCAATTGGTTAAATGTTAACAGACCCTTGCCCCCTAATGTTACTAGTGAGATACTGATGGTGCAAAGGGTTCCATGGGTGAGACGCAGGCCCCAAACTATTGGGGCGACTGCATCTTGGTCAATTTTAGGAACCCCCGGACTGTTGAGCATATCTGGAACTGTAGGTACAACAGTAACGGGTCATTAATATGGCCTTATCCGCTATCCTTTTTCTACCCTCCAACCAATTTCCATGACAGGGCAGAAGGATGGAACTTAGTGCAAAACCATCATGGGATTAGATCAGAAGGGGCCACGCACAACCAGATGCCTGCTCAGAGTTACCCAGCACTGCAAAACAGGTTTGCCTGCCTAGATGCGGTAGATTGACTGGACGGCAATGAGCGGGTAGAAGAAATCGGAACCCAAATCAACAACATCATGGGGGACGGTATGGTACTAAAGAGGCTAAAAGTGGTTCCTCTAGCCCTCAGCTAGATACTCATGTAGCCACTATGGGATATGATCATGCTTTAGACTCGGAGGATCTGGTTGGCCCGGATTCCACAGTTGGGGTGCTCACCATTCAATTAGACCATTATGGGGAGCACGAGGTGGGGAGAGTGGCCATTCCGGACCCAAAGAGGATGATTATACTTTCATGGAACCTTGCAGGCATTGCTAACAAATTTGACTGCAGAGACTGGGCTTCCCTAGTGGATAACAAAGACATCTGTCTCTTTTAGGAGACATGGGCTAGGAGAGTTTACCCCAGGGAGAGCTTTGCAACCTTCTATGTCCCTGCCAGGTGGGCAGGTCAAGGGAGGCCGTCAGGAGGCCTTGCAATTTGGGTTGCAACCCATTTGGGTTGCACAGCGGAAATTATACCAACGCACTCAGAAGATGTTCAGTGCATACTTCTCAAATGGCCAAACGCTTATAAATTAGCTGTCGTGAATGTGTATTCACTTCCAGTGAGTGTGGCAATGGAATCACCGACTATAGATGAATTATCCCATTTTCTGGGGTCATTACCAGGTGACTGCAAGCTTTTGGTGGGAGGGGATGTCAACTGCCAGTTTGAGGCACTACTGGGATTAAAGTAGGGTGCTCTCATGAGCGAGGACGACTACTGGGGGATTCCCCCTTGTCAATCGCCAATTCGGAAATCATTGGCTTTCCTGGCGATACAGATTATGTCCCTCACCCTGAACAATGCCTTGGGGGCTTGCAATGGGCGTACTCCATCCGACAGTCCCTCAACGTGTACCTTTAATAGGAAGGGCCATGAATCACGCCTAGATTATATTCAAGTGGAGAAAAGCATGTGGTCCAAGGTTCTGGATTTCAGTGTAAAGGAGAGAGCTGACAGTGACCATAATGCCCTATGTCTGGAAATGGTTTTTATTGGGCCCACCGAAAGCTCAATCTCCAATGTAAATGACTAGGATACAGGGGCATTACTATTATCCAATAATAGACGAAGGGTAAAATGGGGGAAACTAGTAGACTCCGCAGAGAGTGTTGCGAAAATCTATGATCTGGTCCTTCCACGATTAATCGAGTTGGACAATTTGATTAATCATCCCACAGCTGCAGATTTTAATGAGAAACTAGGGCATATTCACGCAGACCTAGTTGACAGGTTGGGTGATGTTTTTTACCCCGTGTCCACTCGAAGGAAGAAGAGGACGCCAACCTCAGCCTGGTACAACTCCACATGCAAAAAGATCAAGGCTGAGTTGATTCTAATGGTCAAGTCTGGCACTAACAAACATACAATACATGAGCTTAGACGCCAGTATAAAGAAGAGGCAATGGCCCACGCAAAGACTGAATGGGACTGGGATAGATGGCATAACCTAACAATGACCCTGGAAACTGGGGAAACACGAAAATTCTGGTCGTTAGCAAACACAGGCTCAGGGGCACCGAAAGCGGCAGTAGAGCCAAATATTGCTGCTTCAGTAGGGAATCCCTATTTAGTGCACTATATTGTGATGGTTCCACCACGCCTATAGGGGCAGTTTCTCACACCTCCTCTGAATATTATGAGCCAATGGAGTTTACATTGGGGGAAGTGCTCAATGCAATCGGGAGACTTGCATTGGGGAAGGCTCCAGGCCTTGTTAAACTTCCTGGAGATTTTTTCAGGCACCAACCAGAGATCTGGGGTCCCTATCTGCTCATTATTTTTAATGCAGTCCTGAGGGGAATGGACATCCCCATACATGGCTGGGCGCAGAGATAGTACCGATTTTCAAAAAGGGCTCTCCTCTGCTCCCAGCCAATTACAGGCCGATCAGCCTAATAGATGTACCACAAACACTTTTTGCCCGCCTTCTAATGGATCAGCTCTTGGATTGGATGGAGGATAATGCGATCCCTAGCCCTCTACAAGCAGGATTCAGGAGGAACACATCCACCATGCACCAGATCGTTAGCCTTGTTCTCCTTTTCTGGAAAACGGCAAAGATTGAGGGAGGAAGCCTCTACATGGTGTTTGTGGACCTCAGATCCGCATTCGACTTGGTCCCTCGTGAGAAATTATGGGCTGCTCTTGCATGCAATGATTAGGCTCCATGAAGGGAATTATGCCCAGGTCAGATGTCGAAGGGAAGGGGCATTGTCGTCCAGGTTTCCAGTTGGCAGGGGGGTGAGACATGGTTGTGTCTTAGCACCAACCCTGCTTTGCCTCTATGTCAATGGTGTAATATCATACCTCGACAATGTCCCTGACAACGACTCCCCAAGGTTGGCAGGCAGGAGGGTTCCGGCAATCATGTTTGCCGATGACACTCTCCTGCTTTCCAAATCCCCAATGGGGATTCAACGGATATTGGACGGGTTTGGGGACTTCTGCAGGGCCCATGGCCTTGAGATAAATGCAGAGAAAACCAAGTTTATGGTATTTAATCCCTCGGCAACCACCAGACCAAATCCGACCCTAAGGTCGGACAGGTTGAAAAGGGTACGACGTTCCAGTACCTGGGGGTAACTCTACACGAAAACTTATCTTGGGGACCACAGATAGCAATATCCTGTCTAAAGCTATCGCAACTGCTGGGGGGCATCTTGAAGGTCTCCAATTCTTCAACCTTCAAGCCAGTAAGTCCAGCACTGGATATGCACAAAACCCAAGCTAGAGCAGCTGCACTCTATGGCGGAAAACTCTGGGGGTACAATGGTGGCACAGAACTCATTAAGGTAGAGACAAACTTCCTTAGATGGCTGCTGTTGTTACCACAAGGCACCCCCAGTCAACTGATCTGGGTTTAATCCATCACCATTCTTTAGCTCACTCAGCCACCCCAGTTCAGACATGGCCATATGCAAATCAGTCTGACCCTGTGCCTCATGGGAACAGTCCAGCCCGAACTACCAAGCCATGTCTTCCCTGGACCGGAAACAAGCATCCTGGGACCGGTTTTGGATTCATAATCCTCATTAGCGAGGCTATCTTGAATCCAGTGGCCAAGTGAGCAAGGGACTCAGGTCTGAGCATATCCTGCCAACTTAGGGCGAACAAAGCAAAACAAAAGGGGATGATGGACGATTATGGAGGATTATGAATCCGAAACCGGTCCCAGGATGCTTGTTTCCGGTCCAGGGAAGACATGGCTTGGCAGTTCGGGCTGGACTGTTCCCATGAGGCACAGGGTCAGACTGATTTGCATATGGCCATCCCTGAACTTGGGTGGCTGAGTGAGCTAAAGAATGGTGATGGATTAAACCCAGATCAGTTGACTGGGGGTGAGTGTTTGATTTGCTCAAACGCTCCGTCCATCATCTCCTTTTGTATTGCTTTGTTCGCCTTAAGTTGGCAGGGTATGCTCAGACGTGATTCCCTTGCTCACTTGGCCACTGGATTCAATATAGCCTGGCTGATGAGGATTATGAATCTGAAACCGGTCCCAGCATGCTTGTTTCCGGTCCAGGGAAGACATGGCTTGGCAGTTCGGGCTGGACTGTTCCCATGAGGCACAGGGTCAGACTGATTTGCTTATGGCAATGTCTGAACTGGGGTGGCTGAGTGAGCTAAAGAATGGTGATGGAATAAACCCAGATCAGTTAACTGGGGTGAGTGTTTGATTTGCTGAAACGCTTTGTCCATCATCTCCTTTTGTATCATCAATCTATGTTGTTTAGGCCAGAGAGTGCTTTAAAACAGTTTGTCTGATTATTAGGGTGTAAGCACAACAAGTTGGAGTGTTTAGGGTGAGTTTGGTCTTGTCTCTGTTGAAAGCTGGGTCCAATATGGGGGGATAGAAGAAATCAAGAGGATATGGCCTTATAGAACCATGCTCACTCATCACTTCCGTAAGGCTTGTCAACACAAAAAACACACACCTAGGGTACTTACATTTTAAGACCACACAGTCTCCCGCCACCGATTTCAGCATGCGGCCTAACCAGCCAACCCAAAGCGCTATGATGATATTGTCAATTAACTTAATCTACATCTTGTTTTTCTAATGCACCAGCGGGCTGATTTATTTATAAGACTTTGACCATCTTCATGTTGGTGCAATGATAATTGGGAAACTTCAGTTAATATCAAAGTATAAGAGGTGCTATCTGGGGGTAAATTAAGCAAATGTTGCACATCTTCACTTCACCAATTCCTCCTGTCTCCCCTAAACAGTGGAAGAAAGCCGCCAAAAGTAGAATTGCCAGCTGGCGAGATAGGCAGATGGAAACTGCAGTAGGTGCACCTGCCTTCACTTTCAGCTCCGGCCAACCCCTCAAAGAGGATGGGATGGGGGCTACTGCAGGTTTCGCCGCATATGTTTGGTCTAGCAGCTGCAGAAAATACGCCTACTTCCTTCTTAACTGCTAGCAGCCCAGAGAATTCAACCCCATGTCCAGCTTCGCTTCCACAGACGATGATTGTGGTGACCGATAAAAACTTAGTGACCCTGCCCTTACCAAAAGTTAAAACTTTTGAATTGTTTACTAATGTTGGGTCCAAACCTCCCTGTGAGGAGGTTAGAATGGGGGTATTGCCAGTGATTAAAACTATACCAGTGATCCCGAATTTAACATCTGAGAGGGATGTTACTAGCAATGGGCAGTAGAAATGGGTTGGTACTTCATCAACAGTTGCCGGAGCTGTAGTTGAATCTTCTTTTGGGCCTTTCTTAGATCTAAACACTGTTGCTAGCCCAATAGTGACAGTTGCTTCTGAACTTAATTTTCACTCACAAGTACCACCGATTAAAACCCCCGGTGGGCACAGAAGCTCTTGCCAGAAGCTTTGAAAAAAATTCTGGTTACAATTCTAGTGAGGAATTGTGGGCTAAAGGTCCAGCAAGCTTTGGATATGGATATGGAACTAATAAAGCAAAGGCTTACTATAATAGAGTAGACTTTATTGGTACTGCCAAAGCAACTGCAGGTAGCAGAACAAAACATTTCCAATATTGTGGATAAATTGGCTCTTTTGCAATCCTGAACAACATCTGAACTGGCTAAGATCACAGAACTGGAGTCAAAATTAGAATTAATGGAGAATTATGCAAGGCGTTCCAATTTTTGTTTTACCTAAATTCCGAAAGGGAGTGAATCCCGGGGTCAAATTCAATCAGTTCCCTGCTTATTAATATGCTGATTAGAGATCATATTCTACTGTCCGCTCCAGAAGATTTGACAATAATGCGGGCTCATAGAGTTCCTTTTCATCAGACACCTCAAACAATTCTGGTTAATTTCTCCAATTTCCAAATCAAGGAACAGGTCCTCACTAGAGAGATTCAGCAGAAAACGTTCTCAGTCTTGCAAAATGCCTCTTTGAAGATTTTCTCCAATCTGTCTGTGACTTCAGCTAGGCAGAGAAAACTGTTTCAACTGCATGCCTCTGAATTCATATTGATAGGGGCGCAAGCCTCCTTGGTTCTAGCGATAAAACTGAAGGTGCTTCTGAAAGGACAATTTAAGATCTTCAGTGTTCTTTCAGAAGCGCAGAACTTCTAAAATCAATTCAAATTTAGGAACTTAGAGGTGGCATTAATTTCAGCTCTCTTTTTCTCTTCTATTTCTTCTGTGTCAGAACCGGTCGCTCCACTCGCTCCCTGGTGTGCCTCACTTGTGCCCCGATCTCGCCTGCAATTGTGCCTGGTATCGTATTAAGCTGCCTGCATTGTTTTGTTGTCATATTTTGCTGCATTTGTGCCAGATAGTGCCCCCGATCTCGCCTGCATTATTATTGTGCCATTTGTTGTGCTTCTTAACCCTCCCCGCTCCCTGCCGCAGCTCCCCCGCGGCCCCAAACCCGTTCCCTCCAGCATCCCCGGACCTCGCCACCCCGCTCCCGCCTCCCAGCTGCTCCTCCCTCGCTCCGCCCCCCTCCACTCTCCACTTATGGCAGAATGGCAAACGCGCAGCGTTCATGCGCAGCAGATGCGCCCTATGCGTGCCGAAGGTGCGGCAAAGGTAAGCCCTTCTATGCCCGTCCGCGCCTGGACCGCGCCCAGCGCCAGAACCTCTGGCCCCCGCAGTGAACTTCCCCTCTGCAGAACATACGACACGCAACCCTCAATGCCCTCAACACCGGTAGACTCCCCGATTGCCACCGAGCTAGCCCAGGACACACCCATGGACCCTTCACCTGTCAATCCTGCAAGTTCTGCTGCATCAGGATCCACACTACAACCTCAAACGCCAAACAGAGCTCCAACAACAACCACCTGAAGTGCATCCTGCTCAACACCCGCTCGGTTCACAGACATGCAATAGAACCATGGAACTTACTTGACACAACTTCTCCAGACGTCGCCTTTCTCACGGAAACCTGGATGAACGCCACATCAGCACCCGACATCGCCATAGCCATCCCGTACGGATAAAAGATCATCCGAAGAGACCGCATAAACAAAACAGGAGGAGGCATCACGATCGTCTACAAGAACACCATCCGCATCTCGACCAACTCCGACGACACCCTCAGAGACACCGAAAACCTCCACTTCTAGATACACACCGACCCCAAGACAACACTCAGAGGCACCCTCATATACAGACCCCCAGGACCCCGTACACAATTTTGCGATGACATCGCCGACCTTATCAGCCCACACGCCCTTCCTTCCGGGGACTACATTCTCCTAGGAGACCTCAACTTTCACCTGGAGAATAACAATGACAACAACATCTCCACCCTGCTTGATAACCTCGCCAATCTCGGACTCAAACAGCTGGTGAATACCCCCACCCACTACGCCGGACACACGCTCGACCCAATCTTCTCCTCCAGCAAACACATCTCCTTTAATCACACCACAGGACTCCACTGGACGGACCATAGCTGCGTACACTTCAGCTTCAGAAAGACAACGACCCACCACCACCCGCAACAGATTCCCTGCAGAAACTGGAACAAAATTACCCTCGACCAGCTCACCACATCACTGAACCAAAACCCTCCAGCCAGATCTACGGACCCAAATCAAGCAGCCTTTAATCTCGCACAATGGATCACCCACTGCGCTGACGAACTAGCACCCCTGAAAAATCGTCCCAACAGACCAGAAAGCAAAAGAGCCTCCTGGTTCAATGACGACCTTAAGAACTCCAAAAAGAGCTGCCGCACCCTCGAGAAAACCTGGAGAAAAAACCCAACTGCTGACCACATGACCGCCTTCAAGAATGCCACCCGCAAACACCACCAGCTGATCCGCACCACTAAGAAGTCAGCATTTAAAAACCGACTAGACAACAACGCCCACAACAGCAAAGAACTCTTCAACATCGTCAATGAGCTCAACAATCCCAGCGCCGGCAACAACGACATCACTCCCTCTCAAGATTTATGCGACTCACTAGCCTCGTTCTTCCACAGCAAGATCGCAGACATACATAACAGCTTCAGTGACCTGCCCTCTCTCCCTACCTTCGTACTGAAGCCCCCCACCACCACCTTCCGCGCCTGGACCCCAATCAGCACCGAAGAAACCATAGGCATGATAAACTTCATCCATTCCGGATCACCAACCGACCCATGCCCCCACCACATCTTCAATAAGGCCGACTCAGTCATCGCACCCCAACTCCGAGATATCATCAACTGCTCCTTCAACACTGCTACCTTCCCGGAAAGCTGGAAGCATGCAGAGCTCAGCGCCCTCCTGAAGAAACCTACAGCAGACCCCACTGAACTTAAGAACTACCGCCCCATCTCGCTCCTCCCGTTCCCCGCCAAAGTCATCGAGAAGACCGTCAACAGCCAGCTCGCCGCCTTCCTTGAGTCTAACGGCTCCCTCGACCCCTCACAGTCTGGATTCCGAGCTAACCACAGCACCGAGACCGCCCTCATTGCAGCTACAGATGACATCAGAACACTGCTCGACAATGGGGAAATAGTGGCCCTCATCCTCCTGGACCTTTCTGCAGCGTTCGACACGGTATTTCACCGCACCCTAGTACATCGCCTCAAGAACGTCGGATTACAAGATAAGCGATTGGACTGGATCATCTCGTTCCTCGCCTGAAGAATCCAAAGAGTCCGTCTCCCCCCTTTCAGATCAAAGGCCACCGAAGTCATATGCGGCGTACCACAAGGATCTTCGCTCAGCCCCACCCTCTTCAACGTCTACATGAGCCCCCTTGCATCCATCGCACGCCAACACAACCTAAACATCATCTCCTACGCTGACGACACTCAACTAATCCTCTCCCTCACCAAAGACCCAACCACCGCCAAAACCAACCTACACGAAGGGATGAAAGACGTAGCCGAATGGATGAAGAACAGCCGCCTAAAACTGAACTCGGACAAGACGGAAGTCCTCATCCTAGGAACATCCCCCTCTGCCTGGGATGACTCATGGTGGCCCCCAGCACTAGGCAGCGCACCCAAACCAACGGACCATGCTCACAACTTAGGATTCATCCTAGACTCCTCCCTCTCCATGACCAAACAAGTCAACGCCGTCTCATCATCATGTTTTAACATCCTACGCATGCTCCGAAAGATCTTCCGATGGATCCCCACCGAAACTAGGAAAATGGTCACCCAAGCACTTGTCACCAGCCGACTAGACTACGGAAACACCCTCTACACCGGAACCACAGCCAAACTGCAGAAAAGACTTCAACGCATTCAGAACGCCTCCACCCGACTCATCCTGGACATATCTCAACACAACCACATATCAGAACACCTGAGAGACCTGCACTGGCTCCCTATCAGCAAGAGAATCACGTTCCGTCTCCTCACCCATGCACACAAGGCCCTCCACAACCTAGGACCCAGCTACCTCAACGATCGCCTATCCTTTTACACCCCCACCCGCCAACGACGTTCGTCCAACGTAGCCCTCGCCGTGATCCCACGCTTCCGAAAAGCCACCATGGGAGGAAGATCCTTCTCTTACCTGGTGGCCAAGACCTGGAATTCCCTCCCCTCTCACCTCCGTCTTACCCAGAACCACCTCTCATTCAGGAAGCAACTCAAGACCTGGTTATTCGATTAGTAACATACCCCTTCCCTTAAGTGTCTTGAGACCCTCTGGGTGAGTAGCGCACTATACAAATTTCTGACTTGACTTGACTTGGTGGTGGGGACCCGGTTCTGGTAGTTCAACATGCAATTCCATTGCACCCTCTAGTTAGTTTTTCTGTGTGGCGTGTTATTAGGAAGACTCCTGCCACATGGGGGTGTAGGGTGGGTAGGGTGGAGGTTGGGTTGTGGTAGCAGAGAATAAATTAGTGGATAAAAGGTTTTGGGTTGTATACACAGGTGTGCTTTTTCATATTTTCTTTCGATATCTCATGTGCTTTGGGTGCAATGAAAGTATTTATTTATTTTTTCTTGATGGATAGTTTTTAAATAACTTTGTGCAATGTAAATGGATTGTTAAATGCAAGAAATGCAAATGCAAAGCTTATTTGGTTGCTTCACTTGTCCCTACAAGTGTTGTTCCTCCAGGAAACTCATCTTAGGTCTAATACTCCTGGATTGATTCTTCCAGAGGGGTACAATCAAGCATACTTTGCCTCTGCAAACTTGTCAGTGAGTGGGGCGGCTATTAGATTTTCTAATAATCGGAATTGTCAAATACTAAAAGTTAGTTGTGATGTTCAAGGCTATTGGATTTATGTACAAATCAAGC